>NC_137651.1:20212224-20852224 GCF_963422515.1 Blennius ocellaris
AAAAAGGTCTTTTATAAGAACAATTAAGAAATCTACACTTTATCATTCCTTTCAGTTTGTATTCAGAAGACATTCATTTATGCATGAAACTAACTGCTACAATTTATTTTACATCTATTTACACACAGAACAGCAAAAACTGCTCAAGAATCATGGTCAACTCCCAATGTGTTGGACTGGATGAAGTGCTGATCCTTATCAAACAGTGCTGAGCTCGGTGTGCAATCTTTAATATCACACTGACCAGTTGGAATTAAATTCTGCTCCATTAGCTCGGGAGCCCTTTTGATGTGAGCACTAATGGTCCACAGAACTGCCAGATACATCAAAGGGAATAAATACAAGGTCATAGTCTCTCACACACACCAACACCTCGGGTCAGCCGGGGAGGGACTGGCTCAGCGGGAGGCTGTTTAGCAAGGCTGCGGGAGGCACTCGGCTTCAACCCAGATGTCCACCACACTCACCAAACCTCTTTTGGCATTTATTCGACTTTCATTTTGGAAATCGATTTCCGAGTTTAATCTGTGACAAACAGCAGTGACACCAAGTTGAATATCAATTTCAACAGCTCTGTTCAGTTAATGGTTAACAAAAGTCACATTGCTTTGCATGCAGCTCAGGCCCTGTTTATAAGTTTACATTTACACAGCAATAGTTTTAAAAAAAATGTCTGTTTACATGGAAATGGCAGTAACATTGAAAACCATGTAGTTTCCATGTAGGACCACTAGTGTTGGTTGTGTTTGTAATGAAATCACACACACACATGCATGCACAGAACAATAAACTATACACATTAACAATGGCAAGTCCACGAACAATGGGTGACTGACCTATAAAAGCGCCAGGAGAAATATAGACTGGGAGTCATGCCACACCGGAGATAGACATTGTTGTTAATGTCCATCTCCTCACACATGCACAGAAAACTACTTACTATGGCAATGGCATGCAGTAGCAGTGTTTCAGAAATTCTGTTATTTCCTTCATCTACACAGAGATGCAGCAAAAGTATTCTCATAAAGTTGTGTGTTCCCCGAAATGGAAATACAAACTGGCTGTATACACACTTTATGACAATGACAAGAAAAATATCTTTCAAACATATTTGGCTGTAAAATAGATTCAACTTTTGTGAGAAAAGTTTTTTGTATTTAGTGTAAGTAACACTGGAATTTAATATTCTTTTAGCCTGCAGGTGCAAATTAATTGAATGGAGAATTTCACTGTGAATTCAAGTTCAAAAGGTTTCAGAGCCCAGATGCATTATTTATATAAGTAAGGTTGATTGGCAACTGTTGAATTCACTGTGACTGCCTCTTTGTTTGCCCTGTAACAGACTTTTCTTGCATTCATCTATATGTAGAACTATACATCCTTGGGTTCTGTGAAGCAATGTGGATTTGGATGGACTGATTAAAGAATGTTTTCTGCAAAGGGATGGCAAAATTATCATAAGACTTTTTTGCAAAACTCAGTTATCCTCCATCTTTGTATTGTCCATGATGCTACCAACTTAATTTACTTGGTGTCCTCTCAGCACAGTTCAATAAAAGAGAATGAAATATGAACCCCTGATTTCTTAAGAGTAGTGGACACAAACCGACGTTGAGACCCAAGCTGAGATATCGGTAATGCTGCTATGAAAGACAGTAAACTAGCCTTAGTGTCAGAACCATGTTGTCCGAGTGAGTTGTAAAAACATCCATAATGCAACAGCTGTGGAAATCTTTGGGACATTTTACTGTATTTCTCACCAGAAGTTTACATTACATACAAAATGGCTGTCTGTTGAGACTGTAGTAATTTTTAATAGTAATTGTTTTGTAAAAAATATTAGTATGGTTGAAACTTATCAATTTCATTAATTGATTTTAAATGTCTAAGTCTATTTAAGACTGTTATCTCTTACCGGTGCAAAAGGTTGTTGAAGTAAGCATTAAAGTCACTTGCACACTTTGTAAATCTGAATTCAATGACCACAGAAGTAATTCTGCCCAGCAAAACAGCAGGTTGCCATGTTGACTGACCAGTAGCTCACAAACTGCAAAAGACTGGAAACTTGCAGGTAATTTATTATACTGTAACTTCAGGACTATACGCTGCTACTTTTTTTTTGCAGTCTTTGAACTATGCAGCATAAAATATGACACAGCTTATTTATGGATTTTTATGGGTTGACGAGCTTCATTCCGCCAAAACATTTAGCCTCGTCACATCAGACCAATGAAATTACTGAACCTTTCTGTATTTAACAGCTGGTGTGGTTTTCATCCATTTTTCCTTGTCTTGCTTTCCTTACTGCTAACAAATATTTCTGTAATAATGTATTTTTATGGTATGCTTTTGCTTTGGTTTACAATTGTCACAGTATCGTAACTTTCTGTAATATGTATATAATTTCCAGTTATTCTGGGAATCTTCAAACTTTACAACAAAATCACTTCCATTATTGGCTTGGTGGTTTGAAGTTCAGCAATTTTCACACTCATCAAATAGACGATTTCTTCCAGATTAACATAAGAGAGACACGGACATTTTTCATTTTAGTGGTCTGACAGCTTAAACATGTAGAGAAGAGGATTGAACCCAAGACCCTTGTAATCAAAGAATGGGCAACCATATAATTTAGAATATACTGGACATCTGTGAGCATCATGCAATTCTGGAGGTATCTGAAGAAGAGATTATATCAGATACAGTATAGTACATGGCATTTTTAAACACAGATGAATATTTGGTTTGGAACATAAATACTGTTCACCGATACCTGGGTAGGACACGGTAGATCCAGTAAATACAACTTAAAAACATAATAAACAAGCCAATATTTGTATTTAATTCGAGTTTTGAAGCAGGACTTAGCTACTTTATTTTCAAAACAAGCATGGTTTAAAAAAAATGCAATTTATGCATTCTGAACAATAGAACACTTTAAAGTGAAACATAGTTCTACTTTCTACTTTCACTTTCCCAAGATGATGTTAATAAACGCCTCTCAACGTCAGTGAGATTAATGGTTGTTCTTGTCGTATTCTGCAATATGGTAGCGAGTCCAAGCGATTTGCATAATTAGAGCACAATGGCATGTTCATTAGCATGGACTCCCATCTGCCCGCGTGCTTCATGGTTCAGTTGAGGGCTGCGTTTGAAGCTGAAAACATGGTTTTATTAGGACCTGGATCCAAGTCAATCTGCTTCCATCCCGTCTTTCAGCCCAAGCCTGGGACCACTACATGGCAACAAAGGAGGCAATTCAGGCAAGGCAGCCACTCCGTGGTTTAATTGGTGGCTGGAAGGCAAAATTTAAGAGCAGTGTCCTTTAACTAATTGGTCTCTTTCATTCTGTTTCCAGCACATTTGATCCACGGTGAGAATGGACGGCGCAGCAGCAGAAAATGTGGGAATTAAATGCCAAGTTTCTGATGAGATTTAGAAACCTGGAAAATAAAAAGGCTTTGTCTTTGTTATGTTGATAAGATCAAGTCTGACTGAAGAGACACTCTCATACATTGAGGGCAGGATGTGAGCAGCAGCAGTAAGTGGTTTTCTTGTCAAAAAGGAAGTTTTAATCAGCCATCGAAGTTTGACACCATGGGTTTTAGCTGCAGATCAGAACCACTTAAAAAGACAATTAGTCATATTGAGAAGATCATATTATAATCTATAATGTAATAGTAATATCAGTGTGCAGACAACATTATTGTAACTACCTAGTGATGGAAGTAATTCAAAATTAGATTTACATAAGGGAGTTTTGTGAAAAATGTATAAACCCTTCAATTTCCATTTGTGAATGTGCAAGTCTAAACAGATCCTAAACAACATACGTTGCTAAGAATGAGCTACGAGAGACATAAATGAAATGGCCGGGCCCAATAGTTTGATCAATCTCAACACGCCATTGTGTTTACAAAAACAATTTTTGTTATATTCATGCAAATTGTAAATGTTTCCAAAAGGTTTGGTTCCAAAACGTTTGATTAGTTTTAGCCTGGCCAGTCTGTCCCACTGTCTCATTTTCATGAACAGTGTTGTCACAGTGCATGTGTGGCGGCTGGAAGATGGTATCTTTCCACTTTCTGGCGCCATCAAATGAGACCCTCAAACCTGCACTGGAACGGTGTCAGAGTCTCTCAAAAGAAAACATGGCACATCGTCTACAGGTAAGGAAGGGTGAACATAACCCAGATGGAGGAGTAAAATAGCTCGAGGTCTTATTATTAAATGATGGTAGGAGGGATTGTCAGATTTGGCTTTAGATTCAAACAAGCTGTGATGGCTCTGCTGCTCTAGTGCTGTGGTGAAAAAGGGAGCTGATCTGTAAAGGAAAGCTTTATGTTTACCTTTCAGTCTACATCCCCAGTCTTTGGGTAATGACTGAAAGAATAAAATTGCAAATAGAAGCGACAAAAATGACTTTCCACTACAGCGCGGCAGGTCTCACTCTATGGTAGCCATCTTCGACTGGCTTAAGGCAGAACTGGAACTCTCCCATGTTGAAACTAATTGGTCATCAGATTAAGATGCTACCTGGAGGAGACCCTGAGTTCATCGCTCTAGTTTGTGAGGATCCACTTACTGAGACGACATCACAGTAAGTATAGAGGGAAGGTACAGAAAACATGGAAGCAAGCAATGCTACCATAGAATAAATGCCATAGCATTTGCCTCTCAGAACACTCCGAGACTGTTTATTTTTTTTTCCAGTGGGACATTTCCCCTTTCGCTCAGGCATGCACCGCCAAAAAAGGTTGTCACTATTGTGTGTTGATGGTGAGGAATGAAAAAACTGTTGTGGTGAAGAATTCTATCTCTGCTGACTTGTAATAATGAAAAGGTGATAGGGGAAAGACTTGTTTTCGCATTGAGCCGAGAAATCCCTAAATTGGTCTGTTCCTCGATTTGGTGGACACTTCATGACCAATGTATATAATGACAAGAAAACTATTTGAGCCTTTGGTAATGTCCTAGTTTTCTGAATAAATCGGTCGTAACAGGGATCTTATCCCCATCTCAGTCACAGACACTATGATTTATCTTTTAATGCTACAAACAATTGTTCTTGGTATCATGCACAGCGTTCTGTGAACTGGATGTGAACCCATCATCAGATATGACCAAACTTGAAGTCAAATTAGTGACAGTGGCGTAAATGAGACTGTTGTCAGGCTACATTTTGAGTTTACTCGTCACAACAGGCATGAGCAAAAGTCTCCTTTATCTTTTCTTTAAACCCAGAATTATAGTTTTGCACAAAACGGAAGGGGTTTCAAAATCATCTTCATCTTCACAAGTCCACTGATATTCAAGCGGTTCACAAAGGGGATTCTTATGCACTATCCCAACCAATTTCAGATCACATATAAAATGCTGGATGGTCACTTCTTTTTGTGATGATTGGTGAAGCCTATACCTTTGACTTCTGACCATTTCGCACAACCAAAAGACATCAAAGTTTTACAAATGTTTCTTACCTTATTGTCGATTAGAGATGGAAATTGAGTTTCCTGTGGCAACTTTCAACTCAATGGCCATGCATTCACCGTCCGAGCGGCTCATCAGCGTTTATATTCAGGTGAGACCATGTCAGCAAGCTGCGTGGGCACTCTGATGGTCATTCGTAGATTTAATGTGCTATAGTACATTAACGGCCTCATTACTTTTAACAAATGGCACGGTTAATGCTTCAGACAGCTTACACTATTTCGGATAATTTCCCCAAGCTACACATAAAATACAACTTTTTTTCTCTGTTTAACTTCATATCGGGATATATTTGATTTGACTTTTCCTCCTATATTTTAATCATGACATTGTTTTAAATGGAAGCACCACAAAATGAAACAAATGAAGAACATGGAACTAATATAGAAAATATTTAACATATTCTATGTCGTGGCATACCATTAAAAGGTTTACCTCACACTGGAGGTTAAACAGACATTTTCTGGGTTTTATGACTTGGTATATGAATCTAAATCGTTCTATATCATTGACACTGTATACTCCTCATAATGTGCTGATTCTTTAACTGATCATTGTGTTTTCAGTATGTTCTCCTTCCACTGATTTTATTTAACTCACTACAAGACAAATTGGAAAAAGGTTATTTTAATATGATACATGTGCATCATCAGCCATAAATGAAAGAGGAACTCCAAATGCCAACACTTAAAACAGGTGAATTACAAAGATTGTAGTGAGAAGAAAGACTCAAAAGTTCTTGCAATAAGATTAAATAACCCATGCATACAAGAAAATGTGCAGATGCAGGCAAAGAATAAGACAGGACGACAGGAATACTTTGACATGTATACAGGGACAATATGGCAGAGAAATGAGTAAGACCCCTGCGGTATGTAAGCAGAGGAAGAAGAAAGGCTGAGGTGATACAGGTGAGAGCGTGGGCAGAAGAAGTCTGGAAATTCCAAGCAGAAAATGGCTCAGGCTGTGTGATGACATGGGAGAAAGAAAGGTGGACAACAGAGAAAAGAGATCATGTATATAATCTTTAGATGGACTGAAAACTGATGACAATGTCCAGAGTTGAGCTGCAAGGGTTGTGAAGGCCCTTGAGAATGGAGGAATGTGAGACAGGTATTGTTTGACTCTTCACACCAACCAGCCACTGCCAACTGATCTTTCTTCCTGGACATTGCCAACATTTGTGTGCAGGTTTGGGCTTCTGAATTCAAACAGAGAGACAGAAAGAAAAAAGTGTAAATGCTTCTGCTGAGGTAGCTCTGGTTTCAAAGCAGTCCCATATCAATGCCTGTGGTTCAATCCTCATCTGCCCATCTGTATGTCAAGGAGTCCTTGGGTAAGAAATTCAGCCTCAACCTAAAATTGTGAAAAGTTGCAAGGTGGGGTGACTCAAGTCTATTATTTCTTTCTTTTTAATCAAATGGAAACTGTATTCACCTTGAGATTGTGTGCACGACAATATAATAAAATGGTTAAACTCTTCCAAGTCATTAGGAAGACGGCCCAATTGTGTCAGATAACAATGGCTCCTGCTTGCAGCATCAAAATGAGCAAACTAGTGGCAAAGCAGTTCAGAAGAACTTGTCCTGCTCGATCCACACATCTTTATTTCTAATTTCAGCTTCGTTATCCGCGGCTGATTTCATTGTCACACACACTCCTGCTACAAAATCCCCGTTCGCTTGGTCTCATTTCCATTTAGGTATCCCTCTATTCCCCTTCTCGGTGCACTTCTATTCCACCTTTAATTTTAACAAAATAACCATCACTGCCCATCAGTGACTCTCTAAACACCTCTCAGGGTTTAATACCAGCAATTCCATTTGCAGCCGATGTCAGACGTATCACACCTTCGTTCCCCTGGGCTCTGTTATCCATTGTACTTCTCCCTTCATTCACACATATTAATCTTTTATCACCAAAGAATTTACAAGGATTAAACTAGATGTTCTCATGCCGTGCACATTTGTCTCCGCGGCACACCACTTTACCCCGTGTTTGCCCTCTTGCAGGGTTCGATGTGATTATGTGCACGGATTATACTGTCAACCATTGCTGTGAATTTAAAGTGGAAATGTGAATCATTGACTGCTATAAACTGCAACATAATCTGGGAGGAAAATAATGGGACTTGTGCTTCTGGACAATAGTATAATTAATTTGTCAAAAAAATGGTCTAAATTGATATTGTTTACTCAATGAACTCTATCTAGTCACATTTACATCTGCAGAGAATTTTAGAAATGTCATTAACATCTCCGGTGGTCAGAGCCACTGAAAATGCAAATTTTTGAAAATGGCTCCCAAGTTGGAACTTTTCATAAACGCCCCAACAGGGGAAAACACAACTTTTTGAAAATACTCTGATTCCTTCCCCATTTACAAAAACACAAGTTCTCTGAAACACTGCAACTGAGTACGACACCATGGGTGCAAAAAAATGTTCTTCCACACCTATGCAAGTTGTTTTCAAAACTGCAGTGTAAATGCAAAACTTTTCTGAAATAAAAATGCAAAGATGCATTTGCACTTGAAACAAACCTAAATGCCTGAATGACAGTTTGACATCTTCAGATTAATTTCTGTGGTAAACTGACGTTTTAATGTTTTCCCTAGTTTCAGATTAGGACACAACTTTTCTCATGGCTGTAATTTTTCATATTGAAGCACAAAGTGTTCAAGAGACAATCATACATGAGAGTTGTTTTTCATATATCAGGAGAAGCAAAGTAAATTGGAGTCTGTTTCGTTAACCAAGTAAAAATAAGAGCAAGTCATTGGCTTTAATAAATCAGGGCTTCCAACCTCTCAAATGTTGAGTGAGGGTTTGAACTCAGCAGTATAAATTCGAAATACAAGACCCTCGTCCTTTGACCCTCATTATTTTCTTCAGATGCTAATGAGCTGTATTGGTGATTGCTATAATAAGATAAATGTGCTTAACTACTGAAATGCACAACAAAGAACTACATTCAGTAACTTATAGCACACATTGCTCTGGGAGGAAATCTAATCAATGCTTTACCCTCACCTGGTGGTAATAACTTAGGATCCATGCAGTGCGCTACAGGACAGGACTTGCAGTGAATTCCCTCCATAACTGCTTCATGTGCTCTGATTGTATACAAAAATGAGTAGTTGTGTTGGTATGGATTGAAATAATAGTCCTCCTGTCATTGTTTTCAGGATAGATGCTTGAAAATGCTCTTCTAATTTGATAGGATAAAACAGATATTTCAGCACACTGCCCTTAAATTGTACATCTGAAACCTGATAATTAAAACGTCTGAGCATTAGCAATCAGTTCCTTCACCAAATTAATTAGAACAACGGGGAAGAACCACCAGGAGCCTATGAACTTGAGCTCTCTATTCTATATTTTTTCTCCAACTTGTCAAATCCCTGACTTGGATTTTTCTGCTGCCATTTCCATTCATATTGATTATCCGTGTCTTTCTTTCCAGTTGCAGTTCTTCGATAACACTTCTATAGCATCAGTCACATATGAAGCAAACTCATTTTAATTAAAGTCCCTCCCTTCACCGCAGTTCCTCTGTCTGTCTCATTTTGTAACGTTCTCTTCTAATTAGTCTAGCGTGAGATTTGTCTGGCTACCTGAACACTTTCTTTTCAGCTCAGCTGCACAAAGATCTCCTGGGAAATCTTCTCTCTTTGTGCCTCTGCTGCTCTTTAACTCAGAGAGGTGTTCTCTTGCGCAGTTATGGCATTTCCCACTTACATGGTTGCTTTGTTTGCATAAACATGTCGGCTTACAACAGCAGAGGCAAGACATGAACCCCGACCCTGTTCATGTTGTGAATATATGATACATTTTGGACCTTTGAAGCTTCATCTATTTTAACTGCCACCAAGTCAGTAGCCAGTCTATTGTCCAAGTCTGAACACGGGGCTCCACAACTAAGTGCTTCAAATCCGGAGCTGTTTCACATTATAGGTAGAATAACTGCCCAGGCTGTTGTGGAGCCAGCTCATAAATCAAAGTGCTTCCCAAATACTCGGCGTACTCTCCATGCTTGGAATCGACGCAAAGACAGGCAAGCTCTTGATGACATGAAACAGCAGCGCAGTTCTCTGGCGATGCTTTAACGTTGTTTTAATCAGTAGCGCAGAACAAATTATTCTCCGGCAGAATCAGGTCAACCTGCGCCCCTCTCAGTTTACTTCACTCACCTATCTGATGTCTCCCCTCGGCCCTGCGCCGTTCATCCATCTCCTTTAAAACACACAGGAGGTCCAGGAATCTGCACCCACGGGATTTATGCAAGTCGGTGTAACAGTTTCACTTTAAATTCAATGGAAGATTTTAATGTTATTTCTTGGGTTGCTCATCTGTCTTTTTAGTCTTACAGGATGTTGGACTTTTCGGTCCATTGTTTCAAGTTTTATTGCAGGTTGATCCTTGGTCTTAAGCAATTTATATGAGTGATTCTTAAAATCTGTTGCAATAAGTGAGCGCTCCTCGGATTTATTTCCTGCAGAAAACTCTGTCCACTGCATAATATTTTGGATTGAAATAAAGCTTGTACAATATGGTGCAATATTAGGTGAAATGGTAATAGTCGTTCAAGGCATTTCTTTTTTTTTTCTTTTCTTAAATCACGGGAAGAGTCTCTGCCTGCTCTGAAGTTAATCACATTCACCCATTCACACACACATTCACACACCTAGGGAGGCAGTCACCATACAAGGCGCCTAGTCCATCCATTGGGAGCAGTAATGGACTCAGTTACTGTAAGATACTCTCTGGGTTCAAACTGTGTGTTTGTTATCTCATTCAGAAATTCTGAGGCGAACTGTCAGTTTTATCAGTCGTTAGTGGCAACACCCATACTTTTTTTTTTTTTTAATAGCTCATACGGAGTTGTTTACTGAACTCTGATACTATTTCATAGTAATCTCAGGGGATACATATAGTTTAACAAGCACATATTTACATTAAAAAACACAACCCCCCCCAAAAAAACTTCCATTTGACATGATCCAAAACTAATTGAAATAATTTACTGTGCTATTTTCCGTAGCTATGCCAGTGACTTCCAGCACTCTTTGTGTGGGCTGGCTGGGATATTTAATTTAGCGAATCTCTAACTTGTTGCTCTGACATCAAATCCCAGATCCCTCAGAGCTTCCTCAAGCTAAATTAGCCCTTAAATAAGGTCCTGTCTATTGGCCCCCTCACAACAAATCTTTAAATGGAAACTAATTATGGTAATTTGTTCATCAATGTCAAGCACTCTGCGCTCAGACTGACTATGATTTCCCATCTCTAAACACCCAATCATCAAGGCAATACAATAATGTCTGGTTCAAGTGACTTAACTCAAAGAAAATAGAAAAACTTTTATATCACGCTTAACTTTATTGAGGTTTAGATCTTGTCATGCACTTTTCTTTATGGTATTTATAGAATACATGCACTTACATTAAGAAAAATAATAATTCAATATAAGAATAACTTGTAAAGTGCATGGATGCATTGGTGAACCCGTTAAACATTTTCACTGCAGTTATTTTACGATAAACATAATATAATATAACAACTATAACTTTGATTTATAATACGTGTTTTAACAAGTAGAATCCCAGTTCATCATCTGTTAGATATTTGGCATACTGTAATATAATACAGTAACTAAGATTTCCTATTTAACTTCATCAATTTGGTCAGACTGATTTATGTATATCTTTGCTCTTGAAAAAAAATATAATCCATTTGATCAAATCGTTGAAAAGAGACTATCTACTCATACTTTATTAATCCACTTGTAGATATTTCTTTTTCAATATGGCACTGGAATCTAATGGGGATCAAGGACACTGGACACTTTTATTTTAAACTGTATGCACTAACATACTTAAAATTGTCATAATTCACATTGTGTGATTACATTTCTGAGCTACCTTTCAAGTTTGACACAAATTCAGTTTGAAAAACACATGTATAATGACGTCAAGTCCAGTTCAGACATGTCAACAGTAACAAAAAAGGAGAAGGTTTAAGTCATCAAGATGTTTGACATTTACGTAATCAAACACTGGAAAAAAATTGGAGTCAAATCTACTACTGGAACTTAATTTTCCCAGTTTAAGTTAGTAAGGTGTACTTAGTTATCTCTCTCCGATCCAATACAGAAAATGGTACATGGAGTTCTTTATTGCACTCAGAAGCAGAGGCTTTCGTAAGAACTACTTCTATTATTACTCTGTTCAATGCTAAATTGTAGAATGACCATTTCTACACCAGGGTCGTATCAGTATTATTGAGATTAATTTAATTTAAAATGGTTTTATTTACTGAAATTACTTTTTTTACACTTGAATTTGGGTTTAAATGATTTAAATGAGCTTCTTCATCTAAAAACATGCACATTTAGAATAAAATAACTTTTACAATTTGTGGTCTGTGAAGAATAGGAAAGGGTGCACTTGACCCTCCAGATGGCAAGTTTCTGCATAATACTGAACGTTCTGTTATATGTTGTCTCTAACTTCAGAGATTTTTCATCATTTTATCAAATCTTGCAGAACGTGAAGGTTCAGACCTAGAAATAATATAAAGCCTCAGATTTAAGACCATCAGTGTCGTTCCACGCGACTGTTCAGAGTGTTTACATTCATTAAAAAATGAAAAATGACAAACCCACACATCAGAGTTGGCTCACAAACTCAGTGCTCTGTTTATGTGTGACAGTATAGTTTACCAGGGTGCATAAACCCTGCATGTCGAAGCCTCTGAGTGCAGTGATTTATGTTTAATTATTCGATTGATTCGAACCGCAAATGCTTTCCGCAGCACATGAAATATGTCATGTAACAAAGTTAATTACAACTGTACTGCTGCCAGATTGATGACAATATTTCTCAGTGACTTATGTGCTCCACCTGGGAAAGCTGAAGCCGAGCAGGCCGAATCAAAACACCATCCATCACATAACGAGCCTGATTCTACAAAATGGTTTCAAACAACCCACCTGTGTGCACACATGATTGAGATTGTAGGCGCGCTTTGAAGAACCCACTCACGCAACAGCTGTCACACATCACAGATTTGACAATACGGAGGTCAGTGGATGAACCTTAAGTCAGCACAACTGTGACAATTCGTCCACCGAAACATTATTCCAGATATGCACAATTAGATTATATAGACCAAGGGGGGTGTCAAAGGTAAGGCTCAAATAGGGGTCAAAACCGGCTCACAAGAAGCTGCGATCCAGCCGGCCAAACCACCAAGAGCAAAAACCTGGGCGTTCACCTGAACAATAAACTGGACAGAACATATAATGCCATGGCCAGAGAAGACTCTGCCTGCTCAAGAGACTGTGGTCTTTTGGAATGCAGAGGACGCTCCTGAAAACCATCAACAACTCTGGTGCCAGTGAGACCATTATTGTTCTTGTTCTAGTTTTAGATTCTTATATTTTATACATATTATTTTACGAATCTTCTGTTTGGCTACTGTGACAATGCAAAATTCCACATTGTGGGGCAGTCAATGAATATCTATCTGTCTGTCTGTCTGCCTGTCTAAATATCTCAGTTCATGATGTATGCTCTGCGCCACAGCAAAGAGAATACTTTAAAGTCAAACATTTAGAGGTTGTTATGGCAATACTTTACCAGACTGGCCCACTCAAGACGAAATTGGGTTGTATGTGAAGTAAAATAAGTTTGACACCCCTGGTTTAAATGGAGGTTTACACAGTTTGAAGCTCAGGGCTGAGGGCATTTCACAAGTAAATTAAGCATATTTAAGAAAATGAAGCAAAATCTGGACTTCTCTGTCTTTGTACTGAAAAAACTGTAATTAAAAAAAGCTTTTTTCTTCTTGTTTTTTTTTACCCCCACAGCAACTGGCTCACTTGTTTCAGAGCAACTGCAGAGGGTTTGGCTTGTATTGACTCTAAGCTTGCCCTTCTTTTCTAATGTTTTATTGAGAATGTGACAAGTAAATTGCCTTCACATTTATAATTTTAAGAACCAACTGTGTTATATATATATTTTTTTTTCTTTTTTCTTTTAACTTGGAAAAGTAAGAATCATAAAAGTAGACGGTTTGGCCTTTTTATTTTACGCTCCACAACATTTGTGAACCGTGATAGCCGGCGAGCTCAGTAACTCCCACACGAGCTTTGCTCTGACTTGTTGCTTTGCATTGTTGTGCTTGACAGAGAGCATCTCTGGGCCACCAGCAGCAAACACCTTTTACAGTATATACAGTGGGAAGGTGCACGATCCTCAATGCAGAGGTGTTCAGGACGAGGCAGCTGACGGGAGAAACTGGAGGTCACTGTGCAACCCACACACATGGGATACAGGTTTGTTTATGTCAAAACACATCAGTGTGGCAGATACATGCTGGGGTGCTCGAGAGTGGAATAACGGATTTTGTGGATTTGGGCTGGCATGTTTTGCTTTAAATAAATCAACGTGATACAATAGTCCAGGGTATATGGGGGAATAATGCGCATTTCCACTTATATTCCAATGGGCATTGCATAAATCCATTTCAAAATCAACCCTGATGTGCACCACTCAGCAGTATCAAACAAGCCTACTCTGCCTCTAATTGGCGAGTCCTCACTGCATTGGACAGATTTTCACGAAGAAGAGTTGTCTTACATGCGACAGTTTCTAAAACAGGGCGTTTCCAGGCAGCTGCAAAAAATCAAGATCAGGGACCAGCAGACCACTGGATACTGTGTTGTGTTGTACTGCTATCACTAAACAGTCATCGCAGGCTGACATACACAAGTCTTATAGTATGAGCGGCTGAGATCAACCATAAACCGAAAAAAAAAAGACTTACTATATGCCTGCACTCCATAGTCGTGGTTGCACAATTCTACCTTGGGAAAAGTGTCTCATGGCAGTAAGCTAAAATAAGCTAAATGCAGAAAAGCAATTTCCCCAAGGGGATTAATGAAATGTGCCTTCTTTATTAAATAAAGTTTTTAATAATGGCAGTGAAAAAAAACAAGTATAGAATCCAAAATATATTTCTAGCTGATTTATACAATCATCACTTGACACACTGTGTGACAGGGATTTTATAAACTTAAAGCTGTGTCACTGCACATGCTCAACATCCACTGAATGGAATTTATTGTTGGGGCAGTGTGCAAACTTTGGCCCTCTATATACCACACGAAAAGATAAACGTGCATGATTGTTCATGACTACAATTTAGAACATTGGACATATTTTTGGGAGTGAGTTGTTTTAGTTTTCTTTTTTATACTATTCTTATTATTAGTTAGGTTAGCCACTTCAGCTTTTTCATCATTTTCGTTTTTGTTAGGATTATAGCCATTTCTGTTGCTTGAGCCCCGACAAACACAAAATTAAATCTAATAGCATGCAGTTGATCTGTTATTGGAGGATGTTTTCCAATAAATACGAACGTTATGCCAGCAATATAGGAAATAATTTGTCAACAAATAAAAATACACACAATCCCAAACAATGCAAGTGTTTTGACATATTGTGAATTAAGTTGCATATTATGAGTTAATGAAGACCTGATGTTCCATGTTCCACGTTTACTTTCTATATGAAAGCAAACGTGAACAAAGGGTCAGTGTGTAATTATCCTTAGTGCTATTTCTTTTTTTTTTTTTTTTTTTAGTGCTATTTCAGAAACAAGACACAGTTGGAACAATCAGGGGTAAGGGCAATTACACACACGCACACGCACACGCACACACACACACACACACACACACACACACACACACACACACACACACACACACACACACACACACACACACACACACACACAGGTGACAGGAGGAGATTGAGACAGGTAAACCAACAGAGTAAATTGTGAAGCCGTGTGACAAAAGGAAACATGACAAGATAATAGTGCGTGAAATCCGACAGAAAACCCATTGAAAACGAAAAGGAACAAACTTTCTGTCCTGGTTCACTAGAATCGGGAAAGACTGAAGAATTGGTAAGACGAACATCTTTAACAAGGTTCCTCGGAAATGTCAGCACAACACGAACAAGCCAAGCAGATGTAAAACGAATGTAAAAGCCAAAACACAAATACAATAACTAGAACATAAGTACATAAACCACAACACAAATAAATAAAAACATAACTCCAACACAACTATACATAAATTAAATTACAACACAAATACAGTAGCGTGCAATAGTATTGACCTTTTCCACATTTCTTCTCATTATAACAACAATTGTAAATAGTTTTTACATTTTGGGATGGTAGATATGTAATAGAAAAACACAAATGGAAGGAAAATGAAACATGGGTTTCAATAACAACTATAAAAAAATACTCTGGCATGCAAAAGCATTCATACCTCCAGAGTTAGTAATTAACGGCAAGTCTTTTGGAGTTTGTCTCTGCCAGATTGGGATATTGTGCAAATAACACTGAGCAAAAATTTCTGTCTGTAGATTTGCAAACCTTGTCGAGACATACACCAAAAGACTTGCATCTGAAAATGGCTCTACAAAGTATTGACTCATGGGGCTACGAACACTTTTGCTTGCCACAATTAAATTTTGTTTTGTTTTTTAGAAAAGCTTTGAAAACCATGCATCAATTTTTTTCTTCCACTTCACAATGATGCTCTAATTTGCTCTATGATGCTCTAATTTATGTTGGTTTGTCACATCAAATCCCAATAAAGTACATTTTCACAAAGTTTGAAAAAAAAATGCAGAAAAGTTCTTTGCAGTCCACTGTATATAAACTACAACACAAATACACAAACATTTTAAAGTGATTTTCAAAAAGTAAAAAAATCATACACAATGCCAAAATACACAACACAAGACACAAACCATCAAATGAATGCAAAGCTCACAACACAGACATAATTACATACTCAGGCTGTGATGGTGTGGCAATGAAATGTTGAGACGATGAGACCACGTGCCTCCACTACGGAAGCCATTTCTCTTCACACACCAGAACATTGATGATTTGTGTTGTGCATCATCCACTAAACCTTCACACTTAATTAAATTATTGCATATTTTTTGGTCTAATTAGCCTTCAGGTCAGTGTTTACTGTCTTTACCTGACCTATTCCAGTCAGTCCACATCAACATAGCATTCCAAAGCCTTCATCCAAAGGGGAATGAAATGAAAGAGAGAAACCTGCTGACAGGAATGCAAAAAAAAAAAAGAAAACCCTCAGAGCTGTGATGCTCGTGCCATAAACCTTTCGGATGTGCAGACATGGGGGAAAAAAAGGGCATGGATGGTAATTACTTCTGACAAAGTGGAAAGAGTTTGAATATAAACACTGCGCTTGTCATTTTGTGTGGATGTTAAATAGGGTGGTTTGAGGAATGCTCTAATTAGCCAAGTGGTGGCAAGAGAAAAATCAAAAAAATATAATAAAATAAATCACATTAAATTTACAGCAAAGCACTGGATATGTGTATTTATCATACCATGAAGAATTAATCAAACAGCAAGATAACGAATGAATCAATATCACTTTAGAAAGAAAAATATGTATTTCGATGTGGTATGGTTATTGAGTATGTGTCACACCTCCGGCCTGACACAAGTCAAATGTATTAAAGGTTGGGACAAATATGAGAAATTGAAACTGATCGACATCATGCTCAAATTACCCTGTATAACATTTGAAATAAGTCAAAATCATGTTCTAGGTATTTTTTTTTTTCTTTAAAATGTGAGCTGAAATTCAATTTCATGTGGGCAAACTTAATTTCCAAAAAAGTTGCGACAGTAAGACTTTGCTGTAATCTGTTATTTATTTCCTGTATTCGCTGTTGCCTGTTTTTAATCAGCAGAGTTTGCTGATCTAATGTCGCCACACATCCTAAAACAGCCACGCACAATTAGCGCCTTGATAAACTCCCTCTGACATGCAGACACTCTGACTCAACACTCGCTTAGCACATTTCTGCATGATCTCTGGGGCTCAAACAGAAAATCCTGCCATGTATGTATGTATCTGCACATCAGTCAGCGGTGTTTACTTTGGCTTCACCTTGGCAGAGGAATCAGTATGTGCAGTCCTGAGACATCCTCTGGGGCGATGTTAGAGGGGTGACGGTGATTAGTTAGAAATAGACCAACCAACTGCTGGACACACAATACCCGAGACTGCTCCAATGTTACCACCATGATGGATGACGGCGGCCACAGTGAGGCAGGACTTAGTGTTGTGTTTCCGTACTGTAACACAACTTCCTGTAAGAATTGTAGACATGATTGGTGTGAGTGACCTCATCAAATGGTCGTTGGATTGAAGAAACAAAAGAAGATTTTCAATTGTATTTTATCTAAGTTGTTGTTGGATGGGTTTATGCTTGGGAAATTGACATTGGGCAAAGGGCTTAGTGCACTATAGACACGCAAACTCCACACAAACAAGACTTAACCTGACATGAAATGAAACCTTGGTTTTCATGCCATGAGAAATGACAAAGTTAACCATTATTCCACAATGTCAATGAATGGGGAGAGTTAATACATGTAGAATAAATGAGTCCCACACAACCGTCCCCACTACATTTAAATACAAAACATCATCCCAACTAGCGAGTGAGACTTCACTTCTTCTGTTATGGCAATGCAACATTCATGGATGCAAACTGCAAACTGCTGCTAAACCCAAGAAGAAGAAGAAGAAGAAGAAGAAGAAGGAGAAGGAGAAGGAGAAGGAGAAGAAGAAGAAGAAGAAGAAGAAGAAGAAGAAGAAGAAGAAGAAGAAGAAGAAGGCCCAGTTTGCACAATAATGTTGCTAGTGAAAAGTTTTTAGAAACATTTTGCATTTACATGGCATTGTATTAGAAACGATGCTCATTTAATTGGAAATGGCGGTAATGCCGAAAATTGTGTCGTTGACAGATATTGAAGGTGGATTACCATTACTTGTCACTGTCAACTGTATATATACATATTGGAAAAGCATGAAGAATATACATCCAAAAAAACAACAATTAAATCGAAATTTGAGATAAAATGGCTCAAAAGTAGCAATATTCGTACCTCAGAATGGTCTCTTCAAGTAAAAACAGCACATTTATTTAGGAAGGTTTGGAAAACTATGTCATGATAAGATTCAGAGCATTTTTTTTTTTCAAACCTGCCATGGAAATGAGACTACATATCATGGCGGAAATGAGTTTATTGGATGAATTATGTGCCGGTGATTCATAAAAGTACACATATTAGCATAAACACCTGTGTATAAGCACAACAAGTTCATCTGATGAAGAACAACTGCAATCATGTCGCACTTTCAACAACAAACACACTAAATATGAAAGAGAGCATTCTTTTTTAATCCCCTTGAGGGATATCTGATTCATAGTCAACCTTAAACTATACGCTTCCAAATGATCATTGTCTTGTTAGATTTAGGCAATGTTTAGACATGTGGTGCAGTCCCGTGACTTGTGTCTGGTCAGCTTCAAGCTCACGCTGGCATTTTAAATTTGTACCAGAGCAGATAAGCAAAACACATGCTGTGACATTTATTCTTCAGTATATGACAACAATACTGTGTGCCACGTTTAATGTGTGGGGGATTATTGTGGGGAAATCCTTCAAAGAAACTGCAAAGATACAACAATAAAGTCTCACCACATCCTGTGTTTGGTCCGATTTAGAGCTGATTGGTGGCGTCGTGCAGATAGATACAGAAATATTGATACTTTGAAAACTGCTTTTGTCTCTTTTTGCTTTGAGATACGCTTGTTTTTCATCAAAGTTATTGCACTATTTCGGTCCGATTTTCTGTTGGTTGACAAAACAATTTGTTTTCCCTGCATGAGCTTAGAGATGCGAACGCAGCTGTATAAATGGCATGATGTCTGTTTTTTCCTGTGCAACAGTGGCGATAAAGACACAGACAGATAAAGACCAGGTTTTTTTTCATAGAATTCAGAATTGTCATTTGAGAATGCTGTCAGTTTTTCTAGGTTTCAATGGTCGGTATGTCGAGTCTGCCATTGGGTTGTGGATATCTAAACGAACAGTAGCTGAGTACCAATTTAATGTCCTTGCGTTTAACCCATTGATATTCCAGTGAGTCTCAGTCTGCTTGTTCTGCAACCTTTATGCTGCAGGCTCCAGACGCCAGACACTGCTGTAAGTGGAACAGGCGCTCAACTTCGCTCAAACACACACACACACACACACACACACACACACAAAAACAAAGATCCAAAAAAACTAATTAACAAAGTCCTCAAGATCATCGGGGATAACAAACAGATAAGAAACAGAAAGTAACTGAACAACTGGAGCGTTATCCACACAGAACAACCAACATCAAGAAACAGAACTGAAGCCCCTTATTTCAGCCGCCGTCACCAGGTGAAGACAATCACACACTCAGGCACAGGTGAAACACATGAGGGCAGGGCTCCGCAATCAAACATGAAGAGAAGTCAAGGAGCCTCAAAAAAGAGACACATCATGACACTCAAACCCATAGACCAGCAATGGAGTCTAGATATTGGACTATTGAGACTTACTTTTCAGAATGTATGATGGTTTAGTGTCCACTAAGTTGAGATGACTGTGTCTCATAGAACTAGGTTTCAATTCAACTGGATGGAACAAGCGATGTTTGATTATCTGAAAAGATAATGATTTGTTTAAAGGAGTAACGTCTCCGAAAGGCTGTTAGCAAATCCATTCAGTAATCCATCCAGTTCTATTCCAAACATGCACTTTTATGGTCTTCAGAGTCCACAAAACTACACGATACAACAGATATAACAGTCATAGTCTGTATGCACTGAGCCATTTTTGTGGCCATCATAATGAACATATCGTCTAATTTTTCACATTACGGTGCCCAATCATTCAGAAACATGTTTTGTTAACCGCTTTGACTCCACGTTTTCTTCCTGTCACCGGAATACTTCATCAGAATTGAGAATATCTGCTAGTTGAAGCCGCTGTGATTTTCCTGGAAGAAATGGGAGACTTTAATTTAAAGGATTCGCGTCACTGGTTATGTGTTTGACACCAATCAATTTGTAGAAAAGACTTTTCTGGCTTCTGTCTGGGCACCGGCTGATAATAGTGTACCCTTTGAAATGAAAATCAGCTTGACGTGAAATATCCAAAAGGGACTTAATCTATACAGCACACACTAAAAAAAAAAAAGCCTGATGTGATAATTTGTGTTTACAGTGTCATTGTAATAGAGATGGCTTGTTGGGTTTTTAATTTACAAATGTCATCTTTCAGCATCCCTAATCACATCTGTAATCAGGAGAGCACATTTCAGAGAAGGTGCATACACGCAAAGGAGAAGACTCTGAGGAAAACAGAGCTGCTGCCATGCTGCGTCAACTCGCATAAAGGAGTACACACACACACACACACACACACACACACACACACACACACACACACACACACACACACACACACACACACACACACACACACACACACACACACACACACACACACACACACACACACACACACACACTTTCAGATGGTGTGATGCATATAATCAGGCTGCATCATACAGCTGAATAATTTACTGTGGCACTGAGCCACCTTGCTGCTTTGCCATCATGCTGTATGTCCTAATCAGCTTGTTGTTGTTTTTTTTTTCTTCTGGAAAACAATAACTGAAATTCAATCTGTTGCAGGAATTTACGACTTTGATTGCAAATGAATACATGCATAAATATGGCACAAACAACACCGTCATGCTTCCCTCACAGGGAGTTTTTGTTTTTGTTGGGAAATGTTTTTTTTACTTGGTGATAAAAATTACACATGAAATATTTAATAAACGGTAATTTTCTCCTCTTATTAGATATATGATAGAGAAGGTTACTATAGTCAATATCTTTGTGAATGATATAGATGATATAGAGTATAGATTTTCTTGAACAAAAATCTTCAGAGTAGTGGACACAACACATTTTTTATCATTAATACTTTGTGCCACAAAAAAAGAAAAGCTTTAAAGTTCAACTTTAAAATGTGTTTGACACCACTGATTTAGATAAATGATGGAGAACATGACAGATTCCTTCAGGAGTTGCTGCTATTAACTATCACCAATCACAAAAAAGTCCTCTAAAAATTGGGATTCTATTCTATCCTTTTCAAACCTCTATCTTGCTATCTTCAAAAATGTAGGACTTTTAGGAAGTTGGTATAATAAAGTACAAAACTCAATTTCCTTTTAAGTGTTTCTCAATATTGGAATGATCATAATTGGAAAAAAAAAACAGGTCAAGAATGTTGCGTGTTTTAAGTTCAGAGACATGAAGGTGTCAAAATCAAATTAATCTGAATCTCAGCAGCATCCTCATTGCAATGCATATTTCGTGACTTTTACAATCTGCATTTGGGACTTTGTTATGGCAGTTTCTGACTTGTATGGATATTTTTTTTTTTTTTTTTTTACTGATTTTTAAGTATTGTGATTGCTTTGTGGTTTGGTCATTGTTCTAATAATTTACTTGGCCTGTGCAGCTTTAATTGGCTTGCGTCTTTATATGGCAACCTATACGTCAAGTAAAACTGGCTTGCTATGTGACACCTGGAAGTTTTATAAAACATTTTTTTAAATAAATCTGCTTTCCTCTCAATAACGCCCATGCATAAAATTAAAAATATTGATTTTGTCACAGCTAACTTTTGCAGTTCCAAAAAGCACTGTGGCAGACAGCCAGAAACATCACCAATTAAGGAATTTGCAGTGCTTAATGCATGAATGCTTGTTACGATGCCATCCAGCTATCCATCCATCATCTGCAATGCCAGAGGTCAACAAACCAATCTCAACATGGAGAACCATGATTTCCAGTGTGCTAAAACAATATTAGGCTACAGCATGACAAAACACTGTAGCTGAGACTTGTTTGAAAAAATAATAATTCAGTCTTGAGTAATGTGGAGAAACATAGCTGTTTAAGAATTGTGTTGTTATGCTTGGGCATGCTAACTCTGAGGTTTCAAAACCTTTGCTCTACACGGACTTATCTCTGGCTTGGATTCCGCAAGAGTGAAATGGAATTGCTTGGTTTGATCAAGATGGGCACATCGAGACAAGTCCTTGTTCCAAGCTGCGGGCCAAAACTGCCCGCAAAAAATTGTTTGTGTTCCACCTTCATTGGGTTGTTCCATGTTCTTAGGCATTCTCCCTCAATCCAAAGATGCTTGTTAGACACATCTAAGCCTACAGCCAATCTAAAGTGAACAATTAAACCGTCAACCTGTATCAGCTCTGCAAAGGAGTGGTCACTTGTCCAGAATGGATATCGCCTTCAGCCCTTTGTTTGCTGGGATTGGCTCAAGACCATTACATCCCGAGTCTGGTTATAGTGGCTACAGTGGATTGACAGTAAATGCACTTAGAATGGGACTGACTGGCCATCCTCAGTGCCTGAACTATTCTTTTACAGATTTTGTGGGAATCTTTTTCAGGTATTTTAAAGTCATTGTGTTGAACTTGGTTCAGAAGAGAACTCAAGACACCAGACGCCACCACTGACGGAGCAGAAGCTCATTTTATTGCAGCAAACTAAACAGACCAAATCCTTGAGGCAGTCAGAGTTAATGAAGAGACACTGGCAAATCCAAACATGCAGACTATAGACTGAGACACTGGAGAGCGCCCAACACAAAACAAACTAACAACCAGAACACATGGAGTGTGAACCACTGAAGACAATCACACTCAGGCACAGGTGGAACACATCAGTGCAGGGAGAGGCAATCAAACACGGAGAGGGAAGAAGCCTGAACTCAGAAATAGAGTTAGAATCTTAAAAAGAACTAAATATGTATCATGACACAGTGATCTGTTTTTCTATGTTCATTCATCAGGAAATCGATAGTTTCTTTGAACCGTTTGGGAATGTTTGAAGTGAGCATGTGTTTTGTTACGTGATTTTTGCTTGTTCGTACATATAGATGGCTGTTGGTTTAGCTCTCATTCTCCTGGCCCTTTCCAGCTGGCTGGGATCCATGCTGGAATGTCCATGGCTGCAAGGCAGCCTGACTCAGGTAATAGAGCAGCTCACTCTAAAATGTCCTTGAAAATGAAACTGACCACTGACCACTGACTTGCCCCCAACCACAAGTGGTTGGGTGTGAGATTGCAAGCACGAGGTGTTTCGAGACTGCAAAGTTGAAAACATGCTGAATTTAAGCAGTAAATTAAACATTTTCAGTTTCAATGAAGATCATTATTTGTATTATCCAAATCTTTAGCCGTACGGCAGAGCGGGCGCCCCCCCCCCCCCCAGCGGCTGGCTTCAAGTTTATAATTCAGAAAAATGATTGAAGTAAGACAGAGTAGAAATCATGTTCATCCAAAATACCAAGAGGATGTGAACCCGAGTTTGTGCCACACCAGCAAATCAATCAGCAGTGAGCCACATGTTGCTCATTAGTTTAACTGCTCAGTGGCAGTGCCCAATAACACTGAGCCATCCTACATGCTGTAGAGCTTTGGGGCTCACACACCAGCGATGATACATGCTTCACATGATTCAAGTATACACTCATTAACAGCAAGCTGAAGCGTGTGACGGCACACAGCAAGCTCGGCCCGTCGGTCTGCAGTATGCATAGGGCCACTGCACACACACCCATGGATAGCCTCTGCACTGTGCCTTCAAAGCTGTCGGCGAGTGAGTAGCGCCAACATAGAGGCTGTGCGAGGGTGGTTGGCGGCAGCACATAGCCTTCGCATATTGTTTGCTTATGGACTATGAGTTAGTCTTCATGGCATTTGATAAGTAATCACGATGGGTCTCGATATCGACAAGTGGCTAAAGGTTAGTGCTCGTTCTTGACAATGTGACATCGGTGCATCCCTACCTTTATGTATGGATCTCCTACAGGATATGACTCAAATCTCCAAAATTACAGAGGTTTGAAACGTGAATGAATAATAAGCAGAGGGCAACTAAAGAAACCCCTAAGGTTTAGAAGAACTGGTTATGTATTGGTTATTTATATTTAATCACATTCATTAAACTCGTGTTGAATTTGTATCCACCGTATAATTCAGGACATTTGTCCTGAGACTTAAGAAAGTTTTCTTATTCTTTTCATTAAAAAGCAACAAGAGTAGCAGCTACTACTTTTTCCCCTGCTTTCTTTCCCCCTGTCACTTCTGCTATGTGACTCACATTAGTGTCTTTATTCCCATAATGGGTGCTTGAGTCATAATAAGGTTGTCGGGGAGAGGTCTGTGCCACGCTTCTTTGTGCGGAGCCTTTATGTTACCTTCAGCCTTTCTGTGCCACAGGAGCGTGAGAAGGATCTCAACGACAGCCAGATTATTGTTTCCACATGCTCTGCCCTTTCCTGCTGCAGATAAATGACAACATTAGCATAAACGGCCCTTTGGAGAGGCAGTGATTCAGCACAGCAGAAAGCGTGTAGATGACAGCAGACATGAGAGAGAGTGAATGACTAAGATGGGCCTTTCTTTTCTCATTCATTATGGCCTGTAGAACACGGCAAAGATTTCTGAGGAACTATTATTAAACACAACCATTAACACAGGTACACTATCACGCTCTTTTCTGCATCACGGTCTCTATGGCTGAAAAAATATGTTTTTTTCTCCTCCTATTGTTTTATTATGAATAGGTAAGAGGACGTCTAAGGTGGTGTAAGGTTTTTGCTTCCCTGAGAAAGTAAAGGCAATGTGTTTTACTGCCTCTCTGAACTGAATTGCTGGGGTCATGCTGGATATGGAAGAGTGATCCAATGGGCTGGTGTAATATCACTTTATTGATATTTCTGCTAGGTGGAGATGTGGGGACAAGCCAGTAGAATATGATTATTGTAAAGAGTTACAACTGACAATGGTTGCTTATACTGCATCTGTCTTATTGTTGAACTCATTTATCAATTACCTTCCAAAGATTAAATTAATGAGTAGGAAAGCAATACGAAACAAAAACAGTAAGTGAGAACCTTCTCATTAGGAGGCTGGCTGGCTGGTTGGTTGAATGGAGACATAAGGGATTTACAAGCAAATAAAATCCAGCTCTAAAAATCATAAAGGCAGAACAAGTGGGTTATAATAATGTCAAAAATACAAATGACGACACCAACAAGACTAATGTAGCACAATAACATGTTTTTTTTTTTTTAAGTACATGTCGAAATTTTACAATACTAAGGTTGACTTCTAAAGAAGTGGGTATATAAGTTAAGATACAAACTGGATTTTGGTTGTTTGACGAGCTTACAGAGCTATGAATATATATATATATATATATATATATATATATATATATAAATTACCGTCTTAGCATTATTTTCATTTGTGAGGGACACAAATGGGCGAAGATGCTACAAACATAAGATTATTTTTTTTATGTGAGTACACATATATTCAATTAGTTGAAATGTACAAAGAAAACACTGTATAATGAGTCCTTCTCAGAGTTTTAGTTTTAGAACAAGACATAAGACATAACTGCATTTGAAGCAAGATGTCCCAAAGAAAAGAAGCTCACATGAGCCATCAGGATATTAGTGACTTATAACCAGTGCAAGACACAGTAATAATAATGTTCAGCCTAGTAATTATTCACCATGACTTGCTTACAATTAACCTTAAAGTTCATTATCAGTACTTTGATCACAATCACTGTGAAGCTCACAATCACCATCATTTTCTTTTCCATCAAATCCCATTAGGGATTGTTTTTGTGTTGCAGCTTTCCACATTTATAATAAACTCCAGCTGCCTCAGCAATGGAGACATTAGGCGAGTTTGAAGCCTGAGTTCAGTGTGTAGTGACAGAACATGGCTCATAAAGTGGCACTTCACCACTTGAGGTTTCATTAAAAATATTTTTAGGACTTGTGGATTGTAACGCCATGCACCTTTTCCATGATGAGACAGCTCATCGACCTGAAGCATATGTGAGTCACCTCTTCAGCAGGCTTCAAAGAATGATAAGACTTAAAATGCAGTATATTGGGTTCATGCATTGTGTGCTGGTAATCAATCAAATTCAAGATCTATGTAGTATTCAGTGTGTATTGATAGCCATAGCATTGTTATTCTGCCCATATACTTCCATTCAAGTTTGTTATTTGTTTTTATTCCAGCAACTGTTAATCACGAAACCATGTGACTTTGAAAAATTCTGAAAAATTTGTTGTGCGACGCTATTAAAAAAAAATTAAAATGTGTGAATCTATTTCCTGCATGGGATGTCAAACATAAGGCCTGTAGGCCAAAACTGGCCCTCAAGAGGTTGTGATCCGGCCCACGAACCCACCAAACAAATGGTAAAAATTGCACACAAAAAAAGTGCTATATGCTATGTGAAAGGTAAGTCATTTAGAATTTAAGTTCTCTCTAATGTCACTGTACCATAGTTTAACAATCTCATACTCCAGGTGTCAAGACTCAATGGCACATCTGTTATCAATTTAATCTATTAAGTGTCTACAAACATGCATATATTTATGTATAAATTAATGAATAATAAAAAGCCCTTCCAGACACATTCTGCAATTTTTTTCCATTTATCATCAGACATTCACTCCAACCCAGCGAGTAACCTAAAGCAGTTTCAGTTTCCACAGTCGAACCTCTGAGTGTCAACTTTTAATCAACTCTGCAACTCTAATCATTTGAAATGCTTTCCTCTTTGGCCTGATTTAAAGCAAAACTATTGAATTATCTCCTGTCCAAATGGGATCCCACAGATTTGTTTGGTTTAGGTGAGGGTTTTTAATAACTCCTTTGTCAATTGTTCCTTTATACTTTTGTATTTTTATTTCCATTAACGTGAACTTTTTTTGTGGTGTACATACAAAAAACAAAAAAAAACCCTGGGCTTGTTTCTTCTCTCACACAGTCTGGTTTTATTTCTTGTAATTGTGCATTATATTCCTATTTTTGCAAATGAAAGAAAAAAAAATGGAGATGACACATTTACTTTTTTTCCCCCCAACTTCTGGACATGGACAGTCAGCTTGACTGGGGTAAATATATCAAACTGACAGACTTCTCAAGCTGAGCCAAGAAACAACATAAAGAAAACATGATGCAGCCCCATCGGACCAAACAGGAGAAAATCAGGTATGGCTTTGAAAGTAGGTCAGTATTGTTTTAAAAGAAATTATGTTTGTAAAAGAAAGTATCACACACTCTATAAGTATAAAACACAGAAAGATAAACTCGCAGTGAGGAATAACCCACTTGTGTAAGATTACATATAAAAGTCTCACACATTGGTGTCAGAGCAGACCGACACTGTAGAAATGTCGATGCTCTAAAAAATATTACTTTGTAAAGTGACATTAGAATTTCTCTCTGGGAATAATAAAGTGTTTCTGTTCTATTTGTACATCTTCAAACAGAAGCATGTGTTGAAGGGTGACTGTTAACAAAAAAACACTTTTTTTTATCAAAATTAATTCCCATCTAACACACTTATTATTATTAAAGAGCTGTGAGCCGTGGGATTTTTTCCCCTTCTTTTTACTCTGTTAGATATCGCCAGGGCCTGTTTTCATATGTTCTGTTATGTGAACTTTGTACATGAAGTTCTTCTTCATCTGGATCAAGACTTGGGAACTGATGGTTATAAACGTTTAAAGTAATGCCGCAGTACATTCCGCACAAATGTATATTTTAAATCTCGTTGAAAAGAGAAATAAGAATTTAGTTTTTGATTCAAATTCTCAAAGAAGAATGTTTTTAATTAAATTATGAGGTTGTGTTCAGTCAGGAGTTCTTAATAATAAAGTAATCACAATTAGAAAAAAACATTACATTTCATAAGTGTTTTAAGATCCAGACTTAATATTTCCTCAAAGCTGCTACATTCAGTCTTATGTTTCAGATTAATTACTCTATATTTGCCTGTTGTTGTGTCTCTCAGGCCCAGTTTAAATGCCAATCCAACTGAAAACTGTAAATGACTTTGCAAATGTTTTTGCATTTTCATTTCAGAAAAATTTTGTGTTTTCATGTTTGTAAAACGATGCCTGTTCACATGGAAACAAAGGGCTGGACTAGTGAAATGACGGCAGAACAATCACTAAATAATGACAAATTTGAATGTCTTCTTTAGTTTTAGGGTAAAGATTTGAGAGTGCATGATGAAAAGCTTCAGTCACACACAAAGCTCACACATGAATCATGAACTTTGTTGTTTTTGGAGATGGAAAAAGCCACTCTCGACATGCATCTGATTGTTGGGACTGTTATGATGACATTAAGAAGGAGGAGGAGTTCTTGCCAACCAGAAATGAGTTCCTCTCCCTCTCAAATCTTCCTGCAGGGTTTTTCACAGTAAAAGTGAAAGTTTGTGGCCTGAGGCTCCTGCCCCCATCTCACATCCAGCCTGTAGATTTATGACTTTGTTATGACAATCTGTTTGTTGCTTTTTGCTTGTGTGGCCACCTACCTGAACCAGGGTATGAATTCCTCCTATTCTTTTCTATCCTTCCCCAAAACTCCAACTGGAGCAGCAGAGCAGCAGAACGTCTCCACCTCTGGGCCTGGTTCTGCAGGTTTCTTCCTTTTTAGAAAGGGACTTTTTCCCTTCCCATTGTTGCCTTGTTCATGCTCATGTGGAACTGTTGGGGTTTACTCTATAAAAATGCCTTGACATGACTGTATTGTATTTGCCACAGTAATATTAAAATTTAATTGAAATGAATTAAACATATACAATTAAAACTTTTTATGACTCTGTGGCGCCATCAGCCATTTTTGGGCTGTGGAGAGGAAAAGGCTGAGCAAACTCATTAAGAAGCTTGGTCCTGAGATGCCCTCTTGACCTGGTGGAGGCGGTGGGAGGGAGGGCAATGGTGGATAAGTTGTCTTAACTCGTGGACAATGACACCTACCCCATGAAAGAGTTCCTTTAGCGGCCGGCTCCTTCACCTTGTAGGTCCCTGCAGCTGTGAGACTTTATAACCAACACTGCTCAAAGGATGGGTTGAAATGCAGATGAATGAAATATATTTTCTTTTTAAGAATGATCCAGAATGAAATGATTTTGCTATTAGCATTGCAGTTATATTTGTGTGCATCTTCACATCACTTGGTAAAAAAGTGTAGAAAGGACTGACTAAGCATTTTCTCAATAGTTCTTTCTTGTTGCACCTTCGGCCTGCTTGATACTGCAGCTTGAGTCATAGTGGAATCAATAAGCAGAAAGGAGGATCAGTGCGATGTGACATTTTCCTTGGTTTATAAACAAGGAGCTTTTAATGGAATCTGACCCATCTCCGCTCTGGAACGTTGACGAGTCAAATTTATTCGGTGTGACCAAAAGTTTGACACACTGCCTTGCTTACGATAAAGTAGATAGATATACACCATTGCATGAACACTTTCAGTTAAAAAATATGGAGTATTGTTACACCAGAGGATGAGTTTAATTTGCATTCCTTCATAGAGAAAGCTACTTTTCTCCTTTGCCATCAAACAGCATGGCAGATAAGGTGCTTCGTCTTTGAGGGGCAAATATCAGAGCAACCCGCTTGGCGCTGCCCCCATTATTTGTGTGTGTGTGTGTGTGTGTGTGTGTGTGTGTGTGTGTGTGTGTGTGTGTGTGTGTGTGTGTGTGTGTGTGTGTGTGTGTGTGTGTGTGTGTGTGTGTGTGTGTGTGTGTGTGTGTGTGTGTGTGTGTGTGTGTGTGTGTGTGTGTGTGTGTGTGTGTGTGTGTGTGTGTGTGTGTGTGTGTGTGTGTGTGTGTGTGTGTGTGTGTGTGTGTGTGTGTGTGTGTGTGTGTGTGTGTGTGTGTGTGTGTGTGTGTGTGTGTGTGTGTGTGTGTGTGTGTGTGTGTGTGTGTGTGTGTGTGTGTGTGTGTGTGTGTGTGTGTGTGTGTGTGTGTCTGCACCGGCGTGTGCTGTATTGTTGTGGGAGCAACAGCAGCACAAGAAGAAAGCCCAGAAGCCATCAAAGGGTGTTGGGAGGTGTTCAAATGTTAGAACACAGATTGAGAACCAGCCCACTTCATGGTGGTGGTAATCAACAATGTTCAATCAGCGTTCAAATGTGTGGAATTTCAATGAGGATGTCAGAAGAGCCACAAGAAGAGTCAGTTAATTCTGCTCCCACCATTGTCCCTCTCGATACAGACGACCACACTTCTGCAGGTTTTCAGATTTAAGGTTTGTGTTGGACCCCATGAGGTCCTTTTCAAGTCCCAGGAGTGCCTGACAGTATTGGATTGTTTTTTTTCAGACTGAATCTAAAACTTGTATATAGTACTAATTATCTTAACAGTAGTGTTCAAGATAAGAACACTGCTCTTATGTGGATTTCAAGCTTTTATTAAACTTATTATTACATAAAACACCCAGGTATTGCGCCACTCACTCAACAAACACCAGCTTTGTGTTGGAGCAGTGGCAACCATCTTGGGACTGAATACTTTACATCATCTTTCCTTTGGACTCTATTTAAAAACCAATATGTTGGGAACGATTCCTATTCTGTGCCATAAAATAAATAAAAACACATATGACGTGAAAAAGACAGGATCTACTATGGTGGCAGTGGTAAAGTTCCATCTTTTAACTTAACTTTTCTGAGGACAGCAATGATGAAATCCTCTTATTTAGTAGTAATAGTTTCGTTCACGGCTACTTGGTGTGATGAGGTCAGGGCCTTCATTTACACCTAAAAGTTTATCCTTCAAGAGGTGCCACAGATTAGCTGGTCCAAGTACCTGTATAGTTAACTATCCAGGGTTCATATCTGAGAAGTGCCTGATCATATTGTTCATGCTGAACTAAATATAGAGCTTTACTACAAAATAACCTCAATACCTAATTTCAGTGGCAATGAGATCATGGGGTCAACAGTAGAACACTTCTTTATTATGACAAGCACAAAAAGATAACATTATGTAGCTATCTGTGGGACTTGTCAAACTAAATTTCAACTTTTGAAAACAATGACTTTTGCATTCCTGAATTTACTTTTTCTATTGCAGATCTACTTTTCATTTTCACATTGACGCTTTTCCATTCATGTTTTATATTTTGCATCCATACCGTAGTTTTTGCATTTGTGTTATTTTGGTGGAGTTATTTTGCAATGGAGTGTTAGCCTTTGAATTTATGTTGTGACTTTTGCCTTTTTTGTTTTAGCTTCACCTTTTACATGTTTAATTTGCATTTCCATTGTACTATTTGCTTTTTATGAAGTGGGTTTTGTCTTCATGTTCTAAAAGAAAAAAATACTATTGTTCTGTGGCTTTTGTGTCACTGTCATGGCTTCTGCATCATAAGCTTTGCATCAGGTTTTGCATTTGTGTTGTGGTGAACCCGACACAACAATGTTTTCAAGTGCAAACTGAGAATGCCCATTTTCGGAGCCCCTGAAAACGCAACTTGGTGTTAAGAGAGACCAGCTTTGGTTTCAACTGGCAGAATGGGAGCACACAATGGATCATTCTGAACCCATCATTTATCATTATTCCCATCTATTTCCTTAATTGATTGTTTTTCACGTCCATGCAGAGAATTTTTACTTCAATTTCAAGGTGTCTCAATGCTTTCTCAAGTCTGGAAATGTGATGGTACTGATTAAGGCGTCCTGCTTGCTGGCAATCTAAAGGTAAAAATGGGTTAGCGTCAAGCACGTATGTCATCTCAATTGTGTTTCTTTGAAAAGGAATCTTTATTGCTGAATATAACCCATTCATGACGCATTTATCTTGAACAAAGGTAAGGACTTCATTGACCTTCTGTATGCCATGTACATCATCTTTGGGGGATACATCTTCATTCCCTGACATTAAACCAGAAAATATCTCAGATAAAAACAGCTTTCATCCTTTCTATACATCCACCAAGGCAGAGCTTTTCAAAAATGTTCCATCTTTGTATTTGTGTAGATGCTGGAAAAAAACTACTTTTCTGAAACCTTGCTAATGACCACGGCTTTCATAAGTAGTTCTTTTACACATGTGAACAACTAGATACAATCACAACAATGTTTGCCTCCCGAGTGTCATGTTTCCCAGTTCATATTCTCACCCGGACTAAGAATCCAAGCCAACTCGGTCATTGGTCCAGAAAAAAATGTCCGTGTGCTCCCATCATACATGTTTATAGTGTAAGGTTGTCCTTGTACATATATGAGAGGTTTCATTAGAAAAATAACAGACAGCGGCAACTTGAAGCCCAAAAGGAAAACTACACTGTTTTTAGCGTTTCTGTCATCTAAGTGTCAAATGACAACCTTTTTATAATGTTACAGTGTAAAAACAAAGACCTTCTGTGGTTCTCCGGACTTCATAACCAAACGACAAGACTCAGGAGCGAAGGCCAGGCGAACTAGTATCTTAACCAGCACACGATCTTGCCCTTCCACCAGCATGATGACTGCAAGTGGCACGCTTTGTCATGCAGAACATTTCTGTGCCATCTGCCGGCTCTTCATCACCATTGAGAGTGGCTGCAGTTACAGCCAAAGCACGGAGAAGCTCCTCTTCGTCATCTAGACACCGCTTGTTGCTCTCAGGAGATCTTGTTAGGGTGCAAAGGTTGTCTGGTAGCCACTCTCAAGCAATGGGGAGAGGAAAACAAAAATGGTGCCAGTGTATTTCTAAAAGGCTGCTGTGAGGGATTCTGCAGAGATGGATGATTAACAAATGGACCCGTAAATTGAATTGTGATTAAATGACAGCAAAATGAACGTGTGTTTAACTTGACCTGGTGCACCTCATGAATTTCTACTTCTAAATAAAGTCATTATTCTTTCTCTGTTGAAAAGCATACCAAAAAGCGAATGCCTGCCAAGTCCTAGATAAAGTGTAAAATAGAGGAAGAAAAATCTTCATATCAAATTCACATCTTTGCTTTGTACTGAAGGACAAAGTAATCTCATTCAAGGTAAATATGGTGTTTGTGGAGTCCTGAGAAATTTGGCAGCACGTTTTTCCATTTTTGCCTCGAAGTTTCAAAGACAATTATCTATTTGGCAAAACTGCTTGGTTTCATCTGGCTGTACTAATAAATACAGCAAGTTTCATTTGCATAAAACTAAAATGACTCTCAAAAATCATCTCCCAAAGAAAGTGAGAAGCATCTGCCCCAAATCAGCAAGCAGCGAGTGGATTTATCACAACCTTGTTTTTTGCTTCGTGTCTTATTCTTTTTTCTCTTTCTATCCTTGAACCTACAACCAGAAGAATTTGGTTCTGCAGAAAGCTTCCACCTCAAAGTCGCTGTCTGCACTACTTCATGAACTAGTGTTTCATCCATGATGCTGTTTCTGAAATGATCCAGTCACATCTAAATAAACAACCATCCTCCTTCACTTAATTGGTACACATATTGATCATGGATTGATTATTGACTCAAAAATCAGGGCACAGCAGATTCCGAATCACTCGGTCATTAAATAACACGGGGAACATATAGTTCACATGAAAGTGACCAACTCTGCAACAGACAACCTATATATATATATATATATATATATATGAAGATAATCACATACTCAAACACAGGTGAAACACATCAGGGCAGGGAGCAGCAATCAAGGAGTTTTCTGCTTCTATAACTCAAATCAACAAAACTATCATATTTGTCTGCAGTTAAGATTAACTATTCTTTCTTAATATGTTTGCACCTACATTGCCTTTATCATCAACATACAGGGAGAAGGTGGAAACCAGCATGCAGCCATCCTTCCAACTCTCCTTTTTCCCCCAGAATTTACAGCATTGCAGGTTAAGTGAAGCGCTCCGGGTTGAGTCTGCACAGCAGTCCGGGTGGCTGTAACTCCTCCATTACAACACTTGTCTGGAAGTGACTGGGCAATTTTCCAATGTTCGACAGAAACTGCCACAAAATGCTTCCTTTGAAGGTTTGAGAGCCCAGCTGACTCAGTATTGGACGACCACTGATGAAAAATATGTTGTTTTCTTGAAAAAAACTGAAACCAAAAAGAAAAATCACCCGTGCTGCTGTGTATTCTTTTCCTGATTTATTATTATTGCTCGGCAGCACAGGTTTTGTAATATCCGATGTGTGCTGAAGTCCAAAAGAGAAATTAGAATATACAAAGATGGAACAGGATCTCAGGTAAATTGACTATGAAATGTTGTCATATAATTTTTGAGATGACAAACTGCTTAAAATAAATTGCGCTCCCTGGACACATTTGCAACTGGCAAAATATGCAATCCATCGAGTGTAGGCATCTTTTCAGACATATATTGTGCTTGGATATTGTTTCCTGTCTTGTGCCGATTAAGCCGGCTTACCTTGCCCGACCCCTCATAAAAACACAAAGATGGGAGTTATGTAAAGTGATGCCATTATCGGTTTTTACCTCCTTTTTTTTAATGTAAGCTGTGCAGCGCCACAACACATTCAGCAGCCTATTAATTATGCAAATCGGCACAGAGCAGCTCTCTGTGGAGGATGCAGAAAAAAGACTTTGACACCAGACAGTGTGGGAGAGAAGAAGCACAGATTGGTGTCAGTTATGTAACACTGCGTTTACATGGCAGCACCCCGTCCCGCTTTAACCACTTCAAACCGCCACACTGATGCATGAACACTGCTGTCAGATATGGGCCAGAATCCTGCATTTATTTCAATGAGATATTCAGATAATCGGCAGGAGAAGAAGATCAGAAGTAGTTAATTTTGAGAGAAAAAAAAAAGCTAATATATTTCTGCATGCGTGACATCATATTCATTCAATTAATGCAGATTTTATTGAAGACTCATGTAATCCCTTGCAACTTGGCTCTCGATTTCCACCAACCTCTGGGAATTGTGAAAATTAGTGAGCGGGAGTGAAAGCGCATAACTTTTGCATTTTTGTTTCAGGAAGGTTTTGCATTTACATGGCAACATTTTGAAAACAATGCTTGTTTACACGGAAACAGCAGAAATACTGAAAACGATGTACTTAGTATGCCAGGCCATGAGTTGGTGCTGTTGGGGTTTTTTTTTTCTTCAGAATTACACTCCACACACATGCACACAAAGATTAATGCACTACTAATGATCAAGTCCAAGGAGAATCTGGAATGGGAGTCATGACACTGGGAGCTGTTTGCTAAAAGTTCTGTTGTCTGAGCAACACTGTTGGCTTCATTTTCAGTGGGAGTCTGCTTTTGTATGCTGGTGAGTGGTACCCCCCCCCCCAACACACACACACACACACACACACACACACACACACACATTTTTACACACTATAACAGATTGAATCTCAACAATTCACAAATATATAGTATACTGCTGCCCTATCCCATTATGCCATCAGAATTGTTGATAAAGCTCAGGCAATTTTATTAAAACTTTTTTAACACAGATAGTTTTATTATTCCTGCTTCAGACTTTATCAGAGGTATGAAACCTTTATGACCAAAAGAGCCATTTCTGCTACTTTCCATCAAGTAAAACTTCTTTGGATCCAAAAACAGATATTTAACATTTAAAATGGGGATAACAGACCTCAGAGATATCTACTTATAGTCAACAAGCTCTTAAACCAATGTGTCAGCTTGAAATGCGAGATAACAGTTGTATTGGAAGACAGTTTGGTGTGTACATTATTCTAATCTTGTTTTTATTTGATTGGAACGCAAAGGCCAAGTGGTATCTAAGAAGTCACACGAGTTATCGTTGAAGTTGGACATGTTTCAGACACTTTCTGATAAATTACCTGCTTTACACCCTATAGTTTGGTTTATACGTCTTCCTTGAGTTCCCCTTTAAGTTTTTATAAATCTGATATTTGGTTGCAGAAGCTTTGGTACCAAATTGCAGCATCCTCACCAAATGTCTTGGTTGTGTTTACAACTATTTTTTTTTGTCACACTTCAAACTCCCTAAAATCTTCACACTGGTAGAGTTCATCTTTCTCCAAATGTTAAAAGTTGCCCAACAATTTTTCCTGACGTTGTAAACAGTTCACCTGAACCTGTTCATTCAATACAAGCACTTCAGGTTGTTGCCTTCACCTCAAACCAGACTTTACAGCTCGGCAAATAATTTGTCTTTAAAAATATTGAAGAAAACTTTGTATTCCATTGCTGGTGTGACACATTGAATGTACCACTGAATGCATTGCTTGGAAGCCTGATTCTGGACAAGAATATTTCAGATCCAATGTTACGGGTCATCTTTATTCAGGGCCTTAGACATTCTACAAGGGTTCAACGTCTGAGGCACTGTGAGACTCACTAGTACATTTGCAGCTTGCAACACTTCCAATTCATATCACCTTTCTACTAAATATTTCTGCCTCTGTGCATTTCCTCTGTGTCTTACTCGTTTGTTCAATCCGTCTTTGCGACGCTTTCATAAATCCAAATGAGGAGTAACCAACCGATGACTGAGAAATCAAACCAATATCTCTCTGTGGATATTGATGGTCTGGTCTTATTTGGACCGTCTTTAGGTCTGCAGAGGTCATATCTGTATCTGCTCTTTCATGTGCATGCTATGATCCATCATCCTGTCAGATTTTGCATCTCTACCATGCACAGCAGGTATTTGACAGACAGTTGACAAATGACATGGGACATGGAAAAAACAATGCGATGCAAAGAGTTTCGGTTCTGTGGGCTGTGCTCTCCTGGTGTGTGTGTGTGTGTGTGTGTGTGTGTGTGTGTGTGTGTGTGTGTGTGTGTGTGTGTGTGTGTGTGTGTGTGTGTGTGTGTGTGTGTGTGTGTGTGTGTGTGTGTGTGTGTGTGTGTGTGTGTGTGTGTGTGTGTGTGTGTGTGTGTGTGTGTGTGTGTGTGTGTGTGTGTAGAGTGTTATCTGAGCTGTTTCGAAGGCACAGTAGCACCAACATTGATTGAGGCTCTCCCTTGCTCCCTCTGCTGCTGCATACTGAGATCTGTGCATGAATACCAATATGTCGTATGTATGTGTGTACAGTACAGATGATATATAGATCTACACACACACTCCCAGGGCACAGAGGTTTCTTTTGCCAGGTACATCGACATAGACCAAACTATTCCTCCAGAAAGAAGTCAAGACATAGAGAATAACATGTCTCTGTGTTTTGAAGGTTTTTACTTTTCTGTGCAAATGCTAGTGAAATTCGATTTAATTTGTATCAAGATAACAAGTTTAGACAAACACCCCCCAAACCTCGCCTGCATAATGGCATCCCTGCACACCTGAGACCTCCTCAAACCCAGCAGAGAAAACTCGAACCTTGTTGGACCCTGCTTTTATCTTTTACCCTTTTACTTTTTATTAGTATATCATTTGTAGCACTTTGCCTTTTTTTTTTTTTTTTAATGTAAAGTGCTTTACAAAAAGTATTATTATTCTTATTATTATGAATAATAAGAATAATAGTGCAACAGCTATAGGACACATTTTTAGGACATGTCACTTTATTTTGCACCATAAGGCATCATTAAAATTTTATTCTGTTATTTAAATTTTTTTACAAACTCACCCTGATATTTAAGTAATATTCAAAAGTAATTATTTCATTTTGCAAAACTATAGACATTTTCATCACATGAACTCTGCACCACTACAATAAAAAATGTTAAAATGGAAAGGTTTTTATGACACTATTTTATCAGTCTGGAACACTCAAGGTAAAATTGAGCTAAACTAAAAGAGAAACCAGATGGAAATATAATGTATGTTTTTGTAAAAATTCGTTCTAAACATAATTTAACTTTTTTGGGGGGGGGAATACATACATTTATTTAACAAGTGACTCTAAATGTTGATGAACTATAAATATATTGCCTTGACGCCCACTAACCCTAACCCAAAGTGTGGCATCGCAGGCGAGGTGTATTTTTTTCTCCACAGTTTGTAATTTCTTAAATTGCTTCATTATTGCCAGTGATGTTTATGTGTTGCACAGCTAAATGATTTCTGGAAGCAATTCTAGTGAATATATTGGCACCTTCACATTCACACAGTCCAGCAGGTTCAAAGTCTAATGGCAGGTGAAGCTACAGGCCAAACATCGACATGTATGGCAACTCATCAATTACTAAATGTCGAGCATGCTTTCAAGTCATGCATCAGGCAGTTGAATCTTTTGAATTTGTCATTTCCCTGCAGATGATACGCTCCAGTCTATCTTCTGGATGTAATACAGATAACAGGGTTGCTGGATCGGATAATTCTCAAACATTCAGCCCTGGTCTGAGACAACAAACGCCTTGAGACCTGTGCCATGGCGATGGCTCTCTGTTCTGAGATCGGTATGGTCTGTTTACATCTTGTAAAATCCTTTGAAATTGAGCGGCTGTATGATTTAAAGTGACATTTAAGACTAGCACCCCCACACTTGTGGGTGAGGACAAGAATTGCATGCAGGCCGGCAACTTCATTAAAGCGAAAGAGTGAGGATTCACCCTCATGCACAAATAACAACAATTTTTAAAAAGCTGAATTCAACACATGATCATGACAAAACAGACAAACAAACAAAAAAGAAAAAGGAAATGCGTAAGAAAAAACAGCATTTTCCCAATATTATACAGACCCCATATCATTTCACAAATCATGTTTTAAGGCGAGCTCCTGTCTCATTAAAGGGGGCTGAGCCCCCCCTGGCCCCCCCATAGTGTGCACCCTGGTTGTAGCATCTTCTTTCTGACAATAATCATGCAAATTCAGCTGCTGGACCTTCTTTGCTCCCTTAGACATGTGGTGGAGGAGGCCATCCACCACATCAATATGGTCCCACTGCTGCAATATTCCTTTTTTTTTATGTTGGCAAGGCCACCGTCTTCAGCCTGCTTCGCAATCGTCTGTTACTGCCAAATGGAAAGGAAGGTGCTGCTGCAGGGTTTTGTCATCGAGGGCTTTTAAATCTTCTGTCGTGAGAAGGACATGGTTGCTTGAAGAGCTTGCTGCAGGCAGATCAGAACCTGTCCCTGGACATAGGCTAAAATCTCAATAATATCAAGGCCCAAGCACAGTGCCAACATGAACTAGTAATGAACGGTAATGAACGGTGCGATCTGCATTGCACAAACCAAATGCCATCCAATTAAATTGAAAGTCCAAAAGGGGTGCAAAAATACGTTTCATAGAATGACAAAGACCACTTTGCTCTACACAGTGCATCAAGTGACTTGCTGATGTCGGGGAGGAAAAAGCCTCCTCTCTGACATGTGCTGTTGACCTGGCTGTAGTCAAAATATATTCGGACAGTGCCATCTTTCTTCCTTCAGAACTATATTGGATACAAAAGGATTGCTCAACTGGCTATGTCAGAGCTACTGAAGGTGGTCATAAGCAGACGGTAGAATACGTCTTTACCTTTGCCAAACAGGAATGTCATATATCACTGAAACACAATAAAATAGTACATTTGTACACCCTAGGTCACCCTGAAAGGCAGAAAACACTGATTTGTATTTCTACAACAGTGACCTGACCTTCTCTCGGTATACGGAAGGGCACAGTCTGGTCCAGAGGCAAAATGTTTACTCTGAATGGAGCTCACACAACCAGGCAGAGTGTTAGCAATGACCCGAGCAGTAGCAAGGCAAGGCACCTACATCAGTAACAGCAAGAGGGGCAGCACCCATATTAACAATGGTGGCATGCACTGTATCTTTAATCACCGCAAGGTGTGGTGGGTTGATCAGCAACCATTCAGGAAGGGCATTTGAGTCACGTGGCTTAAGCAAAACAAAACACCAGGGGACTTGCAGAGCAGGAATGAGCAAGTTGGAGCCAAAAATTTAATTAAACCAGCTGGCACAGGGATAATTTTCTACCACTGACCTTGGCTATCCCCCATAGAGTCTTAGGAGGGGGTTCACTTGCACCTGATGACAATATTGCAGAACTTGTTGCCACGATTTGGGGAGTGAGGAGAGGACATTCTCGCAGTGTAGGCCCATGTTCTGAAAGGAACCAATTATAGCAATGCATAATTGCCGAGCATGAATGGTATGAATGTTATCTGGAATCCTTTTTGCTCTGGCAGATATTTTACAATTAGCCAGCTTCAGATAGATGCGGTTGTTTCAGGGAAAATAATCTCTGACGCCACATAGTCTGGATAAGGGATGTTCAAACTGTCATGACATAGAGTACAGATATTTGAGTCCATATACAGTGTAAAACATAATAAAAGCTCACATGAAACACATTTAAATGAAAAATGAATTTGGGTAAAGCTACAAAGCCCTTGAACTTTATCAGTTTAAATGATAAAAAGTCAGAAATCTCTCAATCAGAAGAGACGTTCTGAAGTGTGTCTTAATGTCACATTTGGGTTAAAGTCAATTGTGGAGACCTGCAGGCTCACATGTAGGGAAAACTCGAAGCAAGGAAGTAGCACAAAGATCTGTTAACTTACCAAACTAACAATAAAGGGAACTCCTTTAAACACCAAAAAAATAAAATAAAGAAATAACATTGAGAACAGGCATAAATCCATCCAGTGTAGGAATGTTATTGAAACATTTGGATGTGCGCTTGTCAACTCTGCTGCTTAGTGCAAAGCCCATAGCTTGCACTGTGGGGGAATTTCTAGCTCCCCCTCTGATCACCATCAGTCACCATGCCTGTTAATGACGAAACCCTTTTTTTGTTTTTAATCATGTGTTGTAAATAAAAATGGCAGTTGTCATGCATTTAATCCAAATATGGGACACAATAAAGGCTTCTGAAGCATGAGAAATGAAATTAAGTCAAAAAATCCAGAGGCTGGCTATATACCACACAATAAAAATACAATAGTAGTACTCAATACCACCTAACCAAAAACAGGGTCCCCTAAAATATTTGTCCTATCAATGAATAGATGAATGGTTTGACCCCTGGTTTCCAGTGTCCAGTGTAAAATGGATATCTATACCGGTCCGTTTATCAGAAATCTGCAATATACACATTTCCTATTCATGCAATATCTTGAATTGAAGCATTCGGGGAAGTTTGAAGTTTGTTGAGGACTCAGCAAAATGCATGAAAAGAAAAAAATGATTACGCTTAAGTCAAATGAACTTTCTGAATGACTGAAATGTATTCCTCCCGCAAACATCTATAAACTTTTTTTTTTTACTGTTTCTTCAAACCATACCTCCGAGTGAAAAACACTTCATGGAAACTTTTCCCTTCACTTTCATCCTTATTCAGCAGCTCATCATCTCTGGTGCTCGGTGAAAGTGAAGATGCAGAAAAGAAAAAATGTAAAAAAGAAAAAAAAAAGAGTTGCTCTTATACCCTGAGCCTAGCACACATGGGACTCATCAATTAAATAAACCTCTCGGAGGTTCCCTTGCAGACATTCACAAATCAGCAAACATTTTCCAAATGGAAATGAATTCTGGATTAAAGGTCTGATCAGGAGCAAATACTGATGCTCAGACCCAGAAAGGCCCAGCTTGAGTCCAATTAAAAACTAAGTTTCATCCAAAGTTAGACACTTTAAAAAGTTTACAGCTTTACTTTTACGCTTATAAAGAACTGCAGCTTTGGTTCCTTTGGATTTATGTCAGGAGTTTTGGATTGTGGTAATGACAAGATGTGCATGGAAAAAATCTCTCAGTCGCAACCTTGGGACTTCATTTAAATCAGGGCCCCTTCCTCCAAAGTAAAAGAGGCATCTGTATTATTAATAAGAGCATTTTTGCACCTTTAATGAAAATCTGAATCATACAGATGATGACAAATGAGACATCTGTGCACCAGGAAACTGGGATATAGACTGTGAACTGCAACTGCAGGAATTCAAATGAAGGTTTTTGTGCACGAGGCCTTGTTTATCCAAAACGACCCGTTGGAAAGAATCTATTCAGTGTTTGTTTCTTTAAAGATGTTTGAAGAAGCGCTGAGCCACACAGGCACAACATGAAATGCTACTATCAGAGTTGGACTTTTGTTAGAGGAAGTTATCAAATATGAGAGTTGATCAGTCAGAAAGCCAGAGGGGAAAAAAAAGGTACAGACATAAAAGGGAGTATAAGACGGAAAATATCGATGAGAAAAGATTATACATTTTCCGGGTAACCAGCGGAGGAAATGCCGCTCGCCACAATAATAGCAGCATCGCTGTCTATTAATGGGGAAAATTTTACGCGATCTGGAACACATACTCGATATTCCATATTGATGAAGTCAAATTAACTAAATGTGAGTTACTTCCTGAGTCTTTAAGACATGATACATGAGTGTGTCCCACTAGTAAATGAGCTTTAACTGTCAGTTTCTGTATGCAAACTTTAAATCTTAAGTAGATCAGCTCTAACAGTGTTTAATACTGCTTTCTACTTATGATTACATGTTAAGCACAGTTTTAAGTTTTCACATAGATTTTGGTTTTGGTGTAAATTTGCCAGACGATATACATCGCAAAGTAGGTTGTTACTATTAGAGCAGTAATGTGGTGTCCAAACTCACACAACACTCCATTATGAATTTATTTAGTGATTAAAAATAGAGTTTTGTTCACAAACTTTGATTTTTGGACCTGCTTCTATATGACATGGCGATGCAAAGACTCATGACCCAGAAATAGATTTCCCTGATTGTTTGAAGCGTCACACAGGAAGTTCAGCTGATAAAGAAGTAACCAGGAAACTGAACAGGGATCGCAGGAGTGAAATACTCGACTTGACGTGGCTCTTAAAGGAGGCAGGAAGGAGAAACATTGATGGGCAACAGAGTGAACACATCAACAAGAACAGAAGAACTGCCGACAGGCAAGACAGCAGAGGGCAGTTATATTCAGGGGGGGGGGGGGTGGAAGGTAGCTTGACAAAAGCAAGGTGGAGCCAGAGAGGAAGGATTGTGCAGAGAGTGGATGTGTATATGCTGCAAGAACAGAGAAACTTATTTCCTCTTCCAGGATGACAAGAAAAAAATGACAGTGGCGGTTTGTTCTGAACACATCATCTGAGTTCGACTATCAAACGCTGGTCAAAGGAACAGCATGAAGAGATGAAGTCTTTTGCATGAAGGCGGAATCGTCTCCCAAAGCATAGAACCAAATCCAAGTAACCCGGTTCAAACGCTTCAAGAAAATATATGTGGTGTTTGACAACAGTTGTGTTTTTAGTCGAAAGTATCAAGAGGGGAATGTGGTACCTTCTGTCCTGACTGGCTTTGACAAAGTATTTAGAATATCAAGAGCAGCATGAGACACAACAAAGGTCTTCTGGCACGTTGTGCGATTTAGACAATTAAAAAATGTCCACATTGATAAGAAAAAATAATGTGGGGATTTCTCTAAGGATTAATGTTTTTATTTCTATCCTGTGTTCATTGACGTCCTTTGAGAAGCGTATATGGCCAATCCTAACTCCTAAGCCATGTATCATACCTGATAATAATCATGATAATAATCGTAAATATAAAACAAAAGCAGAGAAATACAGTTTGCCTATTAAGGCCCCAGTGACTTTCATAGTATGACTTAAACAATCAACAAATGTGAATAACAGCTAGATATTGAAGGTTTGAGTTATCATATAATAGAGGCCAATTGCACATTTTATGACCACCAAAAACACAAAATCTGACAAAATTCAATCCATCTATTCAAGGAGAAAAATAAAATCACTTTCAAAACTTGACACCAGCTGTTTATAGAAAAAAAAAACACAGAAAGCCACTTGTCCTTTTATGAAGAGCTCTGTGTCACTGTCCTCCCTGAACAACTCCAATCCCTCAAGCTGCATGTGTGGAGTCCAGCATTGATCCAAGCAGCCAAGTTTCTGTGAAACACGAGACAGTGGCAAGCACTTTGTGTGGAGAAATCTGTGCAAAGTCACAGTCTCTCCACTTCCAGCATCAACAGCCAAGTAAGACAGACAAATACGTTTAGAGCTTTTTTGGAGCAAGCGACAGTTTTTCATTTATTTCTCTTTTCTGTTAAATGAATACAATTGCATGTTGATAGTCAAATATCACATGATAAAATTGTTTTGCTAAAATATTTGATGGGTACATGCTTATGTTTTCACCTTTGCTCTGTCAAAACACATTTTAAATGAGTTCCACCGAATTTATATATTTGAACTGAAAATCCAATTTAAAATAAAACCCATGGAAAAACAATTTCCCTTTACACAAGTAATTTTTTTAAGTGCAAAAAACACAATATAGTAGAATGAGGGTGCTCAATAGTATGTTACCAGTCTTCACCAATAGTGCCATGAGAATTGTAAGCAACTTAGAGACTTTTCAACATATAGATTCGTCATTTTTAATCTGTATAATTATTTTAAACGTGCTATTTTTGACTCTCGGTGACACATAAGGTTGTTCATTGGCTAAGTTATTGAAATATTGTTTGATAACACTACGAGGAGTCTGTGTCGTACTTTAATTAATTAAAGTCCTTATGAAGGATCATTGGACCAGACTTCTACATGTTGGACAGACTGCTAATAATCTCATGGACAATTACTTGAGCAGGGGTTGCCTCTTTTATTGGTGAGAGACATGTTGAGAACAAGTGTCTGAATGTTCAGAACAAGGCTTAGATAACCCTTTAAATATATCAAGCCCATCATCAAAGAACACTGTGTTCTTCATAAATATGACATGCAAATATTATACTGTGTGAGTTTTTGTGATCATTGCTCTATGACACTTATATGGAAACACTTCGGAATGTTTTGCTTTGTTGTGTATGATTACAGCCTTGGCACGTTCACACAGAGCAGAGAGGTAAATACTGAAAACAATGCCCTTGGCAATTGGAAGGAAAAAAAAAAGAAGTGGTATTTTCCTGGAAAAGCAAAGGCTAAGTTCAAAAATCGTTTTACTAAAGTTCCTGATTATTCGATAAACGTTTCTTTCGCATCTGTAAGAAACAGACTCCACTGTCATTTATTTCCCTCGTACTTTTTCACGAAGCACATACTTCACCCAAAATTCACGCAGTCGTCCCACATCCCATCGGCTCTGTCTCGTGTGCTGTAAGCAGTCCGAGATGGCTCCAGCAATGACTTTGATGAACTCGCCAGTGATTGGCAGATTGCTGAAGCTGCCAGTAGGCTCTGCCAGCCAGCTCTAGCCTGCAATCTAGGTATTTGTCCCCTGAGCGCCCACACAGCCATCTGCCCACATACAGATGGGGTGCAAAAAAAAAAATGGTGCCATCACACTACAGTGACTGTTCTGCCAACATTTTGCTTTTTGTTTCACAGTCATCGAGCTTCAACCAGGGGCCCAGTGTTTGTGCAAAGCAGGAGATTTATAGTCCAATCTTTTCTAAGAGGCATACTAATGTTTGTTTATAACAAATAACCTACTGTTTGGTTCACATTACTGCTGACTTATGCTCTAATGCAATTCCCCAAATGTTCAGGCTGAAACTGTTTTGTATTCATCAACGGGTTTAAAAAGATTTTGTTTGGTGCAACAGCAATGTGCCATTTGTTCGGCTCGATATAGGTGGTGGAAGAAATAATAATTTATACATTGACCATTATCATCAATAACAATAACCTTTGCAGTCCTGCTGAACGTTGTGTGTGAATTGAATGAGTAAGATCAGTCCATTCATGTCTGGTTTATCCTCCAAGCACCTTTCTGTGGCTTTATTTTTATTCCCACACTGAGCCCTAAGGACCTCTCCGCCGACTTCAGAAGAAAGACTGTGAATGCCTCTGAGCCTTTCAAAGACTGCACAAAATTCTCCAAAGGTTTTGAAATCAATCATATTATTGGCAGTGGTCTGAAATCTACATAACTGTAGACAAGTTTAAGTTTAAGTATACTTTATGTAACCGAGGGAGAGTCAGTGGTGATCCCACATGACACTGGGTGAAAGGCCAGTTACACCTGGGACATGGTATTCCACTACGGGGAATAACAGGAGACTGACAATCACACATGCGCACACACATACACATCTACAGGTACGCACAATTCAGAGCCACAAAATAACATAGCACTGAGATTGGTACTCTACCCGAAACAGGGTTTGAAAAACTACCTACAATCTTGTCTGTTTATCCTATTCTTTTCTCTCGTTTTATCTTCTAACCTCCAATCAGAACAGCTGAAAGTCTCCACCTCCGAGTCTGGTTCCCACTTACAAGCACTTCAAAATGTTGTTTTTTACATATCTTAGCCTTTAGTCGAAGTTAAACTGATCGCTTTTTCAGTCAGCTCAGGATGCTGACATGACAACTCAGAATAAAAATCGAGAGAATGATTGCTGTTGCTTTCATTTCATTCTTGTTTGTTGAGAGATTTTCTTCCACTTTGGACTTCAAAGCGTTGTCTGTGGATCAAAGGTTCAGGTAGTTGTTCACAAGCTTCTCATGCTATGTTAATCAGACTTGTATAGAACTTTAAGTTTGAGGAGATTCAAACCTTAATCACTTTCAGCAAACTGAGCACAATTTTTTTTCTGATTGAGGTCAGAACATCAATACCTTGACTTTGTTATCCTTCAGCCATCTCACCACAACTTTAGGGAACAATGTTGGACAGCTTTATAAACTTTATTTTCTTTCTGTTTAATGTCTTGAGGGGTCACAGATTATGTGAACTCATCACATTTGAAGCACAACATGCTGCTTGGGGCGGGATGGGATCATGACAGGGATACAACCAAAAGAACCACAGTCATGACCCAACAGGCAGACGAGGTTTGAGTTTCGTAATATGTATTGTAATATTGTAATACAGAACAATAGCAATGGGACAGATGAGCACAAGTGTAGTCAACAAAGAGGAGAAAGAACAATAAAGACTAAAAAACGACAAGAACAAGAACTGGCACATGGATGGATGGACTATATGTGTGGCAAATAATGCATTAGAAACAAATATATCAGATAGCAAATGTAGATATAACACAAGAAGACACCCCATTGACTGCTGGAACAGTCAACATGCTCAACATGGCCACCATATTGGATGAGGACCCATTTAACCTACAGTGCAATCACGTCTATTGAGGCAATTTATGTATAATGAATGGATTGTAAAATTCTGTTTTATGTATTATATATTGAGATTTAAAAAAAATTTCATTGTGTCTTGTTTCGAGTGTTAAAGGATTCGAATGACTGATTTACCCTTTTGTATCTTTACGTACCTGCAAACTGTTTCTTCAGCTAAGAGGTCTGTACATACTAATCTGTTTTCTGGCATGAGAAAGCTCACCGCCTATTCAGTATTTTTCTTCGGCCCCACAATAAGCCTTCCCTGGAGAGCCTGATAGTGTTTGTATGCTGGACACACACTCATTGGTTTTCAATAGTGCTGCCAGGCATTCCCATAAACAGGAGCCGAGCGTGCCAAAGCATGCTAGTCGGTTTTCACTCCTTGTATTTATGCCTCATAAACTCTCACCAACTGCCCTGTCGTCACTTTTAAAAGCAAAAGGAAACCGAGGGAAGGTGAGCTTGGTGTGATGAAAACCATACGAAGGTCCCGGATCCAAATGTGATAATCAGCCTGTGATCAGAGCTGCTCAGACCACAGAAGGAAGTAACAATTTTTATTATGAGTCTCAAACATTCCTTTGTGTTTGAGGAAATGCGTTTTCATTAGAGGGCCAGCTTAACAAAAGGACAGTAGACTGTCCCTCTAATGGTTGTGGCTGATTGCTCTGTAATTGGTTTGTCTTTCTCCACACAGTAAATGTCACTGGTGGGGCTGGAAAATGTCATGAAGTTTGATATTGGGAGAAAGTAGATAGAGAGTTGCAATAGGAATTACATTTTATTAGGCTATAGGCATCTAATACCGATGCAAATTCACTGTAAGCTACTGTACCCTGGTGGTACTGTATGTTTACAGGGATAAGACACCCTGTGGAGAAAGGCCTATCCCCAAAAACACAAAATTCTCAGTGCTTTGGAGCTTCTTTCAGTGGTAACTCAACCCCTGATCAAACCATTCAGTTTGGTCTAGATCATAATGATGAGGGGATTGAAAAGACATAGACTTCTGAGAAGTTAATAAAAATATCGAACAGTAATGCAAAGAATAAGATGTAAGTGCACCGTTTCCACTGCCTCTCTCTCTTGCTTTACATGTGAATTTTTAACGTTAATGTTGAGACAAGCAGAAGGCCCCGGTGCCTTATGTTTGAAACCCCTGCAGTAAATAAAGCCTGCAGAACAATTAACTCAAGGGAAAAAAAAACTTTTTTTTTTTTTTTTTTCCAGTTTTAGACCTCAGGCCATCATTGACTGCAAACGATCTTTCCTCATGACTATATTATAATTTGTCCTTTTTAAAAAAAAAATCAACTAATTCCCCATTGAGTAAGTTCTATTTAACTGCTTGAACCAAACCTATCAAAATGCAACAATGCACTATATTGCCTTTGTTAAAATACAAATTAAATATGACAAAATAGTACCTTCAAATTACCTTCAAATGACTGTGGCAATGACTTTGCCACAGTAATTTGAAAAGATTGTTTCCATCCTTTATTTTAATTTGAATGTAACTATAGTTTAGAAAGCAAGAACAATGACAATCACAGTGGATTTTACTGGGAGAGAATGCAAACCATGGAAATCACATTTTCCAAATCTATTTGATAACCTCTAACTCCTGGCTGTCCTTTAGCTTTTTGCTGCACTTTCATGAGTCTATAGATCATTTCGCATGGATTTATAATTTATTTTCAATGAGGGAAGAAATGGTAGCTAAAAAGAGAATATGGACAAAGTCACTCTTCTCTTCCCTTATCACCTCTCAGCCGCTATCAGTGTCATTCCTTCTTCAAGCAGCATAGTTAGTAGAGCGTGTGTGTGTGTGTGTGTGTGTGTGCGTGCTAACCTGCAGTGAGGCAGACCGGTTGATAGGAGGAGCCGCGGCTCCTTTCAGACCACCAGGCAAAATGTCTGATCAAACTGCATCATGAATGAGAATCTCCATGGACAGAGGGAGGCCGGGAATCAGAGGCTGTGGGCTGGAGACAGAAAAATAGAGAAGGGGAGTGAAATTAAAGATAAGTGAAGTGAAGAAGCAACCTGTAAAAAAACAAAACAAACTGATCAGAGATTCTATCTGGATAAATTCCAGTCTCTATGTGCGAATCTCTTGTGGGTAATTGGCTGGAAGACATTTGTCACCTCACCTCAGCAGACATTTTTACTGAGAAACATATTGTTGGTTTAAATACACTATTTACTTAAAACAATTGATTTTCAAAAACACTGGGGCGGTTGTCACCCTCTTGTACCTGTACTGAAAAACACTACATGAAGGGCTCGTTAAAAAACAGGTTTCTTGTTTTGGTTCATTATTTTTAACCGACGCTTTGTGTCAAAACAACTGCTGGGACAGTACTGTCACTGGAGGCTTTGAGGATGTTGTGTTGTATTTAAAATGAGAAAATAAACAAGTCAGTATTTGTCTCATTTAGGTAAACTGAGCGTCCATCTGACCTGATCAGCAGAGAAAACTGGGCTCTGTTTCACAACGATGTTGCTCAGAGCCACTGAAAACACAAATTTATGGAGACTTTGCTGAACACCACGACCTTAGTAAACACTTCTTCTGCACACGCGCTAGTAGACCGACAATACCAACAACTTTTTTCGTGTCATGACTCCCAGTTAATATTCTCCTGGGACTTGGTAGTTTTATAGTTTAGAGTCACGCGGACTTGCAAATCCAACTTTGACGTCTGTCCATACAAATGTTCATAAAGAAAAAACAAGGGCTTAGTTAAATGAGGGCATTAATACATAGTGTAATAAATGAGCTCATATTAGCTGTGATGTTTCTCAAGGATTTGCAATGCCATTTGTCAATAGATGTCCTTTCCCCCCCCCCCCCCCCCCCCCTTAAGTCGTGATGAATAAAACCTCCCGTCTCCATGAATAGAGCACTTTCCCTTTACTTCAATATGAATAACTCTTCCTCTCCATCACCAGTTTGTAGATTCATTTTGTGCAGAATATCCTTTTTCCTTTTCTCAGGTTTACTCCAGGTTCTGGAAAGGCTCATATTGTGCCCATAACAAAAACAACTCACTTGCACAAAATGAGCAAGCAAACAGAAAAGCTTGGACTTGAACAAGAGAAATGTTTTAACCACCAAGGACCATCCCATCTTTACTCCCTCCCCACCCTTTGACTTTGCTCAGCTTCTAGACATGGTGCCACTGCAGCAACAGTGACCTCACAACCACTTGAGCGTCACCAGGTGGTGCACAGTTCAGGCTTAGATCAGAACATGGATGAAGGACCTACCATCCATCAATCAATCCGTCACGCATCTCGTCTGACCTTTCTTTCAACTCTGGTGTTGTAAAGATTGAAATCACCTTTTAGAAAATCAGAGGACCCATACACGCGGAGAAGATGCAGACTCTGCACAGAGAGGCCCATACATTCTCACTCTGAGGTGAAGGTTCACACAACCACATAAATGTACATTATTACACGCTGACAACGTGTCATACTTCTCTGTTGCTGCCTTCAACAGTTCAGTGCAGTTCATCTTTTAAAGAGCCTGAAGTTTCTTTATTTTTTCCCCCCTCTGATCTTTGCAGGTTTTACACATTTCCCTGTCATCCTTTTGCTCTCCCAGCCAACATTAAATAATTTTGCTTTGAGCGTACTCTCCTCATGGTTGGTATCATTAGTTATATTCTTACTGACTCTCTTTTCAGTTTTTGGTTGCATGTGTGTATATCTATTGTAAACAGAATGAAGAAATCCTTGAAACACATAGTGAGTCCTGCTGAAATGACTCACATTTTCTGAGATGCACCTAATTAGTGAGAAAAATTACTTGGGGAAATGTCAGTCTGACTTCCCAACCATTTAGCATGAATGGGCACAGTAAGATAACTGTGAGAAATCAACAGGAAATAATTAACAGAAAGAGCTAGACACCAGTAATTTTTAAAGATAACCCAATGTTTAAAATACAATTTGTCAACTGATATCAACAAATGGATTGTAAAGGGTGTTGGCGAGTCCTGGGCTGCAATGCATTGTAAACTAGAAAGAAGATGGATATACGAAAATTGTTCAATGGTTCAATGACACAAACCCTGGTACATTTAAAATCCCAGAGCACAGATTCACCACTGTTTTATGTGCTGCTACAGTTCATGTGAATCACCGGTAAAATGTCCCTCACGAATGATGTAGTGGAGAGCACTTCACGGGGTGCTCCAGCTCAAATGAGGGGCTGTTGTGTTTGTGCTTTTCTGCAGCCTCCTCCTCCAAACTATTGAGACTGCGAGATCCATGGACACTGCTTCCTGGCCACAGACACAAAGCAAACAATCACCAGCAGTTTTTGAAATTGTTTGCACTGAGAGAAAGTAACAGGATAAGACACTCTTCAACTCGCCTGGATGTTTTATTTTTATTTTTCCCCCCCTGCTGTGTTGCACAACAGTTGCCTTTTAGATACACAAGTTTAATTTATTTTTTACTTATTTTCCAATGAGAAATGTTTGTTCCCTGTCCTGTACACATGATACTCACCTAAGTGTCTCATTGAAAAGAGCAGATGTCAGAATTGTTTGCGTCGAGTTACATCTTCCGTGCTAAGCTACCCAGAGAAATGTAACAGCTGGTTGCATTTTGATTGGCTGATGTAACGCAGTCAAAGGTGGCTTTGAAACACAGACGAAGACAATGACAGCATGCCAACACGCTCACAGCAACAGCAGTAACGTGGTGGTGGCGCCGAGCAGGTGTACGGTACAGTGTTTGTAGTGTTGATTAGCATATTATCGCTCCAGCCCCCAAAGTGCCTGTGAGGCGGATGAGAATCATAAAATTTCACAGACATGTGGTCATGAACCAAAGTTACTGAAAAACTACATGTTAGCCAGATGGATACAAAAGGGGAAAAAAAGAAAAAAATCAAAAGAACAATAAAGTTGACTCCAATTCAGAGGAAAATAAACCAAAGCTGGGAGAGGAACAGGGACCGTTTACATCCCCCAGACACACCCTGGAATAACCAAATCACTGCTGCTTCCTCCAGCGCCCCCTACTGTCCTTACCCTTCATTACCAATCTCACCACATGCCGTCCTCACATAGATCTCTGGCCCTACGCATTCGTCAATACCATCATCAGTCCGGATCACAGGTCACTTTAAATATAGGGTCTCTTCAGAACAAATCTTTTTTATGCCATAATGTAGTTTCTCTTAATAATCTTGACTTTTTTATTATCACAGAGACATGGCTATCACTCGGAGTCACACTAATTGCAGCGACACCCCCACCCCCACCCCGAGATTTGAAATGTATCCCTATCATACACAACAATTTTACATCCTTCAAATTCTTTAGTTTAACGATTCCGCCAAAAGTCCCTCCCCTGCCAACTCAATCTAAAGGCCATATACCCTCAACCTGGTTTTAGACAGCGGGCTCAGTCCCTACAACCATATCTATGTGTCTTATCGTAACCTTGTTTAATTTAGTGGGGTTTTATCATCTTTACTGGCCTGTCACAGCGCACTAGCCCTCCACCGGATTTTTTTTTAACTCCATGTCTGGTGATACATTTTCTGAGCTTTTGACTGCTACTTCTTTAACTGCTTTTAATCCTAATCTTCACACAGAGGAGCTGCTCTCCCTTTTTAATGCCATACCATCCTAGACCTTGTGGCCTCATTCCGATCCAAAGGCTCCAAAAGTACCCCGCTGCCCTGGCTTAATGAATCCATACGACAACTAAAAAGAGGCTACAGAAGAAAGAAAAGAAAATGGAAGTAAAAAATATATAATAAAACTTCACTCATATTTGTGTTTCATCAGATGAGGAAAGATGGCTTAATGAGCTGCCAATATGCAGTTAAAGAACAAGACAGGCAACAAGAGGAGTTGTCAAAACTAGACATTGACTAAATACACAGTTCTGTTGGGTTCCTCTCTGCAAAAAGCACATAGAAATGACTGTGTTGTATTTGGTGCTATATAAATAAAGATTAAATGAAAATGTAATCCAATTGACATTCACTGATTACCTTCTTGGGGAGGTATTTACCAATCAGTTACTAATTACCATTTTCAAGGAGCTTGACCAACACTGATCACAGGTGACACTAAACCTCACAACATCGCCGCAGACACACTTCAGGAACGTTGTTTTGCCCCGTGTCCACAAAGATGGAGTCGCAGTGTTTTCAAAAAGTTCAATCCTGAGAGGCGTTTTCAAAAAGTTGCATCTTCAGTGGCTTCGAGCAACATTTTTGCGTAAATGGACACCCAAAATGCAAAAAAGGTTTTTTATTTTCAGTTGAAAACACTGTCATTTAAACTGAGCCTCAGATACTATTATAGATAGACCTGAACAGCTTGACAAGACAGACAACTGTTAAAATCCCAGTTTTAACAGGACAAGGCACAGGCAGGGTGTGTAACAGCTAAAAACCTACGGCATGGCTTGGACAAAAGCAAATGTGACAGTCTAGAAATAAGACATGAGAAAATAACAGAACTCAACACAGGACACAGAATAAAGAAACACCAGAAGAAAAAGACATGAAGGAGAAAAATCCTACCACAAATACAAACAGAAAGAGGAAAAACACAAAACAAAGCACCAGGTTTGTGATGTGAGCTTGCTATAGGCGATGTTGGTCTCCCGAATGCGATCCTCATTTAAAAAAAGCCCAACATGGGCTCAATAATAAAAAGGTAATCTGTTGGGGCGGGGGGGGGTGATGCTGAAGAGTCTGAGCCAACGCTTTGTATTTGTAATTGCTCGACGTGCAGCCACGGAATAATGAGACTTTTCCGATATTAAACACCCTCAGCAGGAGAGGACAATAATAGTGTGAGCCGAACAGTGGGCTTTAATAATGATGAATAGCACTGCGAGTTAAGGATGGCCACAGATTGTTAAATGGTTTTCAGGTCAGAAAGTGGGAGGAGGAGAGACGTACAACAACGCACCTGAAAACTCCTTGTTTGTTGTCTTGCTTTTAAATAACAACTCACCCAAGTTTAATCTCAGTGTGGCTTTGTGTAAACACATCCAAGGAGCTGAGATACTTCAATGAGGCTTCAAGGGGTATACCAGCATCAATAAATATAAAACAAGCAAATGGGAGTTTGACAAATGTACATGCCTGACTACACCTCCACGAAAGAATGTGTTCATTGCAAGATTCAAAATCATTAAAGGAATAAAAAGATCATTCTAAGGATATGTCGGCCTGCCTTCGCAACACCATTAGTTCTAATTAATTCATGTATATTTTATCATTAAGATCCACCCACACATGCAAAGAGGGCTGCATGTACAAATGGTTCAATGTATGCAGATCAAACCGCAGGTGAAGATTAGACATGCAAAAGAATAAATATGTATGAAATGCACGTGCTGTTCTAATGACTATATAGACTGTTTTATATATATATATATATATATATATATATATATATAATATTCTGGCAGAATTCCTTAGAGATAGGTGAAGATTATACCGTTCCACTACAGTACAGCAGGTACTGTCTTATTACATGTCCAAAGTTTCTTCTTCAGGGTAAAGAAGCCAAAGCAGGCTGCACCTGGCTGCTGGGTGACTTCACTAGTAATGATCTGGAGAGAACTAATTGAGAAGAACCTACCATGATGTAAACCAGAGTTGTCAAACATTTAAATTTAGGATCCACATAAAGCTCGATTCCATCTCAAGCGGGTGAGACCGCTGACATAGTTCCATAACAATCAGTAGATTTAAAGCTTTTAGATTTACATGTTTTCTGTGTTATGGAGCAAAATATTATGTGATGAGAATCATTCTATCTTCACATACCAAACCAATACTAGAATCTCAAAGAGAAAATGTTAATTTCCCCTCTACCTTTAAAATTTTTTTAATTTACACATACCCACATATACACCTGGCTCAGAGCTGCTATGAGTATGCCAATCCTCTAGGGGGCAGTGTAGCAGGAAATGTGAAGCCATGATAGCAATCAGAATTCTGGGGGAAAACGAAAAAAACACCACGTCACGAATTGTGACGTAAATATCCATCTACCCCCCTTTAGATGCTACCAAATACAATGGCGATTTCAAGAAAAACATTTTCATGTCCAAACGCAGAGAAATATCACAATTTTTTTTTTTTCAAATACCTGGGTACGTGTAAACTTGCCCTGAGACACAAGGAACCCAGCCAACACAGAAAACACACGGCAAACCGACAACCAGAACACACACAAGATTCCCAATATATACACCAGCCAGCAGGTGAAGACAATCACACACTCAGGCACAGGTGAAACACATCAGGTCAGGATGCAGCAATCAGACATGAGGAGGGGAGATCAACGAGCTTGAAACCAGAGACAGACAGGAAAATGCCAGGAAACAAAATGTGCACCATTTCAATTTCCTTGCCATTACTTTTGTTGTAATATTGCAAAAAAAAGATCACCTCAACATATTGCATTTAAAGTGACCACATTTCTTTTTGTTCCCGTCATAACCACAACAACCACTTGAGGCTGCTTTTCACTCTTCCTGTGGGAATGGCTCATAAAAACCAAAAGAAGACATCCAATGTGTTCATTGTTTACACAAATATGAAATGTCCATATTTTTTGCAGGACCGAGCTGGCAGAGTTTATGAGGTGCAGCACAAAAATACATTTTGTTTTGAAGTGCAGTGTTTTGATCATGCCAGAAATGAGATGTACTTAAATCCTTCACAACACTTCAACTGCCCCCCAGCACACACTTTCAAGTAAAAGTCGGCAGTGCTTGACGTTTGCCCTGAGCAGAAGATAAAATGTATGATAAAATATTTTGTTTTCTTGAATGTCTTGGACTTGCTGAGATTTTTTTTCCCTCTCTTGCAAAAGCAAGATGGGGAATTTTGCATTTCCAGCGTGTATGTGTGTGTGTGTGTGTGTGTGTGTGTGTGTGTGTGTGTGTGTGTGTGTGTGTGTGTGTGTGTGTGTTTAGTTCCGGTAATAGCAACATGCATCTGGTGTTTCAGATGATGAAGAAGTGAGGCATTGCGTCACCAGCAAAACATCCCCCAGGGGTCCCGTAAGCCTTCCTGAGGTTTAAACAAGACTTTGAGGTGGAGAAATGTGCCTGAAGTCAAAGAACATCTCGGTTTTTCCATCTGACCCTTATCAGCTTTTTAAACTTCACCAAACTCTCCCAAAAAAGTTCCACTTTCCCCCGTCCAATCACAAGCGCCTTCCCTGAGAATATTCTCACAGGACTAACTTGTCTTTCTAAATTCACCCCTGAGCTTTTGCACGGTGTCAGAACACAGAAATGTGAGTGTACATGGAAACTCAGTGTTTGTTGTTTTCCAGCTCAACACGACCTGGCTTGCCAAGTGAGTTCACCTCCTGTGAAAAACACATAATTAGACAAACAAAAGCAGAATATCAATTAACTGTTGGAATCGCATTAGGCCGCCGTCTCCGGGTGACGGAGCCTTGTTCACTGGTATTTATCCACAGTGCTCAAATAACAATTGTACAAACTGGAACGACACGCTGCTTTCTGTCATCTAATTGGAGGCGGCAAAAAAACTCTTGTTTCCTACGGTGGCTGATTACAATTATATTTTTAGCATTAATATGACTGAAATAGGAGAGATCATTTGGAAGAAGCCCAACAATATTAAGTGAGGTTCTAAACGATGGAAATATAACGTTAAGTCACAATTAGAGCGGATGAAGGGTTGAAGGGAACAGAAACTCTGGAAACACTAGACAGAAAGGCTGCATGTGAGGTCTTCAAATACAAAATGAAAAGGGACCAGGTGCTGATTGACTCAGAACATTATGGGCAGGAAATTCATTGAACAACCACAGCAGTAAGAAAACCGTCAATCAGCTGATTTTGACAGTGAAAAATTGAATGCGGACATGGACACAGCAGAAACAGCTCGCCATATAATTACTTGATGAGAATGTGGACAGCACGTGAAGGAACATACCTACAAAGACTCAATGTAAGCTGCCGAACAAATGAAAGCTATTTAAAAATATGTCTAATTAACTCACTCTAATAAATAACTCGAAATACAAAAGCAAATGCAACTATGCCAAATGTCTGATTTGTGATTAAATGGTTGAAACTTCACTTTGACCATAAGTAAGAAATAATGGACTGTGAATAATTTGTAAGACATTAGAAACCTTTTTGTGGCCCATAACTTATACTTGATGTGAAGTAAATTAAGTGGATTGTTTCCAATTATATCGCACATTTTAGAAAATAATTGCCTGGATCATGTCAAAAGACTATGATCTATTTAGTCGTAAATTTCTAGGCTTGGCTGTGTGGCAGTTTTTCATTATTTTAATTCGTATTGTTTGGGTAGAGCTACAGCTCATGAGGCCAGAGAATAAACGTTTGTTCTTAAATTGAGAGTGTGTGATGGACTGGTGACCTGTCCTTATGTTTGATATTTGGGCCCCAAGATCTGACTCACAGACATGATAGGTGAAAAATTATTATTTTAGGGGAAGTAATTGGAAAATGAAGGAGGATGTAGGAGCAAAGGCTGGAGAGCAGCCAGCTGGCAAGACACAAGGGAAGCGCAAGGGAGTGGAGAGGTGGAGCTGGGAATAGGTGAATCCTCTAAACTGAGATCCAAACAGGTGAAAGAGCAGCCATGCAGGCGGAAACTGAGCAAAGTGGATCATACAACGAGGTAAATGGACAAACTGGCGATGAGCAGAGGAAGAGCCAGACTTTTCGTACTGCCGTTGATGATGATGGATCTCAGTTGTGCAGCTCAGGAAGGGAGTTGGTCATGCAGACTCCGCCCACCACACATATACACAAGAGAAAAGGAGGGGGGGGGGGACATGGAAGAAGGTAAATCATAAAAAGCACAACCAAAGCCGTGACAGTGATGTCAACATTCATGGCAGCCTGGAGAGTATCAGCTTCTGTACCCGTGGCTCTGCAGTAATAACTTTACGTAGAGCAGTTTCACAGAGTTGGGTCAAAGCCGAAAAGATTTATGGATTACCTGCAGCTACTGCTGAATTGATCAATTTCCCCTTAACAGCAACTTTAGAACTACTGTTACCGCAGCCGCTGTTGAGTCGTTGCTATTTTTACTTTCAATTTCAGTCTTCAGTCTACATGTCTAAGATGCAGATACAAAAACAAAGGTTTGAGCATTAAGAGAGGCAGGAAAGTCTGCCAGTCGATACCCACAAACAAGTTCCAAACACATCCACACCAGAAGCAGAGACTGCTGACCACACCACTAAAGTAACACAATCACCTGTCTGTAGTGTACAGAGCCAAGTGGACAGAGATATAAATATGTGGAAAACCAAGACACAGCTGTAACAATCATGGGCATTGAATAACCAACGCTTGGAAAGAACACAGGAGTTCATATACACACCTGCATGGCAAATGTGCTTTTATGATTAATACCAGCTACAATGTGGTACATGGATTTCATAAACTTGGCTATGACAATAAGTTTGACTGGATAATGTATTCAATGTATTCTATTCAATGAATCGTCTGACAGTTATATTTCTTTCAGTCTCCAAGAAGCTATGATGTGGTTGAGGCCACTTTTACACGTACCTGGGTTTTTAAAACAATTTATATTCCCCCCTCACCGTTTAAAAAAAACCATCTTCATTTACACGGACCGCATATACACCTGGTTCAGAGTTACTATGAGCATGCCAAACCTGTAGGGGGCAGTGTTAGGAAAAGCAGGAAGCCATAATAGCATAGGATTATGAAAAGAAAAAAAAACACAAAATCATGAATTGTGACTTACATATCCGCCTATCCCCCTTTCAGGAATCATTGTTTATTTGTAAATGCGAGGCCCAAACGCACAGAAATATCACCGTTTTTTCAAAGACTCCAGTACGTGTAATCATAGCCGAAGGCGGACAAGCTGGAAAAAACTCGTCCACAGAGATGGAGAGAGAAAAAACGAAAAAAAGAGCATCTTCATATCATATAGCTTCTTGAAATGTCTCAAGACACAAAAACACATTTCGATGTGGTTCCTGGGGGGGGGGGATCCAATAGATTCTCCCCATGCAGGTTCAAACTGCTCACAGCGGCTGTGATGTCTGCTTTTTGGCAGTGGTCGCCAAGAGGTTAGAGAAAGGGACTGAGATTCGCAGGGTCCCACAGCTAACAGGTCACCAATTTGGTACCCTATAAAGCAAGGATGTTCAATTAGGCCAGTGTCTCTTGGTCTCTCCCAGTTGCAAGACACCTGAATGCAACAAGGGGCTCGTCATTGGTCTTTTTTTTACAAGCTTGATGATGAAGTCAACATTAGATTGAGGTGTGCTGAAGCTGGGAGAGAGTTAAAACGTGCAAGACATCGGCCCTCAAGGCCCGGAATTGAAGACGCTATAAAGTCAAAAAATTAAAAATATAAAAGTATATAAAAAAATACAACCCTTCTCCTAAATGCCTCTGGAAAATTAGGACATGAGCTTAGCTAACAGAGGAGTGAGCTATCTTTCTGCTGTCGTGGCAGTGTAGACACGGTGCACAATTATACATCTCCCTGGAAAGTGTTTTGTTGTAGTGCTGATGTCACTTTTATCACCACGCCGTCATTATCTGCTGCAGGTTGCAAGCAGCCGTTGATCGTAGCAGAGGTCAGACTGGGCAATGTAGTGGGATGGCGGCCATGACATTTCTGACACAGAAAATAATCTGTTTGTCTGCGGTTGTATGAGTTTTTTTTTGTTTTTTTTTTAAATAAGACCAAAGGAGAATGCCACAATCAAAGACAGGATTTATTTCTTTGGTCTGAAGTGACTGCTATTGCAGTATATACTCGCTTTAGGCCAGGTGGCATGTGGTGAAGGGTGACTGATGGAGGAAAATGAAAACAGGAAATGGAGGAGAAAAAGCAAAACATAGGACACAAGGACCATGACGCCACCACAGCCCGAGGTGTAATACTGTTCAGGAACCGTTACATTCCCACCACCACCCAACAGAGGACTGTAAACATCACATGTGAAATTACCATGGGACATGTGCAATAACCTCTTATTCACTCTCTGGTTTTACCTCTTTATTCTCCGTCTTTGCTTATTTATTCTCATGCACTTCAACTTATTTTATCTCAGGTACTTTTTAATTGTGTGTGTTTTAATCTCTGACTCTGCTTCGTCATTTTATTCTGCAGTACATATCTGATGTAATTTTCCTGAATGACAATAAAGTAAAATGAATCAGAATCTATGTAAAGACTCAGCTCTTCTGGAACCTCAGTGCTACTTCTGGTGTCCTTCAATGCAGACTCAAATCAATTCAGCCTTTATGAAGACGCAGTCTAATTTCAGTTAGACAAACTCCTGGACAATCATGCAAAGGTTGTACTGTGACATTGTCTCTTCCTGCAAGAATAATCCAAATAAAATGATAAAAAAATAAATTATCTTAAACTTTTTTTTAATCACTCTCAGTCTGTTTCCTGTATATTCTGTCTCCCTCAGGTTTTTTTGGTTTTTTTAAAGAAATTCTCCTGACAGCTCACAATTTCTACACTCTAAATTATTGTGTAGTGGAATTATTTTATGGAATTATTGGACTGTTTTGCATCCCGTCAGTAGAAATTTTCAACCTATTTACAAAGCAACATTTCAAGGGGAAATGTGCCCCCTCCTCCTTTTCTGGCCCACACAATGTCTTTTTGTAAGAAACAACAGCAATCAAAAATGTCTGCCAAAGGTTGACCTGGACTCAGAATTGTTCTGAAAATCTGTCATGTCGTTTTGACGTAATCCTTAATAGCCTATAAAATGAAATCCTGATCCATAATCCGGATCCGGATCTGGATCAACTCCAAATTTTGATGGAATCTTCCATAAACCAGTGGTCTGTGGTGAAAATTTCAACAAAATAATAGACATAATGTGTCTCCACATGTGATCTGGATGATACTGTAGTAAATGTACTCTTCATTGGAGCAGCACTGTAAAATTCAAGAGTGCAGAGCACACACCGTGTTCATTATTATAAATGAATCTGACTACAATCTTAAAGCGCCTTAAAAAAAACTTTTGGTAGATGGTGCAGTGAGTTTATACTTGAGCAGAAACAGATGACATGCTGGCCTGAATCTTCCTAACTGACTGTGGGCATTTTTCTGAGGACTTACAGGACCCTTTCGTCCTGTACAATCTGGGATTGTAAACGGAAAGGGACATCATCTTCAATGTGAAACGGCTTTTGTCTCGTTCTTTTTCTCCTGTCCTTTTTGAGCTTCTGTGTTTTGGTAAAGTCGCGACATAGAAACACTATAGTCTAGCCTGTCGTATAATTGTGTTTATGTCTTATGTGTCTGAATCAATATAATATGGTGATCACGAATGTTCAACTTCAGTATAAGTCAATCTGGACTTGACCTCAGTTAGAAACAAACTTGGAAAAACTTTTCACTTCAGTGCTTATTAAGTGGCGGTGGAATGCCAGACATTGTCCCTAACCCTATTCATCAGCTTTGATGGCCACTTGGAGCTGGAATGTGACACAGGCTAACCCAGAGGGATCCAGCCTTAATAATTCATATCTTTTGTCCACAAGTGATTCCTACCTGACAATGTCAGCAAATCTGAGGTCAGTTTGTCTTTCTTCTACCTTGCTGCAGATGACTGACAAGATCGTATAATTGATTTATTAGCCCCCACTGTCTGTGTGAAGTATTCAGAAGGTGAATTTAAGCTCATAGAATCAACTAAAGTTATTTCCAACTGTTTGTCTTGGTAGATTACATGATGACTTATTGGAGATAAAACAATGATCGGTTAGTTCCGTCAGGTTTTATCCTGACTTTGTAAAAACACTAGAGCAAACTTCACGTTGTCTTTGAATTAAGATTTTCCAGTTTGTGTTGTTCCAAAAGTTTAGTATCTGGTTTCCAAAACTTGAGCAAGCAACAGAAAAATCCACCTTTGAGGAGTCCACGAAGGGAATCGGCAACAAGTACGCAATATTTTATGGAGAACAGCGGGTCAACAAGCACGCTGCTTTTTGACTCGTTGTTCACGAAGCAGACTACAGGAAGGATCTGCCTCCATGTGTTTTGCCGCTGAGCAGATGGGAAACATCGAGGACAAGCGCATTGATTATATAGTAGATGGGCAAAAGCACAGTGAGATGCACACATCATTACAGAAGAATGCGTCCAGCAGGTTGTTTGCATTATTTCTATTTACATGCACATCTCACCCACATAATTTTACAATAACATCATGTAACGTTTTGGTGAATAGTGTTAAAAGTCACATTTACGTAAAGATGCCTGCATCCAGCAAGAAGATCTCCAGTTCAGAACGTGTCACTGATGTCCGAGAGTTTGTGCAAGGATTGATTTTTGTCTGTGTACCTGTGTTTCCTCTCACAGACTCAGAGTCCAAAAACATGCGTTTGCGACTAGTAGGTGAGCTTAAATTGCTTGGACCTGAGGGGGTGTTATTATCATTTTAAATTTGACCTTTGATAGACTGGCGAATTGTCCAGGATGTACCCTGCAGTAATCCTTTATTAACTAGAATTGGCTCACGCAATCTGCCACCATGAATCGGTTAAAATTGAAGGTAATTGAATGGCACCATCAGAAATGACCTTTTTCATTGCACAAGAGGGTCGTCGTTTCGGCTCAACACTGAACATATCAAAAATGTTTTAAAAGCTAAAATGTCTGAGTTGGATAAAGCAGTATACCAGATAGTTGGAAGCATGAACATGAAAAATGCTTTAACATGGAGACACGTTGTAATATTTGCAAAATGTGTTTTTTCAAGCTCTCACCTTGGCAACATAAAAAAGTATGTTCCCGTGGAACAGTCATAGTGTCTTCATATTCTTCCACTAAGTGAGCCCCGTCACATTCCCGAGGCCTACAATTAAAGTACACACTGATAACAAGCTGACGGTTCCTCTCCTCTTTTGTTGACTCTGGGATAGACATCCCTAATTGCTAGACAAGCATGTCAGTGTTTCACTATGTGGCAGTTGTATGGTTATCTTAGGTTTCAGTTATGTGGAACCTCTGGAAAGAGAGATCTTTATATGTGTTCTGACATTTCCACGACAGAGCCTGTTTCAACGCAGAAATACTATAAGGTTTAATACAGATTTATGTGGATTCTCGGAGTCTATCTATGTCATGTACAGCAGATGATGAAATGATAATGGATTCTTTGCAATTTAATGCTGGAAATTCATTTTTCAATTCAGCACTCAATAATCCATTATGAAGAAGCAAATAATCTCTGGGATCATCTCAAGCTCAGTCAGTTGACAGCAAATTTTAGGCCTGCTGATAAATGTTGGGTTCATGTCGGGGCTCAGCCACTCAAAGACTTCTGTAATGATTCTTAAGCCACTTCTTTGATGCCTGAGGTTCCAATCAGTCTGGACCGAGTTTGTATTAACAGCTTCTCAGTTGCTGGTCTCCAAAGCTTTCCCTCAAGCGTGACCAGTGTCGCTGCTCAGCTACAGAACAAGTACAGGGAGTCAGAGCAAAATACCGGGCCCTACTCGTAATACTCTTCTATCTTTCTCAAGTCTATCACTTCTGGGCTTGAAAGTATGAAAACCTTCCCGGCACATAAATTCAAAAGACATGATATTAAAAGTTCAGTACTAAAGCGAAGACATCCTTTCCACCCCGATTTGAAAGCATTAGGAGTTCAGCACCACTGAATGCGAGCACACAATTTAATTCACGTTTAAAAACAAAGACATGACAGAAACACTGAAAACGATGCAGTTGTATGTTTTCACTGTAGCAGCGTTTCAGAGTCAGAGCATTTTCGAAAGTGAAGTTTCCTCTCATTTCCACAGAGAGACTTAGAATTTACAGAAAGCTGCGATTGCCTGTCGACATGGAGTCGGAGCATTTTTGAAAAGGTCCACCTTGAAAGTCGTTTTCAAAAGGTTGTGTTTTCAGCGCCTTTATCTCCAGCTTTATTGTCCAATCATTTTATACGGGGAGCATGGGCGGTCTATTAAATCTCTCTTGTACTATCAAGCTGTTTAGTTTTGAGAATGTGCACTGACATCTTGAAACGGTGACGGGAAAGACTGTGCAGACCGCAGAATAGAGGGTGATTCACAATGAATATTTTGGCGAGATTTGGCACGGGCGAGCTGGCTGGCAGTTTTGTGTAACTCCTCATCCCACGCTTGCAGCAGCAGCATGTTGGGATGGACTGCATGAAACATCTTTGCAATTCCCTATAAGATGGTGAATTTTTGGGAAAGTTACTCGATAAAGAGAAGACCAGCATGGTCAATGCGAACACGAAAGTTGATCTCTACGTCAGTGAGGTGACGCTTCAGAAAGTTTGTAAAAATGGCGCTTTGCTTTTCTGGATCCGATTGCATTCAACTGTATCTGACTGCTCAGTTTAGGTACTAGAACTTGGGTACTTTTTTGATGCTCTTGGGAAAACATACTTCTGTGCACAGCATGGTGCAATTGAGGTGATGTATCAGCAGTGGAATTCGAACATGCCACTCTCACCTCTTGGCCACCATTGCCCAAGCATGGGGTCTAAATAAAATTGTGTAACAATGCAGTAACAACCACAACCCAAATGCAGGCCCTCCATAATCTCTGGCAAGGGATTATTGCTGCCTTGACAGAACGATCCTGGAATGTTTTATTACTAGAAAACTTTGGGAACTTGGCAGGTAGTACCTATTTTTTATTCCAGCATGGTACTCTGAATACTCACAACCCGTTTCTCCAGGGTGATCTCCCCAACAAACTGAATGCAATCTCAACTTTTACAGAGGAGAGATCCAAACATACTTTTATTCTGGCTGAGATCAGTGAACTTCTGCAACAATGGCTTTCCACGCAAGATCTCTGGAGCTCAGTCGTAGGTTTCCTGTCTTCTCCTTTGTCAAGACTCTTCCTTTTTAGAAGTCTCATTTCACCATGCAGCAAAACTCCATGTTTCAAGCTTCTTGAGAATGAAATCCCAATCCGGTTTTGAGTTCCTCCATTAGTAGGGAACAACTTGTGCTACCCTCTAGAGATTTGTCCTGGCTTTGAGCTCTTCGGTCTGTCTTTCGCTAAAGTTTTGTTCAGACATATGCAGTTGGATGTTAACACTTCATGATTTACAACCGATGGAGCTATACCAAGCAGTAAAAACATAAGCAATTGTCAAATGAGATGTGAAGCACCTAATCTTAGTTTTAATAATTTTTTTAATATTTGACAAAAAGCTGCTGCCTCAAATGCCACTTATATATTTAAAAAATAAAACAGGAAAAAGCATTCAAATGGTCAAACCATGCTTATGTTATAAATTTAACCTTAAAAGTGGAATTGTTCCATTGCTTTTAATTGCAATGTAATATTTGCAAAATAAGAGAAAATTAAATATAACCCACGAGAGGAAATAAAAAATGAAAAAATGTTGAATGTTACATGTGAATTGTGCTCATGTTCAACCCAGTTTTTCATTGAAAACAATGTAATAAGTTAAAAATCACACTCACATGCTCTTATGCTCGTTTTACAAAAAAAAAAAAAAAATGCAACAGCAGTATCTATCTCAGTCTTCATCTCAAAGTGACTTCACTTGGACAAGGATTGAAACATCTTCTGTAACATATGGATAAGTTCAGGTGAAGAAATGAGTAAGTTACCAAATATGGTAACTTTCCCGATGGAAAGTTGTTGCTCTTATAATCTTAAGAATTTTAGATCGTTCTGATCACGCGTATGTCAAGGTTCGATTTAGTTTAGTCTAGTTTACGCGACAACGTTTCAAGTGAAAATACACAAATTTAGCATTTTTGTTTGAAAGGTTTCATGTGGACATGGAAATGTTTTAAAAATGACAGTGTTTGCATGTCAGATCATGAGCTGGCATTGTAGTTTGTTTTTGTAATGAAGCCACACATACACATGCACGCAGAGAACAATATGCCATAAACAGTGACTTAATGACAAGTATACTGACAATTTTATGGTCAAATGCTGAAGTTGGTTTTGTTATTACTGGTGATTCAACTATAAACCTATCAAGTCCCATAAAAATATGGACTGGGAGTCGTGGCACTGTGGGGGAAACATTGTCATTATTGTCCATGAGTTACCGCATTTGTAGAAAAACAGCTATAGCGAGCATAGAAAGTAACTGTTGCAAAATTGCATTTGCCACCGTTTCCAATGACACAGAGCTTTTTTGCAAAATTGTGTTTTCCCCATTCAAACTGAGACTGAGTTGGAGCAATTCATAAAAGTTGCCCATTCCTCCATTTACAAAGTTAGACTGTTTCAAAAAAGTTAAGTTTTCCCCAGTTCCCACTGAGACGTAGTTGGAGCATTTTCAAACGTTTCTACTTTGGGAGTCATTTTCAAAATGTTGGATTGTTGGTGGCTGCGACCACCACTGTTGTCAATGGACAGTTACAAGTTTCTCGCCCCTAAGGGTTCCTCGCCCCTACTTACATATTAGTGACCATTCATAGTTTCACTTTCAAAGAAAATGATAATTTAGCCATCGTGACGTCAACAAGCAAAATAACTGAAATTCATTGAGTCTGACGTCAACCAAAATGAGCGTTTAAGAATGAATACATGGCACGTTTCAGCGCTGTGGCTCCATGTGTCGTGTGCAGTCTGCTGGTGAAGTAGCTCTGAGATAAGATTTTATTACGCTCCTCACAGCATCGATTGAGCATGAGGCTAAAACCTGCAAACCAGAGGTACCCCACCCACCCCCTGCAGCAAATCTCACCCTGGATACAACCAGAAGCAGAATAATAGAAAATGTATTGTCACTTTCAGATAAGGCTCACTGCATCATCCATGGCATTTTCATTAGGAATTATGCAGTGCCTTTGGGCAAGAATTTATTACACTCTGACCTTTCCATCATGTCAAATCCAGCTCTTGTTTCTTTACCTGGACTTGCATCATTGACTGTTAGTGAACATGTGAAAAAGTAAACAAGAAAACCCCCACACTGATGTCCTTAGACAAGACTGCCCATCCCCTGACAACTAATAATATAGTAGCCTTATATATTGCTTTCTGCTGTCAACAAAAAGATAATTGAGTGAAACCTTATTCATGGCACCGAGACTTGCCATCTGTGTTGGCTTAATTTATGAGATTGGAGTCTGTTTGATGTTCTGAGCTTGAGCGCATCCTTGTAATGAGATTTTTCTTTTTTTTATGTCACAAATAAGACTGAATGAAATAGTGATATCTGGCAGTTGGTTTTGTGATAACAAACTCAACATATGGCTCATAAGTCACTTTCTCTAAACTTTAAAAATGTTACTTCAGAAGACTTTGTTAAACGGTAACTATATCAAAGCAATTTCTGCTCCATCATACTCTTCTATACATGTTTCATCAAACTTCGTGTTGCAGGCAATTGGCCAAACAGCTGGATAATACATGGACAGGTCACCCAATTAACATGGGAAGTCAAACTATGACACCACTGTCAACTACGCTCTACTGCCACTATGCTCTACTGTGGGAAAGCAGGCGTACAAGATGGTGGCATGATGAGCGACGTTAAACCTATGCACAAAACCTTTCAAACATACACTGCACTCATTGCATCTGTCTCCTGGAAAATGTTCTCGGTGCAGCCCAGTGATGCAGTACCTCGGGAAGCCACAGATGGCAGTGTTGAGTGTTAGAAGTGAGTAACAACTGGTGAAAGTTTTCAAAGAGCGGCTGTATGATGTTTTAAAATGTTTAACGGGCTCACAGACATCCACCGCATGAAACACGGCCTCCGGTTGTACATCTTTCTCTATTTCACAATTAGTGCGAACTCCCGCTGTCACCATTGTATTTACCGTTCACTTCCTGACTTCTTGGCCTTCCGGTACAGTGAACGCCCTCATTGTGTGCCATCATGCCAAACTGCAACAACTCTCCTCTGCAGGATGTATACGTTCACGTTTGGTTGTGGCCGAGGTGGTAAAGCAAGTCATTCTTTAATCACTGGATAGAAAGTGATTCTATTCAAATGCCTTTAGCAAGACACTCCCGCAATTATTGATCCCAGTGGAGGGCAGGAACTTCCTGCTAATGGTGGGCCAACAGGTGAGACAACATTAAGGAAGACTGACTACCCCTCAGGGTGAAATGAATAACAGTGAAGTTTGATGTCAGAGCTCACCACAAATGAGCAGCCTCAGTCAGTCTGTCTGTATTGTATGTGCAGAGAATCTGGTAAAGCTTTTACAATCACTTCAAGCACATTTAAGCCCGAACCGAGAATCAGACTGTGTATCTGTGATAATAGTGCTGCCGTATTTACCATATTTGTGTCTGTGTGCGCAATTGTTGGTGCAGAGTTTTTAGAAATGAGGGTGATTATTCTGTGCCATCATGAAAATGCAATATTCATATACTATTACTGAGATAGTTTGCCTTTAAGGTTTTTAAAAAAAGAAACATGGCTATGTGTCACTTTACAGAGCAATCCATCCAACCAGCTTCAGTGTAAGGTACAGCTGAATAGAATCAGACTAATTTGTGTCAGCTCATCAAGCAATGTGGATCATCACATTGGATCCATATTTTCAGAAACATCACATCAACCAGGCAAGTTTTGTGTTTGGGGGGGGGGGGGAGTTTGCAGAGAAAGCACTTCACCAGCTGTAGAAATAAATGCATGGAAAGTGAGAAAGAAGTTGCCAACGCAGCACTTCTGCAATCCATGCACAATTATCGCTGCCATCAATCACCATATTACTGAGATTTTCAAGCACACATCTTGTGTTTTTGCACAAAAACCAGAGAGAATAAACAGTTCCACAGTGATGAATGAAAGTTAATGACTGTGGAGCCACAGAACTGGCTGAGGCTGAGCAGAACAAACATTTATGAGATGAAGTTCATTGGTTTAGTACGACAGAACAGATTGGAGGCTTGAGTGTTGCTGGTAATGAAGCAAATGGGGGGGTGGACTATAAGATGTAGAGATGAAGATTAGCAGCAACATGCGGATGATAAAGCATGAAAATAAGAGTGCAGTGGTTGAGTTCTTTTCCTTTAGGAATTTATTAAACAGTCTGTCCATCCATCGACTATCTATACTCGCTGTATTCAAGTTATAGCCGGAGGGCCAGAGCCTATAGTTTCACTATATTTGATATCTGCAGCTTATACTGGATACATGCAGGTTAACACCTACAATTAAACATCACACACTTGTTATGGATGGTCATCTTCTTTTTCTGCTGAGTTTTTTTTTTTTTTTTTTTTTGAGTTGGTGTTGGCCTATTTAGTAAGTCTTTTCTTTGTTGTTTCCTCATTTTTCTCCCCATAGCGAACATACAGGAAATCAGTTTGTCCGTGTTGAATAAAACTCATGTTTAGCTTATCGGGAGGTGCAGTTGGAAACATTTATTAACTTCAGTTAAAATGGCTGATTCATATTTAAGTTGACAAACGTGCCGGTTTTTGATTTAGGAGTCATGGTTGCCACTTTGTACTGCAAATGCAAAAAGACAAAAAGGTTGATTACACATAATTTCATGAGCACTACAGGGAAGAACAACTAACTAGCTAACTGGCCACATCTCAGCTGGTCATTGTCATGTTTGTCACTCCTGGATGAAGTTTTCTACATATTTTTTGTATATTCTTCTTTTCAAATGGCAGGAGGGACGATGTTCACCACAAAGCAGCACAAGGCCTCATAAACCAACTTCTGATTTCAAAGAAAAACCTAAATAGTGTCAATGTGGCAGTTTTTTGTTTTAATTGTAGCTTTTTTTGTAGATGTTTGTAATGAATGATGATCTGAGTGCTGCAACACTGACTGAACTCAGGTCCCTCTTCTAAAGATGAGAACTAGACTTCATTTATGCAACAATGTCTTCAAGAGAATTGATATCTTTATTCCAAAAACATAAAAAATAATTAGAAACAAAACAGACAATAAAAAAAAAAATCCTCTTTAATGTAGTTTATTCTATTACAAAATTGCTGAAAGTTCAAGCCATAAAGTTGAGTCACTTATGGATATAATAACTGAGACTTTGTAGCTTAAAATAGTGACACCAAGACTCTGAACTGAACTGGAAAATGTCTCGTCTGAACAGCTGTGGTTGTTGTGCTTGTCTGTAGCAGTCCTGAAATACTGACATATTTGTCATATGTGACATTGTTAGACATATCAAACCATCTGAGGCTTGACAGGCTGAAGAATGCCACTCTGAACCATTCTGAGCTCTGAACCTTCAAAAGAATCTGAAGATGAACAATGAGAGAAGCCCCCCCCCCCCCCCCAAAGAAAAAGAAAAAGGAAAAAAAAACAGGAGCCCTGCTGAGTTTGTGATGCTGACCCAAGGTCTATTTCCATCTGAAGCCTCTGGATGCCAGTGGCTGTTGTCACAGCAACAGAGGGAAATGCTCAAACCACAAGCATCCTGCCAAAGCCACGCTGAACCCTTCAACATCCATCTTCTGTGGCTCGTCATTGACATTCGACTCGGATTGAGCATCATCTTTTGTCTCGATGATGAAGATGAAGCCCTGTGTCCAGGAGCAAAACATTATTTTTACTCCAGGATGCAGGGAATCGCCTTCCTGGAAAGCAGATGTATATTCTTTTGACGAGTTGGTAGGCACTCAGTAAGACGCTATTACTGGTTTGATGGTGAAATTCGAACAATAGCAGGGTGTCCAGGGTGTCAAACATGCAGTCTGTGGGCCAAAACTCGACAATGTAAGAAATAGCCAACATTTTTTCCAATAAAATAATGTGGTGTATCAGAAGTGTCCATTTGAGTTTCCAGACGTTACACAGCTGTGTTTAACATGCTTTACAAAGGATCTTTGTAAATCGCTCACACAGCATCATGATTTAAATACTTTTTTTTTTTTTTGCCATTTTCTGCTGTATTGTATCAATGTTCTGAATACTTTTTAGCAATGTTCACAAAATTGCTATATTATTATTTACTCTTTTTTTTTTTTTTTTCTTACTATGAAGCTCAAAGAGATTTACTTTGACCAAGAGGATTTCAGTTTGGCCTTGTGTTGAATTTTAGATAATTCTTCATATAAATAAAAAAGATTAGTAAAAGTAAAACATTTTCAGTTCGTTGCAGTTGTGTAAGAGAGACACAGAGCGAAGTCACAGCTTTGTTGTGATCATTGCGTGAGCCAGTGGAAACCTCTTTATATCATTGTGCAAGGGGAGGGAGAGCTTTGTCTTTTTTCTTCATCATACCATGCTTTTGTACAGGCTCATTCTTTTAACCCTAAGAATCGTACTGGTAATAGCAGATTGTTCTGGCTACAATAAATCTAGATTGTGGCCTCTACAGGGCAATCAAAGTACCGAGTGTTACTCTCATCTCAGAAACAGTCGTCTTTCGGTCTCCCCACAGTCAGAGAAAGAGGACCTCTTGACAAAACCTAACATGTAGACGATTTGGTTTTAGATTTCCGTACTGATGATGGATTACTCTGAATAAAAATGAAGACTTTTTTGTTAGAAGCCAGAAGACTTTAAACTTGGTGCAAACTGCAGCTGCTTTTCAATCATCAATACATTTGGTTCAAAAGGGACATAATACGGAGTCAGTGAGTTCACAATAGTGAGTTTCACTGGGATACTTGTTTCTTTTAAAATATCCAACAAAGTTACAGGCTGGTCTGGATCTAGAATTCATGTTTTAGGGTGTGGTTGTGAGAGTTTGTATTCCCTTTCGAATTTAAACTCAAGTCAGATAGAAACAAGCTGTACGTCACATCAACCTGCAAAATTGTACATCATTCATCAGAGTAGCTAGCACTGATAAATATACTAAGGCACAGTTAACATCATAGGTGGTGCCAGGGGGGCTAGGGGTGCTGCAGCACTCCCAAGGAATTTGATTTCCTTGATTTTTCACTGAAATTTGAACCCTTTCAGTGATTCATTAAAAAAAAATTTTTTAATGTGTGAAGATTAGAATTTGTTGTCTGGTTAATTAATAAATACATCAATAAAACATGTATTTAATTTTTTTTATTAAAAAACCGTGTGATGTGTTTCAGCCAATGGCTGCAGCGCATGCATTAACCTTTGAACTTAAAACTTCGTGTTATTACGAGCACAATTTTCAAGGTGACAGTGTAGCTTACTAATAGTAATGAAACATGGAGCAGTTTTTACAACAACAAAAAAAAAGTGACAAAATCACTGATGCCTTCACTCTAAAGCACAACAACCAATGTATCGTTTTATTCTGACATCTGCTGTTGAGGCTCCATCAGTGACATACTTGTGTTAAAGTTTACATTCAGTGGTGTGTTGAAGTGGCAGGCTTGTAAACTTTTCATCTTTATCACTCGGGCTGAATATCTTGTGTTTTGTGTCGCTTAATATTGTTTTAAATAGCGGAACTTTTACTGTATGTGAGCGACTGTTACGTGCACGGTGCAGTGTGCATATTGTCGGCGTTACAGTAGAAAATAAAGTAGAGATCCTTAAATTATGGTCCACCCTTCCTCTCAGTGCAGGCAATTCAAAGATATGTTTCTTTTTAGGGAGTCTCACTGCACTCTGGTCTGAAGCTTTTAAACAGCCTGCAGCAAGATTTATTGCGAGGCTCTTTTTGAAGAATAGTCATGCAAAATGGAGCTGCACCATTGTAATCACAGGGTATTTCTTTTTCATATCAAAGCTTTGCTTCTCACAAGCAGGAAGAGCTACTGTAATAAAAAGAAAGATTTGCAGCTAACCTTTCACTGTAATTACTTGATGTCTTTTCCTCCCTCGTTCAGCAGGTCAATATCAGGTGTGTCTGATCTTTTGGCTTATATTCAGTTCTTTCTATGTAATGAGCTATCTATAACCTGATTCGTCTTTTATAGCTCGTCATCTTTATATATATTTCATTATATAACCTTAACCCTGCTCAACTCTCAGTTGGTCTGACATTTGGGTGAGCTGAGGGGGCCACAATGTTGTTTCATCATCCTGCACTTTGAGAAACTATTATTGGCCCGTAATTGTTCTATAAGTTAGCAGGTTTAGACAATTGTATCATATTGCAACACATACAGAAAAACAAACATCACTATCAAGATCAATAAATACCACCAAGTCTTTCCTAAAACCACACGTCAAATAAGAAAAAAACAATATTTAAATGTATATTTGAAAAACATTAGTTTACATGTGGACCAAAATGGACGATAATGAGCATTTAATACATCAAGGGTTACATTACAACATCAAATAGCTCCATTAGCAAATCACACTTTACCTCCATGCTTTGTAAATTGCTGTAGAAAGTCTTTTTTTGACTAAGGAGTGCTTGTTTTTTTGCATCCAAATATGCCTGGAAAAAAAAGTCTCTGCTCTCCGAGCAATAAATAATATCTTGAAACGCTGACTTCAAAGGTCTCCGAAACACTGGCTAACCGTATAAGTGTTACGTATGTAGTAAAATGCACCTCAGTTCAACATAATTATGAGCTGTTCTTCTGAACTGTCAGCACTTTCTTAACTGCCTGCTATTGTTCTCTAGTGGCAGCCACTTGTGTTTGTCTGTGAGGTATATTTTTTGCTCCACCTATAGAATCGCTCCTGGCTTGTTTCCTTCTAATTACCATCTTAAGTCCTCTCCTCCTGCCTTCTGCTGACGTTCCCGCTGCTCCTTCCTCCTGCACAGTTTATTGGCAGTGTGGTGTGAGGTGGCCCCTTTGACTGCAGACTGTTTGTGAACCTGATCTTCCATCTCTCTCTCTCTCTCTCTCTCTCTGGCTAACAACTGGAAAATGTGCCATTTTCCTCCTGGTTGCATCCACTCCATCTTTCCCTCTGCTCTTTATCAGTGCATCTGATAGGGTCCGGCTTTAGGAAGGAAGGAGAGACTTCTCTTGGCCATCGTGGCCTGAAAACCACAAATTACAAACAAGCAAACCTCCATTTAGATTTTTCAAGGTGTTGCTTTGTTGAACAAAACCAAAGAGAAGCTTACAGTTCAATACTGTTAATATTACCAACGTGGGTGTTATACAACCCGGGGACGGGAGAGGCACACACACACACACACACACACACACACACACACACACACTCACTTCTACGAGCAAAATGGAAACACCAATTAACTTAACAGGCATGTCTTTGAATTGTAGGAGGAAGCAAGTGAACCTGGAGAAAAGTAGGCATGGAGAGCCTGGTCTACATTCCATTCAGGGTCTTCCTGCTTTGAGGCTAGAAGGCTAACTAGGATCCCACTAATGAAACATCTCACTACTAATTAGGTTAATTGACATCAGGTCAGTTATACCTTTGGGTATACGAAGAACATCCTTGAGCAAGATTTCCTGGGGATTTTTGTTTGATATTCTACAGATTCTCTCCAAGAAAGGCTTTGGACCCCGTCTTTAATATGATATTTGCCAGAACATCATGAAATGCTGGTGGACACGCCCACTCTCACCAACATATTAAAGAAGAAACCTTCAATATGAAGTTCAGGCAACTTTGAGAACTGCAAGGGCAAGACAAATGTAATACTTACCAGCAGAGAGACAAGGTATGACCATAGTAGATGTTTTTTCATAAAGGGATTAAAGGGACATTTATTGGAAAACAATGGGCATTTTCTTAGGGCTTTATGTCATTATGAAACATATTAATTAACGTGCAAATAGGCTAAACTAAATATCTGAAATACCACAAAAAACGTTACACCACTTTTTGTAAATAATATAAAAGAAGATCATTTGAAGAAAAGCAATTGGTTGAAAACCAGACATGGTTTATATTCTTTGTCTAATAAAACAGAAATACTTGTGAAGATGGAAGTGATGTGCCGGTCATTGGGGAAGTCTTAATACAACACTTGCGATACAAACTACGTGTTTAAACATGATTTAATTTGGCTCGCTATTTTCTGAAATTCAATCACACAACTTATAGGTGCTATCCCTACTGCTCGGGAGGATCTTTTTTCTTCACTTGTCATTGTAATTTGATCTGCTGCTGTATAATTGCTCTATAATTTAAAATCATCATGTCACAGGCAGAAATGTATGTTGATGATGGACTTCACATATTTTGAACTAAAATGAGCTTCGGTAGCATCTCGTTTTAGAGTTAAACGTGCAATTGGACACGACGAGCTGGTACAAAATCATTGCTTCGCTTTTAAAAATGTTTTAAAGCCCATTTCATGTCGTCTCTGTTTTAATCTTGACACAAACTGTTTCTGGGTGGTGTCAGGCAGAGCACATTGTGTTGGTAGGTAGACAGCTAATACAGGAAAACAACTTTCATGCTTTCATTGCAACAAATAGCTAGATGTGATATAATATTTGATATGTTTTAATACAGGATCGAGAGGAAGTGAAAGATCCATTCATGCAAATCAACATATAAAATGCATCATCCATCTAAGATGATCAATGCAAAACCATATGAATGATTTATTCCCACAGCATGGCTCCATGGGGAAAGATTCCAGGTGCTGCACTGACTTGCTTGCACTTAAGGATGAATAAGAAAAGAGAAATGAGAATTTGGGGAGTCCAAGCACATACATATTTTACTAACAAAAACTAAAAATAGATATTTACCTGTTTTGTAAATATTTAACAGTAAAGAGTTGGTAAAGTACTTTCGGAATGAAATATTCAAATCTTATCCCAAACACATATTTTTCATTGTATCCATTCCTTTAGCTGTAGTTGATGTTCTCTAATAAATCTATAGTGTATACCTCAAAAATGCATCAAGTTTTCTTTAGAAGAACTGAATAATTTGTAAGAAGCCCACTGCATAATGACTCCAGTCTGTCCTCAATCATGTTGGTTTGCAGACTTCCTGTCAGCCTGTGTGTCCGTGTGTCTTCATGTATGTGTTAATGAGACTGAGCTCACTCTGACTGCTCATTAAAAATCCCAATCAGCAGCAGGCAGCTGACGACTATCAATAACCAGCAGTAAAAATCGTACTTTTCCTCATCAGAGTAGATATATTTCACAGCTGAAGAAAATATACATTATAGACTGAGCGTACAAAAGGGAAAGCATGAGTCATATCACTTAAGCGACCTGGCAACCGGCTGCATTCATCTTAATGTATGTCTCTTCTCCAGCAAGACGTCAGAAGCTGGTCCGGCTCATTGTCAGCCAAGTGAAAACCTCCTCCTGCGATATCTTTCATGTTATAAAAGCCCACAGATGGTCGGAGGATATACTGCTGTTTGAGAAAAAAGAGGGGCAGATTTTGAGTTTAATTACAGTGGACTCCTTCATGTTTTATCGCTCGTGAATTTAAAAGACTGTGATGCTGAATGAATGATAGTGTCTGTGACTTTCATGTACAAGTCGCCCATTCATTTTTAGTGGTATCAAGAAATATGAGGCCACATGTGAAAACATTGACAATAAATGACAAAAGAAGATAAAGAGTAGTGTTTATTTTAGAAATTTTAAACTCACGAAGCTTCAAAAAACACATATCTGTGAGTATATTTGGACCATGTGTGCATCCAATGCCCTGCGAGCTGCTGCAACCCATCTGTCCACTACATCAGATAGCTGTGGATGCTCGGCGATATCAAGTGAGTCACTCAGTCTGTCTGCCAGTTTTATTTCATGGCCATTTGCAGCATTGCAATGAAAGAGCTCATTTTTCCATCATGGTCACAACTCCCCTCCAAAAAAGCCCCACCTTGAACTGTACATCAGAAGTAGCATTTAATCATTCTAGCATTACTCTTAAATGTCTCCAACAGCTCTGGAGAAGTGGCTTTGCACATTTTATCTATAATTATTCCTGTCTAAGAAGACGAGGAGGACCTTGGGCAGTTTTGTGGTTTGTTTTGCAGTTCATTCACTGTAAAAATCTTTCAATCTGGTTGAAGCCACAGCCCCTCAGATGCTTTCTATTCCACTTCCTGTGTGTTGCAATAGATATGCGACAAAATCCAGTTTCCCTTGAGATTGTCTGAAATTCCAATTTATTCCTTTTCAATAAATAAGTGCTTCATGTCACTGCCTGTTGTCTACTTTTAAGTCACAGCCTGCAGTTCTGGACTCGCAACTGATTTGAGTCACAAAACCATGACTTCAGACTCAACTTGGGAAAATCGTTAAGGACTTGGAACCTTTTCACTTAAAAGACTTTTTTTTTTTTCTCCCTCAAGTCCAAAAATATAAAAACCCGCTAAAATGATCATGGGTCAATTTTAATTCGTACCCTATATTAAAAACAATAATTCTATGAATTCCTGGCAGCATTGAATGCATCGTCTAGCAGCTAAACTAAGGCTACTTCAGGAGGAGTTTCACCAAACTGAGCAAAGTACTTAATGCTTTTAGTTGTAGACTACAAATTGGCAAGCAAAAATTGGTAAGCCAGAGGGAGATGCATCAGCTTCATACTTCGTCAGACATTTAGGCCCCATTTACACATTTCAAGTTAAAACACTTTCACACTTTCTCTGGAAATATAAGCCAGTGCTGTTTTTATGTGATAAAACCACATATGAACTCACAGAATGAGTTAACATTGAAGCGCCTTTAAACTGTCTTTCTTCATCGTTTTGGTTCAACCTGTATCAGGTGTTTTTATTAGAAATAAATTGTGTCTCCATATGTGATTCAGATGATGGTGGAGTGAATGTACACTTTATTACAGAAGAGCTGTTAAATTCAAGCGTGAACGGTTATTCTCACACATACATAGAATAATTTATTAGCACTGTGGTGCCAATATTGTTCAACCTTGAGAGCTATATTCCCAAACTTTTGTTTTTTGTTGCTCCAAGCAGCGTTTTCATGTAAACAAAGGTTGTTCTTTTTCACTTCACACCTTGATTAAAAACAGGCAGCGTTGCAGCTCCCAGCTTATAAGTGAGTTTCATTGTGCTCCAATACAAAAAAAAATACAATGTTTGACAGAATTTATTAAGCTGAAAATTAAAATTATCTGAATAATGCTCCCATTACGCTCATCTGTGTTCTTCTCTTCATGCAGAATTAATGACTAAATCTCCAGGAGCTCTGATTTCCTCATACTGCACGCACACATGGAGCGTGTTTGTTTATGTGCTTTTGTTTATGCCAGTCACAGCGCAATATGGCTTACTCTCAAATTGTTGTGTGTGTGTGTGTGTGTGTGTGTGTGTGTGTGTGTGTGTGTGTGTGTGTGTGTGTGTGTGTGTGTGTGCGTGCGTGCGTGCGTGCGTGCGTGCGTGCGTGCGTGCGTGCGTGCGTGCGTGCGTGCGTGCGTGCGTGCGTGCGTGCGTGCGTGTTTGTGGCACCCATTCGGCTCCATGTGGGAACCATTACACAGCAGTAAAAATCAGCCCCCGCCTCACATGTTGATAACTTCTCCTATTAATTGGGGAAACGTTGATTATTTCCAGTTTGTGCCGGAGGTAATTGAATGAGACTGCCGTGTGTTGGCAGCAGCCGGCGTTTTAATTGCCATTGAACGTGCCAGTTGGTGTAAGGTAGTAGTCATGGTGGGGGGGGGGGCGCGTCTTTTCCTTTTTCACTGCAGCAGTTACCAAATTGGTGGTCCAGAGGTTTTTTTGGAGGGAGGTTGCTGGGTGTCATGAGGTGACGTCTGAGACTTTGCCAAAGAAAATGATCATGTGATATACTGGTGCCCTACAGGTAGCATGCGGCAACCATATCTACTCACATTTTGGTGGCCCTTGCAATGATCAAACTTGCCCATTCTTGATCGAGCAAACAGATTTCTTTCAAGGTTCCTGCTTTTGAATATTTGTGACATTTGCCACAAAAAAAGGTATAATTTTTGTTTCAGGAAAAACTTTGTGTTTACACAGCAACTGTTTGAAAACGATATGCGTTTACACAGAAATGGCAGACATGCTTAGCATGTGGGACCACTAGTTGGCGCTGTAGGTCGTTTTTGTACATACACATGCATGTAGAGAAAAAGACTCTCTAAACATTAACAATGGCAGGTATACAGACATTCTTACTACGATGCAGCTGGATTGCTATTATGAATGTCTTTCAGCTAGAAAACAACCAAGAGAATATTGTTGCATTTTTTTCACCATTTCGACTGTGATGAATTTGGAGCATTTTCTTAACATTTTCACCTCCGGAGCTGTTTTCCAAAATTTGCATTTTCAGTGGCTCTGAGCACAGTTGTCACCTAATAGGACACCAGCAACCTTGCCATGTAAAGAGGTCCTTTGACATGGGAAAAACCGAGGTGGGGTTTGAACCTCTAATGTGCCTGATGTTCCCATTCCCAGCACAAGCTGGCCTCAAGTTTATTAATCAAAGAGCAAACATTGTTAGATGTAACATGAAAGTATGATGGCGGTGAAATTCTACTGTCAGGCAAATGCATTAGATTGTATGTTAAAGTGATTCACCACAGCCAATCCATGCAAAAGAATCTTCCATATTGTATCTTTAATCTCTTTCTGCAGCCACCCGTGTGAACACTGAAGCGCTCATATCAGCCCTAACTTTCCTTCCAGGTGGAGGATATCACCGTCTAATGTGTCTCCAGGCAAAACAACTGAAGGAAATCTGCAGTTTGTCTTTTTGTCTGGTTTTGGATTTGTTCCAATGTTGAGTTGAAGCTAATTTCAGGCTTCAGCAGGCAAAAGTTATCCAATCAATTGGTATTTTTCCAAAGTTATCCTCTTTTCGCACACAAAAGAACCCCTCTACCTTTGTGTCTCCCTGGACTGTGTTCCTCGCCAAAGGCACAGCAGAGTAACAGTAGGGCGAGGGAGAGGAGGGAATTACGCACAAAAAATATATTTCTAGAAATACCTGCATGAATTGTTTAACTCAGACTGCTGAGGCGTCACATTAGCTCTGGCAGAATAACAAAATATATTCACACACAGAACACTGCCTTTAGGTTTTATTCACCATCTCTTGCATTGCAATCACTTTAGGAAGTGATTGCTTTGTGTCCAGTACGGATGGAAAAAGTGACTGACAACTGCAGTGTGAAAGTCCCAGCCTGTGTTTGCTGCAGCAACTGGGATCATTTTATTTTTTGCGCTTCTCTACTTGTGTCAATTACTCACATGAACTTGACGGATTAAGTTAGAAAGGGAGATGAGAGGAATATTCTCATCTCCCTTAATATTGTTGTAATTTGTTCTAAATGTATACCAGTGTACTTGTGGTTGCAATAAACAATCGTAATTTTATAGGAGATCAACCCTAAATAGCAAACTGTCCACACAAATGTTTGTGTACTCACCGTTGTTGATGTTTATAGTGCATTGTTCTCTTTGCGTATGTGTATGGTTTCATTACAAAAACAACAACGAACAGCATAAACTTACGGCCTGGCGTGCTCACTACTACGTTTTCACAATTTCTGCCATTTCCATGTAAACAGGCATTGTCTTCAAATCGCAAACCATTTCTAAAGTAAAAATAAAAAAAACAATGCCTTTTCACTTGAAACATAACTTTTTTTTTTTTATTTTCATCTTTGTTCAATGGTTATTAAAGTTTCAAAGACTCAAAAACAAAACCCAAAATACAAGAAAAAGATCCACAGTTAGCATCATCCAAAGTTGTTTCCACTGAGGAGCCACTTTGTTACTATTTTACTAAAACTCATTCTTTCTGGAAGATGAACATCTCAAACTCAAACCAATTCCCTCCTTGTGATTGGATCATAAAAGATGTCTGAGTATGCGTGTAATCAGCATGGAACTACCAGAGCAAACCTCCTTCATGATGCCTTATTGACAACTCCGCTGCTCCGTGAAGTACAAGAGAGCCAGAAGACCTTTTTGTCGACTCCACACCCACAACACCCGCGCGTCCCACAACACTCCAGCACCACTGATATCGCAGGAGCTTGTACAAGTTTGATTGAGCGCGTTTGAAGTGAGGATAAATCAATTCCAGCGTTTGTGGAATACACTCCCAAGCGGATTCAGCAAGGTGATAATTGCTACAGCACAACTACCTGAAGCACTGTAGCAGTTCAGATCCCACAATAGACAATCAGGATTAAACACGGTGATCGACAGACAAAAACCAGCGATGACTCAGACAGTTTGCTCAGATAAGATGAATTGAGATTAAATGTATTCATTGTGGCTTTGTGTGTGTGTGTGTGTGTGTGTGTGTGTGTGTGTGTGTGTGTGTGTGTGTGTGTGTGTGTGTGTGTGTGTGTGTGTGTGTGTGTGTGTGTGTGTGTGTGTGTGTGTGTGTGTGTGTGTGTGTGTGTGTTCACAACAATCAAAGAGCTTTGCAACAAAATGAAAGGAGTAATTAAACCCTCAGGCTGGTTTGTGTTGATTATATTACTGTTATTTATCCCAATGATCATTTTCTGGTCAACCAGCCAGAGGTTGCTGGTGCTTCATCGCTAGCTCTCAACATTTATTTCATTCATTCCACCCCGCCTTGTTTTGGGGGTTTTTTTCCCCATCATGCTGCTTGTGTCTGCACCATCTCCTTTTGTTTTAAAGTCTAGCGAAGCATAAACTACGACTTAAAGATATACGCTCGGCTCATGATAATGAGGCCATCTCACCTGAAATTGCTGCCTGTGTCCTCACGGTTACATTTCCACCTGGACTGAACCCGTGGCAAATTAAACTCCCACTGCTCTCCTTCTTATGCTCATTAGCAACAGGATGGCTTTTACTCTCATACACCAGAGGGTTTCAGACAATTTGTTCCAGAAACATTTTTTCATCATTACCCCCCCCCCCCCCCCCCCCCCCCCCCCTCCAAACTATTGAGGCTGAACTTCAATTTTCAGGATTTCACAAGTTCTAACATGGATTTCGTGAATTTGTGTAGAGTTTGACTGGACTGCATGGTGTAACTCCACTGGACGTGATGTGATGCTACTTCAATTCACAAGACTTACAACGTTATCCTTTAAGTTCTCTACACACACTGTGAAATCAATGAAACAGAAAAGGAATCAGGCCAGTTTAGAATCTTATGTACAGAGAAAAAGCTGCACTTTGTTATAAATATACTGTGATTTGCTCAAACAGATTTGAACTCAAACTGCTCTTCAAGTAGCCACACATCTTAAAATTCATCTATTTATCATATCCAAAGTCACAGAGGTCATCCCAGCCGCTGTGGGTGAAGGCAGGGTACATCCTGGACATATAACCAGTCCATCAATTTAAAATCCCAGATATAAAGCACACATTTGTTTTTTCCCATTTCAAGGTGTTCATGTTTTACACCACACATTTGTCCACCTACATAACAGCCAGTAAACACAGTTAATTGAATTTCTTTGCTTCTCAAGCCATGATGCAATGGCCATCACAAACATGTTATGTCACCTATAATTCACATGTAACTTTTGGGAAACCTGGTTTTAATAAAGTTTTTTTTTTTTTTTTTTTTTGTGGTGCTTCAGTTTTCTATGGTCATGTGAGCTTTATAGTCCATATAATACAGTACTTGCTTCGTTTGGACAAAAACTAGAAACTGTCTGCAACTACTCTTAAACTGCAGTATCTTCTAACACCAGTATTAGGAGTAACTGTCACTGTTTGGACATTTGGAATTTTAGGACCCATTTACACAACATCGTTTCAAGTTTCAGAAACGTTTTGCTTTTATAGAGCAATGTCTTTAAAATATTGTCTGTTTACATGGAAATGGCAGGAAAGCTAAAAACAATGCAGTTAGCATGCCAGGCCACAAGTTGGCAGTGTTGTCATGTTTTTGTCATGAAACTATACATACATTCATATGGACAGTTGACCAATTTGGATTGCTGTCGTGAGTAACTATAAAATTACTAAGCTCCAGGAGAATATGAACTGAGAGTCATGACACTATGGAGGTTGCCATTGTTGTTACTGTCCATCTACTTGCACATTTGCTGTAACTATTTACTACAACCGTGGTGTGCGTGAGCAGAAGTAGCATTTTTAGAATAAGTTTCCATAATAACAAAGTCACTTACGTTTTTAGCGGCTCCAAACACCATTTTCGTGCGAACTGACAGCCAAAATTCAACAAATGTTTTCACTTATCACTTTGTCAAACATTGTTGTCTAAACTCAGTGCACTTCAACCCGTTGGTCTGAACTTCTAGGACAAATTTGTCAAGGTTCTAGTGGAGTGTAGTAGTCTAGTGGTCCACCAGCACAGCTGAAGGTTTTGTCTCAAACCATAAGCCAAACCTGAAGTCAGGATCAGCATGGAGTCACGGCCTCATCGCCATGGTTACAAAAGCACCAGTGCAGAAAGCAACAATCAATTTCTATCTATACACATAGATAGAAATAGAATTTTTTCCCTCTTGTACAGGGGGGAAAAAACATAGCTAACAACATCCATTAGTCTGGTGATCCACTATTGAAGCAGGTAGAAACTTCTACTTACTTCCATAACATTTATAAATAAACACATCCAGTGCAACATACCCCATCAGCAGTCAAATATATTGGCTCTAAGACATCATTTTGAATATCATAACATAAGTGAAAGATGACTCCTGTCTTCAGTCTAGAGAGTCTCATGATAGCAAGTACCATCCCTCCCTCTCCCTTTCACTGTGGAGGTGTTAATAAGCAGCAGAAGCCTGGGCTATAAATTCAAATGTGCCTCATGTACCTGCAGTGACAGTCTCACTGCAACCGCCATCAGTCCATTTATTGCAACTGTTTGTTGACATTACATCACAATGTCCAAGTGTGCTGCTTCCCCCCCATGCAGTTCGACCCAGGAGATATGTGCATGAATGCTGCTGGGTTGATGGATTAAAACATATAACACTTAATGATTGTAGCATTTTGGTGGATGATGGTGTTGATACAGTCTTTATGAGAGATTTACAAAAGTGATGCATTAGCATTTTCAGAAGTGACAATGTCGTATTAATCTGAAATGAAAGCCATTAGTCAGACAGTTGTGCAGTCTTTAATGGCCTGGTGTGTGTCGCTGTGTGTGTGTCTCACAGCCGCATTGTGCTGTGTGCTCTGTTAATCACACAAAACTTGAGGATTTTCTTTCTTGTCTGGAACACAAAGTCACAACGGATGGAGGAGTCAATAAAGACTCTAAGAGCTTGTACTGCCCACCCAGCAGAGGCAGTGTGTGTGTGTGTGTGTGTGTGTGTGTGTGTGTGTGTGTGTGTGTGTGTGTGTGTGTGTGTGTGTGTGTGTGTGTGACATGAACCTCAGTTTCTCTCTGTACCTTTTAATATTGAATATATCCACTTGAACAAACACTTCTTACTCTGCATGAGGAAAAATTGAAGCCCTGTTCATGTGACGACATTGTCGAGTGAAAACTAATGTAGTGACAATGAATAGCAACTTTCACCTTCAATAAAAGTTTGTTGCTTCTTGTGTCTGTATCCTAACAGCGATATATTCCATTATCTTTAATGTAAAAGAAGAGGTTGAGCAGTCAGACTAGATTTCAAGAAAAAAGATGGTGTTGCAGCTCGAGTTTAGAGTTAAATGTATTTGGCTCCATTTACATGACAACAAGTGAAAACGCATCATTTTTACGTTTTCATCTCAGAAAGGCTTCACATTTACACTGCAACATTTTGAAAATGAGATCCATTTACACGGAGACTGCAGAAACACTGAAGTTGTTAGAAGTAGTAGTTGAAGTCGTATGTGTGTTGTGTATTCGCCTGTCTACTTTTGTGTTTGTGTAGCCTTGTGCTGGAATGCTGTTGTAGTGGTGTGTATTGTTTCTTTTTTTTGGTGCTATTGTGTTATTGGGGGTTTCAGTGTGTTATTCGGTCATTATTGAGTCACAGTAAACAGAAAGAAACACACACACACACACACACACACAAAGACATTGCAAATAAATTGGTAAGCTCTGCAAATTTACAGGCAGCCTACTTTCGGGGAGATTTTAAAGCAACTTCTCAGTGTTGTGCTTCTATAAATGTTGTAAATGATTATCCTATAGGGTGTGGGGAAATTTAATGAACGTTTGTTTTACTACAGCAAATTTGATGTGTCACAAGAGTATTAATTATTGCTCCACTCATCTTCAGGGAGGTGATGTGTTGGTTATAGCTCACCAGGACACACACAGAGCTATATCATTAATTCTACCTGAGTGTCTCCCGCCTCGCTGCGGTAACGTTTCTGCTGCAAACGGTGCCGGTTGCTATGGAGACTAAAGTAGAAACAATTAATATCTGAAATACAACTTTAATCCTGCAATATAAGGTTCCTTCTAGACAGGTAATGATAGTCTATTTCCAGACATCTTATTAATCTACCATAATAACAGTGATTTATTCTGTGTTTTGTTGTGAATGTTTTCACACTGGAAACATCAAAAGACACCTGACAAATGCTGAACAACAATTAAAAGTCAAAACAAAAAACAATTGTAGCTTCATTACATAAAAAGAATTCTGACTGGAATGATATAATGTTTTTGGTTTTTGTTATTTTTGTTGTTTATTGTAGAAGACACCAACTAGGCTGGTCAATTAGTGTTATTTGGATCTGTACACTGAACACTGTGAATACGTATCATGTTATCGTGTTATTGCAACCAAAATATATAACTTTTTAAATGTCGTTTGTGGGTGAATTTGGTGAAAATTTTTGCTGCAGAATTAAATTGTCCCCCGTCTTCCTTCACCTTTGGTGAATTTAGATGTTCTTTTGTTCAAATAAGATAATTATTGCTTCCACCTTTTTACTGTGTCTTTTAATCCCTCTGGCTGTGAGGCAATGGTGTGAAACACAGTTTAGTTCTGAGGCCACATATAGCCCAATTTCATCTTGAGTGGGCCAGACAATAATGCTATAATAACTTTTAATTCTAAACTTTGTTTTCCTTTGTTGTGGCTCCGAATACAAGTGATGAAATGTTTATATTGTGGCGGCTGTTAGGACCCAGGCCTCTCACCCAGCAGGACGATGGGAAAGGGGGCGTGGTTTAGTGCTCCCGCTCCTGGGCTGTTGCTGTACTGTTCGTTGTTGAGTTTTGGCGGTTGCAGAATAAAGACGATTTTCTACCTTCAGCTCCGGCTCATCCTTCATCCTGCCACAATATTACCACAAAACCAAACAATTGCTTCCTACAATTACTATGATCTCAACATAAAATGAGTTTTTATTAAACCTTTTGGTGCAAACTACAGTGAAATATCCAAATAAAATAAACCTTGTAGTTAATTAAAATTAGCTGTTAATTATTCCTTAAAAAAAAAAAGAAGGTGGTGGAGGCAAAAACTCGGGTCTGGGAGAAGTTCGGGGAGGCCATGGAAGAGGACTATCAGTCGGCCCTGAGGAAATTCTGGCAAACCATCAGGAGGAGGAAGCTGTTTTTCACAAACACTGTTTGAAGGAATACTTCAAGGACATCCTCAATCCCACCACCATGTCTTCCACTGAGGAAGCAGAGGCTGGGTTCTCAGATGTGGACTCATCCATTATCCAAGTGGAAGGTTTCTCAACTCCTCGGTGACAAGGCACTGAGAGTGGATGAGATTTGCCCTGAGTTCTTTAAGTCTCTGGATATGCAGGGGCTGTCTCTGCAACATTGCGTGGCGGTCGGGGACAGTACCTCTGGACTGGCAGACCGGGGTGGTGGTCCCTCTTCTTAAGAAGAGGGATCGGAACCAACTACAGGGGGATCACACTCCTCAACCTCCTCGGGAAAGTCTATTCCAGGGTACTGGAGAGGAGGTATGGATCCAGCCGTTAATCGAACCTCGGATCCAAAAGGAACAATGCGGTTTTCGTCCTGGTCACGGAACACTGGACCAGCTCTATACTCTCCACCAGGTGCTTGAGGGTTCATGGGAGTTTGCCAAACCAGTCCACATGTGTTTTGTGGATCTGGAGAAGGCGTTCAACCGTGTCCCTCGGGACACCCTGTAGGGGGTGCTCCGGGAGTACGGAGTCCGGGCCCCTTTGATAACGGCTGTCCAGTCCCTGTACACCAGGAGTAGGAGTTTGGTTCGCATTGCTGGCAGTGAGTCGGACCTGTTCCCAGTGCAAGTTGGCCTCCGGCAGGGCTGTCCTTTGTCACCTGTTCTGTTCAGTACTTACATGGACAGAATTTCTAGGCACAGCCAGGGACCGGAGGGGGTCTAGTTTGGGGACCACAGGATCTCGTCTCTGATTGTTGGAGATGATGTGGTTCTGTTGGTTTCATCGAACCTGGACCTTCAGCGTGCACAGGTGCGGTTCGCAGCCGAATGTGAAGCAACTGGGATGAGGATCAGCACCTCTAAATCCGAGGCCATGGTTCTCGACAGGAAAAAGGTGGCTTGCCCCCTTCAGGTTGGTGGAGTGCCCTTGGCCCAAGTGGAGGGTTTCAAGTATCTCGGGGTCTTGTTCACGAGTGGGGAGAAGATCATGAGATCAACAGGTAGATCGCTGCAGCATCTACAGTTAAGCGGGTGTTGTATCAGTCTGTCGTAGTGAAGAAGGAGCTGAGCCAAAGGACAATGCTGTCGATTTACCGGTCGCTCTTCATTCCTACCCTCACCTATGGTCATGAGCTTTGGGTCATAACCGAAAGAACGAGGTTGAGTCCCATCCCTGTGCGTTGAGCCTACCAGATAAACCAGTTTTTTTCCAGAGCTGACGGTCTTGTGCCAGCTGCTCTGCATTCCCACAGCAACTCCATGTTGTTGGAGGTCACCTGTAATGACGTTAAGCCATCGTGGTCGTCTCCAACCTGCAGGCCTTGAGTCAAACTGGAAAATGGCTCTTGTCGGATGGTCAGGAGGAAGGCAGAGGACATGGCCAAACCAGCAGGTACGACATTGTGCAGCCAGGCGGGATGCTCTGGTAGCTGAAATCATATTTAACACTGCAAATACCTGTGAATATTGTATGTGTGAATATTGATTATGTGAATATCATAATAAAGAAGCATTCAATGTAAAAACATTAAAGTAGAAACTCTATCCATTATCCATCTAAATAATCGAATTTTGTCCAGTAAATGTACAAAAATAAATGACCATCTATGTGAGTTTGAAAATAAATTCATATCATTGCTCTTTCAGAAACATGGTTTAAAGATAACATGAGTGAGATTGAGATGGAGGGATATGATCTAACTCACTAAACAAAAAAAACGAGAGGAGGGGGAATTGCCTTATATGTAAATTCAAATCTGAAATGTGAAATGGTTAATGAAATGGCTGTGATAGAAGATAATGTAGTATAAATAATAACTGTGGAAATAATCTCTAAAACAGCCAAAAATATTTTGGTAAACTGTGTTTATAAACCAACAAAGTCTTGTGGAGAGATGTTGATGGAAAGAATAGCTGAAAGATTTTAGAAAACTAAAATAAAATAAGAAGCAAATCACTTGCGGACTTACTTTACTTGACTACTTTTTTAATGAAGTACTTTATTTTTCTTACTAAAGTAATTTTTTGGGAGATGCCTATTCTTTACTTTTACTTGAGTAATATTGTGCTAAAGTAACAGTATTTTTACTGTTAGTAAAAAAAAATGTGTGGATACTCTACCCACCTCCGATCAGAAAAGATGTGCTCAGAAACAGCAATCAATCGTCTTCAGAGATGGTGATGGATTGAGAATTATCAAATTAGTATAAATAACATTTTAACCTATGAGCCACATATTAGCAAAATGAAATAGCTATTTAAACCAGAGTGGTGCAGAAGAAGCATTTTCTCATAAATGAAAGGACTATCAATATTCCTCCAGTCCATACCAACATGCACATCCACATTCTGAGGATGTAGCTGACCCGACTGATAGAATCCTGGCTGCCCCCCCCCCCCGGGGGATGTTGTTATTGCTGCAGCTAATTACCAGAGATAACATGATGAATCCCACATTAATGGGAGCTGATTATCTGACAGGCAGGGCAGCAGTCAGCTTCTTAATAAACCATTAGTGCAACAAACAGCTCCGACACTCAACGTGAGCCGTGCTGTGGTACGAGAGAACACACACACACACACACACACACACACACACGCACAGCCCGAGGGATTAAAACTCACAGTGGTCCCGAAGCATTTTATATCTACACACACACATTTTCCCAATTTCCACTGTAACTTTTCAATAAACCGCTGGCAGGAAATCTGCCTACTTTGTGATTTTCAAGGATAGTAAATTGAAGTATCAATTACTTAGTGACATGGTTACGTATTTAAAACAAAATCTCAAGACATTTGATTTTTGAACAATTTTTCTAAACGTTCTCTAATACATGGTTTTACTATCAGAGTTGGATTTGCTCTAAGACAAACATAAGAAGTTTTGCTTGATGATTTAATAGTAAAGTAAGCCATTAAGGCAGCACCTTTATGTGTTCTTTTCTGACTTTATCTTTCTCTAAAATGTTTCTACAAGTAAGGCATCACTTAGCCAGCCCTTACAAAAGGTATGTTAGCATATATGCCCTTTCGATAGAGTCTATATAAATGTTATGGTATAATTCAAATCCCCAAGACAGTAAAACACATATTGGTTTCCTTTAAAGAGGTCATATTATGCCAAATTCACATTTTAATGGTTTTCCCACAGTAATATGCGTCCCCATAGGAATGATGCCCCTGAAGTGAAGAAAATCTGTCTTCTCTCGCCCTGGCTTTTCTCAATTTTCAAAAAGTGTGTCACTCCAACCAGCGAATCAAAAATCAAACCCTACATAGTGTCATCAGGGTTTAGCCAATCCCAATCAAGGTAGGCCCTTCCTTTGACGTGATGAACTGAAGAACAATCCAAAATGATAAACCTCTGACATGTCTGAGATCAACAAGAAATTAATATACCAGCAAAGACTTGTAACAAGTAACAAGTATTGCAAACCAATGATTATCGACCAAAGTCAGAGCAGTACAAAACCAACACACAATACTACCAAAAGAGAAAACAGTACAATATCCCATACAATCAATTACCTCTATAAAGGTTGCTGTCAAACTTTTTCCACAGTCACTGCAGTTCCTATGCTGATTCCTCTCATAGCCTCAGGGCTGATTCAATATTTAGAATAGTTGCAAATTGGAAGACTCAGACCTTGTTTCTCTTGGCAGGATGTTTTCTTTCCCTTTGTTACATTATGTGGTAAAGGCAGTTATGGTGATATAAATGACAGGACACTGAAGGAGGAAAACGCAATCCTTGAGTTTGACTTTGGGTTTCATCCTCTATAAAACGCTCTTCATTAAATGTCTGTTGACTTTCTGACAGCAGCCAGTGGTAATAAATTTCAAGCCTCCAATTTAGAGAAGTGTCACATCAGTGTTTACTTCACTCAATGCCATGCAAACTCTCTCAGTCCGTTATGAAACAACCTCACATACCTCCGTAGTTAGTTGTGATTCTTCTGCCTTTGTATGCAAAGTAAGTTGTGCTTCCAACACTTGATAAGATGTTGTGACACACCTGACCAACCTAACTTCCTTCATAGTTTTTCACTGTTTCTTTTTCCTAATTGCGTTTTGATTCGGGAGCCACACGTTCCAGAGCAGTTGCACTAGCCAAACGGGGCTGCTGGACGAGTTAGTAGGGTGTCGAAAAGAGGAAACTCACATGGAGCGACCTCTGGAGCATGAAATCCAACAGACTTAGCTTCATCATCTGAGCCACATAGGATGTTCTACCTTCTGCAAAAAATCTGCAGCTAGATCTTGGTTAGGACCCAACATGTACCCAGCTGTGTGAAGCCCCGGCACCACTCAAGCACATCCTTGTTGGTTGCAAGACAAGCCTCACTCAAGCCAGATACACGTGGAGACACAATCAGCCCCTCGGGTGTTTAGCCGACAAAGTTGAGTGCAAGAGGGCATTGATCAATGCTCAACCCTCGATAAAGTAGAACGTGTGTCAACATCCATCATTTCTTCGCCATGGAGACAAGCCGAGCTCTGACCCCTCAGTCCCAGCCAGGGATTGGCCGATGCGAGTGGACTTGGAAAGATGAGTCATAAACATGCCTTCACAAAACCGTTTCTCAAGTTGTTTTCATTCATTGATTTTATCTACGGTTCAAAACCCTTTGCTTTCTTATCGACCCAGCTCATCTGTCACGAGCACAATTATTCGGCTACAGCTTTTGTTGTCTCTACCCAAGATTGTCTGATTTTCTCAAACTTGTTTCTGCACCTCTGTTTAACCACAACCAGTCAAAGCTGTGCATTAAGTGTTCATGAACTGAGGACCACGACTGGAACACCCACAGTGCTTCTTACATAATGACTGATTATACTGTACGTTCAAATTCTGAGGACACACATTTAAAATTGAAGAAGCACAAGAAGAGAAGAAAAAAGTTATCAGCAGTAAAACAATGGTGATCAAAGTCTATGATATTAATGTTCATGCCACTGTGCCTTCTTCCATGTGTCCAACAATGAGCAATGCTGCTGCAAATAGCTGTCTGGTTAGTTTGTGAGTTGGTGTGAGTGTTCTTCTCTCTGAGCAAGAAGGGATCCCTGACCTTTGAGTGACAGTAAATATTTCATCTCTTGAAAGAAGGCGAGACGAAGAGATGAAGAGTTATTTTTTGCTGGAAGCGCTGTCTGGGTGTGCGCTCTGTCTTGATTGAATTTGAAGCTGTGATCTGAATGCGCTCCTTTTGTAAGCTCGTCATCGGTATTTTATCATAAAATGCCTCAGCAATGTTGTCTCACTTTTGATTCGGTGAAGGCTGAAAAACCCCTGAAAGGGAGAGTATTGGGTAAAGGGAAAGTCAACATCAAAAATAAATGTATTTCAAATAGAAGCAGATTGACAGCAAGGAAACGGGAGGCTGAAGGGGCACGTACAAGCAAGGGTGTGCTGTGTTGCATCCTGCATACTGAAATGTACTCATCAGTGTCAGTTACCTCTATGAAGCAGATGATGGACTTGAAGTTGTACCTCCGGCTGACACTTGTTGCGATGAGAAAATTGCTATTTGATATTTTTTCAGAAGTAAATGAAACCTAAGAAGTCCGACCTCAGCCATCACATGTCACATGAATGGTCCCTTCCTGTTTAGTTTATATATATACATTGGCAGGAAGTCAAACCAACCAACCTACAGACACCGAAGGCTCGAGTTGTGCAAAGTAAAATCAATCTTTGTTACTTTCTCGAGTACAGCATTTAAATGTCACTTGCAAATTCCATCATTTGTGTGCTTATGGTTGTTATTTTTATATGACTGTGACATTTTCCCCAAGCCCACACCAGCACAGTGTGGGTCAGTCTAATGACTGATTCACTTATATGTCAAATAAAGTCAGATCTGGTACTAAGAGGAAGATACTTTATCATCTTGATGCTTGACTTAATAGGAAACGTATTTATGCTCCAACTGCAACAAGAAGAGGCAGCAACATAACTTTCTGAGAAGCCCCCAGACAGGTGGAAGTATGTATCACAAAAACATGCTGACATTTAATGCTACCAATGGTAATCTATTAATCTTTTCATCAAAAGGGGGAGTTACAGTATATCGGGTGACCAACATGGAGGGGAGAAAAAGCAGTCAACTCACACAGGTTCATAGGAGGCCAACAATTACTGATGCACAGTGTCTCATGGAGGCTTCATCTTAAAACTCCAAGAACTTAAAGGATCTGCTACCGATATCTTGGTGCCAGACGTCACTGCACAACTTCAGACGTGATAAAGTCTCGTCAGGTAGCACTGGTTTGGCAGCGAGAGAGGGACCTACAAAATATTTGTCAGCTAAACAACTACACTGTTCCTAAAGTATAAGAATACATTTGTGCCCAGGCTCCTTCAGTTTGTACTCCCAAATTGATAACCAAGTACAGATTTTGTATTTGGTTGAGAAACATTTTTAACATTTTGTATAATATATATCTCAATTACCAACAAACCCCATTGTAATATTTATAGAATATGTAGAACCTGTTAGAGCTTTTTATTGTCCCGAACTGAAAACTGTTAAAGGCTGAGTGATTGTTGTCCATGTCCTTAATGAAGAAAAGCTTTAAGAAAAAGGTAACAATCCCCAAACCAAAAGAAAGGCAGACAACCATTGGCTTTATGTCAGTCAAAGCTCTGGTTGAAACACATTGAGAGTTTTTAGCAGACAGACAAATAGCAGACTTGGGGGAAGTGAGAGAAGGAGAATTCTCAGTGGGACGCTCTTATTTTGGAATAAAAGAGGCAAGGCCCTTGCTCACGGCCATTCTGACAAGTATGAGACAGTCGAGAGAGAAAAACCTACAACGTGGTGTTTATCACAGTCTTCTGTTGCTCAGCTATTAGTATTCAGGATCCATCAAACGGAGGAAGAGAGTGAAAGAAAGGTGTTGTGCTTAAATCAATCAGGGAGAAACTAACAGCAAAGAGTCGATGTGGAGAAGAAAAGAAAAAACTTTTGAACCTTTGTCTTCTCTCTTCTCTCTTGCTGTCACTATACCGTGACTGAAGCTTTGATGTTGTTTCTGATTTAGGAAAACAAACAACCTGGCAGGGATCCAAAGATTGAAGTTGGACCATTCAAACATCATCTGCAAGACAAAAGCCTGACATGGGGAAAGCAAGGAAAGGGAAAAGGAAATAAACTTTGTCAGTCTGATTTACAGATACTATCAGAGTTGATGTTCCGGCCTCTGACCTTTCTCCAATTGCACATACATGTCAGCGTTGGCCTGGAGGGCAGCACACCATTAATCCACCCATCCATCTTCTATTCCGGCTTCACCCAATGGGTGAGCAGTTCCAAACAAACAAGAACAGAGAGGCATTGTACACCTCGGACAGTTCGCCCGTCGATCACAGGGTTAAGACAAACAAGCAAACAAACACATTCACATACTAATGACAAATTTAGAGACAAATTACATCAATTTGCCTATAAAAATTAGTGAACTTCGGGGGGAACACATACACCAGGAGAACCAAACTCCACACAGAAACACCAACAAACTAAAAGCACAAATAGATCTGTATAATTTGTTATATAATAGTTATAAAGCTTATGGTAAATAAGCACAGAACCTTCATTTATTTCTGCCACAATCTACAAAAATAGGGAATATTTGATGAGGTCTATAAACAGAACTGCAGCTGAATAGAAACGTGGGTCCAAAGTACAGCCTGGTCCACTTCAACGGTACTGAATAATGATCAGTTTTACTATTACCACTCAGACTTTGGCCACTTCATTCTTGGCAAACGAATGAGAAATCATTGCAAACTGTTCTCATTGCAACTCTACTCCACTCTTAAACCAAATATTTTACGATTTCTATTTGTTGGAAACAAGGTTAGTTCGATACCAGAATTCTAATAAACAACTTATAAACAGATTTTTTTTTTAATGATTTTATAGAATGTCTACTTCCGAGCCTTCACTGCCGCCGCCCTCTGGAACTCACTTCCTCAATCCATCAGGAACACGGACCCATTACAGAACTTCAAATCACTTCTCAGAACCCACCTGCTCAATCTTGCTTTTCCCTATACTCTTGTTTTATTTTCATTGTTATTTTTAGTTTTTGCTATATAAAACATCTTGAATGCACAAAAAAGCGCTCTATTAATCTGATGTATTACCATCATCATTATTATTATTATCATTATTTTGAATTTGTGAAGTTTTTTGTTTTGTATGATGAAGTGTGTTCAGTTGTAATGCTGTCTGATTTTTGATATATCGCTTATTTTGCAAAACACAGAGAACATTTCATAACAAATGGAAAGGCATAATGCAAATTGCCCGTTATTATCTAGATCAGAGGGTATGAGAAACAGCTGTTTTTAAATCAATGATTCGTCCATTATGTATGGAAAAAACTACAAACGTTAATTTTTCAAAAAAGACTAACAGCAAAATTGCGGCTGGCAAAGAGGTTGTCTCCTATTGTCTCACTAGCAATTTATGGCTGAAAACCTGTTCTGTCTATCAGGGTTATGAAAGATGTAATTGCTCTTGTGGTTATTGTTTTCCTGTCGGCCGACCTTTCTCTCCTTGGCGTGTTTCATTGTGGATTCTGATCGCGGCCCAGGGAGAGCATCATTGGTCAAACTAGAGTAGCATGCTCAGGGGAAGCTTCAAACATCCCAAGGCTGAATGTACCTCCTTTGTGGCTGGCATAAGCCCACGGGGGCTTCTTTACAACTGGCTGACAGGATTAGGACCTTAGAAAACATGTCATGTGAAAGCTTAATAATCATAAAAGAAAATATTATAGCAAAACGGTTTCCTCTAGTTTTGCCCCAAAGAAGAGAAAAAAAAGTCACCTTAACCAAAGATCTTGACCATTGTGTTTGTAGTACTTTGTGGGTAAATGACAAAGGCAGAGTTTCAAATGAAAACGCATCGTTTTGGCATTTTTCGTTTCAGAAAAGTTTCACATTTACGTGGCAACATTTTAAAATGGCAGAAACACTGAAAGCGATGGAGTTACCGTGCCAGGTCATGGCATTGTTGGTTGTTCATGTAATCAAATTACATACGCTTGCGTGCTGAGAACACTATGCTATAAACATTAAGAACAGCAAGTACACTGACATTATTTGGACAAACTTGGATTGCTGTTACGGGAGACTCAACTATGAAACTATCAAGTCCCAGGAGAATATGGACTGGGAGTCATGACGCTCTGCAGGCCGCCATTTTTATTATTGTCCATCTCGCCACGCATGAGCAGAAGAACTATTTACTATGACTGTTGGGCACATGCGCAGAGTCAGAGCATTTTCAAAAAGTTGTGTTTTCAGTGACTCTGAGCACTGTTTGTTGTGTAAATGAAACTTGAAAAAGTTCTCCTTTAATATCTAAAGTTCTCATTCAATATCTATTAATATAATTAAGTGTAATTTATTTGCTGTTGCATAATTTATATCACCTTCTGGTTCATATGGTCCGTCTGAGAATGTTGTCAATAATTTTTGTTTGGATGTCCATTTCAGGTTGATGCATTAACCTTGGTGCACGTAATGTGGCTCTACCCGTTGCTGCTCACCTGTTAGACAAACACGTGCTGGGTCCATGAGGCATAGTAAGGGAGGGTCATATTTTATTCATTGTGATTTCTATACCTTTTCACCCAAGTGAATCTATTATTCTGTCACGATCTAGCCAGGAGGAACACATAAATGCATAAACTGCCTTGTATATACAGTCTCACCCAAATACATCTCGGGCCTAAATACGTCTCAGATTTACGAGTAGAATAAGAAACATCCAGACCCCTGAGGTCCTCAGGAAGAGACTTACTCTGAAGAATCGAGGTGAAGGAGCGTTTAGTTCCTTGGCTCCTCCCTTGTGGAACAAACCTCCTCCTGACACACTTTTTTTTTAAACCATCACCTGAAACACTATTATTTGATTCGGCTTTCCAATACAAAATAGACTGTATTTGTTGTATTACCTTTATCTTTATAAAGCCATTACTTTATTTTATTTTCATGCCTTGATTTGCTTTTTTAAATTATTTTTTTAATGTTATTCGCTTAAGATTCTTGGTATTGGCTTGCTTTAATGTATTGCTTTTATTTCTGTGTAAAGCACTGCCAATTGCCTCGCGTCTGAATGGTGCTATAGAAATAATAGTGCCTTGCCAAACAACCCACAAACAATGAAAAAGCAGTATACATATTAGCAAAGACCAAGATTCCTTTTGTCCCACTTATCATGACAACCTCAACATCATCTCCTGTCCTCTTATATCATATTGGCCTGAAAGATGGGATAATATGGCTGTCTAAGGTCTTCAAGGTAAAATGAAGGTTTTTCATTAAAAGTTTGTATGAAAAAAGAAGAGGGGCTCAGGGACATTATTAAAAAAAAAAAAAAAGTTCCTCAGCCTGCCTTGACTGACAGCAGTGAAAGTAAGGTGTAGGTCGCAGCTCGTCTGCTGGTATAGACATTAGTATGTGGTGCTTAAACTTAAATGTACTGGTTATAGAGGATGGTGGGTTAAATGGATAGAAACTGATGGTCACTCTGGTTCAAGGATTGGGTGGGTGTTTGACCATTCTTCAAGGACTTTGCACTTAAGATAATGATTTAACGTTGTAACAGGAGTCGAGACACACGCTTTATTAAAGGAGCCATTTATGCCGAGTCCAACCCAACAGTGTTTTCTTTAAGAAATACAGATCAAACTCAAACCCAATTATAAGACTATTTCCAGTTCAAGCTTGTGAGAGGCTGGACCCCATCCCAGCTGACGATGCAGATTAAACAGTCAAAGACAACCTCAAACAAATTCACACCTATGGGCAATGACTTTGTCTCATACACATGGTTTTGGAATGTAAGAAACCGATGTATCCACATGGAGAACATTCAAATTCAACACAGAGAGGTTGTTACCCAGAATTGGATGGTGGATGAATTCTGGTTATAGCTAACAATGGGCAAAGTCAGAGAGAAAGACAATCACACAATCTCACACATTCCTGTATTCATACCATTGAGCAGTGTAGAATCAAATGGCCAGCCCAAACTCAAGCCCACGACCTTATATCTGCTGCTCCTACCAGACTGAACCTAAATATTATTCTATATATATTCTCCCTGTGAGGCAGGAGAGTCAACTACTCTCCCACTTTGTGGCCCAATTGTGAACTGTGGAAATAATTAAAGGGAGTGCAGTCATTAGCAGAGGAGAATGACCTTATTCATGTTGGGAAGTGATTGCATTTCGTTTTTGTTTTATTTAGTGTTAATGGAAGCAATTGTTTATAGTTAGGCTATGTATGCTCACTCTGCTGTTTATTTTCTATTTTTAGGTGGAGAAAATGAACCGTGGCTTTTTTGGGTACGTAGGATTAAGGTTACTCAGGGTCTATGAAATGATTTAATCTGGGAAGTGCTGCTTAATTTTTTTTTTACCTCAGTGTTGTCTATGTCCAGTGGCCTGATTTGACTTAATTGCTACTTTCATCTATTTATATTTATATGTTAGTTCTGTGTAGGTTTGTTACTCTGACTGCAATGAACTGATTTTCCTTTTGGAACAGATAATCACACCTATGCAGGCAGTTGATTTACATTTGCAGCATTCTGACACCTTTTTTTTTAATCTGTTAGAAAAAGACTTGACGAACTACAATTCAACAGAGCTCATTATCACAGGATGTGAAAGGTTCCAGGTGTCAGTCATTTCCTCCATGCAAAGTGTGACTGACACAAACAGTGGGGAAACAGTCAGGAAAACATGTGCCAACAGGGTCTCCGTCATAGACATTATGTGAAACACTTTCTCCATATATGTTAATACACTTAAACTTTGAAAGAAAGTACATAGCCCCAAAAGCATAAGTATTATATTTAAGTGGCAATTAAATAAAATGTCAAATATAATAATCACCCCATGGCCAACTGGCTCGAAAAGCCTCTTAGTGAATGCAATTGAGTTCACTAAATATTGTTGTTACCACTCTGACTCTTTCCATCCATTATGATTGTGCTCCAAGTCTTTTTTTTTTTTTTTTTCAATTACCACAGAGGCGAGATGGAGCGCATTGCGATGAATATACACATGGGCAAAATTTAAAGACACGTTGAATCCAACCCTACACCATGAAGCACAGAAAAATATATACAGTGACAAACATGCGTCTTGCCTCTGGCCTTTCCGGGTTAATGCATTCTTAATGGGACTTTCACCACAGGCAGGAGGCAGTGTAAACAGCCCTGTGTCACGATGAATTAAAACTGTTGTTTCACCGAGTCCTTTTATTTATTTGTCTCAGTTTCATCCATGCGATTCATGTTTTGAAAATGTAAGTGCAGCAGCCATAGTAAGCAAAAAACCATCTTCCCCATGACTTACAAATAAAAAGCTTTTGGCTGATTACGGTACAAAATGATCAGTTCACTCATTATAACCAACTGCCGCCCAGCCACTCTTACCTCCATCATCCCAGCACACATGGGTATAAACTAGTATGCTCATGGCGCTAATATGTGAAGGAAGAAGCAACAATCACTGGACCGGGGAAAGTCTATGCATTGGTGACATTCATGGGCTTCAGCTCCGATAATGGCTCATTGTGTGCTTGGATACTATAGACTTCCTTAGCAGACAAATTCGAGATGGGACATCGCACATTATTTCCACTCTTCATTGAAAAAGAAAAACTAACCATTGTCACTTTTCCATAAATATCCCATACAAATTGACCTGACCTCTTGTCTACACTTTCATCTCTTTCACCAACCATACAGTTTGCTCCATTTGTGACATCACAGTTTCTAGGTAGTCAACTGTCTCGTCTATATAATCATGTCCCAACTTAAATAAAGACCCATGCACAGATCATACACAGCCTCATCTGAATTCCATCTATTCCATATGCTTTGGTTCTCCTTGTGAATATGTTTCCTCAGAGGCTGGCTGCTCAGAACTGGGATAGCAAGTCTCCAGTGCTGCTATCTCTGAATTGTCAAAGATATATCTAAACTTCATCTGTTATGAACTCTCTGCATCCTCCTCGAGTCTAGTAAATTCCTTCCAGCTCCTGTCCAGAATTTCTTCAACAATCATGAACACAGTGTGCCAGTTTGTACTCAGCCGCCTCCGTCTACTTCACCCAGGGCTGCTCACCCATCTGCACTGAAATACTTTTGTCACATTAGCTGACAACTCCAAGAACGTGTACCAACCAACATTTTGCATTTGACAACATGGTGTTCTGAAAACAACCTGGATATTAACACCACAAAGACAGAGGAAACTGAATAAACTTTAGATTGAAGCTTCATCCAAACACAGCCAGGAGGCCGAGAGGGTGGAGAGTGTCTGTAGTCCAGACATCAGGCTTGGAAGTAGAAATCTTTGTCTCTCTTGTTCACTACTGATTTATTTCTATTAGATAGCCATATAGATGTCAGATCACTTTAAAGAGGAAAACTGGAAGGACCTGTAGCTGGTGGTGAGGGTGGCAGAGCACATTTTAAATAGACCACTACCGCCTCTTAAAGACATTCAAACAAACTGTCCACATATCAAGGTATCAATCAAGGTTGGCCTTCCTTTTGACTCCTCCCACAATTAGGCAGCTCTGCTCCAGCACATGGTGCCACAAGAGGAAGTACTTCCTCCTCTTCCCAAGATGGGCATGTGTGGGTGGGGCCAGTCCAGCGCAGACACAACAGATTCTGAATGCAGCTCCTATGATCCAATATTCAAATGGAGGAAAATCAAGGAAAAGCCAGATTTGGGGCAATAAACTTTGACTAAAATGTTTTTTGGATCAACAAGATCATGTGAAAGTGTTGAAAAGCCGTGTAATATGACCCCTTTCAGCACCTGTATTCAAATTCACTGTACAGGCCTGTAATTTAATGCACCATTACATTCACAGTAGAAACACTCACCACACTCATACAGCTTCTGCTGCAGCAAAGCGGATACATTAGCTGCTCTCAGAGTGTTTGCGTGGTGGAAGTCTGCGTAAGGAGGAGCTCACGCAGGTCGGACAGAGTCTCTCATTGCAGTTGCTGCACGAGATCATACTACTCTATAGGAGTTATTCCCGAGGTGCTAAAAGGGCGCAATGGCTGCCCCACAGCTACAATGTCACCGCAGCTCACAGTTACTCTGCTCACTGTTGTAACCTGTGTTATTTTAAAACACAACAACATACTAATATGATTTGAATGCGACAAGACATCAGGAGATGATGACACCATAACAGGAACATAAAGTGTCTCCATGGAAATGGAGGGGCGGGGGGGATTTTTCTGAAAAGCATCTTCTGTGAATGTGCACAGCAGTAAACATTTTTTCTGCACATGGGTCAGAAGATGGTCCTAAACACACAGTCTCCTGCAATATATAATACATTTATTTATACAAAATTACCCCATAACTCATGTTTCGTATCAGTAAGATGAATATGTAAGTCGAAGTAAAATCTGAGTCTTCTGTGCTCACAATTTAAACAAATTACAGAAATTCTACTGAAGTGACATGTCTCGCACAAACCAAGTCATGGATTATTTGTGTCCAAGTCATTACAATATGACTGTTGTTAGAAAACATTTAGAAAATATGTTAAAATGTTTAGAGATAGATAGATAGATAGATAGATAGATAGATAGATAGATAGATAGATAGATAGATAGATAGATAGATAGATAGATAGATAGATAGATAGATAGATAGATAGATAGATAGATAGATAGATAGATAGATAGATAGATAGATAGATAGATAGATAGATAGATAGATAGATAGATAGATAGATAGATAGATAGATAGATAGATAGATAGATCCTCCTTCCCTTGTCACACATTGTTTCTGACACTCACTGACCGAGGATCCCTCTCATTTGAAAGAAGTGTTTATAAAACCTGAGTCTCTGACTCGGAGTATTTGCCCTGCCTGCTATCGTACCTGCTTCTGTTTGTGTGTGCAAAACTGTGGAAGAAGAAGAGGACTCACAGACGGCTCAATAGTCTTCACTGAGCTCTGTCTTTTACACTTTTACCAGATTAAATGTCGGTTGACCAGCGAGCTGACAAGCGGACAGACCCATCGCTCATCCATGCCCGCCTGCAGAGACCTCCCCAACCACTTACCAACTGCGTACGCTTCTGTTGCAGACCTGAGGTCAATTTGATTCGAAACTGACTCCAAGGTTGATAGAGCTTGTCCGAATGATTCAAGACAATTGGCCTTAAAGTGCAAAGTGCGGGCCAGCTTGCAGTCCAGCGTGTAAGTGAATAGAAGACAACTGCCGTGGCTGTGGTCCCACATTCAGACTAAGACAGAAGAATGTTTCCTGGAAGTGGAAAAACGGAAAAAATCAAACATTGTGATCGACCTGATTGGCTGTTACTTGTGTTCACTTACTATTTTTCATCACCACTGCAGAGTTTTTCTTACACTTTGTAAAGAGTGACAAGAGCCTTTTCAACTATGCCCCTTAATAGCATTCAGTCTTACACTGTGTACCTTTAATAAATGCGCCAAACATTAAAAAAAAAGAAAACTGTATTACTCACATGTTGTTTGTGCTGATTTCACTTGACATTCATTTTCACTATCAACAGACCTTATGTATATAATACTTGTTATACTGAATTATTGATGATGATGATGAGTGTTGCTCTACAGCCTTACACCCCAATGCAGAAGAAATTACACTGCTGGGGAAAACAGAGCACACGCACAGAGATAGCAAAGATTGACTTCAACACGCATAAGTAAGATCAGAGGGGAAGCGAATCAACGGGGAGTCAAGTATGTCGCGAGATCTGAAGAATGTATATTAACTGATGTGACACAAGTACAAAACCTGCCTGAAGGGCCTGTAGCAGGAGAGGGAGTGTGTCTTTGCGTGCATAAGTGTTGCGAGTGCTCGTTGCAAAGCCTAATAAGAAAAAGCCGATTGTGTGGGTCTTTGTGTGACGCTGTCAGATTGAGTCCATGTGCAGTGGCAGGCAGTGAGACCACCTTGTGCGGCCTCGGGCTGATGTGCCTCTCCCTGCTTTCAATGCAAAGGAGCGGGGGAAAAAAACAATAAAATGTTTGTTTCATTTGGAAACAAACACCGACACACATGCAATGCAGTGCAAACAGAAAGCAGCCGCAGCTGCCAATCATCCTTATTTGAAGATACAAATACTCGCATGCACGATGAATAGACCATTACAAATTCCATTACGGTTGTGTTTGCAGTGGGACTGTCTATATGCACTGCGCTGTGTATTTATACGTTGGTATGTTTGCATGACAGAAATGCAGACTGCAACAGCGCAAAACCTTTGGACACACAGCGGACCACACCGAGAGATAATGATCTTATTATGATAATGAATTCTGACACCTCAGATTCAGCTCTCATTAGTGACTCACTGTCACATCAGTTCTGTGACATGTACGATCAGATCTGTTTGTGTATCTGACGTTCATGGATTTATAGGTGTGGGGAAAAAAATATAGAAAATAATAATAAACTAGACTATTGTGCAGGGGTGGGAAAGCTAACACTGCCCTCTAGTGGAATAGATGCAATCTTTAACCTGTTTTAACATTAACGTCTCAGTGGTAATCATCAAATAATACTTGCTTTTTTTTTGCAAATAAAGTTTCAATACAAGCTTGAGGAAATTATACTAAAATTAAATCAAACCACAAGCATCAAAAGAATAAACAATGGAAATAGAATATATGATAAGACAGGTATTTATTACAACATTTTAAAGTGAATATCACATTTGGTCTCATTCTATTGTTCCAAAGCTCAGACTACTATTCATCACAATGAGTCCAAGTCAATTTCCCTTACATTACAAGGGTTTATTGAATTTGTGCACAAATTTACCAAGTGAAATTGGACGTGCTTAAAATCTAAATTAATTAATTATCGATGCGAGAAATTTAAATATTCAATTCACAATATTTGCTGTACCATCCACTCCAATTAAGATATTAAATGTGCAAATCTGTTATTGAGTTTTAGCAAAGATTCAAGACTGGGATCAGTTGGCATGTGGGTAACAGCTCAAGTGTAGTGCAACATGTCAAGCCGATAGTCGTGAAGTCGAATCGTTGCCCTATAAATAAACTCAAAGTCCAGTCCTTTCTTCTCTTGGCTTTACTTGACTGTAAAGGTGCAGGTACATGGGCGATCAGTCTTCTTGGGAACCTTTTATAGTTTTTTCAAGCTATATAAAGTTCAGAAGTCTCAAAAGCATGTTAAATAGAGTAACACGCATTTGAATTGATTTGAAGTGAGACTGGAAAACACATATGAAGAGGGAGGAACTGCAGCTGAGTGATACAAATCAATACTAGGATGACGAGACATGCGATGAGGAAGTCAAACAACCACGAGACAAGAATAAACCTGTATCATTACATTGCCAGGGCAATTCCAATGTCAAGGCTCTCTGATTTAAAAAAAAAAAAAAAAAAAGAGCTAAAAATGAAGTTACTGAGTGAATGAGAGTCATTGTGAAGGTTTCCACAAACAAACGAACACGCCCTTCTTCCTGAGCGGCTCCGTTTCTACCCACCAAACGTGTTGTCGTGTGGGTTTTATCCTCTATCGCCAAGTTCAAATTTATGGTCTTGAGAGTCTCCATTGTTGTGGTTTTTGGCCAAGACAAACAAGCAAAGCCGATCTGGACGATGTTTGTCAAGTTTCTGATTCAGCTTACTGGTGACTGCCTTTCCAGCTTCTGTGCCGTTTACTGCTGTGGTCGTCTGTCTATTTTCACTTGCGTCTGAGTTCTTTTTCACCGACTTCCATTTGTTCCCTCGGCCTGACCGCTGACTCGCTTAGCAAAATCTGTTTCTACACAATTCCTTGTGTTTGTATTATTCTGTTTGTGTTACCCTCTATGGTTTCCACATGCAGTTATAGTAGCCGGTGTGTTTTTTGAGGCTCAGTCAGCTCATGTATGGGAAGAGGGTATGGACAGACCAAACGATGGAGAATAAAACATAGTAGGAAATAAAACAGAGGCAACAGTGTCAAAATAAAAAATAAAAAAAACATTCGTTGCGTTTTGGTGATCGGAGCCAATGAAAACGCAACTTTTTTTAAACGGCTCTCAAAGTGGAACGCAGACTGTGGAAAGGAGGGAAAATGCTTTTTGGGGGGAAATGCTCTCGCTCTGTCTCGGTGTGGATGATAGGAACTGCTATTGCACGTGTGTGAGTGAATGGACAATAACAACAATGGTGGCCTCCAGAGTGTCATGACTCCCAGTCCATTTTCATAGTAGATTTAGAGTCGAGTCACCAATAAAAGCAATCCCACTTCATGGTCTGTCCATGTACTCGCCATTGTTAATGTTTACAGAGGATTGTTCTCCGTGTGCATCTGTGCGGTTTTATAACAAAATAACCACTATAACGGCCACTGGTGGACCTTGCATTCAAACTACATCGTTTTCAGCATTTCTGACATTTTAGTGACAACGTTGTCATTTAAATGCAAAACCTTTCTGGAACAAAAATGCAAAAACAATGCATTTTCATTTAAAATGTTCTTGTGTGACAAAAAATGCACAATTAGATTCTGAAATGATTGCAGTCTTAGGATGAAATGAATCTTTGCTCAAAAGGTCTGGAGAAGGTGGCAAAAACATTTAATACTTCAACAAAAGTGAGACTGAGCAAAAACACACACCTGCCTCTCACCTTGTGACACAGCCACAAGACTGTATCTATTGAATTCGCTGATACACTCAAGACTTTTTCATTTGCCAAGCTCGTGTACAGGCCATAGTTCAGTCTGGCGAGGGGCTTTGAGCTGACGTCTTCAAGAGAGTGCCACTCAGTGTGGAACTACAAGTCAGAGAGAGGAGCTGAGGCGTCCCTCAAGCAGAAAATACCTGCCGATATTAGATGAAGTGTGCAGACTCCGGATGTAATGGAGGTACAGACGTGCTGCGTCTCCCCCACCAAGTCGAATCCTGACGTCCATTTACATCAGTGTGTGGGTGTTGCGTGTGTGTGAAGTCCAGTCAGTTCGTGTGAAAGGGAACACTTTCCTCCTCATGTTTGCTTCATGTGGGAGATGTGGAAGATGTGAAGGCAACTGGTACATAAATAGAGGCGGGACATGGAAAAGTGGCAGCAGTTTGTGAGATCCAGTAAAACCTGATGTAATGCCTTTGATTGCTTTGTTAAGCCTGTCTCCTTCCATAAGGCACAGAAAGGCTTTGATGTGCTTGAGTGAAAAAGCTATAATAACTTTTCTCGACTTGGAAATGGCTTCATTTCATCGCAGAGACAGCTTTCTCCTCTTGATGCTGGTGCAGTTTTTGCATTTGGCAGCCATAGATAGGATGAAATATAAGAGAGTTCCACATCAATGTTTGAGGCAGGTATCAGTCACATGTTTGGGTATTTTAACAATTTTAACTCTTGGCATGACATGCTCATATTTGGCTTTTCCAGTTTATTTTTACCTTCCCTAAAACCTACACTCAGCATGTTTTTGTAAAATTCCTGAACAGAACAGAAAGTTCATGTGTAAATATCAAACAAAACCTAGCTTTGTATCATTAAAATAGACTTAATGAATAAAAATGAGAGCTTGATGCATCCAAACACTTCTACTACCTCCTCTCCTACAAGATTGAATAAATCAAAAGTTACACCCTTTTTAATTAATTACATTAGTTATTTAGAAGCTCGGAAACAAGATGTGTGCACAACATAAACACAATATCCATCACCTTCGTAGCAGAAATGGGAACCTGTTGAAGCCAATTAGGCTTTCAGCGTACAAGAAAAAAAACAACAACACATTTTTCATGTGTTTGACCTCACTTTCTGACTCGATACGAATTAATTATTCAGAGTCTCCTGCAAGGCGATACTTGCCTTTCTGGCTGTTAAATACTGTGTTCAGTAGCTGGTGAGTAGATATGCTGATTGTTGCCAGATAAGTAGGTTCTAGTGGCTTTAAGACCCCTCCAAAAAAAAAAAAAAAAACAACTGCTAAAATGTGACCTGCTGTTAAACTCAACATAAAGTTCAGTGAAGCCAAGCTGCAGATTTAAGTGATACTCTCTGTGGTCACATTACTGTCAACATTTATTTCACACTGTGGCAGAAATACTAGGAATGTATTAATTATAACCATGTAATGTTGTCTGCACCGTCTCTCTGGGGTAATATCACTTTGTTCCAAAACAAGATGTGTGTGTTAACCAATTTCTTTAAACAATCAAGAAAACTTCTCTAAAATATAGATATCATTAGCATAATGGTTAGAAATGTCACCTCACTGTACTGCTGCGTTTACACAGAGGCCCGATGTGTTACAAACATTCCTAAAGTTCTTTATGTGACATAACAGATCCAAACGTCGCATTAACAATGCTAGGAATGTGCCACAAATGATGGGGAAATTATATTTGTAACACATCATACCTATGTGTAAACACAGCAAAAGAAAACTGCAGTTTGATTCCTGTGTAAAGTTTGTATGTTTTCAATGTGTTTACTGAGGTTTTCTCTGGGCCACTGTTGTTTCCACAGTCCAAAAATATGCTTCTTGAGTTAATTTGAGACCTTTAATTCTCTGTAAATGTGTGTGCGTGTGAAATATTATTTCTGAATTCATATTTACATTCATAAATTGTGAGTTGTTTCAATTGTAAGGTTGTAGGTTCAACCTCCCCATCACCTGCAAATGTTGAAATGTTTCCCTTTACACAGTATTTTAACGTGAAAATTGGAAGAAAAAAAATTGTGTTACCAGTTCCCAAAACCACAGGGATGTCCATTGCCATTAAGGGTTGTAACGTTTTGTTCTCTGCCTACATGTGTGCTTTCATGACAAAAACGACCAACTACACCTCCTAGTGTACAACTAAACCCACTACATTGTTCTCAGCGTCTCTGCCATATGTAAACGGACATCGCTTTCAAAGCGTTGCTCTACAAACAAAAAACTTTTCTGAAACGATGCATTTTCACTTGAAACATTGTCGTGTAAACATGTAAACCTCAATGTCAAAATTATGAGACTTCTAGGAAAACAGTTCATATGCCACATAGGCATAGTTAAAAGCAGTTTTAAGTTCAGCTTCAGGTTCTGACGGCTTCCACTGTGCTTTATACTTGGCACAGCCTTGGAAATCAATAGAAGTAACTTGTATATTCACTTGAGCTGGCCTCTTCGTTTCAGGATGCAACATCATAACCTAGATCAGATCTGCATCTCTTCCGTTGTAAATCCATTTCAACACTGGATGTTGAACATAAATCCAGTGCTTGTCAGTGAAATATTGTTGTAATCCAGACTGTTTGCTACAGTTTGCCTTTACTGATTCTCAGGTTACAAACTTCAGCTCAATATTGATTTTTGTATTTAGTGGTAATACCTGCAAAAACTGTATCATTGTCTGTGTGAGACGACTGTGGATCGATGGTCCTGTTGGAACTGACTAAAGCCTGGAATTCTTGAGGTAAAAGAGGCACATATGGGGCCCGTCTCTCTGCAGGAGGGTTGTTGGGTTACTGCTGTGACGGATGACTGGAACTGCTCCACAACACAGACGCGACAGAAAGATTCTTTCCAAATCTGTTTCTGTGTTTTTCCAGCCAGATCTCAGTTTCTAAGTGTTCTGCAAATTGAGCTATGAAGCGAACAGATCTCAGTTTCTTCTCTCCCAGTTGATTGAGGGACATCCTGCAGGTTCCAGACTCCAATACTGTTTTAATCAAATTACAAGATGCTGGTTGTTTATCTTCACTTCTTACCAGTGCACTTTCAATTATCAATATAATGTATCAATTTAAGCACACACGTGCAAGAAAGTGCTCAGATAGAATTCTTTGGCACCAGTTCCATTTACCAACACACTAAATGCAGCCAAGCTTTTTTAAATGTCCTCACAGTGGTTGAATCAGCCTGTGAACATGCAGCACTTTGCATACTGGAAGTGTCGATATCTTCGAGTCCATTAAAAGGCATCAATAATGGACATTGATAGCAGGTCACTGAGGGTGTTTGCACTTATCTTATATGTATTATTAATCCCTTTATGACTGATTTCGTCTGTGTGCAGGGTTCACGGCAGTTTATTGCCAAGTCCTCAGAGCCTTTTGCAAGTCATCCATCAGCCGTGTGCAGTAATAGTGCCTCTGATTGTGGGTGTATCGTGGATATTCAGGACTATAAGTCACATCTGACTATTAGTCACATCTGTCAAACAATGTGTCACGAGGAAGAAAAAAAACATTGCATGAGATGCATTTATTTTTTAATGCACAGATGTAACTGCATCATCGAACCTCAGCCAGCAGCTGCAGTTTTTCTTCGAATTTTCAGCCCACGAGTGGCCTTTTTTTGTTTTCATCATCACAGCAACAGTTTCCCCATTTCTCCAGTCCTTTGCAAGTTTCTCGCACACTCTGAACTTCTACTGTCGCAGACGTTATAACGATATCTACTTTGAATTCTGCTTTGTAGCTTCTGCATTTTGGTGACATTTTTCTTGCACTTTCAAGTGAAATACGGTAAAAAGTTTCAGTGCCTCCATATCTCATGACACGATGAATCATAAGTACAGCAATGCAGTTCAAAAATACAGCATGAGCTTCCAGCTGCCTTGCTCTTATTTATTCTTGCACAAACCGGGAACATTGTACACAGTGTGTTCTTACCCTGGCGGTTTGCATACTTCTGAAAAAAGACACATAAGAAGAGCGACACAGCGGGTCTGCTCAGAAACCATGCTGACAAAAGGAGTAGCGAAGTGTGGAGTGATTCAAATTAGACTGGAGAGTGTTCAGGACTGACTGAATGTCTTGTCGGCTTTGTGATTTTGATGTGTGCTGTGTACTGAAAGTCCAATGTCCCTGATTCAATTGAATTGACCTTTGTTCCACGTCGCGGTGCTTCATCTCTACCACTGCTTCCTCAGAATAAATGTAAAATATATTTAAAAAAAAAAAAAAAGAATTGTAACATTTCAATTTCAAATGCTTTGAAGTGGCAAACTCAAAAAGTCAGCCAATTATAGGGTTTTTTTTCTTTCCTTCATAGTTATATAACTTAAATAAGAGATGCTAAATCATAGTAGCTTTATCAGCGAGACGCCTGGAGTCTCTAAAGTGTCACTGACATATCATTGTTCTAGTTCTACTGCTAGAATGTTACAATTAGTGGATTTTTAAGTCAGAAAATGGGTTTCTGTACCAGAATTTTGTCAGTGCAGTTGGAGAGTTTTATAAGTGCGAGTTGCTGCCTCTCTGAAGCTGGTCCAATCTGTAGATTCAAAGTACTTTCACAGTACTTGCGGTGCTTCTCCACAACCTCAGTCTGATGAGTTTCCTCACTGGTTTTTATGAGTTTCACCCACTTTCCCTGTACTATAAAGACTACATAATTCTGTGTGCTTCCTGCCGATGGCATTATACAGTTCATTTAGTGACTCCTTAGTTGCCACACTGCTGCACAATGACCGTATAAAATGATCTGACTTTGGTTGTGCTTGAAGTGAAATAGGTGCCAGAGCCTTGTACTCCTCTGGGATTGCTTGAACTTCACGCCTTCAATGTTATTTCATCCAAATTTGTACCTTTCAATGCATTGAAAGACAGAGTTGACATGAAAAAAGATGGCACCCTGTGACTGTACTTTCTGCTCATCCAGTCGGTTGGTGTGTTGCTAGTGATAAATAGGCAGATTTTAAAATAGCCTTCCCAACAAGGGGCAACTGTCGAGCATCAAACCACTGACCGTGGACTGAGCGCACGGCTCACCACAGCTGCTAATAAAATCCAGCAGGTGGTCAATTTGTTTCAAAGACCCTTGAAGCACATGTATTCCTGAAGGTGAAAGCGCTGCAGTACAATATGATGCAATAAAAGATCTGTTTCCCTCACTGAAGGACCTTAAAGCTGTGGTTTTTCAAAGGGATTATTCTTTATGGACTTCCTCTTAACCAGGTAGACAACTGACGTCATGGAGGATGAGCTCTTTTGGCGATGTTGCCGTTGTGATGAACCAAGGTTAATTTCCTATTCAGATGGGATGACGACCCGATCATGGTGGGACACTTTGTGTGTCTTTCAGACCCCTAGAGCTTGTAGGTCGGGCCACCCATCCCAAACAGGAATAGAAAAGGTAGAGAAAATACACAATAACAGCTCCAATAAACTTCTTTTTTTTTTCCAATCGTTCCTGTTTTTATTTTAAATCTTAATGTTGAAATTAGCCTTTTGCGAAAAAAAAAAAATTTTATTCACTGCATTTTCCACTTGCATAACAAAAAATCTCCCAAAAGATACCACCTGGGCCCACGAGATGTCACTATATGACAAAAGAATAATGCAACAAGTGTCAGTAAAATTATCATCATGAATGCATTTGAGTGAAAGTCTATTTTCTCTCCTCCTTTTTGACAACACGACTGAAACACCAATGCACCGTGTCGTCCACGAACAGAAGCAACTAATGCAGCACACAGGTTCATTGAGGCCCCAACAGTGGTTTTCATCAAATTCACCATTGTACAGGATTAGCTGCCTGTGGTCCCACTGCTTGCCAGCAACAATAGTGCAAATCAGGTAAACAGTCAAAATGTTAATGGTTTCAGATTTGATGTCAGTTGCAAATAGAAGCAATAGCAGAAGTGGCTCTTTGAGCTGGAACAGGGAAGGAGTCCAATTATGTATGCACCATTCTCCTCAGACGTAATATTGATTTGTTTGCTGGTTTTCCTTAAAGGGGTTTTCCAGCTACTTGAACACTCAATATCATCAGCTTGGTTAAGAAAGAAAAAAAAAACAACAACCCACAAAAACAGCTAGAAGCTAAATCTAATTGTATGAGGAAACGCAATAAAGCTGAAACTCAGGTAGGTGAGCAATATTGTGCGGCGTGTTGAATGGCAGTCCGAGTCTGCATCACTCTTTGTTTCCCGCTGCCTTCCCCAGGTGCAACGGCACCGACGCCGTAGATGAAATGTAATCAAACTTCTCCAGTTGCACGGCGAAACAAAGCCTAGTCACTTAAAACGCCGCTCAGACTTTTATTACAACGGCTCTTTTCATCCAAAACAAAGAGAAGCTCTGAAACACCAACACTCACTTTTTCCAATTTCCACCAATTAAAGCCAAAGCTCTATAAAACACCTTGTTTTCTCTGAGAGAGAAAAAAAAAAAAAAAACGAAAGACACATTCACGCACAGAGGAAACTGCCATCCTGTGGAGATAATTGCTCACCCGCCTCCCGGGTGTACTGATTGCCAACGGCGGCCGTAAACGGCAAGTTGTGTCTGCCTGTGTGTTCGTTTTTAGCTCCTTTATTGAACTCCTTCCAATCAAAATGCAAAAGGGAAGATTGTGTAGGAGAGCTGATGGCTGCCACATAGCGAGGCAGCCAGTTGAATTACCGATATGAGACAAAACAATGTGGAGAAGGACCTGCCACTCCTGCTGCTGACCTGCAGGACGACCCTTCATGTCCAGACGCGCAGCGCAGCACTCACCTCCTTTCTGTTCAAACGTCCCCACACTGGTACCACGTCCGGCAGCACACACAGATGGTATCCCTCCTGGAAACAATGGATCAGTAAACATTTAACAAGCTGCACAACCCAATGAAAGACACGGCCCCGTAGCCCTGTGACCACATAAAAACTCACACATTCCACATAAAGTTTTCCCAGCAAACTACTTCTGAATTGGTGCAATAAAGAAAAACACAAGAGCGGGATTTTGTTTATTTCATCCATGAATGCTGGAGTTATGGACCCATTTGTGCATCTGTAAGTGGAAGTTACTTATATTTCATCATGTTTTATCACCGTTTTATCTATCATCACCGTTTTATTGTGAAGGAGCTTGATTGATTCATAAAACGATCGTCAGACAACTGCTAAAGCATTTAACTATGGAAAATGAGTTTCCACTTCTAACCCTGAGCGAGTCAGAATTCCATGGAGCTGTTATAATGGAGTATGATGATCCTCCAGCCAAACAAAATCTGCCCCTTCCTTCTAATTGTTTACACATTGTCCATGGAATCGGGTCAAAACTGTAAATAAGTGGGTCTGCGTATAAATCCTAATGTTTGTCGGTTATTCTCTTGCCAGGTGTAGTGAAAATACATCACAGATGTGTATGAATTGCCGAGTAAAATATTGGCAGACAATAAATATTTGCTGCCATGCCTCTATTGTTCAGGTTTGTCCACTTGGATCCCTACTGCCCTCTAGTGGCGGTGCGGCTGTCGGTAAATCAGGGGTGTCAAACACATCAGGGGTCACATTCAGCCCAGTCTCATCTTAACCAACTTGATCCAACTTTAAAGTTGTTGTTGTTGTTGTTGTTTTCGTGGTGCAGAGTATGTGTGGCAGAAATGTCAACATGTTCCCAAAACAGTCACTACAAAACAATTATGACAATTTCAACACAAAGACAACTTTACTGTTATCTTCTGGTGGTAAATGCAGTGAAATGTCAAAATAAAAGAAACTTCTCCTCTTGCATTATGCATGTTTTTTTTTTTTATAAAGTCACCCTGACAAGCATGAGGAGAGTTTGATAGCAATGCAGTATCTTTCATGGCTGCATTGCCGACGTCTCAGCTCGGGTTTTATTGTTGTGTAGACTCTGCTACCTTTAAGAAATTTCTTTTAAAAAGATCTATGTTCTCTTGGAAATCTTTACAATTTCCTCTGTGGTGTAGCAGATTGAATTGTGGACCAGTTTTGACCCACAGGCTTCATGTTTGACCCCCCTGATGTAGAGACAACAGAGTTCATACTGGAGGTCAGGTCGAATGTTTGTTTTCTCTACACTGTATTGCCATCATTTTTTCTGGATTGCTGTCATGAAATAAACCTGATCTGGGAAAGGATACACCAAGCAGTCGTGAAAGCTAATAAAACCACATACCATGTCACATACCAAAGAAAAACCAAACATAATTGACGGACAATGTTTTTTTTCCCTCTTTGTGATGTACTTTTGATTAACACGACCGAGTCCGGTAATAACATAGCTATATAGCTAATGCAGCACACATTATTGAAGCACAGTGGTTTTTCTGTGCTTCGCCATTGTCCAGTAGTAGCTGCCTCTGGTTCTCCTGCCAGTCAGCAGCAGTAGGAGATTTGTTGTAAATAGTCAGTGTGTTAGTGGTTTCAGGTTCGCCGTCAGTTGCAAGTGGAAGCGATAGCAGGAGTGGCTCTTGGAGCGAGGAAGGAGCCTAATTGGCACAGCTGCTGAGAGCTGGATGATTACTGTTTATCTGAACAGTTGCAGGCTGGAACCGACACACACACACACACACACACACACACACACACACACACACAGAGAACAGGCGACACCCCATTAGAGTTGGGTTTGGGTCAGCAGTTAGTTTTAATGGTTCGAGTTGGAGAAGAGGTTCATGAACACATCTGTGTAAGACTGGAGAGATACGACGGCAGTAAAAATCCTCCTCATGCACCCTGATGATATCTGCTTTTTGAATGTGCAGTTTTACCCTGGGACTTTGTGCTGATCATGTTACAGGTTTTTTTTTTTTTTTTTACCCAGGCCCTAAACACTCAGACTTTATCTTTATCTTCTCTCTTTCTCTCCTCAGTTTTATTACTGGAGCATTTTTGGTCTTTTTCAGCTGTTTTGAAATGGTGTCAGATGTGTTCGGTCTCATCCTGCCCTGGAGGGCAGTTCATAACTCTGCACCCAGTAGAAATGTGCCATCGCCAGCGGGTTTGGATACAAGCTCAAACTAATGGTAGTGTGTATATAGGTTGCTGAATGCATGAACACTGGAAAGAAGTAGTTGTAAATACATTTTTCAGATGGTGAACATTTTGTGTTTACGCTCAATAATTGAACACTTTCTCATTATTATATTCTTAAAACTGACTAATCGCTTCTTTGCCACTCTGTTACAATGAAATGATCAAAGCAGTCCATTTTAAGTTTCTGAAAGTACAGAAGTTACATTCATAATAACTGAATGACAAGACTTCCTTTCTCAAAGTTTTAAATCAAGATCACAGTCTTTTATATAAAGTCAATTCACGTCATTATACATTTTCATATTCAAAGTTTATGACTTGAAACCAACTGTGTCAAAGGATTAAGTGAATCCATACTGATAAACAGCCTTACGGTGAAATGTGTGTACGTGCGTGTGTTTGTGCATTTTCCCCCCTCTGTAAGTGTTTTGTTTCTGAAACAATCCATTGGTGTATCATGCTTTTTGACCGTCTCTCAAATCCGGATTTTTCACCGCAGATCACGGCTTTGACGACCCGTCTGGCACAGAGCGGCCTGGCCGGGCAGATAAAAGCTGAATCTTTTGCTTCGGGGACAGAATGAATGGCTGAGCGGACGTATGGGTGCACAGAGAGGAGGATGAATACATGACGAGTGCAGTGAGGTGCAGCCAAGCACGGCCGAAGCTGCTGCTGTCCAAATCTGTTTGGCAAGGCCTGTGTGTTTATCTCTCCATACTGAATGAAAAGGAGGGGGGGGGGGGGCAGGAGAAGCTCAAATCTGCCCCCTGCTGGCCCGATTGAGCCACAGCAGGAGGAACACATCACACACACGGGCACACACACACACACACACACACACAGGACCACGATGCCGCCTTGTTAAATTATAGGAAACTTATTATGCTTTAACAGCAACATCATAACTAAAAACTGTATATAGATATACGTATAAACAAATAATCCAAACTCTTACAACTCGTTCTTTCAGTGCTATTCAAATTCAGCAGTTCAAGTCCAAACCATTAATCATTGACTTACTTTTGATGTAATGAAATTATTACAAAATTAGGGAGAAAATATTTTTGCCCGCTCCAAAATATAATAGTAATTGTTTTTGTGTTTTGGGCTCAGGGTCTTGTTACATTATTGACCAGTTGTTAGCGTTAGGGTTAAAACACCTCCAATGCAACAGCTATTGAAGTTTTCACTGTATTCTGCTCCAGAAGGTTTCATTCAAATTGGCTTTATGTTGAGATTGTAGCCATTTTCCTAAGTAATTGTTTGATTTCGTGCAAATATAAACATTTTCATCATATACTCTGCACCCGGATAAAGACAAGCTTTAAAGTGTAAATCGAAACGTTATGGCACTATTCTACCAGTCAAGATGAAGTGTGGTTGTGTATGGCTCTTGAACTAAAGTGACTTTGACTCCCTGGCTTTATTAATGAATTATATCTTTTTTCAAATCACTATTAGATAAAGTCATTATTTAATAAGGTATGTGCTACAGTCACTGTGTACTAAAAACCTCCAACTGATGAAAGATGAACCATTTGAATGATCTAATTTTTGATCAACTTGGCAAAATTCACATTGTCCACAAAGAAGCTCCTGTGAAATGACATCTTGAAAATAATGTACAGACACAGAATCCCACTTTTAAAACGAGCAGACGATAGTGTGCCAGTCTCTTCACTAGGTGAGATGTTTAAAATCTATCATAAAATGCTGAAATTCTCAAATGTTTACTTTGTCTTTTTTTCTTTGTTTGTTTCTTCACATTATATGTACAACTGCCCAAAACTCAACATCAAATCTATGAATCATTAAATTGTATTCACCTTAAAGTATGGGCTCTTTTTTTCCTTTTCAGCTATAACTCAAATCTGACTGCAGATAGATATTTGTTGTTAATGTAAGACATAACATATTGACAGAAGGATTCATAAATCTGAACATTAACATTTGTTTGAAGGACAGTCAATGTGAATGTGTTTGTGTGCGTGTGCGTGTGCGTGTGTGTGGGGGGGGGGGGGGGGGGGGGGTAGTTAAATTCCCTTGTGGTGCGAGATCACCTGTGTTTTGACTTGTGGTTCCCTCCGTCTGTCCGCCCTAATCGTCTCATTTAAATCCAGAGAATTGAATTAAGTGTGGATCTTGCTAATCGCCCGGATCGCATTAAACAGGAGCGGGAGCTTCTCTCGGGGTAATCAGTGCTCACAAACACAGACACATGACTGATGAGGAGCAGCTGCTCAGGTCACATTAGCTGATGAGTAGCAGGTGTGAGCAGCCAGGAAGCGTGCGCGCACTCTCACACACACACACGCACACGCACACATAATAATAATATCTTTGAAAGAATTCCCTCTGCAGCATTTCCTTGACCGTTAGCGTCAGAAGTGGTGATTTAACCCTGAACGTAACGTTCGTTGACTTCACCAAGTAATCAATTCAACAAGTAATCAGTAAAGTAACTCAATTACTTTTAGAGGAAAGTTAACTAGTAATCATTAGTTGATTACTTTTTCAAAGTAACTGCAGCAACACTGACCAGCATTGTTTACCTCCAGAGTGTCATGACTCCCCGTCAATATTCTCCCGGGACTTGGGAGTTTTATAGTCGACAGTCACTCTGAATAACAATCTAATTTCATCGTTTGTTCATACAAATGTTCATGTACTCACCATTGTTAGTGTTGATAGCGTTTGTTCTCTGTGCACATGTGCATGTGGTTCCATTGCAAAAACAACACCAACTCATGGTCTGGGATCATTTCCAAAGCGTTATAAATGCTAAACGTCAATGAAATTAAAATACAAAAAATGCTGATTTTTTTTCCACTTGAAAAGTCATGTAAATTAGGTCTGAGTCCCATCTTCAAAATAACTCTTTAATAAAATGAAAATTGATCGAGAAACACAGCAAAAACATCCCACGAGACTTCAGTAACGTGACCTCATGATGTGACCCGGCGAACACATTCATGTTCCTAAATTTGAGTTGATGGCCATTTTCAGCTTCTCACCTCAAACTCGGAGATCAGATGTGAGATGTACGTCGGCACCTCGCCCATCTTCAGCTCCATGAATCCTCCCGGAGGCTTGTGTGGAGGAGAAGGTGTTACTCTGCGTTTAATATTCAGACGACACACCGAGCATTCAGGCAGCGATGGAAAAGGTCACACTCCAAAAAGGTCAGCAATGAAAATTTCACACAGCGGAGGGACCTCAAGGAATTTATAACCCGACCTGAAGGACTAATCAACACATTTTCACCTGTCAGTGGAATCCAGTCACAATGTTTTTGTTTTGTTTATTTTTTAATGCTCTCAAGAGAAAAATCCCGATATTACTGTATTACACTTTCAGCCATTTCAGGCTTCATGTCACTTCTCTCGTTGTTTTGTCCATGAAAGCTTGTTTCATGTTAACCCTTTAATAGAACTTTTTACAAAAAAAATATTTTTATATGAATCTTTCGAAACTCCAGAGGCAGTTGTTCTTGGCTCCAAGGAAGAAATGTTAAAGGTCATTTTTCCTCCATACCAGTCAAGACATCAAATTATTCACTTGTATAAAACACTAGTCATTCCTACATAATGATGAAGTTAATCAACAGTTTGCTGCACAGTGGGATAAGCAAGTGGAGCTTTTTTTTGTTTTTTGTTTTGTTTCCATGTTCTATGTACTCCCGTTTTCTCTCAAAGTCTAACAGCATGCGTGTGAGGTTAACCGGGGACAGGGTTGTGTTGCTCGAACACAAAATAAGAATTGCCCAGTCAAAAACACATCACAACCCTTCATCATTCTGGTTTTAGACATAAATCGTGGCACATTGTCTGGTTTAGTTAAGACCATGTTGTTTCTGTTACTGGACATGAGAGCTGGATTTGAAATAGACCTTTACACAATTCTTTTAAACAGATCCGGTCATCGTGTTGGATTATTGGATTAAATATGTATTTACCATTCCAAAAGTGGGAACTTTAGCCTAGGTTTTAAATCATGTTGGGTTTTTTTATCTTTAACTTATGTGATTTATTTTTTTCTATAATATTCTATCCTAATCACTTTTTTTTTCATCAATTAATAGATTTATTTGAGCGTGAGTTATTGAAGTGTTGGATGACATGTCTGTGTGGTGCAGGAGCAGTTTCTGAACACAAGGAGGCAGATTTTCTCCTCCGCCCTGCTGCAGTGCAGCAGTGAAGTTTCTTGAATAATGACTGCATGTCTCAACTCTGAAGAACAATGTTATGGAGAAAAACTGTCGTTGAACTCATACCCTTGTGAGAAGCCTTATTCAACAGCTTCATCTAGCGGCTGTTTTATGGTACTGTTTCATCCCACATTCATCAAATGAATGTTTTTGAGGAAAAACTGCTGTTTAATAAAACGCTGATTTATTATTGCTTTTTATAATATTAAATAGTTGTCTTCTGTCATAAAATCCTGCTGACACACTTTTTTGTCATGTGTGCTTCATTTTTTTTTCATGGGTGTGAGATAATTAATAAAGTTTGGGCTTATCTTATCTTCTCTATCTGAGTTCTGTACTGGCAAATTTCAGCTTGTTTCCTCTGTTCAATGAAAATAAAAGATTCAACAAAAGATCGAAGACAAGTATTGGTTCAGTTCTTTATTTGCACACATCTAAATAAAAAGATCTCAAGAAAACGGCAATGAAAAATCCAACCGACAACCAATGAAAAGACCACAACTTTCTTTTTAACTCTGCCGAGCTCTGTAGCGTGACGAAATCTGATCTTCTGTGACCTCAGGAGAAGGAAAAGTGACCGGTTTCCTCTTAAGAAAGTCTCACAGAGACCAAGCTGGTGGTGTCATCAGACGCTCGTGTGGCACTGAAAAATATTAAAATCCCACCATCACCGAGTTCAAACTCAAATACAGAAAACCCATAAAACCAGAGAGCACATGTCTACCTTTATAATTCCCGGTTCACACAGAGAATTGTTTCTTTGATGTACGCCAAACCAAGTTTGATTGTAAAAGCTCATCTGCATCAATCATACAGTTCAGTCTCACATAGATCGTTTCCTGCAACATTTCAACCAGTAATAGAGGATGGTGCTAATAGCCGTCACATAATCATAGTACTATCTCTGACATGATGAAGCTCACATGGCTGTTTTTAATGTAGATTTGGTTCAATGTAGTGTGGTTGCAATTGATTAAAACTTGGCACATATTATCTGCTTCTAATCATAAACAGGCCAATGGTAGGAGTGCACTTGAAATCACAAATTTATCATTATCACAATATCAAAATGGGCCATATGCATGTTAAACTGACTGAGTGAACTGCAATCATTAAGTTTCTATGCACGGTTTGTTCTACAAGTTGCACCTTTTGAAATATGAACTAAAACTGTGATTGACTGCAATGAATTCACGTAGAATTGTGATTCAATTAAAACTAAATTAGAGTGACGACCCTGATTATATGATAGCGAGTGGCTTCATGGGGGAAATCAGAAGCACAAAAACAACAAAGTCACTGTTGTTTGAAAGAACAAACCTCAAACATTAACGTCAACTTCTTAAATGTTAGTATCTATCACAAATCAGATTATTTTTGCAACAAATGGCAGGCCTAAACCCCGTTTACACAATATTTGAAGCGAAAACACATCATTTTTGCTTTTTCAGTTCGGAAACGCTTTGTGTTTATTCAGCAATGTTTTGAAAACGATGTCCTTTGACATGAAAACAGCGGTGATGCTAAAAACAATGGAGTTCACATGCCAGGCCACGAGGTGGCGCTGTTGTTTGGCACATGTATGTGTGGTTTCATTACAAAAACAGAGAACAATTCACTATAACCAATAACAATGACGACACTCGTATAGACAGAACGCAGTTGGAATGTTATGACTGTGGACTACAAACCTACCAACTCCCAGGAGAATCAGAACTTCTCACAGGACAAATACAAACCCTATGAATTGTGGCATTGTGGCTGAAAAAAACATTTAAGAAAACAATCATGTTGAAAGTTGAGGCGGATTGTTTTGTTCCACGCGGGACTTTCAACCAAGAAATTGGGGTTAGAGTCCAGTAATGATCCAGTCCGAGGTCGAGTCAAACCAAAATAATGCCTTTACCTCAACCTCACCAGACACTCGCGTTGCCTGAATCAAACCCAGGAAACCTTTGGAGAACAGAATGAGCGTGTTTATTCCTGTAACCTGATAACAACAGTCTCATTCAGCCGTCACTGTTAAGCCAAACTGGTCGAATTACCCCGCCGTCATTCAGATCTAATGGAATGCAGGTCCCACACACCGGGAATAACACAACTCAGTGGAAAATCCAACTTTCAGTGTGTCGATTTAAGAAGATTTTCAGGTACAGTGCTTGTATTTTGATTAAATTTAACCAGTTTTGGGTGTTTTCTGAGTAACTGAGATAAACTAACTTTCTCCCATCAAACATTTGAATTTTTCACCTAATCACAAATAAAATAGAGCTCTGAAAACAAAAATGTATTACAGATGTCCTCTATTATTCTAATTAGTTTGCTATGTGACTCTATGACACGTCTTCACCGATAACCACACAGTCCTTAACAGGCTAAGCTAACAAATCTATATTAAGTGATGATAGGATAACGTGGAAATCCATTCACCATCTGTTTTATATTGTAAACTGTCCATGTAGAAAGTGTAATTTTCCATTTTTAGTAGTGCTATGATGTCACAGAACAACGTAGAGAGTCTTACAAAGAGCATCTTTACCTAATGTACCCAGAAATAAATAGAAAATTCATAATCTCACAACCAACTCAAAATGTAGAAATAGGAAGATCCAAACAAGGAGGATTTTCAGAGACCGTCACAACAAATCGGTGAGCATTTTAGAAACTGTGCAGGTCTGTTTCACATATTCAATCGAGATAATGAAGGTCAGGAGGTTCCTGCTTTTGGTAAATAGATTGGATAGGGTGTCAGAATCTTAAAAACCTTAGGTTTTTTTAATTAAGTCTATTTAAAGTGCAAAAATCCATCAGCACCTCATTTAGGGTCAGCATTTCTTTTCTTCAATGCAAGTAAGTTAAAAAAAAGTCAATTTTAGCAATCAACCCAGCCTTTCCCACACATAATTCTTTGATGGTTGTTGAGAAACTATTTGTATTAAAACTACCCTGTACTTCGAAATAGTAGCAATTAGTCCAAAACAAGTAAACAAGAATTTCACACAAAGTGTTATGAGCAGAATTGATTTGGTCCATTTCATTGACATGAGGATTAAAGAAGCATCAATATTTCATCTTTGATTGCGCTTCACGTGGCGCTTCAATTGAGTGAACTAATATGAATTGATTTGTATCTTAAAACAGCTTTGTATTATGTATTTTTGTTTTTCTTCCAAAATCAGCAAAAAGCAGACAGGTTAAGTATTTGGCGGGTGACGTTGTTTTAATCGGCAAACAAATGACAAATGAAACTGTCAATCAAGATTATTCACGTCAATGCAAATTCCAATTAGCAGAATTTAAGCGCTTTTCTTTGATAAAGAGTTGTGGTCAGATTTTCAGGGGAGAGTCATTCCACCTTGAAGAAATACCGGCCATAACATTATGACCACCTGATGCACTTTTGCTCATCCTTCTGTGATGCACTGTGTTGTCTTACTACACTTTATCTGAATCAGCAACAATTGAGCCTCCAGTTTACCTTTTATCTTCTCACTGGTCTGCCTTTGAGAAATGTGCAGACTGGGAAAACCCCACAACAGCTGCACTTTTAGAGACGTGAGTCACTTAACCATTCCAATCCTTGGAACCTATTTTTCTAGCTCATAGGTCAGGAATGTCAAACATAAGGCCCACGGGCCAAAACCGGGCCACAACAGGCTCCGATCCAGCCAAACCACCAAGCAAGATGTAAACATTTCAATGAAAACATCAATTTTTTGTATACAAATCTCTTAAGAGTAGTTTATGCAATACATCACTGAGATCAGAGTTAAGATGTTTGTGATGCTTCCATGAAAGATAAGCACCTGGTTGCTACCAAACTAGCCTCACATATATGATGTCAGAGAATTTGTAAAAACATGCATAATGCAGTAGCTATCGAAGAAGTCGGCTGTTTGTGGCCCTTGAACTAATATGTTTGACACCCCTGGTCTAGAGCCTCAATCTGAGGATAAAATATTAATGTTCCTGAATTATATATACAGATGATTGAAATAATCACTTTCAGCTGTCATAATGTGTCTGATTTGTGCGTCACAACAAAACCTATTACATGCTTTAAAAACACTCAGATTCATTGTATTCCCATTCATGGATCTCTTGGGTTGTAATGGACACTGTAATTTCTGATGAGTCATCAGCTTCTTCACAAGCTTGGAACAGGTGATGTTGTTTTGTACTACATCCCAGAGGTGTCACAGATTCCACTCACGGCATGTCAGCTTCATTGTCATCATCTTTGTGCGTTGTTTCAGTACCTATTGAAGACTTTTGATGTTTAGGATGTGTATACATTTTTCGGATGGTTTGTCTGTGACGGGCGACCCTCTTTCGCATCATCCCCATCACAGCAGTCCTTCCTGAATTTGTTCTCTTCAGTGCTGGCCGATACTTTGCAGCACGATCAGGGAACTGCTTGAAGTAGAGATGATCTGTGTACTGCAGCTCTGGAGTTATAAGTCTTTGACATTTTGTTTTGGTGTCTCTATCTAGATTTGGGTTGAGGTTATATCCCTGAATGACAGCTGCTCCGTACTGGAACGGCTTCAGCTCGACGTCTTTTACCTGTGACGGATCGACTGGCCGTCCATCTTTTAGACAAGTGTTTGCCAGCTTGGCCTGAATTTCTCTGAGTTCAGACACTTCTCTCTTCATATTTTCTCTCCCAATCAGGGTATCTACTTTCTGCCAGAAGGTGGTATTGAAGTGCAGGTAGAGCCTCCAATCTAAAGCGTTCCACTGCTTGATTTTCTCCGCAGTCTCGGGACTGAGAGAACGACGGGTTTTTTCACTCCGACTGTTGAGCCTGAAAGACGCCACGTCTTCCAGGGACCAGCAGAGGGCCCTCCTGAGCAGGATCATGGATTCCTCAAAGTATTCAGAAATAAGAACGAGGCTGAAATCCCGCTCTATGCCCCCGATGGTCACGGCGACTCTTTTCTCCAGATCTTCGGTACCAGCCGTCACGTTGTTGTCGTAACCAAAGTCAAAGGCCAGGATGTTGTGAGCGTAGTGGTTATTATTCACTGAGAAGTTGAAGTTTTTCCAGCTGCCATCGAGAAAACTGTCCAGGCTCGGGGTCTTCTGGAAGGCCGGGATGCTCTTGAAGTACATGAATATTGACTCCATCATGGCCACAGGATGTCGCAGGATGGAAAAGTAGAAGGTATCCCGAGGCATCACTTTTGCCACCTGAAATAAAACATGGAAGAGGAATTACTTCAGGTCATACAGGCTCTCTAACACCTGACTAACCTGACAGTTCCGACTCTGTCTCAGCAACGGGAGAAAACGTGTTTTCTGTAGCACTGCTACTGTGTGTGCACACCATGCTCATAGTAAATAGTTCCTCTGCACATACAACGGGAGACAGACAATAACAATAATGCCATGACGAACAGTCCATATTCTCCTGGACTTTGTAGTTTTATAGTTGAGAGTCAGACATAACAGCGATCCAACTTCATCGTCTGTCCATACGAATGTTTGTGTACTCGCCATTGTTAATGTTTATGGTGTATTGTTCTCTGTGTGCATGTGTGTGTGGTTTCATTACTAAAACAACCAAGAGCACCAAAAAACATGATGCGTTTTCAATTGAAACTTTGACATGGAAACGGGGCCTTCGTCTGCATGTGAATGAGTGTGTGAAAATATTGGCCGAGCTCTGCTTTTTTACCATCAATAACCCATATCTATCATCTATAATAATCCTATCTGGATCCCCTTGAAACCAGTTAACAGATTTTTGTTCTTCACTTGAGTTGCCTAAGTCACAGATGCGACAAGCACATCATCTGGGCTGAAAAGAATTCACTTCAATTAAAAAAAAAAGAGGATAACAGTAGATGACGAAGCTCACCTCAGACTTTCTGAACCTCATGTGGTTGCACATGATGTGAAACTCTGTCAGCCTGTGGCTTCTGAATCCTTCCACAAAGTGCGAGGCAAAGAAGAACGGGTAGAACAGCTGGCTGTGCTTGTTGAGGGGAAGTGCGAAGGTCAGGTTCCTGCTGTCGCCGTAGCGATACAGGATGTTTAGGATGGTGCTGCTGGCCGTTTTGTGCGTCTTGAGGAAAACGACGTGGGTCTTCGGGTTGCAGCTGGATTTTGTGACGTTTACGTGAGTCTGAATGGGAATCCCATAGCTCAATCTATTCACGTCTTTCCCGTCATTGTCGGGGAACAAAGACTCTGGAAGTCCCATGCTTGGCTGGTTTCCAGGTTCTGGCAGAAGCAAATGGTCTGGCAAGACGCTTTCTGCCTCCGTCTCAGATTCAGCAGGGACATCAGGCATCTTATCCGCCCTTCTATTGCTACTTGCATTTGACGGCTCTTTATTCTGATGAGGATCTGAAGCTCTCATGTCCTGCTTCGCTCCCACAGTTGACTCATACTGAGGGACAGCCCATCCTTTTTCCAGAGTAGAAAACTCTTTATTAACAGAGAACGTCAGCTTGTCGTTCCTTAAAAAAAAAAAAAGAAACATTGAAACCCAGTCAGTTTGATGGAATGGGATTTACAACACTGCAGACATTTTTGTAGGTTTCCGTCTTGTTGAAATACCAGAAATCGGAGTGCCATTTCATATGGAAACAGAGATTACAAACTTCAAACAGCTTTTACACCTGACACAGCTTTATTTATTTGGTTTCCATGATTTATTCTGTTGTTGATATCAGGGAAAGTGTCATATTTTCAATTTCAATTATGTACCTTCCTCCCGCAGGTGCAGAAACATCTGCTGTTGTGGTTTTGCACTATTGTCTGGCAAATTCAAGACAGGCAAGTCGCACATTTTCAGTTTAATTGCTAATTACTTCATAGCACAGACTGCAGAAGTTGAATGTTTCGGGTTCGGTGACGTTCCCAGGAGCACACGATGATGTCCCAAGGTTTCCAATGACTTGATCATCAGTGTTTCATTCATATTTTGTACAGATGCGATGACTAGAGGCTTTCATGTTCACTGCAGGTTCTATTCCTCTGATTTATCTATGTTTTGCTAAGATCTCATTTTGTTTGCACTGTTGTTCATATTTACTTTAAATATTACTGCTATCATACTCCTTTATGAAGAGGCACATGTGTAGACAGAACATCAACCACAGCACACTGGGGATAGAGAAGTACCATTTAACATAAAATGAGTTGTGTTGTGACTGGAATAGCTAAGATAAACAGTTTTGTTACTTTCTGCAGAAAACCAAACCAAATGCCATTGAATTGGTTATAAATCCATTAGTTTGTTTTTGTTTCCTTCCCAAGCCCTCCTTCCACAATTGAAATGAACGCATTAGATATGAAGAGGGTCCGCATCCAATATGGCTGCCATACTGATACAATATGTTGACATCAACAGGTCGCAGTATATATGTATGTGTTCCGGTGTGGAATTGTGCTCACTTAAATGATGTAAATTGATGTCTTTGATTTAGGAACACACGTCAAAGTACTCTGAAAAGTTATTTTATTGTTGCCCTTGAGCTTTAGATACGTGTTGCATATGGGCAAAAAAGTTTAATTTGATTCATTTTTACCTGCAGTGTGAATGAGCCAAAGTAGTGGTTCTCAACCTGCGGTCTGGGATCACGTGGGTGTTCACCAGATATCACAGGGGTGACATATTCCAGAATCTAAGCAGACCCAGGAATCTGTCTTTAAGATTTTTCTCATGCTTGTTTAGTTTCTTTATTTCGCCAGAGTTTGGCTTCCTTTTTGATGATCTTTTGTGATATTTCACCAGTTTACTGTTCGAATCTGAAATGATTGCATATAAAATGATAGAAGCTGTGGAAAGTTCTCTCAGCCTCAAGTTGACTTTAATGGAAGGGTGACAGGGGAAACTATGTCAAAGTGCTGAGCATGTCAGTGATATTGGAGTTTCCTCACCTGGCCTGGCGGGCGACAAAGGTCTGAATAGCAATACAGACCACCAGCAGGACGAGTAGTATCCACAGAGACTGACGCCTGTTGCACAGCCATCTCCTCATAAACCTTTAAGACACACACACACACACACACACACACACACACACACACACACACACACACACACACACACACACACACACACACACACACACACACACACACACACACACACACACACACACACACACAGTTGAGCTACTTGAGTGGGATAAACATCAGCTTTTGTTCTGTTGTTTCAGTATGAGAATTTGTTACTCCTAACAAGAAAAAAAAAGAAAAACCCTTTGAAAGAGGAAAAGTTGAGTATGTCTGCTCAATGTAAATGGCTATATACATCCTATCTGAAATAAAATGCGTTTGGTTGTTGATTAATTCATTATATTATTATGTGTAACAATTTTTTTAATATAAAATATAAAAAAAACATAAAACATTATGTATTCAAGTGTTATCCCTTCACTATCATCACTATTTTAAGTGACTAGTGTGTGGAAACACACCAAAATACAAAGTCTATAATCCGAGCTTCAGAAATGGGCCTGAAACCTTTTTTGGGGTTGGATGTCTTGTTGCGGATGCAGGACTTTGACAGCGGCTGTAGATTGATTGCAGCCATGTTTGGAGACTCGGTTTAGAGCAGACGTAATGACAGCATGAGAGAACACCCAGTAACCTCTCGCCCTCACGGCCCGTCAGCTGAATCAGGCTGCCTCTAGGCGAAACAATATATCAAACTATGAGGGGAGGAATTTTCCATTTTAACAGTCTATTCTCAGTGTCCCGCCAGCAAATACTCTCTGGGTATGCACAGTCAGAGACTCTCCCACAAATAAAAACACTCATTGGTAGCAGATTTAGTAGTTTTTTTTCTTCATCCTGGAATCTATGAAACATTATGGACTGAGTACTTCTCATGTTATTTTCAAAGCGAACTGCAGCCACAGATTTGTTGCTCTTCAATCAAATGGGATTTGCTTCCTTAGAAACAGGTTTAAGAATGAAAGATTCATGGAAGAACTGAAACGCTTTCAGGTGTACCCTCATCTAGTCTTAGTAGAAAAATGCAAACATTCAAACTGAAAATACAAACACTCAAGCGGAACTCTCAAAGGCAGAAAGCACTTTACCAGCTCAGCATCGCAGCCAGTGAAACACCAAACAAGCCCACTGGGCAGATGTCGGCACAATTGTCAACACGCGTGATGAAGGGATCAGTAGTCACCTCCACCCTCCGGAATAAAGACACCCAAACCTTTTTCTATCACACCGGAGTGTAAAGTATAGGCTCAGGAATCATTTTTTGTTTTTCAAAAGAAAAACCTTGCATACAAACAGAAAGCGATGTGCCTTCAGGTTATAGCCTGAAACACAGTTCCTGCAGATCACGATGAGTAACTGTGTCATGCAAATAGGGTTAAACATTTTTTTCCCACTCATTTCATTCACTCAGAAATACATACAAGCTTCAATACGGGATGATCTTTGCCATCTCGAGGGATGGAAAGGAAGACACAAGGCGCACAATCATCTTCATTTACAACTCGCTTTTGTGCCCTCAAAGCACTTCACACAATGAGCCTCATTCACTCATTCGGACGCCCACAGACTCACATATGTTGAAAACCCTCCATTAGAAACAACTTGAGGCTCAGTGATCCCAAGAAGGCGTCATCATATGGACTGAAATGGATATTCGAACATCATCAGAAGGCGTGTACAGACATGCAGATCAATATTGTTTGGGTATGACAACAGACATGATTGTGTTGTATGACTCCCTTCACACAGGTGAGGTGTCACAGTTTATTCGTTTCACATTTCTGAACTCCATCACATCCTATTTGTGCAGCTCTAAAGTTGCGACAACAAGACCTTGGTCGTAGTACACAGCTTTGTGCACACCCTGAGACGATACGAAAGAGTGTGGGTATGATGGAAGTCAGTGTTGTGTCATACAAGCAGTTACCTTGACTCTTGATTTTTTTACTTATGACAAAAAATAGCTGCAATTAATTGAGGAAACAAGTATAACCTGTTAAAATTGGACATCATTGGTGATGTGAAGCAGATCTTTTTATAGGACTGATCATACAAAGAGTGTTAATTTTAACAACCTTAATGAGGATCTAAAATATCTTGTAGATCGTTCATTCTCAAACAATGTTAATTTGGTGGAGAGTGACAATAATGGGTTTTTTTGGCCATGAAGGACATCGATGGTTTCCAAACTAAAGTCTGGATTCTTCCCATGGAGAGATGTGTGGGACTGTAAATCCTGTGCAGAGGCTGTCAAAATTATGTTGAAGAAAACCATTAGTAAAAAACAACATGTCACAAGAATGTAAAGAAATCCTGGAGTTTGTATACAATATATGTCTAGAGATGTTTAACTTAGAGGAGCTGTAAGGTTACATGCAATCTGCTATCTACAAGAAAAATAAAGGTTGAGAACCAAGAGCATCAACAACTCTGACTATCTCACAGCTGCAACTGATAAAGACAAGAAATCCTTCAATCTGAATGCCAGAAACAAGGAGGAAAATAATGTTTTTGTCTGCTGTGTGTGAACTAAAACAGCAGCTCCCTCCTGCACTCTGTGCCCGTCTCTGTGTCAGGCCGATCCTGCTTCCACAACATTTTCACAGGCGCTCAGCGGGATGAGACACATGAACTCATGACAGCCTCCACCTCTTTTCATACGGAGCTCTTCTCAGAAGGTTTGGGTTGACATTCATCCATTTGTTTCCCCAGTTAGAAATCCTGATTCACTTGGGCTTGGATGCACTTCTGCAGGAAAAGCTTGATTTATTTACAGTAATACAGCTGGATAAGCCTGTTTGGAGCCTGTGTGCATCAGCTTTCAAAACCCAAAATATCCCATTCTTCTTCATGATGTGGCACAAGCAGAGCTTTCTATAAACTGAGACCAGCCACTTGCCACAACCACAGCTCCACACAGAAAAGAAATGAGAGACTTCGCTACCCAAATGCAACCTCCTGCATCCAAACAGCAAAGTGTTCGACGACTGCAGCTGCCTCGTGAAGTAGAAAATATGCAAATACTTCAAGTGTTTCACTTTACTTTCAAAGAGCAAACCGATCCTGTGGTCCTCATTTTACCTCTGCAAAGAGTTTCCACCTAATCCGTCTGATCGTCCGGCTGCGATCAGATGACAGCTTTTACTTCAAGATCATGAATCCCAAATCAAGTTTCACTCATTCAAAAGGCATATCTAAGACCCGGTTTACACAACAACGTTTTGAGTTTCAAGCAAAAGCCATGCGTGCGGAGAAGAATACATTAAAAACATTAGCAATAACAAGTACATGGAAAATCCACGCCTATTCAAAAAGTTCAACCTTGAGAGCCTTTTACAAAAAGATGGGGTTTTAAAAGTTTTCAGTTTTTCCACTTTAAAACATTGTCGTTCTGTGATTTTATTAAGAAAATCAATTCACAGGCCTGAATCGACACTTTCTTCCTCGATCTCCGGTCTGAATCAGTCCCAGAGGAAAGGAAACCTTGCAGCTTAACACAATCTTCTCTTTGTCTCATTAGAATTAAATCAGCTTCTTATTTAGAAATGCGTGCTCTGACCTGTACACGCTGAGGAGATGTATGGTGCTTGAGACAAAAATCGATCTGTGATGGAGAAAGACGATAAATTCTAAAGAAAGGGGAAAAAAACGGGAGATAAATGCAAAAAAGCTTGTCTGGGGTGCTCGGGGTTGATGTATGAGGTATCCTGTGTCTCCAAATGGCGGCCGAGGCAGACTTTTGTCCAGTTTGAAAATGAATGGCCGTGTCCTCCTGGGTTGGATTCTCTCAAACCTGAGTGGAGAGAATCGACTCACTGGTCATTTTAACAGCAGTTTTGACTGTTTCCTTTAAGGTCCTTTTAAAGTTTACTTTAAAAACACAATTTTCGGTTAAATATCTGGTTTGGTGTTGGAGCAGCAAAGAAGGGATCTAATCTTTCTTTATGGCAGTGGATACAAGGGAGATTATTGAATTTGAATTTGAATTTGAATCATTTATTGTCATTGTACAGGTACAGGTACAGGTACAGGTACAGGTACAGGTACAGGTACAACGCAATTACATTCACATAGAAAGTTTTGGGGAATAAGGACACATGAGGTGAGGGAGAGGAGAGAAAAGTCCAGGGGGAAGGCCGGGGGGGGGGGGGGGGGGGGGGGGGGCTACTTTCCACACACACATCCAGGAGAGGTGAAGACAAAACACAGCCTTGGCGACTGGTTGTCTTGGGAGTCCAAATGTAGATTAGGATTGTTTTCGTTCAGGCGCTTCAGCTTTATCTGTTGACCTTGAGTGTCTCTGGTCTCCAATGCTGCTCCAATTGTGGCAAGATTTAGCTTCCCAATCGAGTTCGAATATCCTCCAAGATCGATCCAATTTCGCGTAAACGTTCAAGAGTCGTACTCTTAAGTTAATTTATCGCATGAGTCTGAGCGTTCAAAGCTCGGCACAGTCCTTCAGTGACGATAGGCACCCTTCCCAATGCGGCTGCCCTCGTCTTCTCGACTTTGCGATAGATCAGAAAACTGCCAGCTCCAATCAGCAGCATACCTGCTATCATGAATCCAAATATGTAGATGTCCTCCACATCCTCGATGGAAAGAATGGCCAAACACAGTTGCCTCCAGGATTATGATTTCATGACAATATGAAGAAAAAACTTCCACTGCTGGATTGCATTGTGCACACACACACACACACACACACACACACACACACACACGCACACACACACACACACACACACACACACACACACACACACACACACACACACACACACACACACACACACACAGGCTTCACACATAGTTTAGTATATGGGTGTGAAACATAAGGCCCGAGGGACAAAACCAACACGGAAGAAGCTCCAATCCGGCGCAAAACCACCAAGCAAACTGTAAATTTCAAAGAAAAAAATAATTGAAAAAAATACGTTAAGAGCAGCAGACATAACCACTGATATCCGAGCTCAGATATCTGAGATGTTCACTACCTCATTGATATCAAACTAGCCTAAAAGCCATGCTGTCAGGTTGAGTTTGTATAAACATGCAGAATGCAACAGCTATAGGAGACATTTTTTTGGACATTTCACTGTATTTTTGCACCAGAAAGATGAATTAAAAATGGCTTTATGTTGAGACTGTAGTCATTTTTGGTAGTGACTATTGCTTTCACGAAAATATCAGCATTTTCCACATTTGCCACAACAAAGAAAACATTTACATCTAAATCTCTTATTTTATCACGATTATACCTGCTCTGCCGACTCAACATGGGGCTGTATGTGGTCTCTGAACTAAAATATGTTTGAGAGCGCTGGTCTTTTCAGACATGGTTGAAAAGTTTTAGTGGCTTACACACAATTGAAGAGGCAAGGCAATGAAGGAAAAGCCAATTGTATTTACTTTGCGCCATTCAGGCACAAGGCAAGTTTTATAAAGAAAGGAAGGCCATTTAGAAACTTAATCTTAAGTGATTGTGGTTATGAAAAACATGAAACAGAGGGATTGGGAAAGGCATAAAAATGAGAATAAATACAGTTAAAGCTTTGTTGAGAATAAAATAAGTAAAATGTATTGTTGGAAAGCCTGGTTTAAAAAAAATGTGTGCCAGCAGTCCTCAAGTGTTCAGGAAGAATGCTGACACAGAAGTGACAGAAACTAAATCAACTAATATGACGACTGTTAAAAATGGTTGAAAGCAGAAAAAGCTGTTTCATACCTACTCTTTGAACTGACGACCAAAATGTTAGTTGCTTTCTAAAGCTGGAAGATACCAAACAGGCCTGGGATTGTTGGTTATATTAACATGTAACAGGGGTCAATTCCAGATCAAATACTTGGTTTTTGAGTTGAGCTAGTGTTCAACATACAGACTGCAACAAACTGAATGAAATGAGATGAATTATAGTTTCATACTTCAAAACAGTAGTAAAATGAAAAGTACTACATTATGATTGGAGCTGATCAACAAAAATGTAAAGGCCACATTTTGAAACTTTATTTGTGAGGTCAGTGGGCACAGACTGTTTGAAAGCCAAAAAAAACAAAAACCCATCCAGCTCCAGCAACATCTGGAGCATCGCCTGCTCCGCCTCCAGGCTTTTCTCCACCAACCCTCCCAGACACACATGAACTCTTAACCCCGGGGTGTGAGTAAAGACATGGCCACAGGTTGGTAATTCTGTCTTTCTGAGGAATTCCAGGCGCCTCCGTCTGCCAGCGGAGACGTTGGAGCTCAGTCAGACGCAACAGGCAGAGCGAGAGAACTTCCCCTGCGACTCATAACGGGAGCGAGACGGCCAGGTCGCCCTGACCTACACAAACCGACCAGTCCAATCAGGCCAAATGGACGAGGGAAACACTCGTTTGCTCTTATTTGTACATCCTGCTCATGATCATTGACTTCAGCGATTTGCAGCTCGGGTTAAAGCAAGTGAAAATATTCACAGCTTCACAATCAATAGTGACTTTTTTCAAGGTAATTTAGTTGAATGCAATCGAGGGCTGAAACATTGTTCAACAAAAGACACCATCTTTAAATCTCATGCAGTTAAAAGGTCAACATCAACTCAGTATGAACTCAATTCATGACAACTCCGGATTTTTGCTTTTCGTTACAGACGACGAACTGGCTGTAGATTTGACAATTGGTATTGATTTTCATAATTTTCGTCAATTAAAGAAACACTGGTGAATTAAATCACATGTGATATAGTCACATGTGATATAGTCACATGGTAAAAAAAAAACCCAAAAAAACCCCAACGTATTCACAGTACCAGTTAATAAAATTAAACCACACTTGTCCATATTTAACATTTAACTCTCTTAGTCACTGGTCAAATGTGGTAGCTGGTTAAATCATGACTCAGATTAAAACGTATCATGATGCCACAATTTCTGTGTTCAATCTCTCAATTGTTTTGCCCTCACATCAAACTTTTACCTTTGGGGGTAGATTTTCCAGGTTATATGTTATTAGAGCCTGACGAGAAAATGTGGCATCATCAGACAAACATAAATATATGAGATATTAATCTGAGATATTGATATTAAAAATTGTTGAAAGCTCTTGGCTGTTAAATTCAGATGATACGATCTAATAAATGTAAATAACTAAATATATTCTGCGATTTTACCTAATCTTCACCTATGACCAATTTTGGGATAAATATGTGTAAATAAATTATTTTTTTCATCAGATTATTTGCTTTTTTCCCATTGATTTCTTCACACTCAAAAAAAAGACGCTAACCGCTCCAACTCCAACATTTTTTTGCAAATTCATAGCTTTCTTGAGCTGTAGCCAATCATTAATGGACACATTTATACCTATCATGAATTTAGAAGTGCAACCTCTCTCAACAAGCATGAGTGTGCATTTTAAAATGGAGCTGGTTTACCTTTATAAAACCCTGGCAGGAACACACAGAATAAGCAGTCTGTTATCGACTAGTACATTTGTTGCTGTGAAGTGACTGTTAACCCTGAGAACACAATGCCACTGTTGAATAATTATTCTATTCAATAGGAAAATACTCTCTGTGCATTTATAATAGCACCAAACTGATATATTCAGCCCACCAAGCTGAACTCACACACAACACACACAGGTAAATATGCAAAAACAAGGCCTCCAGTTGGTGATTTTTCTTTATTTTAATATTCAAGCATGTTTTAGCTGCCTTTCTTGGTCGTACAGCTTTGTGTTACATGTCAGGCATGTGCGTGGTGAAGCTTTGCTTGTGTCTTTTGTGTGTCTCCCCGCTTCTCTTCTCTCTCCCTCCTCCTCTCCAGGTGTCATCAGTCTAATTGGCCTGCACCTGTTTGCGCCTCTATTTAGACTGGCTAATCACATCCAGCTTTCTTGTAGGACTGTCCTCTGCCTGCAAGAGCTGCTGTATGTGCCTGTGTGCTGACTCCATCTCATTTTTGATCGTCGTGTGAGAAAGATATCTCCACTTGTGCTGATGATGGTGAAGTGAAAGGAGAAATGCTGGATGACAGACATGGAGATCTGGTTGTGTCAAAAACATTGCAGTCTTGGAAGCCTTTCTCAAAAAGTACTGATATGGCAGTTGCCATGTAAATACAAAGATAAACCTTAGAACCACAGATACAATTATATTTCTATAACATGTGACTGTCAATTATAAAACTACCAAGTCCCAGAAGAACATGGACTGGGAGTCATGACACTCTGGAGGAAGACATTATTATTGTCGATGTACATGCGCAGAAGAACTATTTTACTACAATTGTGGTGTGCATGTACAGTGCCAGTGTTTTCATGGAGATGGAGTCGGAGCATTTTCGAAAGGTTCTACCTCAGGAGGCATTTTTCGAAAAGTTTCATTTTCAGGGGAAACAAAGATTGACATCATGTAAACAGACACCCAAAATGCGAAAAGTTTTTTTCATTTGAAAAACGGTGTTGTGTAAACAGGCCCTTGGGTTTTATCGGTAGCTTTTACACCTAAAGTACTTCTTGTGACCACAATTGGAAAGAGATTACACTGAACTTCATTGGAGGAGTGATGCAAAAAGCCTTAAAATTCAAAACAACATTTGGGCTAAAAAAAAAAAAAAACAATCAAAAGAACACACGCAGTCTTTAAGAACAGATCAAACTTGCCAAAACACTCTTCCCTACCTGTACATCACTGCTGTTTTATTCAAATCCTTAATAGAAAATGGTTCTAAATGGGAAATATCTGTGTCACATTAGCCGCCCCATGTAGACATGAAGGGAAACTGTTTGTAATTTAGAAAAACAGCAAAACAAACTCCCTGGTTCAGCCCGGTCCAACCTGAGCTGGAAGAGCTGAAAGCAGAGCCCACATGGACACAACCTGCAGTACTGTCACTTTATCAGGTGCAATCAGCAGACTGTAATCTGATGCAGATAGGCTAACATTTCACACTGCCTGCTATACCTGTGATATCTGAGCACCGGGGGGTGGACGTGAGACAGCTAACGCTGATTTGACATTTCAAAGTGCCGCTTACCTGAAACCTTTGAGGTGGATTCACATCATTTTTGTAGTTTTGATTTCTGTTAATCAAACTTGCACATGCCTGTGTTGGCCGTGTGCCTGGTTGAATTGAAGGAGGCCTGTCGTTTCGTCTGCCACTCAGGAAATGAGTGGAGGCCAACTGGAGGTCAAACCCCTTGTGAATGCAGTTTGAGACACGTTTATTCAAGTAAACAGGAGTTTAGTGAAATAGTAACAAGGCGACGCTTTACTGGAAGCAGTGGTTTCAACTCTTGCCACCATGGTGAGGAAGACAGCAGCTCTGCAGTTCTTCACCTGTTCTCAAAATAAATATGTGAAAAGTATCCTCACTGTGGTACTGCTTTCGGAATAGTACTCAATTACTGCCAAACATAGTGACATAAAAGTTATTTTAAAGCAGATTATTCCCACCACTGATGGTGATAGAGTTACAGCTCATGGTTTTATAAAGTTCCTGGTTTAATAAGATGTGATTAGCAACTGAATGGTCCTTGGCTGTTGCATTTTTTGTTTTGTTTTGTTTTACATCTTCCAAATAATACCCCTCTGAGTCATTCAGTTGAACGCAGTGAGGCATCACAAGCCACTTTCAGAACTTGAAAATGCACAACCAGTTTTGAGTTTTTACAGTGAGCTGGAGTGAACCCAGAGTAAAATATTTGCTTTGTACATGAGGTGACGTTAAGGCTGTAGGTGTATTATTAGAAAAAGTACCACTTATAATGTTTTTTGGGGGGAAAGAAAAAAATGGCAGGAAAAAAAACGGGTGTTTTGTTTTTTTTAACTCCACTGGAATTTTCAATAAATACAGAGAAAAAAGTGGAATAATAAAAGAGCACCAACAGCCCACACAGACCTTCAGGGGTCGTCTGCCTCCGCTGGCCTTCAGGCACCTCAAGAGTTGCAGAATGTTGTCAAAATCAAACACAATGGTATGAGTGTGACGAATGAATGGATGCAATATTTACATATTCTAAACATAGTGAAAGGACTGGTGTGATATAGCTGCATTGGGATTCCTGCTACATCAGGGCCTGAGCCACAATAGCTTTGCGTGTTCTATAAAAATGGGTGGAAACGTGATTCAAACTGGACATACTGTAAGTATGGGAGTTGATTTACGGTACTAACAAGAGGCACTGTTGAATGGCAACATATTAAGCATGTTTGTTCAGAGTTTTACTCTGCTGGCCCTATACCCTTATATTTGCAGCCTTTATTAAAGGTATCTTCTGTGTTGCATCCCTTCTTAGGTCTCCTAATCTTTTTAAATCTCTTCTGTTGATCTTCATTGACTAGAAACTTTTCCGAAGGGAAAACACAAAAATGTCTTTTCACTTGAAACCTTGTTGTTTAAATGAGGCGTATTGCATACAAAACCCCCATTATATTGCTCCTGTTTTTCTTTTTTACTTAAATCTGCTATTATAAATATTTAATATATTGTTATTGATGAGTGTTTGTGTCTGCAGGGGCTGGTGTGTGTGTGTGTGTGTGTGTGTGTGTGTGTGTGTGTGTGTGTGTGTGTGTGTGTGTGTGTGTGTGTGTGTGTGTGTGTGTGTGTGTGTGTGTGTGTGTGTGTCAGCGATTTGCCTGCTCAAACAAAGTAATTTCCTATACAGGATCAATAAAGTTCTGTTCTATTCTGTCCATCATGTTAGTCTTGATTGATTACCATCAAACCGCACGCACACCAGAAGTGTAATCTCTATGCATGAGCATGAAGTTTTGCACGCTTTATAAGGAATTAAGTAAATCAGGCTTTAAGAGAAATGACGGCGTTCCTTATATGTGAACTCATATTGTTCCTCCATCTCTCATGACAAGGGGAAGTCATTCATGTGAGCTCTGTTACAACACACACACACACACACACACACACACACACACACACACACACACACACACACACACACACACACACACACACGGAAGAGGTCAGACATGGCCAGCAGTGTCTGTCACTCCCTGCCAACCTCTGGCGTGGGATCAAAAAAGTCTGTCATTTGTTAAGCAGCCCGTCCCAGCAGTTCGATCCGACTTCCCTTCACCCATCATGACATTTACGCGGCAGCCATCTGTTCGTCACTCTGGCTGAGCGTTTCCCGAGAGACTGCAGCCTCGTCAGGAAATGCAAGAAGCGAAGCCCGGATTTACTATGGAAATTATAAAGCTTTATCTTTGATGGGAGGTTTCAGCTTTTTTCCCACTTAATTTCCCTTTTCTCTTGTTTCATCTGTAAATGTTTGGTAGAGTATTTCTTTGCTCTAACAATGCAATAAATCACCTCGTGAAAAGGCCTGTTTGTTTCCCTCTCAGCGCATTACATTTGATATGTGACTTGTGGAAATCACTACATCTCTGCAACACTTTTATTCCTCAAAGCCCATTTTTCGGCATCGTAACCCAGACAAATCTGCAAGCATTGCATCTGCAATCAGTTCAACCATATCTTCTGTGACGAATTCATTTTTACCTCGACAAGGACGAAAACTTGATTTGAAAATCACCACAATGCAAACTAAAGACGTTTTGAAGCAAAGGGTGATGAAGTGAAAAGTTGGCATCATTGACAGTATGCCGAAGTTAATTTGAAGGACATAGTTCAACAATGCTTAACAATTAAAATGTTTTAAATAAGGAAAAAATGTCAAAAACAAACATACATTTGCTGATTAATATTTAGTTTATATTTTCTTGATAGAAGATGGATGAATAAACACCTCAGTTACAAACTGTTTGCCTTTTCTGACATATTCAATGTTAAATGGTGTCACATTCATCAAAGAATATACAGATGCATTTGTGAGATGAGAATCAAGGCTGAATATGTAAATAGACCCCATTAGAAAATGAGCCACATCTCCCTGAATAGAGCCAACACAAAAAAAAAAACATTTCAATGATGATTAATATCTCATTGAAAGAAAATGTACGTCTTTATTTTATTTTATTTGCAATATACTCAAAATTATACGTCATTCCTCCATCTTTCTTTTAATCTAATAATCTTAATGAAAAGAAGGATTTTTCAGTTTTTCACATGTCGAGGAGGATAGACAATCTTATCAGATCTATCAGCTCATCCCCCTCATGTAAAACCCCCGGTGGTCAGTACAACTTATGGCTGAACTGCAAAGACAAACTCTGGGACAGATCCGTTAATATTTGCGTGAGGCGAACCAGCCAACGACGAGGAAGGTAGAGGGAGAGAGACACTGCAGCGATTAAGCGCATTGTTAACCTTCAGCGAGGCATTTCAGATGAGCTTTGCAAGTGATGGGCGACTCCCAACATCATCTTTGTTTCCAGCTTTGTGTGGACCACAAGAGGAACGTGGACAGTTTGGACAGTCACATGTGAAAACTCCCTGGGTAAATACTACAATCAGCACTTCCAACATCCTGGTCAGTACAAACCATGGGCTCTGCAGCCCACCGCCTTTGAGACACACACCACAACTCAAGGTAGTTCTCGGAAGACTGTCATTCAAAGGGCTTCTCCACCATGAATCCTCCAGCAGAAGAAAACTGTATGAAAGTGTACACATCGGAAGTCCACCATTAGATTTCTTATTGTTTAAATACAGGCCACTTACTGGGTACATCTGCATATCGGACTGCAATGGCGCCAACGTTCACCTCGTTTAATTAACGAAGCTCCATCAAGCTTTGGCATTTTACAAATTCACCTTGCAAAACATATGCTCCCAAATTAACTTAACTTCACTACTGAAAGATTCCACTTCCTAAAAATTTAAAATAAAAAGGGATTTCTCCTTAATTGACTTATTGTCTTCTCTTTTTCAACAGATTTTTTTTGGTTACTCAGCTAACACACGCCAACAAGACTTCAGTTAGAGGCAAATTACAAATGTAAGTTGGATCAATTAAATCTAAATATAGATTTATGTTATTTTGCCCAACATTCATTTCTAGATTGCTGTTATTTAACAGAGGCTGCATGTACATAACCAGGATGTTTGGATCCTGGTGTCGCAAGAACTGACTTCATTATAAAGCTCGGTGTGGTAATCCCAACACATCCCGAAGAACACAGGCTTGTCAAACAGGCAGTATTTGATGAGGCCTTAGGTATGGACCTGGTTGAGCTCTAAAACAAACATTCTTTTACATTTATTTAATTAAAAGCGCATGATTGCTTTCACTGCTTTAATGAATTCAAGCAGTACATCTTAAAGCAAAACCCTGTGCATTATCCATCGATCCACCCCGTCCTCCTCAGACACGCTACATCGCATGGCTCCACCTGTTTTTCAACTCCAGCGACTCTCACCATTGATGCGTTGTGCTGCCTCTGGTAGGCTTAGTGACGCATTTTCTAAGAAGGTGGATCTTGGCAACACAGTGGAAATTCTTTAGATATAAATGTCAAAACATTTTCATCATTTCTTTCCAGTCATTTTATCTCGAAACATGAAAGATTGGTTCCAATAATTCTCCCCAACTTTCACTTCCACTTTAAGTCTCTGGAAAACCTTTTGAAATTCCACATTATATGTGGGAAACACACGTTTTTTTTATCATTTAAGTTGTTTTAGAGTCTGATTCTTGACCTGATTTACTCAGATTATGTATAAAGTGTGTTATATTTTATAGTCACACAGCAATTCCATGTGCTCAATTGAAAACAATGGGTGACATTAGATGTAGATAGGACTATTCAAACAAAGATCTGCAGTGACTGGATGGGAGTATTGATCCCGTATGAGCACAGAAATAGAGATAAATCCATGAAATTGGACTTAATCAAACTTATTCCAACTCTACTGCAAATAAATGGAGACAAGCAAAAGAAAAATGCAATATTGGAGATGTTTGCTCACAAAGTTTGTATAGCAGAAAGAAATCTCACAGTAAAGTCATTAAATAAGTCATGTTGTGCTGAAACAAACCACTCAAATATGTGACATTCACTTATTTAAGCTTGTGAAAGAAGGATCTGGACTTGGAAACTTGGAAAAACTAAAAATACCCCCACCAACTAGATCATTTTAGGAAACAATATCATTGCAAACAGTATTCCAATTTTAAAAAAATAAACTAAAAGCACTTTTGGCGAAAACATGAAATCATTCATTTTTAGAGAAATAAAACCTCATGTGTCACGTCTTCCAAAGCATTTAACTTCCACGTTTCTTTCTATTTCTAACGAATGAAAAGTCATGGGACACACACGTGATCCAATAGTTCTGCTGAATGTTGAGGCATACAGTATTGTCAAATACAGTCAAATCTATTAGTCATACTGTACTGTCATGCACTATGGCAATTCTGTAACCTTTGGTTGTTTCCAAGTCATATGAGATTGCTGCACTTATCTTGGAATGATTAAAACAATACATGAAGATCTTGGGGTAACTTAATATACATAAATCTTAAGTGAGAAAATGTGTCTGTGATATTTCTGAGAATTGTTAGTTATACATAATAAGCATATTCATATTTTATTAAAACAGAAATCGTGTACATTGACCCTTTACCCCAGAAATGTGTGCAAATATGGTCAGTTTAACATATATCACAACATATAAATAGAATATAAAAGTTGGTATTTACATAGATTTGTGATAAGTGAAAAACAATACAGTAGGAAAGACTTGGAAGTCTTTGCGTTCCTAATGAAAACAGCCTAAAACCAGCCCACCAAAGGGTAAATTCTGTCCCACTGCTCAACCTTGGTAATTAAACACTTAATATAGGTTTTAATATCAGCTTTTACATATAAGCTATGAATTTGGGACTGCACTGCATTAGTAACAGTCACAAACAGAGACCCCAGCAGGGATGAGAGATGGAGATAACTTATCCTGAGCAAGGTGGCATTAACTTTAAATTCACTTGGAAGAACTGGTGAAAACACCAATGCTGCAATGACCCTTCAGCATAATATGATTGAATATTAATTGTTTTTTGCACGTTTGAAAGCAAACAATTAAAAGAAAAATAAGATTTTGTAGTCGAAAAGTGGCATATTTGATCAAAATACGTTTTTTTTTTCTCGTTTAGGTTTTCTAAAGTTACATTTTTATTCACATTTGGATTTATTCGCAGATTAAAATACTGTCACGTCAGCATCAAATTTCACCGTGTCGCTTCAAGTGAAACACTCATAATAAACAGTTACTTACGATTGGTTTTGCATTTGGTGAAGAAGACTTGACCTTCGACGGATCGCTTTATTGAATTTAACTTTGTGCACCAAAAGGTCGAACTGACTGTTTAAATTGAGCGACGAGCGATCTGAGACTGCCAGGTGGCTGTTAAACATCTGGATGTGCGCAGAGGGTTTTGGAGAGTTTTACGCAGACTCGGCGGAGTTTCCGACGCGCCCGGAGGACTTGCGCTCCTGACCGGGAGCGCAACTTGGTGGAAAGTCCTGCAGCGGGAGGAGCAGAGGAGCCGATATCCAGCGCGTGTGGTGAGATCTGACAGTTAAAGCGGTGTGATGAGGGTGGTTTCGGAGGAAACGTTATCCCGAAGTGCTGCGGACGGAGCGCAACGAGCGGCGCGGACTTACGCGATGAAAGAGCTCGGATGCTTGTCTCGGATCCATCGCCTCGGTGGGGACAGCATCTCCCCGGAACCCCCGATCCAGCACCCGCTCCGACCTCCGACTGTCTCTCTCTCTCTCTCTCTCTCTCTCTCTCTCTCTCTCTCTCTCTCTCTCTCTCTCTCTCTCTCTCTCTCTCTCTCTCGACTCCTCCTGCTGCTCCGTCATCGCTCTCAGATTCGCTCTCTCTCTCTCTCTCTCGCTCTTTATCTCTCTCTGTCTCTCTGTCTCTCTCTCTCACACACACACACTCACACACACACACACACACACCTTTTTATTTACATACCTTTGTATTCTGTTTTTAGAAGACCTGATAATAAAACAAACATCCACACAGCAACTCTACAGGTTTGACACTTAATTTTCTTGCTGTCATTTTGTGTTCTCTCTCAGAAACCTGAAATCTGTTTAATTATCATGCCAAATGTAATAGGGTGACCTTTTTTTTTTTTATCAAAGCCACTGGTCTGGTCTCAATAGACTCAATTAAATGACACTGAAAGTCAGAGAGTGATTGAAATTGTAATGTATTCAATAGATATAGATGGCAGAATGCTGGTTCATTGTCTATAATGCCATTCTATAACTACCACAGTTCCAATAGAGTCCAGAGTGCTTCCAATCACAGAGAGACCTTGTTGTGAGCTTCCCTTGCACTCGTTGTTCAAAAACAACGTTGTTCAGTAAACACTGAAGAAGCTGTCCCTCCTGAGAGAGAAGAGGCTCCCTCTGTTCTTTCTTCAAGGCTGGTCTGTGTTTGCAAACCAGTCCAGCTTGAAAAATACTTCAACTTTACTTGAAAACATCAACAGAACTTGGATTCACTTCATTGTCATTCAGACATGAGTGACACTAAAACCAATTGTGCAATATGAAATCCCTGGTTTTGTTATATACATATATATATATATATATATATATATATATATATATATATATATATATATATATATATATATATATATATGAGGAATGGCTCGAGGACTTCAGAATGTCGCGCCATTGTGAGTGTCAGTTCGCTGTTGTTGCTGTTTTGTAGTTTCCGAGATTCTGATTGGCTGACATGGTTTTATGCTTCTTGTCACACTGTCTTCTATAGGTTTGAAATGCTCAAAGTAGCTCTTAACGATGTTATTGTGCGGATTTATGTAAATGAAAATGGTTTTCACAATGATCTGGTGTGGACAATGTTAGTTTTGAAAACGTAAATGAGGAACTATCGAGTTTTGGACATTCTTGGCTGTATCTAAATGTGGCCTTAGTCGCACTTTTTAATAGTTGTTTGGCTGGTCATACGTATGTACTGTATTTATCTCAATATGTCATGCTACACCATCTTGGACCATGAGATGCCATGACAATAGTACAACACAGAAACCTCCATTATTGCATAATATTTTTAAAGATGTGACTTGCAATCCAGAAAATACAGTAAATAAATACATCCCATACATTCCCTCACGCGTGTATATTGCGATATTTTAAAACCAATATGACACTCATGCCATCGACCCTGTATTCGGGGTTATAATGTCTCTCAAAAGTTAAACTGATGGTGTAAACAATGTACATTGTTTTCTTTTATCTTGACGTGAAGGTTGGCACGGGTGTCAGCACACATTAAAGTATGTGTCCAGGCTTGTACAGATGAGAAGGCAGCTGTTTTCCCCCACATCACAGATCTTTCCAATCCATAGCTGTCACCTCACGGCTCAAAGACAGAAAGCTGCTCTGTGCTGGGCTGTGGCCTTTTTCTGCAGAGTTTGCATGCGCCGTCATCATCATATGACAGAGCAACAGCGAGCAGGCTCCTGTACCGCAGCAGATAATTCACACTGTGATACAGGCATCAAGTGGCACACGGTTGTTTGGTCAGTTAAAATATGAAGACGGGCAACATTTCTTACCACAGCTGCAAAAAAGAATACAGGAATGGATGTCTGATGACTGAAGTGATGACTTTTTTTTTGATTTTGTAAAAAACATTGAATTTCTTTTCTAACTGGCTTTAGAATTATACTCCATAAAGTTAGCACTGCTACCGAACAACCAGAGAGCTCCTGGTTCAAATCCATTTGGCCTTAATTGTGGAGTTTTCATGTTTTTACTGTACATATATGGGTTATTAAATTATTTGACAACATTGTGTGTGTGGTCTTTTTGTATTTGCCCAACAGACACTAGACAATTTTATGGTACCATACTTTTTCCTAAATATTACCTAGGATCCAGCAGTTACACATAAATGGCTGTATTTCAATATTTTGGCCACACTATGAAAATATATGAGAATATATCAAATAGCTTCATGTTTGTGTTTCAGAAAAGATTCACATTTACACAGCAACGTTTTGAAAATGTTTTGCATGCAAGGCCATGAGTTGGCGCTGTTGGTTATGTTTGTAATGAAACTACACACGTGCTGAGAACAATACAAACCATGAACAATGATGAGAAAACTCTAAGTGCCAGGAGGAATATGAACTGGGAGTCATGACACTCTGGAAGATGCCATTGTTGTTATTGTCCATCTACTAGAAGTGTTTGCTGTTCACGGGAGCAGCGTTTCAGAAAAGCTACAATTTCCGTCCGTTTCCATGGAGACGGGGCGCAGTGTTTTTTGAGAAGTTCCACCTTGGGCATTGTTTTCAAAAAGATTTATGTTATTATGCACAACAATTTAGTAGAATTATGCAACAAATCGTACTTTTAATTGTTGAACTTTGCAAGCTGATTCAAATACGTATAAAGATACTGACCCTTTTTAGAGATTGCATGTTCTACACACTCAGGTGTGATTCCTTCATTATATTAGTATAAAACATATAATTCCTTATCAGAAATGATTGAAGGACAAGTGTCTCTTTTTTTTTTGATGGAGAAGCGTAGTCTTGGCCGCTCAAACACCCCCGATGATTCCCACTTAAGCAAACAGAGATACAGTATATTTGGTATATTTGGATGTGGCGAGCTTTGTGAGAAATCCTTGGAAGATGACTGAAAGGAGGAGTTGGATTTTGCAGAAGCTCTCTGGATTTATCCGATGTGGTTTTACCCTCAGGCTGTGACATGCCCTGACAGATTCTACTGCCTTTCACTCGATTTCAGTGTCAGGCTTCTCCACAGGTTACCGTCGAGCTTTTCTTCAGCCTGAGCGTCTAATTCTCAGCTCTTGTATATGTGTATAGGTGATGTGTTGCGCTATCTATTTTTATTCGCTATTGATGGAGCTTCTTCAGTTTTCCCACCTCGGTTGTGTCTTACAGGTCTGCACATTGTTCCAATCCCCTCCACGTGTTGCAGTCTTGTCGTTGAATTATTCAGCCGGTTTGGTTGCGATGGTGTGCACTGGTAGCTACATGGCTGTGTTTATGTTTGTTTGTTTGCCTGTACATGTGCCATTATGCATGAGTGCATTGTTTTCTTTGTGGGTCCACGTCTGTCAATTTCTACTTTCCCTCATGTGAAAGCCACTGTTTGCACAAACTTTGAGTGGCTGATTAACCCAGAGAGAGAGAGAGAGAGAGAGAGAGAGAGAGAGAGAGAGAGAGAGAGAGAGAGAGAGAGAGAGAGAGAGAGAGAGAGAGAGAGAGAGAGAGAGAGAGAGAGAGAGAAGAGAGAGAGAGAGAGAGAGAGAGAGAGAGAGAGAGAGAGAGAGAGAGAGAGAGAGAGAGAGAGAGAGAGAGAGAGAGAGAGAGAGAGGACTGGGAGACAGTCGGAGGTCGGGGAGAGACCAGTCACCAGGAATGTTTTGCTGCACTGCAGGTATTTATTTGTAGCTCAACCTTGAAAAATGTCCACTCCAGTTTTGCAGTTCTGTGTAGTTTACATGTTCTCCCTGTGGCCCTGTTGACAGTTTCAATTGAAACCAGAAAACGTCCATTTTTTGGGAGTTCATTTATACAATAATGGTCGGAGCTACTGAAACTCCAAAGGAAACGGTGGGAAAACACAACTTTTCTGATACACTGCACACATTTACCCTGGCTGTAACAAACTGTGAGTCTGTACATGTACAAGAAACCCCCACATCCCAGTATACTGAGATTTGGGGTTTCATAGTTGAGAGTCTCCTGCATCATCTGTCCAATAGGAATCATTGTTATTGTTTCATGGCATATTGTTCTCTGCGTGTATGTGTGTGTGCTTTCAGTACAAAAACAACCAACAGCCACAACTCGTTGCTCGGCATGCCAACCATATCGTCTTCAGTGTTTCTACCATTTCTACCATCAATGTCTATGATGTTTTGATTTTTTAAATTCACTTTATTTATTTTTATCTCAATGATCTTAGTTGAACCGGCCCATTCATGCACACTCTTCCTTTTTTTGTTGGTTATGAATTTTGAAGCCGAATAACACGTACTGCAAGTACCAAGCTAATGCTAAGCCAAACAACACACGTCATCACTTGGATTTTCATTTAAAGCTTCCACCTCTTATACCAACATTTCTCATGCCAACAGACAATGGGGGAATAAAATCATGTACAAACAAATCTACAGGTTGGACAGTTTGGAAAAGAAAAGCTTAAAAAAAAAATGCAAGCATATACAACATTGTACTTGACATGTTTTACATCATTGAACAAAACACAAAAACCTGTTGAGCCTGATATGGTTAAACAATACAATGTGGTTTGCTTTATAAGCAAACCACATTAAAACAACAAAAACATACCCAAACATGTTGTAAAATCAAATCGACTTTGATTTGATTTGGATAAAGCACTTTTTGGTAAATGCTAAATTATTCTCAGTCTTAAGGACTCACTTCTGTGGTACTTTGTATACACCAGATAAATGGCTTAACACAGATTAGTATATTTTAATCCTTTATTGTGCAACTGACCACTGAGTTAAGTGACTTGTGCGTCCGCTTAAAATTCTACAAATATCAACATAAACCTTGACGTGCTTTTGTCTTTGTGAAATCGGTGCGTGCACCAGGCTGATGCTTTTGTTTATGTTTACAGTGATAACGGATTTCTGTCTAGTGGCATTGGTAATAACTCGTCTTGTAATCCAAAAGCAGAAATAAATATTGTTCAAAAAAGTCATGAAATATGAGCAGTTTGTGTTCAGTTTAATACTTTACCATGCCTTTTGCATAAAAAGATAGTACATGTTGGTGTTGATCGGCAACTTTTGCGATTTTGAAAAGAATTTGATACAATATCAACCTAAGAATGTATTTTTTGTGTGAAGTTTGAATATATGGCACATTTATCCAAGATAATAGTGAACAGCATCTATAATAATCTCCGGAAAGGATCTTTATTACAAAGGGTCATCGGTACAAATGGTACATCCATGTATTTATTCACTGTACATATAATATAATAGCTATTTCAATCTGACATATTCTACAGCCTTTAAATAAAAAAAAAAAAGTATTTGAGGTTATATGCATGAATCTCACAACACTGCAGGTAAAAAAAAAAAAAGTGTCTGCAAATTAATTAAAGTCTACAAACTGCGAGTTATTCGTCACAATCCATTGACAACATGCAATGGTTGATGACAGCTTTGAAGAAAAAAGAAAGTGTGCAAGGGACGTGCTGAAGCACGATCATCTGGCTTAGCTCTGTTGCTAATGGGGCTGCGCCTTCACTCACAACTTTAAGCAGCGTGATGCCTCCTCCTGCTCTCTCGCTGCTATATTAAGACTGGGTCCAATGTCTTTCCTAGCCAGTGGTTTGATGTGGTGCCTGGATATTCTGCCCCGTCTGTTCATTTCAGTTTACTCAGGGCTCTTGCGGTTGGTGCCCTGTGGTCGATGCGTCTGTCTGCCTTCCAACAGAGTTGCCGTTATAAATGTAGTTTCAGGTTCAGCAGCACTGTAATACAGTGTTCCCGACACTGCTTATTGTCTATTGTTCAGCCTGAGGCCTTCACATTCAATTCTACAGGCATCTGCAATGTAAAATAAGGTATTTATTGTGGCTACACGAGTATCTATCTGTGATGCAAAGGCTACTTCTGCATGGTAACGTGGTTTTTGTATGTAGCCAGAAAAAGGGTTATTGAGGGGTGGATTGACTCAGACCAGCACTAGTGAAGGCCTGGGTCTGAAATGCACAGCCGCCACTGTTAGCAACTATAATGAAAGAGTCAAATCCAGTATACTTGCACACATGCAGGGCCAGACAGCAGGGGTCTATCAAGACTGTCAAAAGATCACAAAATAATCTCTTTCAGCATGAACTGCTCTGCCAGCGGAACACGTGATGTCATCTTTTTAAATTAACATGGCCCGAGCCAGTCTTAAAGAGCTTGTGGGATGCTGTTCACCACGAAGAATGCCGCAGGGTTAGTGTGCACACCCTGAAAAATGTGCAATCAAAACTGTGGCATGTCATGTACTCGTAAGCATGTGGTAGAAAATGTTAAACCCCCTGACGAAATTGCATCGAGGTCCACAGTCTGTGACCAGAACTTCCCCAGTTCGCTTCAGCTATGAGCTTCAGACGATATATCAGTCCTCCATCGTGCAAAATGTATTTGAATCCATATTTCTGTACAGTTTAAGATGAGGCATGATTCGGATTTCTTTTTTTTCAGTGTCTCTCTCGTGCAGCTGCATGAATTTCAGGCACCAAAATTCCTTAAATGTACAAAATGTTGCTCAGTCTATGAGCAATTCAAGAAACCGTTTGGGTCCCTGCCTTGGAACCAAAATGACTGTTGTGGTTAGACCATAAAAATCTTAACACCCTGAATGCATTTTCCAGTCTGTGGCACTCAGTGAGTAAATCCTGCGCTTGATCAGTCAGTGTAAAGCTTTTCAAAAATAAATGTGTCCCCACAGGCCCATTCTCCAGAAATAGCCTTTCACTTGTCTGTAGTGACTAATAAGTGAGTTTAGCCTGCACTGAACAGTCTACTAAGCAGTCACGCACCTACTATATGCAGATTTGTCCGACTCTGACCGCTTTTCATCTCACCTGGGACAAACGCAAAGTGGGTTAAAAACTGCTTGAGAGTGAATTAAGTGAGATTCAGTACATGTCAACGATCTCCTTGATTGAGAAAAGAACAGTGCATCCGAACCCTGTGGCATGAAGGGGAGGTCACTTTGTATGAACAGCGACAATAATAAGTAAATGAAATAATAACTGTGAATGTTCTTTTGCTCACACCACTGTTTCTGAGACAAATAACATGCGGTTAATGTTTAAATACTGGTCGAGGTGAAATAGGTCCACTGAGCCATAAAGTACACATGGATGGACAGAAGTGTTTCTCGAGCAGACCTGCCATCGTACAGCCTGGGGGCCACATTGGGGGGGGGGGGGGGGGGGGGGGTCAGTCCCTGACTGACCTGTATTAAGTCAATGAAAGTTAGTCTGCGTGTTGCATGCAGACTCTGCTATTACTTTTGAGGTTACCAGTTATTATTCTTTTCAAAGTATTTAGTCCATAGTCATTGGCAAACATTCTCCCACCTATACGATTCTGGGAAGCAGACCTAATGATTGTCATCCTGCAGAATTTTCACTTAATACAAAAAAAAAAAAAATGAAATTAAAACCGCCCTGGTTTTCTCTTCAGTATGGTTAAAAAAAACAAAAAAACATTTAATGACAAGACTATAGTGTCGCTGGGATGTTTCAGATCCTGGATATTGCGGGTTTGTCTTGTTTTTACATACCTCAAGACCATTGCATGAACTTTTGGTGCTCTGTTCATTAATCGCAATTTTAACAGCCATAACAAATTACATAAAAAAAATAAAAAAAACTTGAAAGGGAATCATCGAAACCATGCAACACTGGGCTTTTATAAAAGAAATATAACAACATTATGTACAATTAAGTGGTTGAACCCTTCACAACAGTCTGACTTCTTCATGAAAATGAAATGCCCCCCCCAATTCTAGAGGTCACCAATTTACATATTTGGTCTATTCATTGAATGAATATGCACATATAGAGAGATTATGCAAGCTGCCAAAATGACCCATGTGTAATAATTATTTTGCCATCTCTTGTGGCCACGGGCAGAATATAATGACTCATCAATGCCTCAAAGGAGGGAAAAAAGAAAGTGTGTGTTATAAAGGTGGATTTTTAGATGTGAGGCCGAGTTCAGAAAGACTGAAGAAATGGCCTTAATATAAGATTATGGTATTTTATGTTTGTGATTCAAATGTTCAATCACGCATATTTGTGTTTTAAGAATAATGTCTATATTATCAGAGACAGCGTTGGACTTCACGGTGAAGGATTTGATTTGGGCACCAAATAATGTGTACCAGTTTCTGAGTGTTGCTACAGAGTGAAAGTGATCGACTGGGAAGTGTCCTTGAACGCCTCTCAAACGACTTGTTTCTGCCGCTGATTAAATCTCGAGCAAAAACATCATACAAGCTCTCTTATTTGTCACAGCACAAAGATCACCCCCAACTTTTCAATGCAAATTTTGGCCCAATTTTGATCCATTGCTCATTATACACTGATGCATATAGGGCACACTCAAAGGTCAAGGATTTTCTTTTCTATGTCCACTAAAACCATTTCTCTCAAATATTGCTCAAAAAGTGTTTATCCGGCCGAGATAATTCATCCACTTCACAGGTGTGTCTTGGACGGGCCACGGTGAAAGGAAGAACACTAGAATGTGTCGTTTCGTTATCTTTAGATGTGTCTCAAACTTATGTACAATTTTAGATGAATGCGTTTAAAGTTAATTGCTAATACTGTCACTGACTGCTGCGCCAAAGCTGATAGGGCGAATTTGTCTTCCAGTCACCAATCATGGTTTTACGCATCTTTCTCATCTGATTCATTTGCCGAAGTGTTCTTGAGCAATATACTGAGCCCGACATTCCTGTCAATGGTGTGTGAATACTATGCATAGAAGCCTATTCTGTGTGTTTGTGTGATAGAACTGCATATACAGATTGTTGAACCAATGAATATTCCCCTTTATAAGTAATCAGAACCTAAAGAGTTTAATAATCCCAGGGGGAATTATTTGTGAAAAAGAGGATTAATTAAAATACGAACAAATCAATAAATAATCATTTGTCCTTATGTTATGATGGCCACAGGCAGCAAATGGCTTCCTGTGGCTTTCCATGATTCATCTGAAAATCTGACTGAAGGGGGTCTTCATGAACACATAGTGGTGGTGTCGGTGGTTCTTCATGTCCTTTCCATGCAGCTCACAGAGTATATCGCACTCAGTCACCTGGAGGCCGGCCCTTCCAAGCAACATACTCGGTCCATCTCCTACCCGATTGGTCATGCTTCGCCTCAGAAACATAGCAGGGGGGACGAGACAAGCACCATGCTGTGATCTGATCATTAAATGAAGGATGCTGAATCGTATGCTCATGTGAAGATTTACACAATCGAGGCCCAGGATCTCCCTCTGCACACATCACATACTGGTTGAATTTGAAGTGTTTTTTGTTAATAGAAATATAGTCAACTTCATTTATAAATTGACATAACAGCACACAGTCAACCCATACCATTACACCGTACAGCATGACAACCTCCTTCGGGTTTTATAATTCCTATAAAGGATGAATTAGGGTTCCTCTAATATTCCATCACTTCCCTGGGCTGCTCATCTGTTGACTCTATTGAACGACAGTCTATCACATGGTGATAGACTGTCATGAATTTTTACTATGGTGGTTTTGAGTTCTGCGTTTTGCTTTGTCCATAATCTCTAAGTGCTTCGATGACTGGGAGGAATTCACATTCTTCTAATATGATCCAAAAATTCGGTGTGCGATAGATGGAGACTGAGTTACCAGCACGCCCACCAGGCGTGAAACGATCCGTCACGCGATGCAGGCGATCTCTTAGAGCATTCTCCTATTGATTTGTTGTGACACGTCCCTCGAAGGAGCAGCATCTGTCTCTGTGATCCGTGCGTTCTGCGTTTGTTTGCTCGCTCAGCTATTGATGACAACACCTGGGAACACTTGCCAAGTTGATCCGAAACAATCAGAGCGGGAAGGATTTATTACAGCGTTCTCTCCCAAAAGTTAGACTTCACTCCACAGCGATATTCAGAAATCAAAGTCTTAGGCCGGCGGTGGCGTGGCGGTTGAGTTGAGTGGTGATGAAAAGCACACCTTTTCCCCTGCGGAGTTGCTCTTTAGTGTAATGCAGATATTTTTCTTGGTGCCATGCCTGCCCATATAATCCGCTGTCTGTATCTCTCTTGTACTGCTGTGAGCGGGTGAAGGGGTTGAGGGGCGCTTGGTGGTGGTTGGGGGGGGGCAGGTTTTGGCTCACAAAAGTCTTCTTTGTCTCTATGAACAGAGAGGTAAAACGAGCCTGCACCAGTCACCCGCACAGAGGTGGACATGGCATTGTGGAAGCCCCATACACACACACACACACACACACACACACACACACACACACACACACACACACACACACACACACACACACATCATTCTCTAAGCTCCGTCTGTGCCCAAAAAGGTGGCATTGTGCGCAGCAGCAGGGCTTCACCTGGGTGTGTGTGGGTTGTGTAGGCAGTGGACGCGGTCTGGCAGGTGGCGATGAAGCTAAACAGACACAGAATGTTTCTGTGAGACGATATAAATCCTCCAAACCAAACAGTCCTCGTGCGAAAATCCAGCAGGAGTCAGCTTTAACGTGTGGCTTAAAGAGTCGATTCACCCGGAGAAACAGTATCCTCCTGTTGGGGGCCGCTCAACCTCATGGAAGGGGGAGGGGAGACCACGTTTTGAGAACAAAGGACCACATGCCTACAACTGAAAAAGTCTGCCATTGGTCACGTGATCACCCCCTGGACCCCCCCTTCCAAGGTGCAATACTAGAGGCCAACGGCAGGGGGAGCCCGAGAGCTCCCTCACCAGCTGGAAGGTCCAGGGCGGGCCCTCCGTCAGGATTGGTCCACATGACCCAGAGCCGACCGGTAACACGAAACCACAACAAGAGGTATAAAATACCCCCGCAGACGTGATTTCTGCCTCTCCAATGTTGAAACTTGCATAAAGACGGACGCATCCGTTTCGCACGGAGACGAAGTGCCACGTGTGCCCGCTGACCGGGCCCGGAGTTCCATACCCGGCCGGACCAGCCGACAACCACCGTGGAACTACTTCTACTTTTCCCTTTTTCCTTTTTTTCTTCTTCACCGGAGTCCGAGTGTGCAGCTGGCAGCGCACCCTCCTCCCGCATGCAGACCTGAAGCCGCTTCTTCTTCCCCTCCTCAAAAGAAGCGCTTGATCATCCTGTGGACTTTTTCCTTGTCCACAGACCAGTTTTAGCTTGTTTTACCTGGGACGCCAGAGAAAACAAACTCGCAGCCGGGAAATCAACGGATTTTCCCCGGCCGCCGGCAGCACGTTCACCCTCATCAAACTGAGTAAGGCTTAGAGTCTGGGCAGGCAATGAGAATAACGTGACTGTAATATTGCTGTGTGTTTATTATTGTGTTGAAGTCAGGGACGCCGATCCCGTGTTTCCAACCAATCTGTGTCTGCGCGTTGGATTTACATCCACGCGAACCTCCGCACTGTGTAACCCGCTCTCTCTCTCTCTCTCTCGCTCTCTCCCTCAACTTGCACAGACCATTTCTAGATGACTGTGCAGTCCAGAGACAGTGTGCAGAGCTGAACATATTCTGTCCACTGCCCTTCTCCCTCCCTCCTTTTCAGTTTTCCTCTCCTCCTCATAAACGATCGCGTAAAAGCAGCCGCGCGCTGCTGCACCCGCTTCTGTGACCGTGTGTAGTTCACTGTCCCTGGGATTTCTCAGCCACGAGCCCCCAGGCGCGCTCCGAGCAGGCTCACGAGCCGTGCACGAGCACAGTGACGTCACGCTGTCCAGAACGAGTGCGCCAAGCGCCTCTGGTGGCCGCGTTGGTGATTGCAATCTCTTGAAAGACCGCCACTCGGTGGACAAGTCGAGTCATTGCATTCTCCCTCCGTGCGCCGCCGCGCCCCTAGTGGTCATTCCGGTTACTGCCTCGAACTAGACGCCTGCCGCCATCTAGTGTCCGTTCGAGGTCATTACACCCACACACACTGACCCTCCAACGCCTGCCGCCACCTGGTGGACGTTCGTGGTCATTACACCCCACTCAGGCTTCCACACATTCACTCACACACACTCACTCATACACACTCTCACACACTCACACACACACACACCCTCTTTCGTTGTACATAGTGTTTGCTGTTTAATAGATTAGATCTTCGTGTTTGATTGTTTATTACTTAATTGTGTTGTTTTAATAAATAATTTATGAATTATTTTTGAATAAATACTTTTTGTTAATAAACGCATTTTAACTGAATTGATCGATTCTTGGTTATCATTGTGTATTTATTGTTGACAATTCACTGGTTTGTAACAGTCTGTGCTCGAAGCTCACACCTTCCTTGTTATTTAATATTGTTATATTTACACAGAAATATTAACTTTACTTAAATAACCCTTTTTGACAAACGAGACTGAAATTTGGTATTAGCTATTTCCAGCTTAGCTGGTGGTGCCCCGATTTAATTATTATTTGATAAATAACCAATTTATGCAAATTAATAATTTTTATTAATAAATTATTTTGGATAATTTATTAACTTTTGAGTAATTACTCAATTACTCTAGGAGGTGCTGATGAGTAACTAACCGTTTACTTCATTAGTAATTCCAATTTTTCCTAAATTACTTTCAGTAATCTATTACTTTCAGTAATCCATTACTTACAGTAATTATTTATGCTAATTACCAACCATAAATCCCAACATAATGGTGCCCCGTGTGAGGCTGTTTTAAAACCAGTATTGTCACAATATCTGCATAATTTATCCAGAATTGTCTGTTTAGTTTTACAACCGATAACTTTGTTTTTCTCAGAACTTAGTTTTTCGAAGAACACGTTACAGCACTGCTAAGCAAAGTCAATTGTGTTTGTGAAGTGGTAAAGCCTTCTTTTTCTTGCATTTTCATGCATTCTTTTATTTCTGTCAGAGATAAATGTACACTAACCCGCTATTGCTCACCCAAGGTGCTAACTCCACCCTGTTAACTTGAGAGAGGTTACAGTTAGAGCAATTAGCAACCTTTAGAGTTGTAAGCTACAGGTGTAACCATCACCTGTGCATTAACAACATTTTGGCACTTTTCAAAACACAGCTTTCGCGTGACTCCTACCATGAGTAGTCAGAGACACTGCGTGCTCGGAGCAGAGACTCCTCGGGAGCCACATGACCCAGCCCTGCAGACTGTGGTCGCTGGTCTCCTATGCCTCTCCACACAGGAGAGAAGAATCCTCAACAGCAACAGCTTAGAGACCTGTGAAGCAGAGATCAGGCAGCTGTTAAGCTATGTGAGGAACCCGGTTGGTCAGGTAGAGCTCACCATTCCGGATGTGTTAGGCCACATTGCACTGCTCTACCAGCGCAAGGCCGAGCTGCAAGCTCTCGAAGCTCAAGAGCAGCTCTCCCAGCTGCAACTTTACAGTTCGCAGCTGAGGATTAACCATGCCCAGCTGAAGCTGGAGAACTCCCGCCTGCGACAGGAGATCCAGGCCAGGGACGATCAGGCTCCTTATACGGAACCTATTGGGTTACTAACCCGAACTTCTGCGAAAGAAGTCAAAACAGACGCATCATCTGATGATTCGTCAGACAATGAGTCAGGTTATGGCTCTCAGCACAATGAGCCAAACCACACTGGGGTAAAACCTGGTGCAGCTCTCAGCAGAGACGCAGCACATCTTCGCAGTCTGGAAAATGTCCAGTCAGATGGACAAATGACCCCAGTTATGCGCATTCTTGAAGCTGTTCAGTCAGGTGGACAGCCTCCTCCAGGTCTCTACAATCCTGAGGTGGTCCAGTCAGGTGGACCGACCACCACAGGTGAGTGTAGACTTGGAGCTGTCCCGTCAGGGGGACAGACGGCATCAAGCTCCCCCACAGCCATGGCGAGGGGGGGGCTTGACACACAGCCAGGGGGGCGTGGCACAAGACACCTGCCCAGTGTTGTGGGCGTTGACTGCATCCCACTGAACCGACACCCAGTCCCCCCAGCTTTTCACTTTAAGGACCGCAGGGTCCCGGTGTGCTATGACACACATCCATCGGTGCTTAGCCGCACCTCAATGCGCTCTCACAGCTCTTTCACTCCTGTCCAGGAGAATGAAAAGAGTTATTCTGCAGCACCTCACCGTGCTGTCAGCTTTGGTCCTCCACTCACTGGAGACCCTCTTGGTCATCATGACCCTCACTCTCTCCACCGGAGAGAACCAGGGGGGTCCAGCTCAGATGACTCGGACCATTCCGGTCCCCCAAGGGAACGTGGTCTTCGGACCCGCCAGCTTGAGTCCCTCGCAGAGGACATAGAGCAGTTCAACCCAAACAACCGGGAGGTTAGTATAGAGGACTACCTCTGGGAGGTTGAACGCTGCCTCCTCGACCTGCCTCATCCTTCGTCACGTGAGAAGCTGAAGCTTCTCTGGAAGACGACGTCCAGGAGCGTCCATGTTTACATGGAATCCCTCCCACCTGCCGTCAGAGACCATTACTCATCCCTCTGTCATGCACTTAGGGAAGAGTATTTTCTGTACAATGATCCTGCCTCTGCAACCTTTGGTGCACTTGCCATTACTCAGAAGGAGGCGGAGCCTCCCAGAGAGTACTATAGGCGCCTTAGGGCCGCCTACTTCCAAGGCCGCAGTGCACCGGGGTTGGATGAAGACCAGACTTTAAAGTCGCTCTTCATTAACAACCTCCACAACAGTGTGCGGTTTGATGTCGCTCTGTTCTGCAGGACTACAAACCCCACCATGAAAGACCTCCGCAAATACGCGCAGATGGTGTGGGAGCTGCGTCACAGTTCAGGTGAAAACCATGATGGTGACGCAGGCGTCCTGAGAACGCAGGCGACCGGAAACACGAACCTGTCACCTGTAGGTCACGAGGTCCCCTCCCCCACACCTGCTGTGGATGGGGGACCCGTTAGATGTCCACAACCTCGACCACGAGGTGGACAACGGCCTAGAGGTAAGAGATCAGGCAGACCGAGACCTCACCACTCCCAGCGGAGAGGTAAGTCTTACAACCGAGGCCGAGGTCAGACCCAAAACCACTGGGACGCAGACGTCCCACAGTGGATTAAAACCTGCCTTAAGGAGGTGATGCAGGACCTGAACCCGCCTGGTCAGAAGGGACCCGGCTCCCCTGAGGAACCGGACTCCCGGCCCCTGACCGCATGACTAGGCCGGTCGCCTCTCCCCTCTGCACACAAAGTTTGCTTTGTCAAGAGGAGGAGGAGGAGATCCAGGAGGTCAAAGAGGCCCTCAGAACCAACAGAGGAGCCCCCTTTGACAGTCTTGGGTGATCTGGTACGCAATGGCACTGCCAACCGCGTATATACTTCAGTGATGGTAGGGGGTGTAGACACCCTCGCCCTGCTTGATACTGGGTCAGAAATCACCCTCATGTGTTCAGCCACCTTCACGCAGGTTGCTAGAACCATGCGTGCCCTAGGAAAGCCACTTCAGGTGGAAGAGTGTAGCATAAACATCAGAAGCTTCACTCAGGACGTGTCTCCCATCACTAAACGTGTCTGGGTCGACATAACTTTCCAGGACATGTCGGTGACACATCCCATCTATGTCACTGACCTGAACACAGAGGACCTTCTTATTGGTCAGGACCTCTTAAACCGACTGGCCGTGCTGATGGACTGCAACCAATGGCGCCTTTGGTCCCAAGTCCCCAGCCCGACTCCCCTTGGCCCTGAACCAGGCCACCAAGCTTTCAACAGCAGAGTCGATGCCATCCAGTCTAGAGGTCCCCTACCAATACTTGGGTCTCTCCCAAAGTTTGACCCCAGCCAATCCACTTCAAGGCTCCCTGATAGTCAGCATCCGCTGCAGGTGACGAGCCGAGACCCAGTTCAAGCACACCACTCTTTACTCTTGTCACTGAAGGACGTGGGTTCTTCTTTGTACATGAGTACTTCTTTGCACGCCCACCACACCGTGGGGGGTGCACACATGGATGGAACCTCGGTTCCGGAGGCACCTTTGGCGCGCTGGTCCGAGAGATCGGCCACCGACGCCGGCCTGCTTAAAGTTCCGAGCCACCGCTCACTTTCAGCACGGTCACTTCAGACCTTAACCAAGGTCCCTGGTTCATGTGCCTCCTCGACTCGCTGTCCAGATCCCGTGCCGGTGATCTGTGACACATCTCTTCTGGAGCTGAACAATCGTTCAGCCAACCCGCAGGTCCACAATCTGACACGCGGTCAGATTAAAGTGACCGCATTTCCACCGTTAGAGATGTCAACTGACAGTTCATTTCACAATCTTGAACTGATGGTGCCTCTCACTGACAACCTGCGGTCGTCCCCCACCAGTGACGACACGCATGACACCGCTCTCCTCATTCCCACAACCAAAACCATCACCAGCACTCACCATGTCAACCTCAAACAGGTTCTCCATGGAACAAAACCGAGCACTGAAGGTGACCTGGTTGTGCAGGCTCCGATGACTCAACCAGGGAAACAGACCGCGTCTGTACCAGAAGAACCTTATTCAGGTTTCGAGTCAAAGACCGAGCCACACCCTGCTAAAGCTAGCGCTTTACACAGCAGAAATGAGGAGATGCATTCATTGAGGTCTTCCGCGATTATCACACGATCTTCGCGCGGGTCTCGCACGAAAGGGGGGTCACAGACCTCCACCTGGCGTGCGTCCCCACTGACCTCGAGGCACCGCCATCTTCTGTACACCAGTACATACTCTTTCTAGCTGTATACGTGGTAAAGCGGCGCGGAACCACAAAGGTGGTCCCCGCTAACCAGTATCAGCTAGTTTTTTCCTTTGGCAACCGCCAGTCCGCCTGGAACCGGTGCCACTTCGGCTACTTAGACCCACCATCGGTGTCTACCATCCTTCTCCACACCATGATGAGTAACATTGCTGCTCACGGCAACCCTCATCTATGTGGATGACTTCCTCATGCGTCACTGCACCTGTGAGGAACATTTAGCCGAGACACGACACGTCCTTTATCAACTTCTGGTAGCGTGAACCAAACTTGCTCTCAGCATAGTTTGGGAGGCCGCACCAAAGCTGAAGTCATTGGGTTCATAGGTGGCGCTGATGGGACTGAACCCCAGCAGGGAGAGTTCACGCCAGTCAAAACCTCAGAGCCCGACAAACGTGTCATAACTTGGGAGCCTCCATCTTGACACAGCCATTCCGGCTGCTGCCCTCCTTCCGAACCAAGCGTTCAGCCACTGGAGCTTCCCATCTTTGGTCGACTCAGACAGGCACACATGCCACACGCAGTGTCATGGTTGCCCTGTACGACATTTTGGTAATGGAGGCCAACCTCCATTCACCATACCACTCCCAGTCATTTTCCCAGGTTGACCGAGTCAACCACAGCACCACCCACATACTCCGGTATGGCAACAGCGGTGGTGCAGATGGAGACGTGAGCCTCCAACGGGTGTTGGTGACCAATCGGTCCACCATACACCACTCCACAGGTTCCACTCCCTCCAAAGAATGACTGGTAGAGAAATTACCTTACACTGCACCTTCTGGACCAGCCAGAAGAGGTCAGTGTTGTCACGGCCTGCATCGCAGAGCCACTCAATCAAGTTACTCCCTCGGAGTAAGGTCAACTCCTCCCCTAGCGAGGGGGGGGAGAACCTCCATTCCAGGAGCATAACAGATTTTAATCAGTAGGGTTTAGTGCCAGCATGCTCAGCTCCCAGCAGGTGCATGTACTAACCCCTGACACCATCAGAAATCTAACCCTGCCTCCTTAGACAACATGAGCAGTTACAAAGCTTGAGTTGAACCATTCAGGGAAATATAGTCACTGTAAACTCATATCCAGCTCTGTTAACACCACTTAGCATGCCTTAGACCAGTCAAGTATTGTTTAGGAGAAATAACCCCTGTGTATAGTCAGAAATCTCACACGAGATCGAAGGGAGATTAGCTCCTCCGTTAGCAGCTTCAGTACAGGTAGAACCACCTTACTTAGCTCCACTAACCCGGGTTGAGCAATTTCTCAAGACTAACACCACCACGGTTATACAACCTTCACAGATACATCTGACAGTCCCGGCAGTGCTATTTTAACCTCTGTGAAACCACAGAGCCAAGAGTTGTGATTTCTTCAAAACTTAGCCATTATTAACAGAAATAATGTGTACAGTTTTAAGCCTCTGTAGTGAAAGTTGGGTTTTGGAAGGAAACACACACGTGCACCTCCACACACCACACTTCACTCTCACTCCTCACCGGAGCAGGTGCACCAAAAGCCCCAGACGGCTGGTGGCTTTTGGACACTTGCTCACTGGTGCAACCACATCCACAGTTTACAGATCAGACTCTACTCCTTGTATCCGGTACCTCCGCTTTTGTAAACTTGTCCTCGAGCTGCCTACTAACCCATCTCCCTCCTGTTCTTCAACTTTCCTGCCCTTTCCTACCTCTTTCATTTTCACTGGTGATGCACTTGTAAGAAATGAAATGTATGAATGCTTAGATAGTTAGAACAGGAATAGTAGGTCTGCCCAGACTAGCCTTACCCTGCCCAGACTAGCCTTGCCCTGCTCGGACAATAACCTCATGTATGAACTGTTGGACAGGAAATGACCTTGTGTTTCACAGGACATTGGGACATTCACAGACTCATAGACGTTTCGGCCCAGGTTTGCTCCAAAGCCTGAGATCCGCATCCCACTCTTCGGACCAAAGGGGGGATGTTGGGGGCCGCTCAACCTCATGGAAGGGGGAGGGGAGACCACGTTTTGAGAACAAAGGACCACATGCCTACAACTGAAAAAGTCTGCCATTGGTCACGTGATCACCCCCTGGACCCCCCCTTCCAAGGTGCAATACTAGAGGCCAACGGCAGGGGGAGCCCGAGAGCTCCCTCACCAGCTGGAAGGTCCAGGGCGGGCCCTCCGTCAGGATTGGTCCACATGACCCAGAGCCGACCGGTAACACGAAACCACAACAAGAGGTATAAAATACCCCCGCAGACGTGATTTCTGCCTCTCCAATGTTGAAACTTGCATAAAGACGGACGCATCCGTTTCGCACGGAGACGAAGTGCCACGTGTGCCCGCTGACCGGGCCCGGAGTTCCATACCCGGCCGGACCAGCCGACAACCACCGTGGAACTACTTCTACTTTTCCCTTTTTCCTTTTTTTCTTCTTCACCGGAGTCCGAGTGTGCAGCTGGCAGCGCACCCTCCTCCCGCATGCAGACCTGAAGCCGCTTCTTCTTCCCCTCCTCAAAAGAAGCGCTTGATCATCCTGTGGACTTTTTCCTTGTCCACAGACCAGTTTTAGCTTGTTTTACCTGGGACGCCAGAGAAAACAAACTCGCAGCCGGGAAATCAACGGATTTTCCCCGGCCGCCGGCAGCACGTTCACCCTCATCAAACTGAGTAAGGCTTAGAGTCTGGGCAGGCAATGAGAATAACGTGACTGTAATATTGCTGTGTGTTTATTATTGTGTTGAAGTCAGGGACGCCGATCCCGTGTTTCCAACCAATCTGTGTCTGCGCGTTGGATTTACATCCACGCGAACCTCCGCACTGTGTAACCCGCTCTCTCTCTCTCTCTCTCGCTCTCTCCCTCAACTTGCACAGACCATTTCTAGATGACTGTGCAGTCCAGAGACAGTGTGCAGAGCTGAACATATTCTGTCCACTGCCCTTCTCCCTCCCTCCTTTTCAGTTTTCCTCTCCTCCTCATAAACGATCGCGTAAAAGCAGCCGCGCGCTGCTGCACCCGCTTCTGTGACCGTGTGTAGTTCACTGTCCCTGGGATTTCTCAGCCACGAGCCCCCAGGCGCGCTCCGAGCAGGCTCACGAGCCGTGCACGAGCACAGTGACGTCACGCTGTCCAGAACGAGTGCGCCAAGCGCCTCTGGTGGCCGCGTTGGTGATTGCAATCTCTTGAAAGACCGCCACTCGGTGGACAAGTCGAGTCATTGCATTCTCCCTCCGTGCGCCGCCGCGCCCCTAGTGGTCATTCCGGTTACTGCCTCGAACTAGACGCCTGCCGCCATCTAGTGTCCGTTCGAGGTCATTACACCCACACACACTGACCCTCCAACGCCTGCCGCCACCTGGTGGACGTTCGTGGTCATTACACCCCACTCAGGCTTCCACACATTCACTCACACACACTCACTCATACACACTCTCACACACTCACACACACACACACCCTCTTTCGTTGTACATAGTGTTTGCTGTTTAATAGATTAGATCTTCGTGTTTGATTGTTTATTACTTAATTGTGTTGTTTTAATAAATAATTTATGAATTATTTTTGAATAAATACTTTTTGTTAATAAACGCATTTTAACTGAATTGATCGATTCTTGGTTATCATTGTGTATTTATTGTTGACAATTCACTGGTTTGTAACAGTCTGTGCTCGAAGCTCACACCTTCCTTGTTATTTAATATTGTTATATTTACACAGAAATATTAACTTTACTTAAATAACCCTTTTTGACAAACGAGACTGAAATTTGGTATTAGCTATTTCCAGCTTAGCTGGTGGTGCCCCGATTTAATTATTATTTGATAAATAACCAATTTATGCAAATTAATAATTTTTATTAATAAATTATTTTGGATAATTTATTAACTTTTGAGTAATTACTCAATTACTCTAGGAGGTGCTGATGAGTAACTAACCGTTTACTTCATTAGTAATTCCAATTTTTCCTAAATTACTTTCAGTAATCTATTACTTTCAGTAATCCATTACTTACAGTAATTATTTATGCTAATTACCAACCATAAATCCCAACACTCCCCAGTCCTCCTCCTCCTCCTCCTCATCCTCCTTGCACTTCTCGGTATGGATTGTTTAACAAAAAACAAGAATACTGGAGGTTGGCTCTGATAGCTGTCTGTTCTATCACCTCATAACAACTTTGGTGACTCACCATTGCTTTACTCTGAGTCGTGAAACTACTGCTGAACTGTTAAAACAGCTGGAGTTTCTGCTGAGAGGCGAAAGATGTCTATAGCAGAGCAAGCGTGAACAGCATGCAACCTCTCAGGGCCTGTTTACATGACAACGATCCACTGGAAACTTCCTTTTTCATCGTGCAACATTTTGAAATCGATCACTGCACACACATACAAACAGAAACATTACAAAACTGTTGGTTGCATTACAGGCCACCGGTTGTTGTGTATTTTGGAATACAACCACCCACACATGCAAGCACACAGAGAAGGCGGCAAAGCAAAAGACAAATAAAATAAAAAGCTCCAGTCTGTCTTCGCCCACAGTTTTTGCTGAATGGAGAAAATGTGTCTTCATATGTGATTAAATTAAATTTAACTCCTAAATGGACGAATACAATACTGTCATTTTAAGGTGTTTTTACAGAGAAAACAAACAAAAGTGGACAAGGAAAGCATTTTCACAGGAAGGAAATTGTAGAACCAGTCATGGATCCAGACTTTGGCAATACTTGCTGTCCTCAATGTTGCGACCTGGATATTTTAGAAAGATTTATCGTTTACTTTGTATTGAGATACAGTGGTTTGAGTTGTAAATGTTGCATTTCTCTTTAAGAACCAAAGTGTTGCGACAGTGCGACACCAGTTTGTTTTATGGCAGTCGAGTCGAGGCATGTGGAACGAATGTAACCTGTGTTAGTTTCAAATAGTTGCAAATAGCACTAGCTGATGAGGAAAGCATTTCTTATTATAAATGTTTGTTTAAATAATTTGTTACAGGTACTCTGTCATAAAGACTCCAACTGATTGAACTGCTTTACTAGATTCAATGAAGCGTCTGCAGTGTTCTGCCGATGTGCTTGTACCCTTTCGTTTCTCATTTTGTAACAGCTGGAAATGTACAATCTTACTGTGACCTTATGAAAAGTAATATATTTAAACACATTTCATGAGCTTCGTGGTTGTATTGCATGAATTAATTCTTTATGGTCAATTCTGCATTTTATGGTCACTATTTCCTATTGTTCTTCAAATCTGCACATTTTTAGAAACAGGCCACTCATCTTTGACTTTTTAAACAATATTATATAGAGAACATATAGAATTCATACAGCATTTATTGGGATTTGTTGTGAGATGGAAATGTGATTAAACAAAAAATTACTTGTAAAATGTCTTAACACTCAAGTATTTCAATGAATGCTCCAAAGGGTAAAATGAGATCCATCAATCAATAATATCTTCCTCCAACTTTGAACCAACATGGTACATTCCTTCCTTTGAGCCGTGTTTCAATACACATTGTTGTTTGTGCATCGTGCACCAGCCACCTGCCATCATGTGTACAGATGTGAAGTGAAATTTTACCCAATGTTGAATGTGTGTTTGCAGTCTGGTGCTGATCGAAGCTGCGCAGGCGTTGCTTTTACATGTTTGACCGTTTTGTGTCGCAATGCGTGCGCACTGTGGGTTTGTCCGATCATATTTGTAATTATGTAATTAACAGTAATTACATAACCCCCCCATGCCTGCCTCTAATATTATCCAGACTATGTATGTTCATGAAAAAATACCCCATAAAAAGGAAAATACTTGAGTCATATCCATTCCAGAACCTTCTGTGAATTTTTTCCGCCGTGCTTTTAGCCCATAATTTGCATTCTGTATTTCTTTTCTTCATCACAGCAACAGCTTGTCTTCTTGAGTCCTTCAAAATATTTATAATTGTTTGTTCCAATTCTGCTGACTGATATAATCTGAGGTTTTTCCTGTAGCACCATTCTCTTGTCATACAGTGGCACCTCGTGGTAGAAGCCAATTAATAAATCGCATAACCTGCCAAACGACTATAAAAAAAAGTGTGACTTATAGTCTGGAAAATGTGGCATAGGGTCATATTTCAGTGGAGGATGGCTTGAAAGAACAGCCAATATGAGGAGGTAACCTTTTCCAGTGAGAAGGTTATTTAGCATTCGGTTGTCGTCAGAATGAGAAATCATGCCGGACAAGACGGTTTGTCATAAACCAGAATGTTCGATGGGTTCAAATGTCTTCGGCTGTCCTCTGGCCACTTAAACTCTAACCTACTATACAAACTCACAGTGAGAGGCCACTAAATTCAGAACAATGCCCCTCTGTCCCCTGTGTGTTGCCTTTCTTTCCCTCCATTCCCTCTTTCTCTTACGTCTCCCTTTCTCACTGTGTGTTCCTCCCCACCCTCCGTGCTCCCTTCTTTTCGCAGAGTGATTTTCCACTTCCCTGCATTTTCCTTCTCATCAGATAGTCCTGATTTACCACAGACGCGCGCACACACACACACACACACACACACACACATTCAAAATGGCACGACGTCATCCAGGAGGATATATTAGCGGGAGAAAAATCACTCACACACAGTTTCTCTGAGCGCTGCAGACTACAAACTCCAGCCGTCATCAGAGGAAAAGGTCAGGCCTTCAGTGTGTCAGCAGAGACAGGCCGGCCTAATTTGATTCCTCCTCATCCACTCTCAGGAATACATATTCATTATGAACCCCTCTTGTCCTCAGAGAACCAGTGAATCTCTGTCTCTCCGTGTCTCACTCGAAACAAGGAGAGAGAAAGATGTTGAAAGTCTAGAACTGCTCTCAATGACCAGAATAGCTTTGTGAACTCAGAAGTGGATCATTTCTCTCAAGGACGAATGGGCCGAGGTCGGGTGTTGAAAACGGGACTTCCTTTTTCGCCATTCAGCAGGGAAGGCTGCGGATACCTGCTCCGCTGCCGGATTGGTCACAAGACAGGTGGGGTTTTCTGGTGAAAATGTATTGATAACTTGACTTTTCCTCTTCCTGTCCAGTCAAAACATTAACTTTGACAAAGTGTTCCCCTGCACACTGATCATTACTCTTGGATTAAAGTTTCTATTTCATTAATCACTCCAGAGCGGAAGGCAGTACCTCCAATGGCCAAAGTATTTATGACGGTGGCGATTGAGAAAGCGACTGACATGAAGAGACAGACACACATGCAGGTCGATGGAGAATTTAGAGTGACCTTTCTGAAACGAAAACACAAAACACGACGCATTTTCACTTGAAATGCTGTTGCGTAAACGGGGCCTCCGTCAATTTTTACATTTCCCTGTGAAGATCTTTGTATGGTTTACGATCCTATCCGCATGGGGAGGTGGTGAAAGCTGCGTGACGTTATAAAAGTCACAGTATGAAGGAACTGCTGAATAAACAACTTTCACAACCTTAACACAGATTTCACACCGGCTGCCCAAAACGGCCTCATAAATTGTGACCATGATTGTTGCCTTCTTTTCACAGTAAAACGGCGTTTCTCCAAATCTGCCCTCTTCAGCCTGCGTTTCTCCCCAGTAAAACACAAAATAATCTACTCACAAGACTGGAGACACAAGGTTTCTGGATCAGTAACAGAATTTCAAAGTTTATTCATACTTTGTGTTCGTCAAACTTTAAACCACACAGTCAGAGCCACAATATATGGATGTGTGTCATTAAGATTTTATTGATCCTCCTCTTCACTTTTGTAATTTGCTTTTGCTTGACGACACCGTGGGAGTTTTAATCTGCTTCTAAAGTGTCAGACTGCTGCAGCCTCCACCCAAAAGGACCAATAAAACTGAACAACAACTCTGGTCCAACATGATCAAGCACTTTTCTCATTAAACCCACTGTAAAAACTGTAAATATGTACAATATTAACCTTTTTGATGGCTCTAATTTGTCAGTTGTTTCTTCTTCTTTTTTTTATCCTTACTATTGTCTGCAATGTATTTTTTAAAATTCATAATATTTCAATATGTATTATTCTTTAATGTTGTAATTTTCATATCATTGTACAATGTTTAGCTGCTGTGATTCCTGAATTCCCAGAAGAAAGACGAGTTTTTTTTGAGAATCTCGTGAGTCCTCTTAACATTTGACACAAGTTTGACCTGATTACCAAATCTTTTCAGAAAACTTTGGTTGCATTTCAAGGGTCCGTTAATACGACAGCGGCGCTCGTCGCCACTTAAAACTTTTTGAAAACGGCTCCCAAGGTAGAACCTTTGCAAATGCATATACTGTAAGTAGATGGATGATAACAACAATGACGACCTCCAGAGTGGCATGACTACAGTATCTATTAGTAGCTATTTAAATATTTATGATGTTTGAGAACCCCTGCGAAATGTCGGTCATGGGAACATGACAATTAATACATTTCAGGAAATATATATACTTTCAGACAAGAAAATAACATAATCTACTGTAAACAATTAGCAATGTGTATATTGTTGCTCTTTTTTTAAAATGTTTGCAGTGTTTATTTATTTTAACATTGCTGTGTTTTTATTGTATATTGTCATTATTGCCGTTTTTCTTGTGAATAATTCATAATGCTTTAATACAACAATGTTTGATTATTATTTAATTGTTTCAGATTAGACTATTATTCTTTAATTCTGACTCATTCATGTTTTTCTGCGTTGTAGAGCTGCTTTGATGACTGAATTTGATGAATGAAGTCTTATCTTAACTTCTTGTTTAATCTAATCTGCATCACGACGACACATGCAGATTGTTGCGCCAGATCGGTATTTACGGAGCGCAAACCAGAGCCAGGGAAAAACCCTGCAGGGTTCAAGTGATGCAGACATTTAATTTACAAAAAAAAAAGAAGAAGAAGCAAGCAGGTGGAAGGAGGAAGGAAAGGAATGAGGCAGGGAGGAAGGAAAGAAACCTAAAAAAACGAGAAGTCAATACAAGAGAAGTGGAGGGTCTTGTAAAACCGCCTTGCTGGAAGGGGCAGAAGTGTAAATCACCCGAACAAGCTCGTGAAAACATCAAATAAAAGGTTGAAGTAGGTGGTGGGCGGAGGCTGAGCGTGTGCTGCTGGAGTTTTACTGATTCTGAGCGGTGAGGACGAGCATGGAGGGGAAGATAAATGCGCGCCAGGCTTTTCTCATACTCGGCTGTCAGCTCGCACTCTCAGCTTTCCCCAGAATACAATCAAGTTTTTATGAAGCTCGGGTGGCCTGTCATTTCCCAGAGTGCAAACCTGAAATGTGACCTCTCCAGTGTGCACACAGTCAGACACTGTGAGGCCGTTCTCACTCTCACTCTCACACATACAGCCTCAATGCCAACAAGTGTTTTTTTTGTTGTTTTGTTTTACTTTACAACAATATACTACAATTCTGATAGTTCAAATGTCAAAATAAACCTGCACTTCACATAAATAGAACAGAATACAAAAAGATAACTTTTTCTTTATCATTCTCTGGTTTCACATAACAAAAGGCTTCTCACACAAAGCTGACTAAGGTCCTATATAGAGCATCCTGAGTAGCAGCATTTCAAAAAACGTGTGTTTCCGCACATTTCCACAGAGACAAAGTCGCAGAATTTCTGAAAAGTCCCACCTTTGAGGGCCTTGTTCAAAAAAAAATTGTATTTCCAGTTACTTCGTCATGTAAACAGACACTCGGAATGCAAAAGAAGATTTTCACTGAGTCTTTAAATAAGAGTTTTGTCTGTTTTGCGACCTGTTTACACAAGAACAATATTGTTTCTATGTTTCTTTGCTTGAGTTCTCTCGAGCACACTAAAGAAAAATTACTAAAAGTGGTGTGGAGCCAGGGTGTGGAGCCAGCTGAGAAAACTACTCTCAAAACATTTATAGATATTGTAAATCACATTGTGCTTTGTATGTTTATTTAGTGTACGTTCCTCTCAGTATGTTGCACAATGTGGTAGATAAGCCTGATATTCCATATTTGTGAAGGCAAACATGGTAAAGTACGCCTTATTTTATGTGCAAACCTTCAGTAGATTAAGGTGTTACTTAACCAAATAGTCTCATTAGAGTTTGTTGCCAAAAATTCCAAAACACAAAACCTTCAACATATGTAGCTTACAAAAACAAGCATTTTGAATATTATGGGTTAGAATTGAAATAAGAGAGAATAAATGTCAAATCATTGTGCAAAACATTTTCTCTTTAGTTTATCTTCTTCACTTTTATAACAGTTTGTCCTCCCGGAGCCTCCAAAGTCTTGGCAAAGGAAGAGCTGATGAAACACACTCCTTAACATGAGCCTCGATTTTTAAAATTGAATCTGTAAACATCCCAACTTTTACTTTTAACATCATGATATCTTACAGTCTCTTTGATTTTCAAAGTTCTCTCACACTTTGGTGTTTCCATTTTGTGATATTTTGATTTGAATCTGTGCTCAGACTTTACTGCTTGGTTTAAAAATGGTGCATTTAGATTTTTCAGTCAGGTCTGATTCAGCTGTGAATTAAACTAGATAACAAAAATCTGCCTTTATTTTTTTTTTTTTAAGGTTTTTTTTTTTACTCTCAATGAGACAGACATCTATTATTGGAATAAATAGTGACACATGTTCATCGAACTTACAGTTGTTAAGCAGTAGTCAAATTGAAAGTTATGTGACATTGTGGTTAAAATTACAATAAAAAAACGAGTGTATTTTACTTTCACATCCAGACTGATGTATTTTCATGTTGAATTTATGTTTCTGCTGGACTGACTCACTTTCATGACACACAAATCTGCAGCTATCCACTAAACTCTGAGGAAATACAACTGGAGACAGTTTTAAGCTCCACATAACCATTGTGCTCAACAAGCACACGTCTTTTTATTCATTCATCGAAAGATTTGCCTTTTTAAATGGCTTTTCTTGGCTGTAGCTTTTTTAAATTTATTTTAGAGATAAAACAATGCCACAATGGAGGAATAAGAGACGAGTAATCAAAAATGAAGACTTGTTTTGTTGATTGCTTTGCCCACCATTTGACAGATGAAGACCAAATTACAAAAATCTTGCCAATCATCCAAAAGATGCTGGTGAAAACACCAACAGAGAGAGTTTCAGTTTTCCACAGCAGACTTCCTTCACGTCCTCCTGCCGAGGGCCTGGATCATCCTCATGTTGGGATGTCGGCCACTTTCGTCTCTCAACACTATCGGCTACAAACACATCAGGTCTCCTCTCAGCTGTGGTGTTTGACCACATTCTCTCACCAGAGCATGAAATAACTGTGTGTGTGTGTGTGTGTGTGTGTGTGTGTGTGTGTGTGTGTGTGTGTGTGTGTGTGTGTGTGTGTGTGTGCGTGCGTGTGCGTGTGTGTGTTTTCAAGTGGCGGTGAGCGAGACTAATGAGGAAATTGTCCGGCAGCAGTCAGGAATCAGTGAACGGACTCATCTATATTTAGACATACCAATGGAAACAAAGCCTTTTTCTTTTTAAAAATGATAAACGCTCAAATATACTTTAACCCTCATTATACTGTATTTATTTGATGCATTAAATTATTCAGATTTTGTTCTCGTCTTTGACTTTTCCTGAAGGTAATATCCTCTCTGTGGGATTTATGGTTTTCTCTCCATCATTATTTGCTGTGAACATCAATCACCATCGAAAGAATTCTAACTTGTGAAGGCTGGAACAAGCTCCTGGTGTCGGTTTAACCCCCGATCTCCCATATCATCTTGATTCTTGTATTGTAATGATGTATTCAATTGTTTTGCTTGAATAATAATGTAATGCTGCCAAAGCAAAAAAAAAAAAACATTCAACATAAATGTTCACTTCAAGAGTGTCAAACAGCCTTTACGTGATATAAATGTCTATATTTTCACAAAACTCCACCAAGATTTATACAATCTCAACATAAAGCCAATTTTAATGAAAGCTAATGATTTTCCTTTTTTTTTTTTTTCATTTTCTTCGTGGTTTGGCCGAATCGGAGCCTCATGGGGGCCAGGTTTGACACACGGGCCTTATGTTTGATACCAAATCAAAATTTCTCCACTTGATCATCTATTGTCATTAAAGAGTATGTCAAACATGTTCGATTGTACAATTAAGATAAAGAAAATATAAGGGAGAGTAAATCCAACGGTTTGATAGTTCAGTTAAAACGGTCTATTTGAGTTTACAGAACTGAAATTCCTGCTCGGGTGAAACACGCACATACATAAATATCAGTTAATTAACCACGAGGAAGAATTTAAGTTCTGAACTGATGGTGTTTTCCCAGTACAGACCTGACTTTAACATAATCAGTTCCATCCGGGCTGACAAAAAGAGACAGAAAGATCTGAACCAGGACATGTTCTTAACACGTTTTATAACCTTGTGTGTACATGCTCCTTGAAAATAAAACTGTAAGTGCTCCTGCAGTTCCCATCCTTGGTTGCCTTCAAAATAACATTTTTATATTTCTCTTTCTCACTGTAGAGGTTTTCTACAGAAACTCAGAAAAGAGTTCCACCTGGATAAGGATAAATTCTCCCCACCAGTCAGCTGACCTGTCAGTGGTCCACTGCTTTTTCTTCCACCGACCACTTTTGATAGCTCCAGACCATTACAGACCAAGAAGACGCCACCAGAGCAGCAGTTTTAGAGATGATCTTTCCCCTTTTCCTTGTCCACATATGCCAAGTAAAATTAGTCAATTTTTCTCCCAAAAAATTAAAAACAAATCCAACTCAGATATCCCATCAAGACAATCTGTTGGTGGTATGTAAAGGATTCCGATCCATAACTTACCTTGTCATCCTTCAAAGTGATTATCTCCTTGATGAAAAATGTTTCCCCGAGGCGAGCTTCTTAAAAATAATGAAATAGAAAAATGAGCCCGTCTTTAACGATGAGCCAGGTCCTTAAGATCCAGCTCCTTCGAAAGAGCCAAAAATCACATCTCTGTCCGCATCTAAATATGGCGCGTCATTACGCCAGAGAAAACACAAATAGTATTTCCATAAAAGGATGACGAATTTGGTCAATTTATAAGTCTATGATTCATTTTTTTAATAAACCAACATGAGCAACAAGCCCTATTCAAGTATTGCCCCTTTTTCTTGAGAGCATGAAGGACCTGCTTGTTGCTGTAAACACTCACAGTGCAGCTTGAAGAGACAGGGATAAGCTGCTGGTGCTGTTTTCCATTGAGCAAACAGTGGTGAAACGTGGCGATACTTCAGAGAATATAAGTGAAGCCACTTGTTACTGACAGTTCTGGGCCATCGTTTGAAAAAGTAAATGATGAAAACCTTGTTTGATTTGGTCCTTAACCTTCACACACACTAAATAATTTAAATCAGAGAGGCATGGGTGTCGCTGGTTTCCCTACTGAATGTTTACAGAGTCCAAATAGTACACAAAATCCACCCACAGGGCTTCACTGACAGTTTCATGTTCCTAAAATCACAGGCAGTGCAGTTGACAGATATACAGATTCATTTGCCCTCCAGAAAATGCTCCCAGCAAAGCAATGTTCCAGTTATTCTCCAAATAAATGCAGGCAGAGAACAACATGATTCTCCTTTTCTTCCACTAGATTTATTTTGTTCTCAAGGCAAGCAGTTCTGCCCGGGACTGTATTTCCACTTTAGTTTTTGTGTTGGGAGCCATTAATAGCACTCATTCCGATCATGACCCAGCCCGCTTTCGACAGCGTCTGCTCCATGCCGATAGGCTCTCTCAGCCCCCGCACCCTTATCAGCAAATCAATAATGCTTTTTTAAACCCCAGACTCTGCCCGCTGCAGTTTTCCACCAATCAATGAGGCTCAACTAAAGTTCCACATGCAGCCTGGGATGACACCAGTGCTCGGCAGCTACAGGAGAAGAGCTTTGATCTGTGCACGGGGAAAAACCAGGCAGAAAGTCCATCAGCTGATTTTACATCAACATGTGACAGCAGTCAAGGATTGAAATTAATTATTTAATTTCTTTATTTGTTTACACATATTCACATACACAGCACACATACACAACACATCTCTATCATAAATCTTTTTTTTTGTTTAGTTTTATTTCAACAAGAATTTTTTTTTTAGTTGTCTGTCTATCAAGAAACAACTTATATGTGAAAAGCATTCTACGACATTCCATCTGTGACCACCAGATGTCACTGTATGACCACAGAATGCTGCTATAGTACCACAGATAAACCTCCAGTTATACTGTATTTGACCAACCGCCCAATCAAATTATCACCAAAAAGAAAGGCAGTATTTAAATGAGAAAGCAAGTATTTAGCGAGAAAGTTACAGGTTCAAATCCGGACTGGGCTCTTCCTTGTGGAGTTTGTTTATCCGGGGTGAATGTCTGGCCAAGTCTGATCTCATAGTAGCAACTGTCATTGTTATTTACAAAAAATCATCATGAGGCTCCTGGGGCCATACATGGCCTTTAAACTCTGCTTGACCGGCCCGCAGGGTGTCACTGAAAATCTTTAAATCAAATGAAAATGACTGCTATTATTGTCTTTTTTTGTTACGTCAATATAGTTTAATATAGTTGAACATTTAATACATGAAGCACAAGACAATTGGAAAAAGTCGACAAGGGTTGCGGCTGAAATACAACAGAATATCTGGTTTAATGTGTTTTAAGAGAAAATTCACAAGTCAAAGGGCAGCCAGGAGCTGGATCTAGACCATAAAGGCTATCATTAAAATAACAGAGATACACTAGAACACACTCAAATGCACTTGCATCTTGGACTTCAGTCATTGTTCTAACATTGACTTCAAAGGACACGAACATGCGATTTTAGTGGTATTTACAAGTTTTGCATATTTTTGGAAGAGTATTTAGGATAATGACTAGTGTTTCCTGCTGATCCAATCAAACAAGCTTCCTGTTGATACAGAGTAAGTTGGTACAGGAAACTATAACAATAGGATGTTGGTTCCCCCTGAGCAAAAAGTGGTCCAAAATACTTTATCTCTATACGTCCAGAAGACGTCCTCCGAGGGGCCAGAAGAACGTTTTTTTTAGTCTTGTCTGGACATCAATGTAATACACTTAAAGCCAGAATGAGGACGTGTCTTGGACGTCTATGGACGTTGCTTGCTCAGCGGGTTCAGAGTGGTGATCAGAAGCACCACGACTGCGATTCAAAATTAATCCTCTCCCGACTCCGTCAAACCGCACTAAAGAACTCGGGTATGTATCGTGTGTCAGACGTTTGAACAGGTGCAGTTCTGCACTCGGAATATGAAATCTAAAACATCATGAAGACGCGGTGCAGCTTGATGTGAAGCGTTTTAGACGTGAAGACCCACAATGCCCCAGGGCCATTCTGAGGCACCAAGGTCGACGTCACAAGGAGAAGCAACATGTCAGTGTTAATGCCGGAGGCTGCACAAACTTGCACTCTGTCCAATCATGCATGTGTTGTAGTGTGGGAGGTGAAGGTTGTACTACTGTTGTGGGGCCTTGGGTCTATTTTAACAGTTGCATTAATCAGATGTGTAGTTTTTGCACTAAATTAAGAAGAAAAAAAAAAACCTAGTAATGTAAATCAATTAAATTGCTATGTGACGGTAAAATCTTGAGTCAAGGAGACGTTTATGGTTGTGTTTATTCACTCACTTCAGATGAATCAGGCTCAAGGAACTCTGTAGTGGCACCGATAAGGGAGTGCAGAAAATATATCTGAACTTGTCAGAAAAAGAAAAAAATAACACAACATGGGAGATGGTTCAGACCAGTGGAGTCGCCATGGACCCTCATGCACAGGGGTGAATGACGATATCGACGTCACACGGACCAACGCCAACTCTGTGGACAAACGGACAGAATTTTCAAAACGATGCCGTGTAAATGCAAATAAAACATTTCTGAAACAGAACAGATGCACTTTTTCTTGAAGCAGAAGCCCTTGTGTTGATTTTATTTCTGTAGGCGTTTTGTTTTTCTACCACATCTGTGTTTAATAAAAAGAAAACCATTGAAGAAGGTATGGGAAGTTTTGTCTCTCAAGCTAAAGACTGCAGGGGTGGGCGGGTGCACATGAATATGAGATGAGAGAAGGATGATGAAAAATAATGCAACCCAACCTCCTGCTGGTTCAGCGGGCTCAGGACTAACCCGACATATCTCTCTCTCTCTCTCTCTCTCATACACACACACACACACACACACACACACACATTACAGTTTGGCACAGCCTCCCTTGGCTGCTCTTTTCGACCACAAATAGTTTTCCATTCATTTATTACCCAGATGAAGCCCTAATGCCTTTTTTCCCCAATTCGATTACTTCCTCCTTGAATCCCTTTGACTTTTAACAGTATGAAAAAAAAAAATACTGATTACCTTTAAGACAATAACCAGGTGTTGACATACATTTCGTGGCACTGGTGCTTCACTCCTGGAATGAATTATGAAATAAAGCTGCCGTCTGTAAAGCAACGTGCCGGTAAAATAGGGTGAAAAGTTATGAATTAATTATTGGAAAAGGCTAAAGCAGTATGCTGGTCGTGTGTAAGCATGAAGAATGTCTGAACTTTTTTTGTTTTGGTACAACATAAGAATGCATTACCTTGTAAAGAATTAGGCTGAAATAGAGGCTGAGAAGTGCCTGATGGAATGAGCAACATTCCTGTGGTTTGAGGCTTCCTGACAGCAACACCATTATTTTTTCTTGTGTAGGTGATTAGAATCAGTAGGGTTCATCCCCCGACTGTGCTCAGCAGACTTTATGGCAATGCATCCATTTTCATATTTACCGGTGGTGAGTCTGTAAGAGAGATTAAACCCGAGGCAAAACCAAGTTACGCAAGACGAAGCCATGTATACTCAGAAAGGCAAAGTCAGTGTGGACATCACAACTTGATTCAATGTCCAGACACCAGCAGAACCACTTCTCTGCACTTGAATCACACCAACTGGCTATAAATCTTGTCGGTTTTCATAGAAGATATAACCAGAAAATAACTGGTTCGACATGAATCTTCAATTGATGCAGATGAAGAAGAGGAAAACTGTAAGCTAGTCTATAAAATTGGAATAATCCAGTTTTAATGAAGGGTTTTAAGCTCTACACCATTTTAGTTCAGGATCCACAAACAATTACGACTGAAATGTACTTAAATCTCAACACAAAATCAATTTTCATGAGGTTTTCTGGTATGGAATATACATACAAACAAACAAAACAATCTGATCTTGAGCATCAACAAGACAATTACTGTTAACAACAGGGTGAAGAACTCAAATATTCAGATGCCTGATCATCGGATTCCTCGGATTCCTGAGTGTGCACACTGAGAACGATGGAGCGCCACCACTCCAGTCATCATAAAGAAGTGACAGCAGACACTGTATTTCCTGAGGATCCTCTGGAGAAAGTGCTGGACGCCTTTATGTTGGGATTGCCAGACGCCAAACTGCTGCAAAGGGTCATCACTAGTACCCAGTACCAGTAATCCTCAGCCTTCCCTCGATAAACTATATGACTCTCACTCCGTCAGGGAGGCACAACACCTACGAGGAGACAACCTCCACCCCCAGATATCTCCTGTTTGAATTGCTGAGATCAGTCAACAGCTGCTTTTATGCTGAAGCCAAATCTGTAATAAACCCAGGACGTATTTAAAAATGTATGATTCTGCACTTTAAACACAAGATTTTACAATGAGCATTATGTTCTGTGTCACTTCTAACGATGGATTTTACAGCTTTAGGACTAAACTTTAGTTTCTTGTACAAAAGCAGTAAATACATAAATATTCAGTTTCTATGTTCCGTTAACTTGAACATCCAGCTCGATTATCACATATTTTCGTCTCCTCTGCCTTCTCCAGCCACGCCACAAGTGTTTATAATGATTTCAGACTGAAACAATTGTTTGGCTGTTTTTCTTTTTTAAATCACAGCTGTGTATATCTGTGCACCCGTGGGTGTTTTGGCATCAGAATGTTGTGCGGTCAGACAGCGGATCGTTATCTTGAGGGAACAGAAAGGGGTTATGCTATTTGTCAATTGAAACTCGATTTCAATCAAGTTTTTTATATATATATATATATATATATATATATATACATGTATATTTTGGAAGTGATAGTTCTGGGTTCAATAAAAGCCTGTGGTAAAATGTACATCTTCAAAATGAGGCAGCGTAATGGTGTTAGGCCCCGTTTACACCACAACGTTTCATGTGAATTGAAGACAACGGTAAAAACAATGTATGTGAATTGCAGATAGAGTGGGGGGTGGTGTATAAAATCTTGCCTAGGGTGCCACATTGGGCAGAAGCGGCTCCGACGATGTAAGAGTTTAATACTGCACATGAGTGTTGTTGCCCATTGTGAAAGAAAAGCCATAACTAAGAGAAGTCATGTGGGAAGCATTATTCTCCTGATCAAATTCTTGCCTAGTAGTGCCTTTGACAAGCATTTGTGCCCCTTCCATGGGATTCAGCATCATATGACCCGACATAAATCTCAGCAGGATCCTTTTCACAGTAGGTGTACCACAGCATGAAAGTTACAGGAGGATGCTTTATGGGCATCACTGTTCTTGCTTACGACCTGAGCTTGTAATACCTCATTAAAATCACAAGAGTTTCAACAAAGGGGCTTCGCTCTCCGTCAGCACAGCACATCGCTTCAATCACGACCAAATGTCAGGCTGGAAGCTTTGTCAGCAACATAAAGAACCAGTGTCTACATCAGAGGAGAGAGCCTGGGGTCATATTACACAGCTTTCATTAGAATCAGCGATGAGGGTTTTCATTTCTTGGTGGAAAAAAGAGAGAGCATCACAGACAGAGCTGGACTGGGAACACCTGAGGAAAGAGGGGAACTAATTATAATATTGAAGAACAGTCCAAACAGCTGGTTATTGTAAACACATCTCTCGCTATATTGTGAGCAGACTCTGAACACACGGGCGTGCCAGAGCAACACGTCTGCACCTCATGCCGGGCCATATGAGCCACATTCCTGCAGCGGTGGGGAAGGAAGTCGAGGGGGTTTGGGGATTTGTCTGGACCTGGTCTAGTCTGGCATTGTCAGTGTGACCTCCGAGCCACGGCACCGAGAGCTTAGCTGCCTTTGAAATAAGATGCTTGGGGAGCTCTCTGAAATCCTTTAATAGCAACAAGAAATGTTGACCAAACTTGATCCACTAGCACATAAGAAATATTAGAACTTCAAATTGAACATTATATCACAGATTTGAGTTGATTGGACGTTCATACAAGCTGAGAGAATCATCAAGATCTCTGTATTACTCTGCTGGTACCTGAAGCATACAGCGAGTCCAAAATGACGATCAGTGATAGTTTAGTTATATATTAAAACTACTATTAGTTAATGGAAGTTAGAAAGCATAACTTTTCAGGAAATGGCCAGGTTTTTTTTTCATTCTAGAATGACCAAACATATGACAAAATTAGACAAATTGGTCTCTAGTTTCAGGCTTCTTGACTTCTCCTGCTCATGTCTGGTTACTGCTCCCTGCTGTGACGCGTTTCACCTGCGTCTGAGTGTGTGATTGTCTTCACCTGGTGGCTTTACTATATATTGGGCTTTTCTTGTCTGATGGTTCAACGATGTTGGTCGTGTCCCTGTGATGTCTGTGTCTTTGTGCTCCAGTCTTTTGTCTGTGTTTGGATTTTTGGACTCAGTGTATTTCTGTGTCGAAAAAAACAAACAAACAATGAGTGCCATATAAAAAATTACAAATTCTTAAGCAGTGTAGCATGAGTCACATCAAAAAATTTTAAAACACCTCATAGAAATTAGTGAGAAATTAGTCACAGTGACACTTTTTTTGAGTTCCTTGTCGGCTTATCTGGAATACCTCCCTGCCAATTAGGATTTTAATTTAATAAATTTCAGCTTCATGCATGGAGATTCTTTTCCAACAAAGTCATATGTCGCACACTTGGTGAGCCTTTGATGATGTCCAGGCATGTATGGCTTGAGAACATTCCATTTCTATTCTGTAACACAGAACACAGTACCGCTCTAATGCACATGCTGTTCTCATTCGGGCCACAGAATATTGTGAGTCCTGCAAGACCCCTGCAGGTGCTTTAGCTGCCCAAAAGGCCCTTGTACTAAATCTGTCCCACCAAAACCACAGTGTCCATTCATGTGTACATTGTTTCAACCAAGATACATATATTGAACATCACTGTGGAACCATTAACAATTGCTGGAAGCACCAAAGAGGAACCTCCAGCATGTCCAGACTCGGATTAGCTGGCTTTCAACAGGACATAGAATGACAACTCCACAAACAAGTGAACATAAAATGGCAAGTTAAGTCATTTTAATTTCACCAGAATGGATTATGATAGGAATGAGAATATTCTGTCAGGTTACTGCACTTTGTATTGAGCCACTTTAAATTTTGAAAATGCATAAAAGCCAGTCGGTTACAGTCAAGAAGAATGATGGATGAGCTATGAACATAATGTGCAAATCACTGAGATACTAAAATATTTGACTGTAAGTAGTAGCAAAGTCATGCAGTCTTCTTTTTAACCTTGTAGAAAGTTCAACCTTTTTCTTTTTCCACAATACTAATTCTGCTATGTTTTGAATTGATTGCTGATATTGTTAAAAGTTCATGCAATGTCATTTTTAAGTGCAATGTCTTATTTTAAATAATGCGGCTGTGGTTCAGATGGTCGTCGGTCACCTTTTGAATCCCAAGGACGTTGGATTGATGCCCCCTTTTGCCCTTGAGCGGAAGTCTAGCTGGGAGACCCCAAAATCTTCTCAATAATGGTCACACACCTATCAGTTTGATGAAGCATTGAAAATGTGTTTTATTAGTGAAAACCATTAATTTACAAGGTAAATCAAGGATCAACTCAATTTCACATTAATGTGTTCTGTTTACATCGATATGGCTCACAGCAAGTGTACCAACAGTTATTTCCTTTGAAAAGGCTTAATATGACAGTAAATCCATTCACTGTCAATATCAAGAAATGTAGTTGCACTGATTCACTTAACAAGCCTGTTTCTGGACTGCAAGAAACTCAGCATATCTAGAAAACCCAAGCATGGGAGGGGTCATGCAAACTTCATGCATAAAGGCTTTAAAGCAGGGGTTTCAAACCCATTTTAGTTCAGTGGCCGCATAAAACACAATTTCATCTTGAGTGGGCCGGACCGGTAGAATAGTGCCACAAAAACCTTTAAATTTAAGATTTTTTTTGTGATTGTGGTGCAGAATATACATAATGTTATACTACATTTTTACAGAACCAAACAATTACTAATACAATTGACTACAATCTTAACATAAAGCCAATTTTTTTAAGGTGTATAGATTTTAGATGTATAGATTTTTAAGTCTTATAATTGTTCCTAATATATTATTACGCTGTGCACTGTGGGTCTGAGAGGACCGGAATTTCATCTGGGCTGTATGCCATGCATTCGGCACATTTGACAAATAAAGCTGACTTTGACTTTAATAATACATTCTAGTGCAAAATATAATATAACATCGTCAGCTCGGGTTTCCGTGTTTATGTGGTGTCCACTACTCTTAGGAAATTTGTTTTAAAAAATGATGATAATAATAATAATAATAATCTTTGTTTTCTTTGAAATTTTTGCAATTTGCTCGGTGGTTCAGATTGGAGCCTCCTGAGGATCAGTTTTTGGGCCACGTGCCTTATGTTTGATACCCCTGATCTGCTGCCTGAACTGGTGCTGCTTTGGTGTGAATGTAAACCAGTATATTACCACTTGCTTTCGTCAAGTCGTTTTGTGGGGGGAGAGGGAATTAAATCTACTTTTGGTATTCATTATATTTAGCTTGCTCCACCAGACTTATTACTTTTATTTTGTACAAAACTCTGTCAAAGGTTTTTTCTTTGTGATGGTTTTTGAAAAGCTGAACAAGTCTATATTGTGGCACTTAAAAGAGGTCAGGGGGTGTTTGAATCAGTGATTATTAGAGACACAGGAACTCAAAGTATTTTTCCTTTAAAATGTGAAGCAGCAAAGTTTGATTTAAAGCTCGTCTGATGCCAGATCCGCAGACAAGGGAACAAAGGAGTCAAGGATAGTCTTTCTTTCCAATTACACTGACAGAACAGCAGCAAAACACACAGAACACTAAGAAAGTGAGCAGGAAACAAACCCTCTCAATGTCGCCCTCCTGCCACGGCCAACTGACACATGCAATAAACTAAATAATTCATCTGACCGACGGTGACACAAGCTGGACCTGCCCAGCTGACCGCGGGCTCTGGAGTCTCATTAGCACAACAGAGGATCGTGTTTCCGACCATTCGGTTTGGCTTTTTGAGTGGGTTCAGTTTGATCTTCTCCCCTTTAGACTTGCCTTGGATGAGGATTTAAGAAATCATTGGCAGGAGAAAAAAACAAAACAAAACACTGCGTCACCCCAATGTGCACAAGAAAAAGAGACTCTCATTACCAAAGATCATCATGAGAAAAAGTAACAGAAAAATGACAATGTTTCAAAACTCTCTGTAACTGATTTTATTGAGATGCAGGCTCATGCAAATAGATTGCAGTCGGTATGGGTGATTAACTAAGCCTACATTTACACATATTCCGGTATATTTCCTCTTGTACCGGATCATTTCCAACACAAACCTGCATTAAAAACCTTAAGAGCTGCTATGACTGTGCCGAACCTTGAGGTGGCAGTGTGACAGGAAGCATAAAGTCTCGACTCCTTGATGTAATAGAAGCGTTTGATTCTAAATGTAAACAAGCCAAAAGTGTCTGATTCTCCTCTAGATACATGCAGAATTTCCAAATTACCAAAAAAGAAACCCACCAAAAAATTATTATTATTACAGAAAGTTTTTGCTTTTGTTGTTTTTTTTTTTTCTCACATAAACAGATGTTTAGCAACAAAAGGTCACGATAAGTACTAATAGCTCACACAGCAGGAACCATTGTCAAGATGTGGCAAAGCAGCAAAACAATCAGAGGTGGAACGAGTGAAGCAAAGAGTGAAAGTAAACAGATCCACCAGGAACATGAAATATGAGACCAGACATAACAGACTAAACCAAGATAAACCAAGGACCAGAAGCATGGAGGACAAAAAGACAAAACAAGACACAGAAAACAAGAACGCAACAAAAACCACAAGCGGAGGGAAACAAACCTGCTTCTGATTTGTTGTGTTTGTGCAGAAAAATGAGAAAGGAAGACTAAAGAACCACCTCAAAGTCAAATTTGGAGACAAGGGAATTTAAACTTTGAGGTTTTCTGCAAACAAATTGAAACGAGTTGTTTTGTGGACGCGGTTTTTGGTTCCAACAGTCTTTCATGGTCGCACGTTGGAGACTCAAGCTTCAGGAAAAGCAGAGTAATTCTCCACGAGTTTTTCCTGCCATAAGCGTTCTTTAATGGCCCCAGGGTAAAGTCAAAAAATTCATGTTTCTTGAACATCCTGTAAGGAACGGCTCATCTCATCAGTCATGATGAGCACGTATTGCTCTGTGGGTTTAAATGACTGCTGATGTCTATCGTCTGGGAAACTATTCGAGGAAGCGGAGATGGTCTGTTGGTCTGTTTTTAAAAGGAGCAACCTGGGGCCCCGTTTACACGACAACGTTTTTAAGTGAAAACACAAAAATTCCATTGAGTTTTGGGAGTCCGTTTATCCGACAGCAGTGATATAAACCACTGAAAACGCAATCTTAGTAAACGGAATGTCCTACACATGTCCTACATTTCAATGCACTTACAACATATACTACAATATTTGGTTGAACATGAAGTTATTCTCAATCCAACAGGTTCAGTTCACTCACAAACGGATTTAAATACTATAACAATACATTTAAAATCGCTCACACACACACATCGAACTACGTTGTGTCTAATATCTCTACATAATGTCAAAGTTCTGCTTTTCAGAGATAAAGAAGAAGAACAATTTAATGATACGTTTTTTTTTTGTTTTTTTTAATAAGCATCTTTGGGTATGTATGTAGAGACTGACAGCAGATCCATAAATTGAGTCCCGGCACCTATTTTTTTCCACTTAAAGCACTGTGGAGGACGTGGTTACATCATGTTCCAGTACATTCCTACTTCAACACACAAGATTTTACAGAAGAGTTGTTATCAGGCTTTATGCTGGAGTAGAAAAACATGCATTAATGTGGAGCTCCAGGGCCAAGAATATTCATCTCTGCCCTAAAACCGCGTCCTTAACCTAACGCACTTGTGCAGCCCTGTTGGATTCAGACCTTACGCTCTCCTCTAAAGTCATTGAAGAGAATAAAACAAGAATACATGCACACACGCCCACAGATACATGCAACTATGTCACAATTTGAGTCAATAGAGACGATAAATATCCAGAAGCAGCTTAGCCTCGCAGCAAGGAACATTGATTTCACGCAGAAGAGTGTTAATGGTACTTACTCTGGATATTCTCTGTTCAAGTAGCAAGAATGTACTTTCTCTGTGTTATTGTTTCGCCTCTCATCTCTACACTTTCCTTTCTCGTCTTCTCTGTCCTGCAGAAATCAATAGCCTCCGTCTGGTCGGCAGAACTCGGTGGGATGAAGTGAGGCTGTCCCAGTGCTTGATTCAACAAACAAACAAACAAAAGAAACAACACAGTTTGTATTTCTTTTTGATGTAATACTGGAGCGCTGCACAGAGGGCTCCATGCTGTTCACTCAACCACATAAATAGATGAGGAGTGGAGCAAGGTCTCTGCACAGGGAGTGAAGCTGCTGTCCATATGTAAAAAAAAAAGCTAAAAAAAAAACCTCTATAGTTGGATTACATTAAAAAAAGACGACAGCAACGATCATTCTACTTCGAACTTGGAAAAGTGAATTTAATCACAACAAATTGCTCAGGAAAATAATAAGGCTCAAAGGCACACAGGCTGCAGGCCGTCAGCAAATTTCACAGTTTCTTACATGTGACACAACGCAAAAGATGAATGTGATAAACTTGTTTGCAAAGTGTAGACTGCTCAATGTCACCTTTGCGCAATGTCAGCCTGTTTACACAGCAATGTTCATTTCTGATTCGGAAATGTTTCATGTTACCACAGCGAATAAAACAAAGCACGTTCTGAATATAGAATCGGTTTAGTGCTTTACCTCCACCTGCAAGCCGTTGCTCAAACGCAATGCCAGTTGTCTGTTGATTGGCATCGTCTGTATTTACAATTGGTGAGGTGCTAAGACTCAGAGAGGTAGTTGTTCAACCATTTTACATTGAGGAAAAACAACCAGAACTCAGAAAAATTCCACTTTTAAGTTCAATCATACATGCTTTTAGGCTTGAAAAAGCAAGTTACTGTATTTTACAAACTATCAATATCCAGAATGTAAGTCAAATCTGTCAAAATATGTCAAAGAATTGAGATACGAAAAGAAAAAACTTCATGTGCACACACTTCTGAACTCTTTCTGCTGCAAATGTCATTTTCACATTAAATTCTGCTCTGTAGATTTTTCTTATTACATTTTTCTTAGTGAAATATGCCAATACTGGAGGATTTTCTCTGGCGCTCTTGCAGCATTCTCTTGTAACACAGGGACATCTAGTGGTCACAGATGGTATATACATCTACATTTTACGATCTATAAGTTGCTTCTCCACATAAATCACATGGTCAGCCAAACCCCCAAAACAAGTGTGATTTATAGTCTGAGAAATACAGTATGTCAGATTGTGCTAGTTTATATAGCATGACACTGAAGCATCTAATCTGTCCTCATTCTGCCTCTTAATTCTGTCATTTGACATGAGTCAAAAGTTCCCAAATGAGACATTTAAAAATTTTTTTTTTTTTTTTTTTTTTTTTAATTTTTAAATACTTTACAGTCATTCCAATTTGCTGTTATAGAGAAAATAGAAAAGCCCAACATATCCACATGAGCAAGCAGGTGTGTTTGCGACTGTGGAAAGGAAAAAGTCCCTCAACAAGGAGAAACCTTTGCAGAAACCAGACTCAGAGGTGGCGGCATTCTGCGGACCGGTTGGGGTGAGAGGATAGAGGAGAGGAGAGGAGAGGAGAGACAGAGAAAGGCTTGGTGAAACAAAATAAATACAAAAAATACAAAATACAAAATACATACAATACCCTTGTTAGTGCTACATACTATTTTTTTTGGTTTTTTTTTTGATAATACATTAACCACAGTGATCTAAATATTTTCCAACTGCCATGAGATTAAGACCAGCCTGAGCAACAACAGAGCAAAAGACCTAAATAATGACAGCAATTATAACAAAGGCAAAAACAAAAAGGACATAGAACAAAAATAAATAAATAAAACAAACAAACACAACAACAACAAAAGCAAACAACAACTTGGTTTTGATAATTAACAGAACAATCTCGTCAATGAGGTGTGTGTGTGTGTGTGTGTGTGTGTGTGTGTGTGTGTGTGTGTGTGTGTGTGTGTGTGTGTGTGTGTGGTTTGTCCTCTGGATGTGAATGGAACTGTTGTGGGGGGGGCCGCAGCACCACCCCGGAGCCCAAGGCCACCAGGGCCGGACGCCGCCACTCCGGCACCCAGCGACCCGCCGGATCCAGGGAGCCCCCGACAAACCCCCCCGGAGAGCCACGCCCCAACCCGGAAGGCACCAGATGGAGCGCGCAGAGAGGACCCCCCCCAGGCCAGAGGGGCCCACAGGAGAAGGATAAAGGGTGCAGAGCCCCGGGCCCCGACCGAGCCGCCAAGCCGGGACCGGCCAGTGCAGCGCCCCCAGGCCACGCGGGCAGGGAGCCCCCCCGGCCCCGACAGCGGAGCCCGCCGCACCCCCGGGGGCCATCCCCCCACCACCCCCCCAACCCCCGGCGGGACAGAGAAGGCCCCAGCCGCCGAGCCGCAGACCAGCCCCCCCCAGACCAGACTAGGAAGAGCGAAGGCCCAGCCAGGCCCGGCCGGATGATATTTAAATATTTTAAAAGCTGACTGAATAAACATTTGTAAAACTAGATTTTAGCCTCTATGTTCAGTGAAGAAATACACAACACGCCTGCCATTGCATCTGTTAGTTATACCACCTGTGCTGCACTGTGAGGTCAAAATGAAGTCTTTGAAATCCCCTACTTACTATAGGTCAGCGGTGTCAAACATATGGCCAGCACCGCTTGTCAAAACAGGCTCATGTGGTGAACTTATTAGATGGAAAAAAAAGAGAAAAATGTAAATTCTCATGCTCTCCTACATCAGATCTACTGTTTAACTATTTATATGCCACCCCCCCCCCCCCCCCCCCCCCCCCCCCCAAAGTATCACAGCCCCCCTGCTATAAGTTCCTCTCTGGTGAAAATGGTGATTTAATGTGTTGAAATGTTCCCATGGCCTGAACAGACCTGGTTAATAGCGCCATCTCCTGGTCGCACCGCTACATTACGCAACCCATTTCCGTTCAAATCCAACATTTCCTTTTCCCCCATGATTGTTAAAAGCTGTTGAGGTCCTCAGGCAATGAGAAGTATAACTCTTCTCATGCTAGATAAAAACATTTTGAAATCTTGTCTGGATAATCAGTCTGCACCGGTTTGATAACTAAAACATATTTTAATCATTCTTTTACATACTTTTAGACAACACAATATATTTTGTCATAAAAAAGTATTTCAGTAAAATAGTTTTGCCTCTGGCGACCCCCAGTGGATATCTGATCCACACCGACTCACTGATTGAAATAAAAAAAAAAAAAAATGTGATGGAATACTAATGGAAGAGAGGATTTATTGTCTTCTTTTTGACAAAAAAAGAAATTCATGGACTACGCTTACAAATCACCAAAGAAATACAACAAAAAAATAGGGGCATCAGATTAAAAAGAAGAGATGGTGTGAGTCAACACTGTCACCGGGGATTTACATGTTCTCCTTGTGCACATATGGCCATTCACCCGGCACTCCAGTCCAAAAACAAATATGTTTGAGTAACTGGTGACAAAGATCAGTGAATGTGGGTTTGCGATTATTTGTGTTCGGTATTGTGTATAGAAGAAGGATAAGGTGAGTGGAAGTTGGTGTACTTTCACCCTCTAACAGAAACAGATTTATGTGTGCTTGTTGGGGATTGAAAAAGAAGTCATGCAACGCAATGACAAATGAAGCTCTTTAGGAACTTTTAATGTTTCTTTTCCAATACGAACAGTCACACTCTGTGTTTTGACAAAAAAGGAGTTGTCTGGTTTCAAGTATCGTCCAGCATTGTGAGTGTTTTTAGCTTGTTTCTGCTGCACCCGTGACCACAAAGTCAACGGATTCCACTTTACCATGCAGTCCCAGTGAAATGTTTTAATATCGAATTTGTTTGGTTACAAGAAGGAAAGAGTCAATAAGACACAAGGGAACAGGCAAGTCTCATGTCCCTGCATGTGCTCCAGATTTTCCTTTAATTTGACCCCTTGGAGAAAAAACTACACGAGCAGGAGAGGGTGTGAGGGGAGCGAGGGGGGCAGTGGAAAAGCGAGGGGTGACACGTTTCTCAGCGGTGGGTGAATGATCCATCGCTCGGTCTTCAGACTAATGAGAGAGAACGAAGGCAAAGTCACAGCGAAGTGGTTTCATATGCTGCCGCAGGCTATCAGCTGGAGGGGCCAGGCCAATGTCAAACACCGCGCCGGCCTGACTGACTGGAAACTGTTGGATTTACAGTCGAGATTACTCACTGTTGCCACGGCTGTCACCGTCTAATTCACCGTTGAATACTTGGTACACTCACATATCCTGTTAAGTCGCAAAAGCCAGAAAAACTCACTGTCAGAGTTGAGTCTGAGAACTAGTTACGCCTCATTTACACGGCAAAGTCACAAGTAGAAAAACCGCAGTGTTTTTTGCATTTTCATTCTGGAGAAGTTTTGCATTTACACGGAAACGTTTTCAAAGCAATGTCTGTTTACGCAGAAATGCTTACAATGATGCCGTTAAGAACGGCAGGCCACGAGTTGGTGCGAGTCGATTCTGTAATGAAACGTCACACACAGGCGAGAACATGGACACTCGTATGAACAGAAACGTTAGGTTCCATGGAGCCAGAGTATTTTTTAAAAAGTTGAGATTTTCCCCTTGTTTACACAGAGTTGAAGTCGAAATGTTTTCAAAAAAGTTGCATTTTTCCTCATTTCTATGGAAAGAGAGTCGGAGCCATTTTCAAAAAGTTGTATTTTCAGTTGCTATGTAAACAGACACCCAAAACAAAAGTGTTCTATTTTCACTTGTTTCCACTTTTATATAAACAAGACCTTAGTGGCTTTGACTTATAAAGTTTTAAATATAGTCCAGCGCCGCTATTACAAAATCAACAAATTCAGATGTAAACATGTGTGGTTGTTTTTATTTTGTTTAGTTTTTTTTTTACCAACTTTTACCTTGCACTTGTTCCTTTCCAAAACTTTTATTTAAAATTAAGATGAAAAAACGAATCATACCCTCCAAACTCTAGATTCCTCCCATCATCAGAGGAGGCATGTTGAGAACCACTGTTGTTTTCAAAACTAGTGAGAAGGTTGAAGCTTTGCATAGCAGTGGCATTGAGTCCATTGTGTAACGCCTTTATTTTGACGCTTCCTGCTTTGGTATGTTTAGGAAAACCAACCGGTCCTCTAAGCGTTTGACTGAAACGTTATGACAAATCAGTGATTGGAGAAGATGCCTTTCTTATTGAGGCAAACAAAAGTTGGTAAAAGAGGCTGGCAACCACTGCATGAGGAGGAATCCAGCTACCGGCTAAGTGAGGATGTAGATTTTATTTGCCTGATCTGCTTAAGATTGTCAATCGGATATGAAATGTGCTGCAGAAATGACTCTGAAGTCTAACATGCTGGTCGGACTGACGGAGCCAATAACAGGGCTGTCCTGCTGTTTGAGGGTGTAAAGATCAGTGCTGACATTCTGTCATGTGGCTCCACTGTTATTCTGTTCCCAGCAAAGAAGCTCTCTCTCTCTGACCGCTCGGGGAATGTTTCACTAATTCTGGATATTCATGAATTCATGTTAGTGAACAAGGTCGGTGTCAACTTTCAGCTCACGTGTGTGTGTTCAGAAGTTAATCCGAAATCCCAGTAGGAGTGTGTTTTGAGGCAGAAAAATGTCAACGTGAGCCTCGGGAAAGTGTGTGTGTGTAGATTTCAAATAAACAGCAAAAAAAAAAAAATGTCAGTGTGGATGTGATGCAGCTTTCAGCCTGGGGCTGCTGTCATCTGATGTCTGGACTCTTGTGGGTCAGCAAAGGTGGAGAAGTCGCTGCTCTGCTGATCCAGACTGCTATTAAAAATACAAAACCTCCATTATCTACAATGTGGGGATTGGTCTTAGGGTTCCAGAAAAAAAATAAATAAATAAACGATAAAAAACAAGCACACACTGTGTATCGGCAAAGGAAGGTTCTGTAAATCATTGTGACTGCTGCAAAAAACAAAGATGAAAACTTTATCGTCTCCTCCAGGACAACGTGTCAAATTCATCAGGTTATCAATGATTAGTTCAGCTTTACTTCTCACATCTTCACCAGGAAGACGACGCAACTTGCTGTCGTGATTTCTGCAGGGTTTCAGCAGACACACGTTCATATTGTAGTGGTTTTGAATTATTGACTGTATTTTAGACGACTCATTGCCAATTCATTCTGATTCCCAACTCCTGAGTTTGTAGTTTGAGTGTACAGTGCCTGTGTGTGTGTGTGTGTGTGTGTGTGTGTGTGTGTGTGTGTGTGTGTGTGTGTGTGTGTGTGTGTGTGTGTGTGTGTGTGTGTGTGTGTGTGTGTGTGTGTGTGTGTGTGTGTGTGTTACATTCCATTTTTCATCTCAGACTCAGGTACCTATATTTTGGGGCAGTTGGTTTATTGATTTTCACGAGTTAGTTAGTTAGTTGGTTGGTTGGTTGGTTGTGTTTGGGCTTTTAAAACCTGAAACGTTTTTTCCTCAGGCCCACAGCCAAAGTCTGAAATCTGGATTCTTTCAATATAAAACTCTGAATATTTTATTCTCATGTACTTCATGAGTAGCGTTATTCCACAATGCGAACGTGGAGGCAAACATAACATAATTGCTTGTTGAAAATCACATGTAAAAACATTGACATACGAACATATTTGAATTTCTATGAGTTTGCAAGTGTTTCTATCCACTGTACTGTTTAGTCTTATTTAATTGGAGGATAATTAGCAGCTGTAAGGTCTCTGCTTTTTTTTTTTCATGTGTTTTAGTCAATAATGTGTAGCAAACAAAGAAGAAAAAAAAGCAAATCTTCCTCTTTATTTGGTCAACAGCAGGATGACAGTGTTCAGGTTGAGAGTGTGGTCAGGGATGTGTGGTCAGACAAGGCTGAGCCTCATCATCCATCATGAAAAATATTAAAGAAATAACAACAAATATTAATATCTGTGCCGTGAAATGGTGTTTTAATTGTGATTTCTGTATGATTCTCTATCCATCCATCTAAATCCGTCAGATTTCTGACAGTGTGAAAGGCTGACCTGGACTCGGGGGGGGGGGGGGGGGGGGGGGGGGGATTTCATGGAATCTTTAAAGGCCTGACATATGGGAAAACTTTCCACAAATTGAAATCAATTGCAAAATGTTGAGTCAGGAGAGTTCAACCACCACTTTCACATGTTCGATTTGACATCTGTAGATTTTTGGAATTGGTGAATCAACGGACATTATGAATGGCTACAGTAGAACCACCATGCTTGCACCCTGACTGCAAGAGTTGTATTGCAGACTTCCACCAGTCTCATATCTGTGATGAGGACTAAAAAGCTGGTCGGACTGACGGAGCCAATAACAGGGCTGTCCTGCTGTTTGAGGGTGTAAAGATCAGTGCTGACATTCTGTCATGTGGCTCCACTGTTATTCCGTTCCCAGCAAAGAAGCTCTCTCTCTGGTCCCTCGAGGAATGTTTCACTAATTCTGGATATTCATGAATTCATGTTAATGAACAAGGTCGGTGTGAACATTCAGAAGTTAATCCGCAATCCCAGTAGGAGTGTGTTTTGAGGCAGGAAAATGTCAACGTGAGCTTCAGGAAAGCGTGTGTGTATTTCAAAAAGAAAAAGAAAAGAAAAGAAAAAAAAAAAGCTTCACCTTCAGTCAGTGTGGATGTGATGCAGCCTACAGCCTGGGGCTGCTGTCATCTGATGTTTGGACTCTTGTGGGTCAGGAAAGGTGGAGATGTCACTGCTCTGCTGATCCAGACTGCTATTACAAATACAAAAAGCTCCATTATTCACAATGTGGGGATTGGTCTTGGGCTTCTACAAAAAACAAAATGTAGTTCACACTGTGTGTCAGGTCATGTCAGTCTGCTGCAGCAAGGGGAGGCGTGTCCTCTAAATCATCGTAACGACAGTCAGAACAAAAAGTTTCACCTGTGAACCTCCAGGACAAGATGCCAAATTCACCAGGTATGAAAACGGCTATCAATGATCAGCTTTCTTTCTCACAACGTGAGCATGAGTGAGCAGTTTTTGTGGTTTTACCAGGATTTTAGAGGACATGTGTTTTTGAAATCTTCTTTCTATGCATTCATTGTTTGTGTGTGTGTGTGTGTGTGCGTGCGTGTGTGCGTGTGTGTGTGTGTGTGTGTGCGTGCGTGTGTGCGTGCGTGCATAAAGTGTGATTGGTTCATTGATCAGTTGATTTGTTGTTGTTGGTTGTTTTGGGGTTTTTTTGCTTAGTTAGCTGTTTTTTGGGGATATTCATTGCATGGTCGGTCGGTTGGTCGGTAGGTTGCTCAGTTTATTGGTTGGTCAGTCGATTGGTTGGTCAGTCGATTGGTTGGCTGGTCGGTTGCTTTTTTTGGTGTTTTATTAAGCTGAAATAGAATGATATCAATATTTGCAATCTGTATAAAATCACATGTGAACATGTCAACGGACTGTGTGTCAATGAAGGTAAGAATTCATCTTGAGTACATTTGTGTACTTTATCAGCAGGAGATTCAGCACCATGGCAGCCTGTGTTTATCCCAACCTGCCACTTAGAATCCCTGAAAAGCTGGAGGCAGAGATTGACCAAATGCCCCTCATAATACCATTTTTTTTTTTTATTTTAATGTTTGTAAAAGTACAGCAGTTCTTCCCCTCAGCAGAGAGATCCATCCACACTGTCACATCTTTTTCCGAAAGCTGTCGTGAACATCAAAGTTCTAAACAATTTGCATATGACTCTGTTGTGTCGTTCACCGCTTGCGGAATTGGGAAGTCGGCTGTATGTTCCACTCGTCCGCACAGCAAACCCGAAGGGTCGCGGCAGCAGCAGCTGCAGGACGCCAACCAGCAACAAGCAGCTCTTTCAATGAACTGTGACAAGGTGTTGTTCGTCCCCCTCCCTCCCTCCCTCCCTCTGTCTTCTGTCTTCCGGGAACACTAATAGGCTTCATACAGAGTAATGTGACCAACTGAATCATCCTCGCCTGGAGCTGGAAGCCAGAGTTCGGAGGAGCAAGAGAGCGCCACGCTCAGCCCGGGCTCCCTCACCACAAAAAAAAAAACCTGTCTGGGGGCGACACTTTGTTACCCTTCTACTCTGCCCTGGGATTTTAAATCTACAAGGACCTAGTGGCACTCCACTTGGCCTTGGCCCCTCTTTTTTTTTTTACACCCCCCCCCTCCCCCCCATTCCCTGCTTGGTGGATTTCAGTCCAGTCCAGCTCTTAGGTGAGAAGGTCAGAGGGGGGCCCCCCCGTGTTCAGACGTGATTGCGGCTCGAGGTGAGTACAATCTCAAGCACTGTGGTGCGTAGAGGTGATCGGCTGGGATCCGATCACTGCTTAGGAAAGCAGAGACGGAAGAAGCTGACTCAGTGATGATACCGAACACCGTTCGTCAGATGACTTCAATTAAACGGCCTCTGTAGGTTTACATAATTACAATAACTGCACTTGTGCAAACTGACACTTTTTTGGGGGGGAAACATGTGTGACAGAGTCAGAATAAAAGGGGTGATCAGCTGCAGACTTAAGTCTCTACATCCCTCCAAGCTGCCAAAAAAAAAAAAAGACATATACTCAAAGTTGTACTTTCAACACTTGATTAGTTTACCTTTTTTAAACAGAGACGCTTCAATGAGATAAGCAAGAGAGACCTGGCCAGGGTTGAAGCCAGTGGAAAATCTCAATTTTAGACACAGGGGCACAGCACGGAAAGTAGATGGCGGGGTAAAATGCTGACGAGGCATTATCGTGACATGACTCCAGTGGAGTCTAAATACTCTGCAGCCTGCAGGCAACCTCATGCTGCTCGCAGCTTTTCCACTAAGTCCTGTTTGTTTGCATCATCACACACCAGAGCTACTCACAGAAAGGAACACCTGCCTCATCTTGTTTGTTGTATATGATCAGTCATTTCTATGCTGTTCCAAAGCAAATCTGAGGTTTGGCATTACAAATATGTGATGTACATGTAAAAAAAAAAAAAAAAAAAAAATGTTCTCTAGCTTGGATCAATTGTACTGAACTGATGGAATTTACTGAAATGTGTGGATAAAATAGTCGAATTTACTCACATTACAACCACAAATTGCCAGAGTGCCTCGTATATTCAAGCTGTTATGTGTTGTGCTGGTTATAGTATGATAGTTTTCCTAGTGGACTTTTTTTTTTCACGAAACTGAAACGAGTGAAAAAGTGTTGCTGCACCATTTTGAGGGAGCAGCAGAATCCCCAAACAGGGCGGTTTTTCATAGAATCGTCCAGTGACGAGGGTTCACTGTGGGGACAAGCGTCAAACCACTCGATTCAGTAGAAAATGTATATTTGTTGTATGTGGGTCAGTTCTTAGTGGGTCAGCCTGCAGGCCGAGACAGGCAAACAAAGAAAGTGAAAACATTACCACAGGGGAAACAATTAGAATTTTGTATTTTTTTTTTTTTAATAGCCACATTGTTGTTCACAAAATTCAATAATAAATCTAAAAGTAGCTTTTTTTTAATGTACTGCAGTGTAAAAATGCTTTGTTTTGTTTTTTAACCACAATTGTTGAATCAAATAATCAAACAGTAAAAAACTGATTATTGGCCTCTAACAGTTATCTGTTATTACTAACCCTAATCCTTATCTCAGTGTCCAGAACCTGTATCACAATACACTCTCAGTCGGAGGCTTTTTTTTTTCTTTGTCTCATGAGGTCTAATATTATTCTCCAGACTCTATTAATGGACTTAGGTCCTGTTTCCAAATTTCAAGTGAAAACACATCATTTTTGCATTTTTTTTCCAGAAATGTTTCGTATTTTTCCTTGTCAATGATTTAAAAACTGCGTCTGCTTACACTAAAACAGCAGTAACGCTAATAGCAATGTAGGTTTTATGTTAAACCACTAGAGGGCACTGTTGACTGTATTTTCCCCATTAAACCACAGGGGGGAAGAGAACAAAACATTAATTATTAACAATAGCGAGTACATGAACATGCGTATGGACAAACGACAAGGTTGGATTGCTGTCATGGTCCCTCGGGAACTACCAAGTCCCAGCAGAATATGAACTGGGAGTCATGACACTGTCACCATTGTCGTTATTGTCCATCTACTCACTTATGTGCAAAAGAGCTGTTTACTACGGTCACAGTGCATACTGCGCAGTAGCAGAGTCTCAAAAAAGTTTAGTTTTCCTGTGTTTCCGCAGAGACGGAGACTCACTTGGAGTGTTTTTAAAAAGTTCCACCTTGGGAGCAGTTTTTTAAAAATGTACACTTTCAGTGATTCCACAAGCTGAAAGTTTGCATAAATCGAGATTTACTGAGGTTGTCCTTTTAAACATTTAAAGGGTTTATGTAACTGTGAAACATCTAAGAAGTTCATAAAAGATTTCAACAGCTTACCTTGTGCTTAATTATGTCTATAAAATAAAAAGTGATGATGTGTGATGAAGTTAGTCAGTTAATTTGTGATTTAACTTAATTTCCACCAAAAAAAAAGAATAAATAAGCGCAACATGGAGAAACACAACAGAACAGTAGGTGGCAGTAATGATCGCTGCCTAATTGATAATCAAAGCCACCCCTTGAGAATAAGATCATGAGAACATGATAAAGGGTTTCAGAAGCTTTCGAGTGCTCAGCCTTAAAGATAACACATTGCCAGGAATTATGTAAAATTGCTTTCATTTGTTCAGAAGATACGTTGTAAGAAAGTATGTAAAAAAAATTTTAAATGTAGTTTACGATAAAAATTTGTATTTCTTATGATATTTGTACATGGGTTGGCTGACCCGTGAGATCAAAGTGTATGTGGACACTGAACCGAAATGAGGTTTACACCTCTGGTCGATGGTGATACCATCATGCATCCTCGTCCAATAGGATTTGCTTTGATGTAAATGAGTCGTTCCAAAGTGCACAAGATACGAAACTCATTCAAGAGATTATTTATCAGACTCACATTTACAGGATCAACCATGTTTCCCAAAACCAAACAACAACTAGAGCACGTTTCTCTTGGCTACAACCGGAACAAACATAAAGTATCACACGTTCTGAGTGTTCAGTCTCTGGCCTGGCCGGAACCGTCACACATGAAGTCGACGGCGATACCCTCGCCGGGTTTTCAAGTTCTCGTGCAGCAGTTGGTGAAGTGGTGACTGACTGGCTGACCCGGTGATGACGGGCAGGCTGACGTCCTGAGCAGTAAGGACTCGGCTCAGCACGTGGTTCTCATGTGACAACCGTGATGAATGTTATCGTGCTGCCGTTTCCTCTAGCCTCAGCACAAAGACCGGAACTTTAACCGAATTAGCCACACATTCGCCCTGCGCACTCATCACTGCCGCGTCAGGTTATTGGAAAGCAGCCGAGAAACACAATGTGGTTGCAGAGCATCAGAAAAAAATAGAAAAAAAAAAGTTTAATTGAACGAGCACAATTATGATGTAATAACAATGTGGCTACTTGCATACATCATATTGGGGTTTTTTTTTGTGTGTGTGTGTGTGTGTGTGTGTGTGTGTGTGTGTGTGTGTGTGTGTGTGTGTGTGTGTGTGTGTGTGTGTGTGTGCATCAAAAGTTCCTAGTATCTGCATGAAGAGAAGCTGCAGGTGCTGAACAAATGCATGGGCTCAATGATGGCAAATGTATATTGTAATTGGCAAGCAAGGCAGGCGGAGAGCCACGCAGTGCAGTAAGTTTAACGCTCCCCGCAGATGAAAGACGCATTCCTACTCAGCGTGTCGCTGTGTTCCTCAGACGGATTCCCAGCTGGGACCCGCTCTAATCTCCTGGCAACAATATTGACATAGAAATAGAAACTCTGGAGAGGACAGGACTCTAGCTGTCCGCCTGTCCGCGACTGCCTGCACATACATCTGCCAAATTAGACACATGGGGATTCTGTAGATACAGCTTAGTTTACAGTTTCGAAGTCTCACGTTGAGTTAAAAGCGACCAGGTCGACGAGTGAAAGGTGTAACAGTAAGACTACGCACTGCCACTTTTGTTTATTTGGAGTTACTTAATAACGCAGTGTTACACGGGGGCATGATTCGCATTGATCACTGTACAGTAAAACAATCAAAACTATTCCAGGAATCCTCATATTTCATTATCTGAAGAATTGATGTAGTCAAACACGTTCATTGTGCTTCGTTTGTTCCCTCGTTTTCATGGACAAATAGAGCTTGAGATAACTGAGATAACCAATAAACAACACTGAGGATACGCTCACACACTTACAAGGGGGGGTCAGACTGAGGTGTTTAAATACAATCACCAGCGTCTTTCAGTGTGTTGGTGGATTACAGCTTGTCAGAAATATTATACGACAAGCTATATATGCATAAATAGATCTCCTCATTATTCTCAATGAAAAGTTAAAAACTCAAGTTTTTCCAAACCATTCTTCATTAAATGTTGATTTTTTTATTTATTTTTTAATGTGTGAGCTCATAACTTCAACAATTCTCACTAGATTGAATCAGGTACTTTGATGTTAGCATTAGCCGTGAGCCCTTTACATCTGGTAATTATGTTTAGTTGCTTTTTCCAATGAACAAAATGTGATTATATGTAAACATTTTGCTCACTAAGAGTTTGATTTATGCATCACTTCAGTTCATTATACCTTTTTGCTCTTTTCTTTTCGATCAAGTACATTCGTACACGATACCTTTGACTTATTTCAATTGGGTTCTTTCGTATTTGTGAGAAAAATCATCTGACGTGTATCTTAATCATCTGATAAAAGGACACGTCATAGGTATTTTGTAAAAACCTCCTTGCATAAAAACAATGCAAAAAATTTATATAATCTCGTCTGGAACCTGACATTTCCTATTGGGTTTTTTTTAATGTCTTTTTAAATCACCTGTTTTCAACTTTGATTCACATTAGTTTTCTGAAGGGTGCTATATGAATAAAGACTGATTGGGTTTGTTGAATTTAACTGATAACATATTGTTGTTAGTTTTCGAACATGCCGATTCATTTCTATTATATTCATATGCATGTGATTTTTAAACAGAATCGCTTAAAGGTAGAATTAACCCATAACATTGAGTCCACTGCATGGTTAGGACAGAATTTAGTACACCACCAATATGTTGATTAAAATTATGCCAAAAAAACAAAATTATAGTTTGAGCTTTTCTGTGTACGTGTGCTTTCGGAGTTTCTTCCTACGATCCAAAGACGTGCAGATTTAGGGAATTACTGACTGTAATCGTGGGAATGAGCGATGATCATTGTCTGAGGTCTGTGTTTGTGTTGTGGGGGAACTAATGAGTTCTGCAGGATGAAGGGTTCTGGAGCCTGTTACAGTGATGGATGGATGGATGGATGGATGGATGGATGGATGGATGGATGGATGGATGGATGGATGGATGGATGGATTCCAATTGTTTTTGATGTTGCTCGTACATAATCAATTACAGCCTATAACATCGTCCCGGTGTCTGTTAAAATTTGTTTTCAGGATCATCCTCACCTTCAACCATGACGACCAAATCCAACAGCAGCGTTCTGGGCGGCAAGGCCTCCTCCTCTCCTCTCTTGTCGTCTCCACCTCGCCAGCGCCTGGTCACCAAAGACGGACACTGTGCGCTGCGCCCCCCTCTGTTCCCCCCAGGCTCCTGGCGCGGGGCCTCGGGAAGGGCCTGGCTGCTGGCCCTGCAGGACCTGTGGGGGCTGCTGGTGGGTCTGCGCTGGAGATGGGTCCTCTTGGCCTTCTGTGTGTCCTTCCTGGCTCACTGGCTGCTGTTCGCCTGCCTGTGGTACTTGCTTGCCCATCTCAACGGGGACTTGGCCGTGCAGGATCACGACGCCCCGCCACAGGGGCACGTGGTCTGCGTCAAATACATCACGAGCTTCACCGCCGCCTTTTCCTTCTCCCTGGAGACGCAGCTGACCATCGGCTATGGCACCATGTTCCCCAGTGGAGACTGTCCCAGCGCCATAGCACTGCTGGCAGTGCAGATGCTGCTGGGGCTCATGTTGGAAGCGTTCATAACAGGTACTACCGCAAAGGTTGAAAGCAGAAATTAAACTCAAGGCAAAAAAGGAGCCCTTTACTAGAATTACTTATTCGATATACAGTCTTCCAACCAATTCACATTAGTTTGGTTGACTTTCACCAAAAAGTCTCTATGATTAAACCCACCTAATACCCTGAACACTATACCACACAGAGGAAAAGGAAGGTAAAATACATGATGACAGGCGGTTTTCATGATAACAATTTTCATGAAGCACTACTGAAACATTGAGGAAGCAGCCAAACGTGTGACCCGTTCAAAGCTCCTGTTGAAGACAAATTGGGCCATCTACTGGAAAACTCTTGGTACTGCATCCTTTTGAACTGAGAAGACGCTGGGTGAAGAGAGGCTGCAGAACCTCTAGTTTTCTTGAGCCACGAGATAATGTTTCTGATCATTTGTTATTAAAACTAAAAGGAGATACTTTTTGGTTCATCTACCCCAATAAGACGACTTTGTCTCATATATAGATATAGATATAGATATAGATATAGATTAGATATATATATATATATATATATATATATATATATATATATAGAGAGAGAGAGAGAGAGAGAGAGAGAGAGAGAGAGAGAGAGAGAGAGAGAGAGAGAGAGAGAAGATAGTAATGCAACAACAGTCTTTGTACTCATTCTTATTGCTACAAAAAGCTGATCTGTGTAGTTTTGTGCAGACAAACCTTCAGTACTTCCACTGATTGGAAGTGCAGAGATGAGAATCTTAAGCATCGTCTGTTTCAATAAACCCTATACACCACAAAAGAAAACACCAAATCACGACTATAAACAAATTCCAAAGCTCTTTTCATTGTCAGAACACCAGTCTGTCATGTTGACTTGCGCAACTGTTTTTCCCGAGAAGCAGAATTACTGCTTGAAATCAAAGACTGAGGCTTTACATATAAACGCTCCTCATTTTGTTGTACTAAAAGTGTCACCATCTTACCCTTCAGGGGCCTTCGTGGCCAAGATTGCGCGTCCCCAGAAGCGAGCAGGAGCCATCCAGTTCAGCCCCCAGGCGTTGGTGGGGCATCATGAGGGCCAGAAGTGCCTCATGGTTCGAGCCGCCAACCTGCTGCACCGCCCCCTGGTGGATGTGAGGGTGAGCGCCGTGCTCTACGAGGAGCACGAAGGTCAGGCTCTGCACCAGACCTCTTTGGACTTCCACTTGGACCACCTGGGCCAGCAACCTTGCCCCTTCTTCATTTTCCCGCTCACTTTTTACCACCCCTTGGACCGCCGGAGCCCCCTCTACTCGGCCCTGTGCGAGGGCACGTCCAACCACTTCGAGCTGGTGGTCTTCCTGTCGGCCTTGCAGGAGGGGACTGGTGACTCGTGCCAGAAGAGGACCTCCTACCTGCGCCAGGAAATCCAGTTGGACCGTCGCTTTGTGCCCGCCTTGGGGCTGGATGCCCGGGGGAGGTACATGGTGAGCACGCACCACTTTGACACAGCTCACTCCAAGGAGCCTTTGAACAAGGACTGTGTGGTGCAGATCAATGGTGACGGCAGTGACAGGATGGAGTAAGGAAGCTGCAGGGGACGAGGGGGGTGGGTGGGGTCTCATAGAGGGAAATTTCTGATGCAAGCAGATGTTTTTTTTATTAGGACGTATTCCATTGAGTTTGCTAAATCTACTTTAATGTCTGAAAATTTCAAATTGAAGTGTAAATCAAAGGTACAGTTCTGGTACTGCTGTAGACTTCAGTCCTCATTGTAAACCGAGTTTGCTGGAGAAATGTGTCGAAACCGTGGAACTCCTGTCAGAGCAAATAGAGTTGAGTGGGAATAATAAGGTTTTCTAATTACAGAACGAGTGCCGCACGCCATCACATGAGGCAGGCAGAGTTCAAATTAGGTTTCCAGTCCTGATTGAGTGGTTACATCCGTCCCAGTTGTGTTGGTTGGAATACTCAACAAGCAAATGGTTGGAACTTTCTTCATTTTCTCAAGACCCAAGGGGACTCAAGGGGCTGCCGACACTGGTCTTGGATGGTCTGTAATCATGTTTTAGTCCTCTCCCTGCTTAAATACATATCTAAATGCAATGATGATGTATCACCAGACTCCTTAAAAAAATAAAAAAATAAATAAATAAGGAGCCCTCCATTGTGATCAGAGGTGTTGCAGCAGGTCGGATCTTTAAACATGCAGGACAGGGGTCCTCCAGAACCAGGATGATGATTATGATTAAGGCTACAAAAATACTGTAATCTACCAGATGGCCAGATGTATGGTAACATCCTATAGAATATGTGTGTATGATATTGTAATTACAGCACATTTTAATGTGGTTAAAAGACTTTTCCAAAAAAAATTGTAAGATTGTATTAAGTTTTGGGAATTGGAATGGAGAAGGGGTCTGGAACTCCTTCACGTGTTTAAAAATAAAACTGTAGTATTCAGCCTCCAACTATGTGTCCACCATCACCAAATTAGCCAACTTCACTAAACCACTGGATTTCTAAATCTGAGGAGAGTTTTTAGACTTGAGGGGACTGATTTGTCTGTTTTCTAACTGGACATGAAATCAGCAGGTTTTTAACACCGAGAGGATTGAAGGTGCTGCTAAAGGAAGTGAAAAGTCTGCTGTCGTCTGTATTTTTCCAAATAAAGTGGGCATTCATGAACTGAGTCGACAATCACAGCAGGCGAGGACCAAAAAAAAAAGAAAAAAGAAAAGCCTCAAACACATCCATGTAACATTAGACTGACCAACTTGATTTACGCCTCAGTAGCTGATAGGTTGATGATATACTGACTGCTGATTGATCTGTAGAGTTAGTTGTGAGATGAAATCAGCTGAAATCATTGCACAAAGCACAAATTCATGTATGACGCTCAATTTCTCCAATGATAAATGTGTGTAGAAGTAGAAAAGGACGCTAGGAGGAGTAGTGAATGTGTGTTTGCATTTGGACTTCTTTCCCTTTAAAGGCTTGTGATACACAGATAATCCCGAAATCATCTATATCAATGGTTCCCAACACCAACTCTGATTTGGTGAAACATTACAGTGAAGCCAAACACACGCTCTAATGAACACCAACCTGGGAACCACTGATCTTTATGGCTTAGGAGAAAATCATGTAGCAACTTCAGACATATTGTGAGGAAAATGTCCCACAAGCTGTAATTTGTGACGGACAAGGTCTCAACATATCTCACATGCGTCGGTGCCGTTGTACAGTGTACATTACATGAAATAAATATTTTCTAAACAAAAGAAGAAGTGTGAAGTGAAGTTATTTTTTGTTGGCATGGTGAGACCCGGTGAGTTCTCCACCAAAAATATACTAATTCAGATCTGATGTAGTTCGGAAGAGGCTAAAATTGACTTTTACTTCTCAAATACAGCACAAAAGAAACATAGAATGCTGTAATTTCATAAATCTTGTGTAATTTCAGCCATTCTCAGCTGATGACAAAACACTATACTCTTCAAAGTGATTTCCCATTTCTTTATGGTTTTACTGAACATGGATAAATAAAAATCTATAGCAAATTACAGAGTTAAACTAGTGTTTTAAAACTGGTGTTTTAAGTGAGCACAGGTTGGTTTTTTTAGAGGCATGAAGAGAAAAAAAGAAATGTATAATCTCATGTAGGATATAGATGATGCTAAAGGGAGTTAGCATTGGATCTAATAGAAATCATATTAAAAGAAAGATAACTGGAAAAGTATCCAATATACTTTTGTTTTTTTAGATTGTAATGATAGTTTCATAATTATTTATGGTACAAGGCTTATAATTAGTAGCCATTTTAACACATTTTGATACTTTAGAGTGATTGAAGCTGATATATTTCAGCTTTCATAATCATTTTACAGGGTGTTGTTTTTTTCTAAAGCTTTTTAAGTAGTTTGACCTTTTTGTGTAAATTCAGCAGTATCAGAAATTTGGTCTCTGCTATTTCAGCTTCATTGCCTCTTTTAGGCTTGTCAGATTATTATTATTTTTTTTTTTACAATTTTAGCGTCTTTTTTGTTAACCTAGTTAGGCATTCTTAATATTTGTTGTCATTTAAGTTGAACCACTCACTAACCAATGCCAAATTTTAACCATTTTTAACAGATTAGTCATTTTAACCATTTTAACTTTTTTTTTTCTTAATCCATCTTTAGCAATTTTATCTGTTTCAAGCTAATTTATCTTAAAGACATTTGGAGGTTGGTATGCAAAAAAAAACTAAAAAGATAGAAAATGTTTTTTTACAGTCAACTTTCTGAATGCTGCAAGGAGCCCATATAGCAGGGATGGAGAATCTCGGTCCTGCATGGTTTCAATGCTGCTCTTCAACAACATACCTGAATTTAATTAATTTATCATGACGTTCTGCAGAAAGTAATAATTGAGCTTGTCAGCAGACTATCAGCTGCGTTGATGCGAGGACACACTAAAACCGTACAGGACCCGCTTCCCAAAGTAGAATATCAGAGTCCATAAAGTAAATAAAAATAACCAAGTAATAAAAACCGTTTGTCAACGTTGGTTTTATTTATCCTTTATTGCAATCAAGTTAAACATTTCCATTCCAACAGGGAGTAGAACAACACGATATCTTTACAAGTGCCCAAAAATATATTTCACTGACTTTTTATATTTGGCAACTTATAAGTCTCTAATAAAACAAATAACAATATAGACTATTTTATTCATGAAAAAATACATATTCCATTTTCACAACAATAACTGGAGAAGGTATGTGATGCATACAGTAGTTTGTTATCCGACAACCAGATCATGCTACAACTTAAAATCCATTAATTCAGACAAGATGGGATAAAAAACATTAAAAAAAATACCAGAAACAAAAACTGAGCCTTGGTAAACAAAGCTTGGATCAGAGTTTCTTTGCTTTCTCAGACCCGTGAGTCGATTTCAGGTTCCTCAGAACAGAGTTCAGTTATTTTGTCAATTGAACATTCGGTTTTATTTATAAGACGTCGAATGCAAAGAAAAGCGAACAAACTCTGACTCAAGCTGCACTCGAGGTCAGAACAGAGCAGATTCTGGACATGAATGTCTACCTTACATGTATTTAATAAGCTCAAACGTTTTACAAATGTGCAGCACGTTTCTTCCAACGGTTAGTAACACAGCACACTAACAAAATAAAAAAGAAATGTAAGTGTGACAAATCGATGACTCACTGGTCCGCTGGTACTGTACAGGAATTATAATAATTGTGCAGGAGTAAAACGTTTTAAACATTTTGGAAGAAAGACACACTTTCTCTTATTCTCACCAGGCTTAGAATAAAGGAGGATAGCACGGCTGTCCACAAGGTTCAAAAGCAAGTAGGGACACTTACTCGCCAACTAGTAAGTAGCTGGGTGAAATAGTCAATCGTTTTTGCTGCAGTTTGTTTTCCAGACAATATTTTTGACATAAATGAGTCAATACACAGGTGTGTCAGACCTCAAAAACACTCATTACTGGGCAGAATTCGGTGTCTATTCATGTTGCCACCCCAGCAAATCCAAGATCTCTGATGGGAGTCAAATTCTTGAAGCCTTTCCTCAATATTTCAGGCAGCATGCCAATTAATACCAATGAAAACTCTCAACTGTCCTACTGTCAGTGCTAATGCTAACCTCCCGTTAGAAACACCTGTCCCACGTCCCCAGTTAATGACACTTGATTCTTGGAACACACCGTGCTTTTTGTTAGACGCTCCGCGGAACAGCTGGTGGAGATTCCTGAGAACACATCATGGAGGAATGTGCATGTGTCTCATGTTTCTGACGCCGGACGTGAAGTGAGAGTTGGACGGCTGGACAGGAGCCGACGTCTGGACTCTCGCTGGAGCATCAGACCGACACAGCAAAGTGCGCTGCGATCTTAAGAGCGGTTCAAACACCGCATGTGTCTGCACTCAAACGGAAATCTGAGATTGGGAATGATCCCGATGTGAACATGTGGAGGCAAGCAGAGTTGAGCGAGTCAACAATGTCTTCTGTGTCCTCGCAGAGCTTTGTCAAGTAAAATCATATCATGACATCATCAAAATAGCAAAAGCTCTTTCCTGTATACTACAAATGAATGAAATGTGAATATTCTGTGTCGGGGAAGATAAAAGATAAAAGTTGAAACAAGTGTTTCGTTTGTTTTTTAAACCAACGTATAGTGGCTTCACGGAAGACAAACACACAATGACTCATTCAAACCCACATCACGTATACTTTAGAGACAAAATAGACAACATCCAAACATAAACTCTCTTGTCACAGTGAGAAATTGATCAAATCGTCCATCTTTAAGTTTCCAAACCTTTTGGTTGCTCAGTGTCCTGCATCCTGACAGACTGATCATTAAACTCTATACAAAATGATTGACACTTGATAAAACTTTTGCATCCGCAGCTTAAGTAGGAATATCGTCTCCCCTTCAGGTAAAAATCACAGACCAGGTTTTTTGTGGGGGGGGGGGGGGGTTTCGTCAAGACTCCCAATCCTCTTCGGTCACACGTCTGGATAATTTGCTATCTTTTATACTTTTGTTTCGTCTATTTTGCACATAAAATAAGCTAAACCGTTTTCAAATATATTAACATCTCGAAGCATATATAATTGCACTGCATGCACTGCATGCGCTTGAAAAACAGAACGCGAGACTACACCATACTCAAACGGACTTGACGACCGATCTACCTGCAAGCGGCCACTGGAGAAGAGGTCCTCACAGAACTACGGGTCTCGGCTGACGCAGGCGGCCATGCTTTCATGTCACCGCAGTGCCGCTGACGCAATTCCATGGCAGAAACGCTTCGAAGGTGAGTTTTCATCAGGGAACGAGCTGCACTCGCTTTCTTCATGAGGAACCGAATTTAAATAGATGGGAGCTGGAGAATTATTCCTTTCAGAACTTCACCGATAACTTATGGTTTCTATGATGTCGGCGCCTCTTTCCAGCTGTATTTAGAGTATTTAGTCGACCAGAGAGGGCGCTGTGGAGACGGGACGTCAGTGCATAGCAGAGCGGAGTTAAAAGCAATCGATCCAGTTGCGAAGGATAAATAATTACACACACGATGCTGAACACTGTGGAGACCAAGTTAGACGTCAGCAGAGGAGAGAGGTTGCAGTGGAGACACAAGGTCATCATAACGGAGCGGAGAAGCCACAATAGAGCCGTCAGAACACAGAGGGTAAAGACTACAAACTATGCCCAACAGCAAAGAGACGGCGCCAATTGATCCGAGTGCAGACAAACTAACGTGAAGATTAAATGTTTCCATATTGAAAAGTCACTCAGGTGAGCAGAACATTTTTTAAACAACAAGAAATTGTGCTTCTTACAGTAAGTACATAAAAATAAATTCCCACATTTAATAAAACAAACATTTTAAAAGCAACGCTTCATTCCGCTCCGGTTGCCCTCTCTCATCTACCAACTGCCGATTCAGGCCAGCACAGCAAATAATCTTGGAAATTAGAAAATCGCCATGGACAAAATTAAAACTGCATCAATGAAAAACCCAATGACTGAGAAGGAGCATTAGAAATGTTGAAATAAAACATTTAAACTTGTGATCGTCAATTCACTCAGAAATGTAACAAATCAAGACTTTGAACCTTTCCGTTTGTATCGTGATGAAAGAAACACGATCACATGGGTGTTGGCAGAATGGCCACATTCCCTGATTATCTAATAAAAATTGGGGGGAACCTCGCCTCCACTCCAGCTCTGGACTAAACACCACAACATGGATCCCTCCAATACACTGAAAAATCTTCCAAAAAACGTATTCTCAACAGATAAATCTCTATGGCTTTTAAGCTGGACTCATTTACATGAGCTATTTTGTGCACATCGGGTGAACAGGGATGATGTCTGTCATGAAATCTGTGTCAGAAGCTGTTCCAAGCCATTGCCGGGTCGAGAGTCGACGCCATGAAGCTCAAAGCTGAAAATGTTTCTCCACTACGCGAGGATTACGTTTACCCTTTAACTACTACTACCTTTAATTCTACAACATTATGAGATGTAGCGTAGCAGCTCATTAAAGTAACCGTGTGGACGAGGTGAGAGGAAAAGCGACAAGGTGTGGCACGAATCTTAATCAGGCGGCAACGTTAGAATTTAAAAATAAAACACTTCACACGACGGAGACTTCTTCACGAGCTGATATTCCTTCGGCCTTCAACCTTCCTGCACAGAGGGACACGAGGTAATGAATCCACGGGAACACGCAATGAGATTTCCACGAGTTTGGAGCCACGCTTGCAAAGCAGTGCTTTGTACCTCTTAATTTTTCTACGGAGAAGCTGCAGAAACTCTGGAATGACTGAACCTCGGCTGCGAGGTGCCATGAGGTACCTTCAAGTAGTTTAGTGCCTAGTTAACACGTCTATGTTTTTTTGTATTTTATTAGTTATGAGGTGACACATTGTGAGCGATGAACTGGGGTTAAGTGGAAGGTGACGCCTTTTCTAAAAACGTCAGTAACACCGACTTGTGCAGGTCAGGATTGTTGCGTGGTTGGCGCGGCGGGTCGGTCATGAGCAGAACGTGGACTGCAGCTGCTTGAAGGCGGCCTGTCGCTGCTTCTTCTCCACCTCCTGCCTCTTCTTCTCCTCTTTCTCCTCCCGGATCTCCGCCTCGAACTTGCTGCCCTGAGACAGAGCCTGAACCTGGAAGTACCAAACACATCCTTAAAGCCTTGTGACAAATCATCTTCAGAGCATGCACAGCATGCGAGGACATTTTTAAATCAGGCAGCAGCTCTTTTTATGGATATGAGACCTCGAAGCAGCTGGACAGCTGATCGGCCGCATCATTAATGCCAATGTCTGAAGAGATTACCGTTGATTATCCAGTTACACTGGCATGGGGAAAATGGTGGCATATAGAAGACGGTCGGCTCTTGAAGTCTGAGTGACTGTAACAAGGACCAAATCGTGACGGCTGCCACACTAGGCCAGAGCATCTCATTCGTCTCATCTCTAAAGTCTTTGTGGAATGTTCCCGGTAGGCAGTGTTTACATCTCAAACAACAGATAATGGAATGAAGCCAATAGTGTGGGAACTTGGTAAAAATGTAATCGATTAGTTTAAAAAGGGACAAAGATGTTTTATTTCAAGGAAAATACAGCAATAAACACATGCATTATGATTTCATTGGCTTTATTTGATGTAAAGGGTCAAGAAACTCTTAGATTTTGACTTTCTCTTTCCATTTTCTGAGATTTAATTGAGGCGTCAATCAACACTAATTTAGAGATATTCTTGAATCAAAAAGTTCGAGACACTAGCATATGGACAGATTTTTCTGGAATGTTATTTCATGGAAGAGAGATGGCAAAATTCCCCAAAGAATTCAATCGCCAGTGATTAATGACTTTATTAAACTAACTGTATCGAACATCCCTCCCAGTGGCACCGGGTATTGGCACTCTGTGTGACAATGACACTAATTAAAGATCATCCAAGTGTGAAGTGGGAGAAACCATTATTACAGATCAAGCACAACCTTTTTCCCTGACGACATCTTCTCGGAGGTCATTTTTTCATCCTGCTGCACTGCAGAGACTGTTCAGGAATTGTTTGAGGAACATGACAAAGGAATAAAGGTATTAATTTTACGTCTGAATACCCAGAAATCAATCTGAATGGACATCGGACATCCCACAGAGAGGCCTGTGAAGCCCAGGCCTGAAAGTGTCAGCTACCAATTCAATTCAACTTTATAAATGCCGTAGTATTGTCATTATATTGACACCCAGTCTTAAAATTATATTTTAGGCTCCTCTTCAAAGTCTGTACAAATCCACACATCGCAAACTGTCACCATACCTTTGCTTCAAAGAAGTCTTTGGCCCCCATCACCCCCTCGGTGGAGACGTTGATCTCGGACAGTCTGGCCAGAGCCATCAGCCCACTCTCCTCCTGCAGCTCTCCGGCTGCTGCTCTGCGAAAGATCAGCAGGAACTGCAAGAGCAAACCGAACAAACAGATCCCGCGAGGTTACACATTTATAGGCGCTGCCTTGGGCTGAGTTCCAATCCTTTTCAAAAGTCAGTAGGTGAAATACGAATCTCTCAGGACCACAATAAGAGAGCCTCTCTCACCTCTCTGAAGCTCAGTTTGCCATCAAAGTCTTCGTCCACCTCCTTAATCATGTTCTTGAGGCCCAGGTGTGTCTGAGGTGCTCCGAGCTTCTCCATCATCAGCTTCAGCTCCATCAAGTCGATGAAGCCATCCCTGCCGGTATCGTACCTGCAAACCACAAACCGTTAACACCGCCATGCTGGGATGGGCTGAGTGAAAGCTGAAATGCTCCACGTTCTTATTGGACAGTGATTTTCTTGATGGGTCTTCGAAACGCCTCTACAAAGAAGAGCAGGTGATGACCTGGCAAGGTGTCAAATACAAAGTAAGTGCCTTGAACGAAGTATTTGTCATTGAAGTGCATCGTTTGTGCATTGAGAGACTAAAACCGATGGAGTTGGCATGCCAGGCCACGGGTTGGTGCCGTTAGTTGTTTTTGTAATAAAAACGACCAACAGCGCCAGGAGCATGGTTTCAGAAATGTTGCATTTTCAGTAGTTTCTATGGAGCCAGAGCATTTTCAAAAAGTTGCATTTTTCACAATTTCTATACAGATGGGAGTTGGAACATTTTTGAAAAGCTTCCCCCATGGGAGACGTTTTCAAAAAGTTGCACTTTCAGTTGCTCCGACCTCTGCTGTTGTGTAAACTGACCCCCAAAGAGTAACAAAAAGTTTCATTTTCTCTTGAAAACATAGTCAGGTACACTGGACACAACATATTTGTAGCGGTTGTAATTGCTGTATTTATGGGGGGGTTCTATTAAATAGTAAAGACACAAACTAAATGCAACCAAGATATGCAGAATCCAGTCAACTTAGGTTAAGTATTAAATAAAATCATGAAAAAGGTGAGAAAACAGTGTTATTTGCCAATAGGTCAATGACACCACATCGTGTGTTTGCATTGAACACACAATCAGTTCACTGACCTCCACAATTTACCAAAGATTTGAACACAATCACTTCAGCTCCCACTGAGCCATCCAGTGTTTATTATCTAACCTGGTATGTTGACTGAATGAAGTGATTCATTCCTTCCCTCGCTCTTATTTCACCTGCTGTTTAGGGTGATACTCGATTCCAGCTCGTGGCTCTATTTGGAGACGATGAGACGTTTGTCCTTAAATGCCTTAAGCTTCACTCTGTCAATGTTTGACATCTGGACAAAGCAGCAGCTTTCCAAGGTGGGAGTTTATTTCTTCACCTCAGTCACGGCCGCACGTGACTGCACAACGGTGCAGCATCCAGCCCGACAGCTGTTATCTCCAACTGCATGAGCCGATGGCAGAGCTCAGAGGCTTATGTCTGATAGGAAGGGTATTTATAGAGGCTTTCAGCAGCTGCATGGGTGAGCGAGAGTTTGAGTGATTACATATTCAACGCCAAGGCCTGCTGACCCACGATCGAGGTCAATTTGGCAAGGCCAAAACTTAGGCCATTGTTTCATGTCAAAGGCTTTGAGGACCTCCTCCCTCTTTGAGAACAATTACTCCATACACCAAACTCCATCCAAGGTCCAAATTTGTTTGGATTGTTGGAAGAAATGGCACACAAAGTTCAGTCCCCATAAAGCAAAGGTCCCGCTCCCAGTTGCCCGTCTTTATCTGAAGTACATTGGCTGTTTTTAGACCTGCCTTGTCGATTCTCCATTATAACGCCCACGATACAACCTTTGCATTCAAGGAATAACAGCATAGCTCTAAAGCCCAGGCTTCGTTCACGAAAGGCCATCGGAAAACAAAATAATGTAGGTGCAGTCATAGGACAAATGGCTGTTAAGACATCGTAACAGAACAAACTAAAATTACGACCTCATAAACGTATCCAACCTACTAAACGTCAAAGAGTGTGTCTGTCCATATGCACAATGCGTGAACAGATCATTTTAAGCAATTAAATGCCATGTAATATATGAGGTCCCAGTCACTTCACACATGTTTAATACCTCCAGGAGAACTGCTCACTGCTGGGCAAAGATGCTAATCCAAGGACTCCCACAGTCAATCATTTGACTTCAAGTCCAATAATGTGAATATGGAGACCAATCAAACTTTGAAACAATGCCGGTCCAAGAAATTGACATAGATCCACTTGGGGCATAAACAGCAACTGTCCAGTTAGCACATGGAAGGTTACTCAAACCTTTGGCCGTCCTTATGGCTTGGTGATGCGAGACAAAACAAGGAAAGAACTGGCCTCTTACTTAAATATTTTTTCAAATTAATTGCAGCAAAAAGGTGCTTTGTCGGAGCCAGATGGTAAAACATAGCTCTAAATGTTCAATATTACAGGACTGTTGTCAATGTCAATTTCTTTCAATTAGGCTGAAAGAGATCACACAGCATGAAGGAGTTACCAAGTAAGGTTTATTCAGCAGTAAATGGTTCAAGTGACGTCTTGGTTTTCTGGCCATTCTCTAGACCCACTTATCACATCAGAAAACCCCCACTACAAAATCATCCAGTATGAGAGCAAAAAGTATCGCAGTCAAACGAGGATTCTGTTCCTCCAACAAACACCTCCTGGAGAATTTGGCATCAAAATGTCACTTATGCAACAGCGAAGATGGAGCCACATTGGAGTGTGTTGTTAGGGGCGACAGCAACATGTAATTATGCTCAGAGAAATCTTTTTTTCCCCACCCACCTGCCCTGAGGACACAGAGAGTCCTGTAGTGCTGGATTGTGTATTTCCAGATCCAACAGTTAGTGAAACATGTCACAATAAATTCTATTGTGTGTCATGATGAGTTGAATGCAGTGTTATGACTTTGTTTTTTTTACATTTTCAGAGCCTTAAACACTCAATCTCTGACGTATTGTTTCATTGAACACCTTGAACATGAAGTTTGTAAACTCTTTGTGATCAGCATAGGCCAAAGGTCTGACCAAGGTAAGGAGAGTGTGGAAGCCAGAGAGTGGCATCTTACGTGGGGTTGGAAACTTAGGAATCAAATATCTTGCAGTTAAAACTCACAAATTATGGATGAGGTGATCATGAGAACTTTCACAAATTAAAACGAGCATTAGCTGTACTAGAACAATGTTATCACTGTACCACGATGCCAGTTTGAAGAGTGAATCAGAATCGGTAGTACTTTATTGATCCCTGGGGGAGATTCTTTGCAAACGAAGATGTAAGCCAAAGACCTCTGCACACGGCTTAGTCTCCACCTTAACATTTACCTATGATCAAGAACTTTGGATGACTAATATAATAGTGCAAAAGCAAAGAGCTAAAACAGACCCTACTGGTCGGCTGATGATTTCGGCCATTTGAAAGGAGTTTAAGTAGAGCCACTACTTCTCAACATTAAAACTCAGCCTATTGAGAAAGTTCAGGGTTTTGGATTCCTCTCGGCAACTTCTCATTGGACGCTTACCCGACAGTCCCCTGGGACAAGGCTCTAAAGGTGGCTCATGACCTGGAGGAGAGATTATATCTCTCTACTGGTCTGGGAAAAGCTGGATGTAAACCATGCACAAACCATGCATGAATGCAAGGGTGGAGCCAGAAAAAAAGATGAAGCAGTTTGCACCGAAAACCCTGGAAGCTCAGATTACTTTCCGTGGATGTGGTCTACAACACAACTCCAAATGTGAAGCAGCATCGCAATTCTCCCAATGAATTCAAAATAAACTCTACTTTAAATGAAGAAACAGAGGATTTGTATGAGCTTTATAAATGCTTCAGTATTGCACAATAAAAGCTCCAACTATGTGACCTGATCTGAGTTGAATAATTGTCACATAATCACAAGTTGCCCTGGATCTGTAGTACGCTCTGCTTACAGCCAGAGGGAGGGCTTCCTCCTGGCAAGGCATCCCTGTCCTGGGACACAGAAGGCATCCTGTACTGGTTTGGTTCTTCTTTGTGGGGGTACAGGAATGCAAGAGGCGCGCTAAGATGGGGTGTTCCCTGCTGAACTCCGGCCACGAGGAGAAGATCCGTTAGTGTTAAGGGGCCGCGGTTTACTGCGTGTAATGCATTATATCACCACACTTGTATGCGTCTTGTGTTTGTTTTCATGCCTCCACCCAGTCAAGTCTGGCCAAAGGTTTTAGAAATCTGAGCCGTCTGTGTTATATTCTCATCGATGCAAATTCTTCAAAAAGCAGTGGAGCAATTTCTTCAATGTTGTGAAATATAAACGGTTAGGGTTCTGGTGGTCTTAAATCAAAGACCAATGTCACCATGACCTTATAAATTCTAATTAACAAGATATCTCTAGAATACCTGATAGAAACAGGGTTTAGATCATCACTATTCCATCATTTTTAAACATGTAAATCTTCCAGGAAATCTTGTTCTCAATACCTTTATCTTTTGAAAGTGGTCGGCCTCCTTAAACATTTTTAAGGGAGGACTTGCGAATGGGTGTGATTTGTTTAGAGTGTGTTCAGACCAATAGCATCTATTTCTAGAACTTTTCGAGACACCAAATTTCCATACTTCAATTTTGAAAATAAACTAAAGAAAATGTCAGCCTTGTTATTTTCTTCATCTACTCAATTCTGCACCGTTGCTTTCGGAAAGCAGCAATCACTAGAAGACCTTCACATGACTGGAAGTGGCAATAACAAGGAACTGTTTAAGAAAAGAGACACTAAATCCTCTCTGTTGGAGGCCTTGCTAATGTGTGGCACAATCAGACTGAGATTACCCCCCCCCCATGATACAAAGGTTAATCGTGAGGGAGAATAAAGCCCCAAAACTTGAGGAATTTGTCCAATGTTTATTTTCAGAGGATAAAACTAGCAGCCGTGATACTACATTATGGGATTGGATCTGAAAAAGTGCCGTTTAAGGCCACAACTTGCATCATTCTGAAGGCTTAATGCTCAATTTTAGAGGGAACTGAGGCCATGTTGGTTGCAACAGTGAACTGAGCCTCATTGTTCTGCAGCTTCCCTGTTAATTATAGATGCCTGAGCTTTTGGCACAAGGGAACTCACTTTCTCTGCGAGCATTCTTCTCCTTCTCCCCCATTATGACCCATTCAACTCAGCTCGGAGCGCTTTTTGAGGCCGGGACAGAAAATAGACAACACCAAAGTAGGCTAAAAGCTGCTGCCTTTCCTCAAGGCTCAATCAACAGAAATCTATTACTAAATCTGACTGGTGAACGCAAGTCAGAGCAAATGGGCATGCCTGGCAAAACGTGGGGGAACGTGCTTGAAATACTTCTTTTCAATCATGTGAGTGAAACCATGGCAACATTTATCATATGAAGTTTGATGGAGTGCTGAAAAGTGAAAGATGGCTTTAAGTTTAAAGTTGTGTGAAGAGGAAAAGTGGGTCACCAGGCATTGGATGCCGCGTGGGAATGTTGGTCTCTGTGTGAATGGGATCAGTGCAGCAGAGGAAATGAGACTAAAGAGATTTGAGACAGGGGAAACTGAATCTCTGACAAGACAAACAAGAGGAGCCTTTTTTTCTGGGGAAAATTCACTTCAGTGGCAGGAAATAGAAGTCACTGAAAGCTGAAACACACTACAAATACACTCGACTGAAAGATGCACATGTACAGACATTCAAGACAGAACATGCCCTTAAAAAAAGGAGGGGGGGGGGGGTTCCTTGACATCATCTAGTCACTTATTCATGAAAATTCACTCAGTTTATAAGTACGTCCATGATCCAAACTGACAACTATGTTGTAGATCATCAGGATCATCAACAGTCATTAAAATTAAGGTCCCATGTTGACTGTCAAAAAAGGGGTTCACCTCAACGCTCGTCATCAAGAATTCTCGAGCTTCTGACAATACAAACGTAGGACGTAGTTATACTGAAGTCTCACACCTCAACTTCAAAATCCATTGCAAAAGCGCACAAATATGAAACCAGTCCGAAAACTATTAGAAATAGAAAAACAAGCTATTTAATTGTTTTGGGGGTCTGAGGCAGATGCTTGGCTCTGATGATGTGTCACATCCTTTCTTTATAGCTGGTGCAAACACAGGAGGCATTGAGTCCTAAGGTTCAATATCTGTTCAAACAGCAGCAGGATCGAGTGTCGAGGTCCTGAAACTAAGCGAAGAGATAAAAACTGACTATCCTCAGCATGAGCATGACATGGGCCAAGGCTGTGACCACTTGAGTCGAGAGTATGTACAGATGCATGCTGGTTTATGGGAGAAGATGTTGGGAGCTGGGACCAACCGTCAATGTTATGCAACAAATTAAGGCACCAGCAACAGAGCCTTTGGAAATAGTCATTGAATGAGCTGCATGTCCAACTAATTGAGCAGGCATTGAAACACTGGCGACACTCCTGGCTGAAACGACACAGTACCTGAAAATCCAGGCATGATTGAGCCAGTGGCTTGACGGTGGACAGTGGAGAAGGACTTGGAAGGATTCTGCCACCAGTTCGGACAGATCTCGCTGCCTCGTACTCGAGACATATGAATGATTTTCTATATTAAATATTAGTTACTTTTGTGGGTCAGGGGAGATCAATGATTCCTTTGTGTTCGCGCTATTGACGAAAGCACTTTTGCCACAGTGTGCGTTACAGTATGTGTGGTCACAGACCAGCTGCATCCTTCTATTGATTGTTGCTAAGCAAAGATAACCCAAGTGCATCATCTGCAACTACAGTGGCCAGACAGACAATAAGAGATGGTGTGAGTCATTATGCTGCAACTGCCTTTTGGGAGAGTTCTTGTCAGAAAGTGAGAAAAGAGAAGAAAAGCTGGCTGCTAATTTTCAACCTTTCAGATCTTTCTTGCTCAAACAACTAAAAGGTCACTCACCTTGGAAGAAACACGGGAATTTTGACAACTTGCTGATTCACTGGTTTGTCAGCCAGGGCTCTCATTGTTGGCTAAATTTAATGCGCCCCATTCACAAAGCTGCTTTAAGCAAGATTTAGAGATAACAATGGCCGTTGGGTTAATCTTATTTCAATCTATTAAGATAAAAACCTTTGCAGGTTCGCATGCATACTTGATCTATGGAGGATGTCGCTGCCATTTCTTTTTTGTTTTTACAGCACGAGAATGGATTTATTCCATCATCGACAGGAATGTCTTGGCTTCAACTCAGTCAAACTAAGCAGCAAACAGATGAATGAAACATGATGACTACGCGGTCAGTGACATGAGCTGCATTTTCTATCACTGAGTCAGTTCAACCCGTCTCCAGTCTGAGGTTCAACATTTCATGACAACGTTTAAAGTAAAAACTGCAAACCTTCGTAGCATTTGGGTGTCTGTTCATACGACAGTGGTGTGTGGTTTCGTTAGCTAAATGTCTTAGATAAATGTCAATTACTTCTACATTATATAAATTACAATCCTGATTTTAAATACAGATATTGTACAAGAATAGTAACCCATGTAGTTAGAATTTTTACAAATATAGTGTTAAATGATTAATTATTCTCATGCTACCATACCCTGTTGGTATTTTTTTTTTATAACTTAAGTTTAATGGAGATTAAAAAAAAATCATAAGATTTAAAATGACATGATGAAATACTCTTGTATGAGTTTTACAAGTCTGTTGCACTATCCATTCAAAAAAAAAAATAAAATCTTTCAAATCTTACTTGCCCCATATGTGGGTCATCTGTTCACTCGCAACAGCTTTATGCTGCATCGACATCATGGGATTATATGAAACCATTTGTCTACCAAGACACTAATGCATGATGAGCTTATCAAAGCTGGGATATGCCCAATCCTCCACGAATGATAAGTACCTTTAATTAGGGTTCAAAATGACGTGCTACAAATCAACACACTTCTGTAATCACCGCTAACAGAACAGTGAGAGAATACAGTTAAAATTAACACAAACTCATTACGGTGACTGGAGTTTTCATGACCCCATTACTCATTTGCTTGAGATAATCTGTAAACATCCACATTGGCTGTGATGGATTTGCCACCCCTACATTAGCATTAAGAAGATGTTGGTAGTATCTCAGCTGCTTCTTGTCCCTATGATAAAGTACTAATCTTCAAAAACGTGCACAACGTCTTCAGATTCAGAAAATCTAAGTAGCTCCAACGATCATAAACAGTCACTCTCATCTCACGATGAGCAACAATGGAGCCTTGATGTGACACAGTGACGAGGCCGTCACGTGGAGCGAGGTTTGCATCGGACCAAGCGTCCCGGACAATAGGCCGCCTTATCCTCTGAGCGAGAGACGCACCACCAACACACAAACTTTAAACAATACGACATCCTAACGTGACGATAAAAACAATCGCTGCTTATATTCAAACCAACAAACAACAACCCCCCCCACCCAAACCGACTCGAGGCTAAAGAATTCACACTACATCAGAACTCTGGTCAGTTTGGCTTCAATTGTATAGTGTATTGTTTTGTAAAGGTTTGTAGTTTATATCCGTTTGCAATTTTATGTATTCATAGTTTTGATTTATTTCCACTCGTTATGATCCTCTTGTTCCGTTTCCTTGGATGAATGCTACATTTGACTGTTTTTAAATGGCTGTAAAGTGCTTCGGTAACTCTGGGCTATTGAAACGCATTATGCAAATAAAATGAGTGATTAGTGTCCGTGAAACACTCTTTATTTTTCTAACATGCGGCTTCAGATACAACACCTCCACTCACTCAGCTGTCATTATCCTGCCTCCTCAGAACTCTGGCGGGATAATGATGGCACTGATAAAACACTAATCAGAATTTCAGATTTTTTTTTTTTTTCAGATCTTGGCATATTATAATCTTGATCTGAGATGTATGATTTAAATTGTAGTGTTTTAATACTCGCGAACAGTCTTGGTCTCCGGTTTGGTGGTCTTCACTACAGCGCTAATAAATGTGCGATATCATTCTGTTACGTTTCTCACATTTTATTTCTACAATACATCTCCACTTCACTGTTTGCTTCATCCTTAAAATGTGTGTAGGCATGAGACACATTCAACATATGGGGACTATTACTTCCCTGCCATGTCCGTTTTTATAATTCTGACTACTGGCCAACTCCAATTCTTCTTTTTATAAAGGAATCCCCTAGTCCACTATCACAACTGCACATTTTAATGGAATTTGTAGCTCAAAAGGTGATCGTTGACTCTTTAAAGATAATTTCTTAATCTCAAATTGAATTGTAATTTTAACTTCAAAGAAGGCTGGACTCATTTTTACTCAAAACAAACACTGCAAACCATAATCCATTTCAAAGCTAATCTTTCTGTAAACCAATAATATGTGTTTAGCTTGTTGCTCGCATCTTCCAAGCAACTGACTGGGGTTTTTTTTCCTATACATGACAAGTCAACTTAAAGAAGCCTCTCCAAACCGCCATCTTCTTGATAAAGTTACGAGTTGCCAACAAAGTTACCAGATTCTTAGTTGGAACTAAAAGCATCCAGCGATGCCGGAAGCCTGTCGTCACAAAATAAACCTGGAAACCAGAAGATCCAAAACACCAGCTTAGTCATCTCTGCATCACTCAATGACTTAAAGAAGCAAACCAGGTCAACACAACTGAGGTGGAAAGAGGGATGTTTTTTAATTTATGATGCCCACAGTAAATTTTTATGAGTCCTGATAAACGGCCTCGGTTCCACTTCCACTCCTGCGTCTCGCTGCCAAACCTTTTACGTTAACAGAACACAGAGAGGATGAATCCTGGATCCAAGCCAGCAGACGGACACACTGATCAATTCTCCTCGTACTGAATGCTGACGTGATAATGAGTGACTACATCTGACGCTCATCACCTCAATTTTACACCTGGCCCAAGCCTTTTTTTTTTTTCTTTTTTAACTTCCCCAACATCACAATACTTCTTTCTTAAGATCTTTATTAAACATGTTCAGAAAATATTAGTTTTGCACATTATCTTACTGATTTTAAAGGGATTCCTTGCAGACACATCTATAGCGTCACACACATCTATAGATCAATTGAAGATTCTCTCTAACTGATTTGAAATCCATTATTCTGTTGTTAGGAAGATGTTCCACACGTTGTGTTTTTCCTTCTCATGAGCAGAGGTTTTCACACTAAAAAAAAAAAAAGGAGCTTTCGGTGAATCCGGCATCTTTTATTAGTTTCGTATCCACTAAACCGTGTGATGTGGCTTTTATAAACCCGAGTCAGTCGGCAATAAATCTAACTGCGCAAGATGAGAACTGGTCCGATGCACCATGGCAACGCAAGAATGACAATGTCGTCCGTGTACGGCACAGAATCCAGCCATTCTTCTGGTACCATTTACGTACAGAGAAAAAAAAAAAAAACTTGGAATATTCGAAGAATATGTATATACGTTTTATCTTCTTAGGAATCTGCTTATTGTTTTGGCATGCTTTAATCGTCATGTAATTTTCTGTATTAATTGTTAGTCAAAAAAAAATAAATACTTAGGAGTTGTGCTGAATGACTCATCACTGTGTCCTTTATTGACACCTGGACAGGTCCAGTCTGCTGGGGGGACAGAACACCGGTTTCACTGGATCAGGACAAACTGTATGAAGCATGTCGGGAATGATTTTGTATACTCAGACTCTTTTCTGAACACCAAACAATGACCACACAATCTGTGATCGATGGGCACCTATTGGTACTTGAACCGAGAACTTCATTGTATTAGTCTGGCTGAAAATCCTGAGGAAAGATTGACAGAATGCTGAGGGGAAACATTACAACTTCACAAAAGTCAGAATTATTAGTATTTATTAAATGTATGACCTAAAGGCCTTAAGAACTTGAAAGAGGAATAGAGTAATTACCTTGGAAAAGAGAAACTTGAGAAAAGTCAAAATTCCTAGAAAGTCGGATTACCGAGGTCGAGTTTCTGATTTCCCAAGTGGGAGGTCAAACTTCCAGAGAATTCCGATAACATGCATTGGAATTCCGAGAACCAGTGTCAGATTTAAAAAAAAAAAAAAAAAAAAAGTCAAACTAAGCAATTAATTGTGATAGTAAAAGCACCAGACTTTTGAAAAAAAAAAAAAATTCAATGTCAATAGGGGGAAATTACCTTTTGGGATTTATAGGGGGGAAAGCCAGCATTTCGTGAAGAAAATAATAAAAAAAAACGTTTCTTTGTAAAAACAATTATTGTATGGCCCTTTCCCCTCTTCAGTAAATGAACTGTTAAAAATAACAGAGAAACGTAATAAATTGTGGTACTGAAACATATGGTAATGTGGCTCAAGCACATTAAAACAAAAAAAAAAAAAAAAAAAAAAAAAAAACTACTTTTATGAGCATGAATATACAGGAAACCCCCGCGAGACTGCGCAGCCACTCATCTTAGTGGTGGCAAGTTCGAGTTAATTATTTGTTTTAAAGGGATGCGGATCTCCTCGGTGATGAGTCAACAGAGCATCTTGTGATCACGACGCTCCGCTGGATGCGAGCGGCGGCTAACTGCGCACAGGGCCCGGCGGAGAGTGTCACTCCCCGGGATAATGACCCCCAGCTACACCTGCAGGCTTCACGTCAGCGGCGCGAGCAGCTTAATCCCATCACGGGCTGACTGAGCCGGGCATGCTCACTCAGCCATAACACCCCCCCCCCCCCCCACCCGAGTGACGGAGCGCCCGTTACCGGACTAACAAAGAGACGGCGGGGGGGGGGGGGGGGGTGGGACGTCGACCTTACCGCTTGAACATCGCCTCCATGTCCTTAATCTGTTTGCGGGAGAATTCCTTGAATTCCGTGTAGGGGTTGAAGACGCGGGTCGCTCGAGGAGCGGCGGTGCCGTCGTTGATGTCCAGCTGGCGGGTCAGCTTGGCGGAGAGCTCGGTGCACGAGTCGCCGCAGGCGGCTTCGGGCTCCTGCGGTCTGGGTCGGACGGGGCTCCGGTCGGGCTCCTGCGGTCGGTCCCGGACGGGGCTCCGGTCGGGCTCGTCCGGCCGCGGCTCGGCCCCCTCTGTGACGGCGAGCCGCGACTGCAGCTTCCGAGCGAGCTCTTCGGATGCCATGCTGTGAGGACGGAGGACCGTGAGGGTGCTGTTGCGGAGGGAGGCTGCGGGAGAATGGAGCCAACAGCCAGGAGGAGAGCCAGCGTCACGCTCACAGGCACGCGTACCACGCGGACACGCGCACGCTGCGGATTAAATAGGCTCGTCACGATGTACGTATTTTACCACCGCACGAGCTCACGACGCTTTTATAATTTCACAGCATCATCTCATTACAACATCTATCAAATTAAATAAAATATAAAATAAATTGTATTATTATTATTATTATTATCAATAATAATAATAATAATAATGTATATGTTTTTATTCTTCCTGTATTATTTCAGTTAACGTTCAATCAATCAATCAAATTGTATTTGTATATCCCTTTACAATAACCCAGTGTTACCCAAAGTGCTTTACAACAAAGCTATAAAAACAATACATTATAAAATAAATACAAGAATAATACATAAAAACAATAAATAAAACACAGGTGCTGACTGTGGGAGGTGCGATTGTGCTGCAGGTTGGTGGAAGCCTTCCAGAAATTCATAAAAACAGAGCATACAGGATAAAAACATTGCCCTAGACAGAGTTAAAAGCCAACCTAAAAAAAAAAAATTCAGTTAAAAAATATTGATAAGAAATGGGATTTGTCTTGTGTCACAACAGACAGTGTGGTTTTTAAGATGTTGGAAATTAAAATAAAATCAGTTTGTTATTCACTTTAGTCGGTTGTTATTGTTTTCAATATGTTCATTTTAAAATAAATAAATGAATTTGAAAAAAATTATATAAATATTAAGTGTTGCTTTTTTATTCTGCTTCATTCGTCATTGATTTAGATTTTTATCACCTTCCTTTGAACAACTTTTTTTTCTTCTGTCATGTCCGTCATATTTTTAATAATTGAATAGTTGGTTTCTGGTAATATAAAAACATATAAAATACAAACACTACTAAATGCTGTTAATAATAAATAGGCTGAGGCCAGTGGCTTACATATGGCTATTCTATAAATGTGTAGAGAAAAACCTTGAAGATGCTTAACTTACAACAAAAAGCCAAGACAAAAACCCAACGACAACAACAACAACAACAACAACAAACAGAAACAAAATGAAGATCTGAAAAAACAACAATATCATAGTTAATGATACTGATTTACTCTCATGATCTGCCGAAACTGTAAACCTTGATTATTCAATGTGTTTTACATGCAAGTGCGTCACTGACAGTACAACTTAAAGCACAGAAACACGTCGATATTTATTCTTAGTTCTCACTTTACGTGACACAAAAATAAATTCAATCAATAAATAAATACAACACAAAATGATGCTGCGGTGTTGTTGTTGTTAATTGCAACATCCAGTAGAGGGCAGTAGTGCTCCAACAATCTGAATTGAGAAAGAGTCATACATGTTGGCCAGGATTATGTTCAGTTTTTCAAAATCTGTTTCTGGTTTGACGTCCTGACACCAGGAAATTCATTCAAACCAAACTTTATTTCACTGAGTATCACGGTGAGAAGACATCCTGAGCGTTGTTTCCTCAGTCAGGTGGTTTGGAGGCAACAGTGCAAATATATTTTCGAAATAAATAAATGTTTGAAAAAAAATGTGATTTTTTTTATCTCTATTGATTAACTCTTTATAGGTGACCCAGTAAAATAGATGGAAATTGGAATTTTTCTTTTTAATATTATTTTATTATTAAAAATGTCAAAGGTATTTTATTTTGGAAAAGCGTCACCATATTATCAAAAATAGGAATAAAAATAAAGTTTTGCTTAATATCATATTGAAAAGAACATTAGATTTTTCACACAAACTAAATTAACATTTAGTCCTACTCCTTTTCTCATATGGTTGGGCATTATTATTATTATTATTATTACTATTATCATTATTATTATTAAATTGTTTTGAAGAATCAAATTTGTGCACACATGTCTGAAATAAATTTTCATTCTATTCAAAATAAAACAATTCAAAACCTTTTAGGTTATAGCTTGTATAAATCATTGTTTAAAAAATTTAAATAAACAATTCCCAAGCATTCCTTGCGAAGTGATTGGAGCTTTTATTTTGAAATCAGTTGGCGGAAATAGTACAGGCTTTTACTCTGACGGTGCGGCAGCGGGGCGGATCGGGTTTTGGAAAGCGGTGGTTCGCAGTCTGCTGTGAGCTCAGGAACAAACGGAGCACGGAACTTGTGACAGATACACACACGCACACACACATACACACACACACGCGCGCCCATACTGCGTGGATCACGGTGTCCCGGGGAGCGGATTGCCACCCTGAATGAACCAATGACTTGACCTCCGCGTCCGGACGCCACGGGAGAAGAGGACGATCTGTGCGGTACGTCGATTCATTTCCCGTCATGTCACGTTTCGGGGCTGTTAATAGCTCCCGCGGGGGTATTTATGAGGGCAGAAGAGTGTGTGTGTGTGTGTGTGTGTGTGTGGGGGGGGGGGGGGGTTCTCTTTTTCCGCACGGGGAGCTTCTGGACGAGAACCGAGCAGCCGGAGATCGAAACCTTTCCTCGGTCTCATCTTCGAGCTTCTAACGGAACCAGAGCCTCAGCCCCTGGATCAGATCCAGACCCTGGAGCTCCTGGAGCCTGATCCAGATCCTCTGCACACTTTGAATATTTACCGCCATCAAGCTGGTTTAACAGAAACTAAATGGTTTATCAGTTTCAACGTGCACGACTTCCCTAAAGGTATCAAAAGTTCCCATTTCTATTGTTCTTTTTAAAACAGTCTAGACAAACGCTCATTTGTGGTTTAGTTGTATCTAAGAATGACAGAAGTGCTGAAGTCAATTCTATTGTGCATTCGAATTGTCATCAGTTTGATTCAGGTCAACTTTAAAAGGCATTAAAATCTGTAATAGAAAAACTCAGATGAAAATTAAATAATAGTGCATTGGTGATTAAAAAAATATATATACAACTTTAGTTTGACTGGCAGACATTCCTACTATGCAAAGTGAGCCTTTAGAGCAGGGATGTCAAACAAAAAGCCCAATGGGCCAAAACTTGTCTGCAAGAAAGAAGCAATCTGTAAAATTGTAGAAATTTCAAAGAAAACATTTTTTTAAGACCAAATTTCTTAACAAAAGCAGACAAAAAGCAACGCTGAGACTCGAGCTGAGATATAATTGTTTGGCTTTGTAAGAATATGGACTTTTTCATCACATATATTCTGCAGCACAACAAAGAAAAACTGCAAAGTTTACATTTAAAGGTTATCGTGTCATTTATTTGATAAGTCCAGGCCACTCGAGATCAAACTGAGCTGCATGTGGCCGCAGAACAAAAGTATGTTTGACATTTTTGATTTTGTGGGAACTTGCATAAATTTGTTCAGACTGACAATTATGAATATTTCTATATTTTAGCACTATAAACCAAGTGTATAAACACAGCATCACACCCCAATCCCTTAAACAATGATGTCAAATGACCAAATTGACCCATATTTCACCATTTCCTGTTAAAAATGATCTGACATATATATATTACTTTTTGAGTTTAGTAGTTCGTCTCTCCAATACAATGTTAAAATACAAAAAAATAAATAAAAATACACAGGATGGCTCATTATTGGGTCATGGTATGAAGATGAATGCATAAATCAGGTGGGATAACAATGAAAAGGTGACGATTTACTCAAAGATGCCAAATATTAATGCGATTATGAGAACTACAACTCCATCAGGGACATCTGGTTTCACTTTGTTTTATTTTATTTTTTTTCCTCTTCTTTACAGAGCGATCCCTGAAACACCACAACGATGAGTCTGCTCCACAGGTCAGTGACAAACCAGTGCAGGACACTCGTGTTCACTGACTCACGCTCAATCTGGAGACGCTGAATAGTTGTTGGGATCACACCTATTTTACAAATGGACGACACTACAGTACGTACTCGCCCACGGCGATAGTCAGAAAACTATATCGGAGTGAACATACCCGGGGGTAGATTGGACGACAACTCTTTGGTTCTGTTGAGTGCATTTTTCTTTTTTTTTTTTTTTGGTTATTTTTTTACTGGCATACCTCCAATGTCTCATCACCTCTCGCAATAGTTGAGCAAGAACGTCATTACATCAATATTTTTCGCTACAAAATGTGAAATATGTGCAATTTTGGTGAATTTTAAGCTGTCAAACTGTTATTATATTGAATTAGTGGCGTCATCAGAATCAGAAACCGGTTTAGTACCAAATATAGTTAACATAATACAAGGAATTTGTTTTCATGACACAAAACAAACACAGTCGAACAGTAAAAAAGGTAAAAAAGTGCAACAAGAAGAAAAAAAACAGTGCAAACGCAGTGAGTTAAAGTAGCACAGTTTACCCACTTTGGTCATTAAACTGAAAATATCTACGTTATTCTTTCATATAATCTGTTTTTTTTGTTTTAGAAGTAGCCTTTTTAAAGGTTTAATATCGACATTGTTTTGTAAACTCTCTGAAAGTCCTGGGATGGTTTGTCACCATGTCCATGGTGGACGTGGGCCTTTTCGCCCCGTCGGCATGGATTAGATTTAACCTCCGGCGACTTTAACGTGAATGAAAGCAGGTCTAGACCATAGACGGGCAGAGACAGAGAGATTTATTCTCAGATTCAGTTAAAAAGTAATTGTTTTCCAGACTTTAAAGACACTTTTCTGAAGCAAAAATGACAATAATTATGCATTTTCACTTGAAACACTGATTATCATGTTATGTAAATACATGCTTCCACCTCACTCGGCCCAGAAAACCAAATAAACCCACATGTGGAATATTTCCCCGCTACATGCAGGCGTGACGTATGAATAAGCAGCCCGTGTTTGTTTACTGTTGCGTGACGTGTTGCTGTCGACGCTCAGACCTTCTTGTTGGTTCTGTTGGGGTTCGTACCGATGGGATCAGGCGCCTCGTTTCTCACAGAGGAGTGTCACTTGAGACCAGTGACCTATTTCTTTTTATGTTTTACTATTGACACAGTGTTTCTCTGCTGTGTTTGCTCCTTAGAATAAAGATATTTCTAAGGAAAAACAAGTAACTCAACTGTTCTGTGTGCCTCCTGTATGTGTTGATGAAGAGAATTAATCGATGTAAACTTCTTCGTAACATAATGCTATATTCAGATCAAATCTATATTGTTTAAAAATTTACTTTTTTTTTTTTTTGGCTTTTCAAAATGTTGCACTCTCAAAGCAAGTTTTTCCAAAGAGCTATTGTCATGTGTGTCATTTATCATAGTTTCTTTTTCTTTCCTAATGTGTCTTATATTTTAGTGTTGGTCGCAGGTTTTATTTCAGTTTAGAAACTGAACTCTTTCACTGTGAAATCAGATTCTTGTGATGTTTTACTGAAATAAGCCAGACTTTCCTTGAAAGAGAAGTTATCTGGGTGCGTTGTGTTGCTGTAAAATCAGTAAATAATCACCATTAATGGAGAATTAACGGATGTGCAAGTCATCCATTGAGTTTGTAGTAACTTTTAATTTCACCTTTTAATAAAAACTTGGATGTCGCGCCTCTTCTAAAGGTTCCATGATTCAAACATAAATAAATATATATAATCTCAGACCTAGAAATGTGTTTGCAACTTGTTTGTAGCCGACATCTTCATAGTTTGGCTTTTTCTGTATTTGTGAGTGCAGAGATGAACATCTGCTTTTATTGTTGTAATGTGCTGCTGAATGTTTCTTTAAAATTGTACAAAGTGGTAAAGTCATCATCTCTAATTCTAAATGATTTTCCAACACTGAAATACTTCCTTACTCTTTAACTCGACACTTAATTAATATATTTAAAGAGATTGGTGATTCAAGGCAGTTATTCTTCTGTCGTGGTTATGATATCATCTCCTTACACGCACACACAGAGTTGAAAGGAAAAATTCTATTGTAAAGTAGAATTTCAAGCTACTGCTGAGTCATGAAAAAAGGGCTTAGAGCCAACATGAATTATGTTGTGTAATTTTAGCAGCATGCTGGTTGCATAACTGACATTTAAACTACAAGCCTGTGTGGTTCAGCATCATCGGCAGCAGGTTTGTTTGACGTTGTTTTAATGGTACCACTTCAAGTTGACGTTGAAAATCTTTTTACTAGTCAACCACCATTTGTATAACAGAGATTTACCCGTTTTTCTGTGTAAATAAGTCTGAAGTGTGATCTAACTTCACTTCACTATAAAAGCTGCTTAAAGCTTTAAAAAAAAAAATCTTTAAGTGGTCAAGGAGCAGCTCAATGCTTCCCTTTCCTGAAATCAAAAACCCGCTCACGCATTATTTTTCCAATTTTAAGTCACAAATCACAATAAGACCCCTTTTACAATTGTTTGATTGTTTTGGTAATGAAACCAAACCACACATGCGTAAAGAACAATACACGGTAAACACTATCAATGTTGAAAACATGGACATTCATTTTCAGTGGCTCTGTATTTGTTTTCCATGTTCACTTTAAAAACATTGGGGTGTAACCAGGGCCTGAATCTGTCTTACACAAATCCCGCGAGTTAAAGCCATTATCCGTAGTTTTTTTGTTTTGTTTTTTGTTTTTGCTGCTGCTGGTAAAGAAGAGGCTCTTTCAAAGCAGCCTATTCGTCACAATGGTCATTGGGGGCGGGGCTTAGGACAAAGCATTTACGGTACACAGAATTAGTATACACATCTTGGTTCAAGATGAGTCACAAGAAATTTGAAGTGGCTTCACAGGAAAACAGGGCGTGTATTTAAAATTCTCAAGTCGTCACTTTCAGACGGTATTATTAACAGTAATATGAACACACAAACCCAAGACGCACACACAAAAAAAAAAAATGGGAGAACGTACTCATCTTTGTTTAATACTTCGTCCATGAACAGCCATGATTTAGCCTGGCAAATTGTGAAATATGTAGTTTATATACAAAATTGAATTTATTAATCTGAGATACAAAATATACATTGTTGTGTTCTCATTTGATAAAAAAAAAAAAAATCTCTACATTTTATGTCTCAACTTTTCTGGATCGCATTACAAGAGACGGTGAGTTTCTTTGTTTGCTGCTGCATTGAACACTGGTTATATGAATACATTCTTTCTGAGACTGTTCAGTATGGAACACATTTCTTGTTAAACAAAAAAAAAAAACATTCACACTTCCGCTGACTCTCACGAATGCCCTTCAGACTTTCAGGCAAACTCCGTGCGAGCTTCTCGCCCCCCCCCTTGCGCCTCTTAGTTTAGAGACTTAATTGGTTGCTGCTGTGTGAATGTCAGTGCCTTGGAGGTATGTCACAATACCTGCTACAACCTGCACCCGGCCTCACAGCAGCCCTTCCTGCAGGCGAGTCTTGGATGTGAGACAGAACGACGACCACGTTGAGTTGTTCACTGTGTAATGAGTTGCAATGTAAAAATAGCATGCATGGTTCTGTGTTTTTGGGGGGGGGGTTTTTTCAGGTCGCTGAGTCCGGTCGTCCCACTATGGAGGTGGAAGAGGAACGTGGACGTGGTCCTCTATCCAGTCACGGGCGTTTCCTGCAGGTCCTTCTGCTCCGCCCCTTCAGAACCAGGTGCACAACTCGATACCAGTCCGAAATCTCATCTGAAATGCTTCCTGCCTTCCTAAATACAGGATATGACGAGATAATTACAGTTGTGGCATGAAATGGGAACAAAAAAACCCAAAAAGTGCAAACGTACTCCACCAGTTATTTCCTCAATGAGTTTTAGCGACCAGACTCATTCACTCTGGAGCGTCTGTCGAAATGATGCACTGACTTATTCCTCAGAGAATTTAGTCAGTGCACTGTCAGTTCTGAGGAGTTCTTACATTGATGGGTCAGAGTTGTCCTGCCAGCATCAGCAAAACAACTGTGAACTGTGGCTTTAAGGATTTATGTGAACTGTTAGTAATGATGCATTCTTTAACTTTTGGGAAGGATCATTTATGACGACGTGTCAAATCGGAAATGTTCAGCCGACAAACTTTTAGATTTTATCGGGTCAGGGTTAACTTCACCGTTACAATATGGGATGTACAGAGCAGCATTTTCACAATTTGTTTTGCCACATTGATGGAGACTGCAGATTTGTAACAGAAGAAAATCGCTGTGACTTTCCATGGCTGGATTGAATGATGGATAACATAAAGTCAATACAGCTCTCTGGCATGTCAGAGAATCTTGTATCATAAATCCATATTTTGAGACATTGTTCAGCGGGATTTAAAAAAAAAAAAAAAAAAAACAAGAGCAAAAGAAGAGATTTGGCAAAATATTGGAAAACCTAACAAGGGGAACAGCTGAATATATCCTCAGATAAACTCTGTTAATAAAAGTCATGCTGAGGAAACGCTTCTCATCAAAATAACAGCATCTCAACTGAAGGCTGATTTTTTTTTGCCCCTCATTTTCAAATCATTTTCAAATCCCATGATATTCCATATTCATGAAATCTGATGCACTAAGTGGACAGTGTGTGTTGTTCCTGTCAGGCAGGATCCTCAGAGCGTCCTGTGAGTGTGCGCAAAATATCAAGTTTGCATCTTCTTTTTTTTTTATGCCTACACGCCTACTGTATAGTATAGTATATCATACTGTGCAAACAAAACCTCCTTTATACAAATTTACCTCCTGTATCAAGTCAATTTATCTGTGTTCACCTCCATTACCATCATTCCATCTTTTGTCTGAGACGGCCGAAATCGCAAAGTGTGAAATACACCGACAGCACATCCACATTCAGTAAAAGTACTTTTCGTTTTTTTGCTCCCCCGTGCTTTCAGATCCAATAGAGATCCACAAGAGGAAGCTGTTCCTGTGGTTCAACCACCTCCCTCAGGAGGAGAAACAGTTCGGCGGGCTGTTCAGGCCGGAGACCATGCACGTGGATCCGCTCATCCTGGAAAGGAAGACCGAGGAGAGGGCGGGACACCTCTGCTCGCCTCTTCACGTCCACTCAGATTCCAGCCCCGCTGTCAATGTCGAGCAGCTGTTTGAGCCCCCGGAGGGCTACTGCGAGGGCCGGGGGCTCAACCTGCTGCTGTACGGGGCCGTGGGCACCGGGAAAAGCACTGTGGTCAGAAAGCTGGTGCTGGATTGGTGCCAGGGGAGCACTCTGACCCAGTTCAAGCTGCTGCTGCCGTTTTCCTGCGAGGACCTCAGTAAGCTGTCAAGGTAAGTTCCGTTTCTCTTGCCTACACACAAAATATGTGGATTGGCAATGTGATACATCCCCCCCCCCCCCAGTAGCCTCGATCGAACTGAAAAGCTTGAATCTATTTGGCATTCAGTCAAGTCAGATTGAGGCTGTAAGGAAGCAGGACTGCTGACTCTACCGGTGCTGTTTGATGTTCTGTAAAACTTTGATGATCGGAATACAGTTTAATGACCAATTTTTTTTTTCCTGATTTTTTTTTTTCCTGATTATCTCCCCATTTCTTGAAAACACAGAAATAGGCTGTTATGATGTTTTATAAATTGCAGGATGTTAGGAGGTGCATAACTTTAAGTGATTCATTTACTAATTTAGTTCTGTTCATTCAATGTTTACTGGACTAAAAATGCCACACTGGATCAACCAAAAAAAATCTCTCATGTAAACATGTCCTGGCAAAAGACAGGAAGCACCACGCAAATCAAGTTGCAACTGGTATTTCAGAATTGAAAGACAATAAATGTTCAACGCATGATATAAAAACCATCAGAATCAGATTCAAAACAACGCAGAAAGCTCACGCATTAAAGAGATTTTATTAACAGGTGAAACTAAATGAGTCATTTCAGCATTAAATCTCATTGGAGCTTCTCCTTCGGAAGGCCGGGGCAAGACTGGAGTTCACATAGTTCATTTGTTGTGTTCGGTACACATGTGATCAGTGCAATTGGCAAAAGTACTTAAAGGTTAAGCAAAAGAGAAAAACCTGACGGGCAACATGTGACTCACCGAAGTGAAGAGCTTGAGTGAACTGAATAGATGAGGATTTGATCTAACTGACTCTTATTTTACTTGAAATGTATTGTCCTGTACATGAAGCCATAGTCTTGTTGGACCTAATAAGCTGTTGTTGTCCTCTAATTTTAATGTATTGTGCCATTATTATGCATTCTGAAAGAATTAAGCTGTTATAAATAACATTTTAATCAGCCATTTTTAACTGTAGTGTTGAATTTTCATAATTGCCAGAATCCACTCTTTGTATATAATTGACAACAATTATTATTTATTACTTGTCTTCATTTTGAAGGTCTTATCATTTTTGTTGCTCCCCATAAATTTTATTAGGTGGAAAAAAAAAAGTCTATTGTGCACAGAGGTTGCAGACGTCTTATAGAGTGACTGGAAACCTCTGCTGTATGACTCCAGACTTCATGGGTGGATATCTTAGTATAATTGCAGTCCCTTGATATTTTTCTGAATGATTAACTAAAGTCAGCCTGGTTCAAGGGAGCAGCATGAACCGATGAATCCAGTTGGATAAGAAGCAAAACATGTCCACTTTAGAGAAAAGAAAAGCTAAACACAGTAAGGGATTCTCTCGACACGGTTCTCTTCAATGAATGGCTAAACTTCACTTTTCTAAGGTGATTTAAATGGGCACTTCTTCACTGTAATGCAATTAACAACAAATCATTGTTTGGCGACTGATCGTTTCCATCGCCCCACTGAATCACCGGTCTCCTTGGTTCAGGGCTGCCTCCTTAAGGGACCTGGTCAGCAGGAAATACCTCCACCTGAAGAAACACCCCCTGCTGAGTGGTGAGGGAGACCAAGCCAAGGATGTGCTCTTCCTCTTCAACGGCATGGAGAAGATGCACCTGGACTTCCGGATCGGCTCCACCGAGCTCTGCAGTGATCCCAATGAGCCGCTGCCTCCGAGCGTGTTGGTGGTGAACCTGCTGAGGAAGTACCTCCTGCCTGAGGTAAGAGAACCGCCGTCCACCTTCCCGGTTCTGTGTTCCTCAGGTGGAAACGCATAGTCATTTTGTTTGACATGCAAAAAAAAAAAATAGAGGTGTTTTTTTTTTTATGTGTTACTTTTGGGGTTTTTTTGTAAAAAAAAAAAAACATATTTTCATTCAACATGGACGGATTTATTTGTTTTACACTGCCAAGGATGTTAATGGTTTACCCGTATGTTCGATATGCGGGGAGAACCAACAAATTAAAGTCATGTTGAAAGACTTAAATCAGCTAAAATCACCAGAGAAAGGTAATACAGCTGTAATGGCTACAAGTGCGATAATCCCTAAAACTATTTAAAGTAGCTAAATACACACACACACAAAATAATAATTCTAACCCAGTTTTCAGAGTTGGTGATTGTTCCTGATGAAGATGTCTGTTATTGTCTGTCCACCAGGCAAGCGTCTTGGTGACCACCAGACTCTCAGCTCTGGACCGGATCCCTGAGAAGTACGTGAGTCGTTACGCACAGATTTGTGGCTTCAACGACCCGGACCGCCAACGCGCGTACTTTGCAGGCCGCCTGCTGCAGCAGAGTGGGAAATCTACCCGTGACCACGAGGCCCAAGCTCTCATAGAGCTGCTTTACCTCAACCTCCAAAGGGAGAGCCAGCTGGCTACGGCGTGCTTCCTGCCGTCTTACTGCTGGCTCACCTGCGCCACATTGCACTTCCTGCATTTCACCGACGCCAACGCCCCCATCCGCACGCTCACCGGCATCTACACCAGCTTCCTCAGGCTCAACTTCGGTGGCGAGGTCGTCGGCTCGGGAGCCGAGACAGACGTGTCCAGTCTGGAGCAAAAGAACTCGCTCATGCTCTACGTCGTGCGGACCGTCGGTAAACTTGCATTCGACGGCGTGACGTACCGCCGCACGTCGTTCTCCGAAGAGGAGCTGGAGCAGTGGATTGGAGGGAAGACCAAGACGGACGAGGAGCTGCGTCAGCTGGCCGTCTTCCGGACCGACGTGTTGGACTTCTTCCTGACGCCGTGCGTAGAGAGCGGTAAGCGTTTCCCCGACGAGCTGAGTGAGACGGATGAAGTACGCTACGTGTTCGCCGTCCCCGCCATGCAGGAGTACCTGGCGGCTCTCTATGTGGTTCTCGGGGAGAACAAGTCAGCTTTAGAAAAGCTCGGGAGACAAGTCTCTGTGGCCATCGGTCAGGCGGGGGAAGACGTCGGCGCCATCGTCGGCATCCTGTCCAAATTCATCCCCGTCCGAATCTTCGCCGTGTTCAACCTCCTCAAGTTCTTCCCGAAGCTCTACGACAAGTTCAGCAGCCGCAACAAGGGCACCATCGCCAAAACCATGGCGTCCGAGATGTTCCGTACCGAGGACAGCCACAATGAGGACGTCCTGGATCAAGTGGAGCAAAGCCTGCTGGGAGTCCACGGCCCGCAGCCCAAGCAGCACACCGCCGGCCAGCCTTTTGAACTCTACCCCATCTTTATGGGTGGCCTGTTGCATTTTGGCAACCGGGTTATTCTCCAGCAGCTGGGCTGCAGCATTCAGAGCACCACCGTGGTCCAGATCACTCGTGCCCTGAGGAACTACCTCGTCAGAGGTAAGACGTGCTCTTTTCAGTCTTCTTACGGAGGATGGGTGAGTTACTGTTGGTTTATTTCAATATCTTTGATGCTGTTTGTAAGTGAGGGGCTTTTCAGTGTATTTTGAAGCGACTCAGGCTCCTAACTTATCCAGAACCAGCCGATGTTGAGTCCTTTTTGTAGATATCGCTGGCTTTACTAGCAATGTTTGAGTTTGGTACAATGCTGAAGATTTCTTTAACAGCGATGATCCTGGCATCTAAATTAAACTTTAAACTGACAAGTCCAAAGAATTAAAGCATGAAAAAACATACAAATCCAGCACAATTTATACTGAAGTATTGTTTCCAAGGTCACGGTTTTCAATAACTATATCAGTTTTTGCGAGGTTCTTTGCTCCATGCACTAATCAAGGGTTTAGCATTTACCGCTGTTGTATTCAGGCTCAACATTTTCCCCTTTTCCTTCTTGAAGACTTAAAAACAAACTTCAGGGAGAAGCAGATCTTATTTTAAGTTATATTCTTAAACTGCTGTAGAGAAGAGCTCAAACAATGTGTGGCCAGCTCACACCACTGGCAGCAGCAACAGGAACCATTGTTCATTTTAGGTTATTACACAACTTATTAGGTTGAGGTGCCACTTTTTTATTTTATGTGGGGGTGAGTTTCTGGAATTGCGTACATGCTTCTTTGTTTTCGTTTTCTCTGTGATCGTTCTGCCTGGTCTGGTCTCACGAGATAATCTCTTCATTCACCAAATGCGCTGAGTGAAAACAAGTTTCAGAATAGTTTCGCGTTCACACGGCGAGGTTTTGAAAACCCCATAGAACGCCCCAGGCCAATAGACCATAAACGCCATAGAACAATACTATAAACATTGAGGAGAATACAGACAGTTGGATTAAACATTGTTGTAGATCCTACTTTCTTTGGCCAGGAGTTAAAAACGCATGACGTATAACGACAGTCTTATTCTTGCTTGATCCCAGAGCTCAGCAAGCCTCAGCCGGCGGAGGAGGTGATGGACCTGCTGGTCCTCCTCTACGAGTTTCAGAACCCCCGACTCACTTCAGAGGTTCTGTCCACGATCCGATCCATTCGCCTCACCAACATTCGATTGACTTCACTCAAGTGCTTCGTGCTGAGTTCGGTACTCTCGTGCACACCTCCCAGGTAAACTGTGATTTCACTCAGCCTTGTGAGAGACTATAAACCATTTCACATATCTAATTCGACAAATTCTGCATTTGAATAGTCATCCTCACTGTATCCTGTTACACAAAGAACTGGAAAAAAAAAAAAAAAAACAGACTGGTGCTTGTCCTTATATGAATCAGACACATTTTACAAGAGCTACAACATTATGGTAACTTGAAAATAAGTAAATGTTTTTTTCCTATGATAACTAGGTTTACTCCACCAATACGGCTGAAATCGTCATATTGTATAATATAATATATGTAAAAAATAATGCCATCTCCAATGAATAACTTAGAATTAATAATTAGTCTTATGACACCTGACATAAAGTTCCTAGTAAAACATAAACTATGAATGTGTAAAATAAGAATTCAGATGCTCACAGTTGTTGAGGCATTTGCTCTTATTCTCTTAAAAGTGTGTTTTGAGCTCCCGACTGTATGTGGTGATGTTTTCCCACAGCTATCACCTCCAGGAGATGGACCTGTCCTCATGTCTGCTCACTCATGACATGCTGCAGATGCTGTGGCCTGCCTTCAGACACACACACAACCTCAAGTGAGACACACGCACACACACACGCACAACAAATGCCTTTCTGCATGGTGTTCCACACTGTATGTCTGATACTGCCACCACCGTTGCACCAGATTCAAAGTAAACCAATCAGCCATAACTAATTCTTACAATTTCCTGCTTTTTTCCTACTTGTGATGCTCCAGTAGAAAATGTCCATTTCTCTTGATGGCAGCACGTCGCCGCAACTAATAATGTATTAATTACACAATTATTGTTTAAATATAATAAAGCTTATGATGTTAAAAAAACAAACATACAGTAGCATCGTATATGTCCTGACTTTGCTTGTTGTCAGTAAACAAACTACACAAAAACAGAAAAATATTTTATTTCTTGAAATTTACATTTTAAAATGATTTTGTTTTAAATTATTATTTACAAATTAAGTTGTTATTAAGCTACTGGCAAAATATTTTCACAATACAGGCTCTTTTTTTGATGTTGTATGCTTTATGACATTATCGGCCATTATTGCAATATTGGTTGCTGCACAAGCTGTCGGTGGTCATAATGTTACGGTTGATCGGTGCATTTTTGTTTGTAACTCATGTGTTGGATTTTTATGAACTCCATCCAGGATCCAGAAGATCAGATTAAAGATTACAATAAAGCTTTGAACAGTTGAATGCAAGTGGTTGAGAAAGAGTAAAAATGTGATGCTGGCTTTTTAAAGCACAGATTACAGCTGGTCTGAGTGAATAGAGTTAAAATTTGGTGTGTTTATGATGATTCAATAAATTGTTCTGTGTCTAAAGTTTATCCTAAGATTAAAAAAAAAAAATCTATGTATTCTTCCATCTGCGACAGTTAGTTTTACATCTATTGGTGACTAAGGATCACCATTTACTATTAAAATAATCTAACAAACTCAAGACACTCCTGCTATGTGAGGCTGTGGTGTTAACCACTGCACCACCATGTACGTCACCATGTTCGCTTCTTATTTACGTGTTCGAGAACCGATGCTACGTCCCAACTATTTTGGAGTTTGGGTTTTTATTGACAAGATCCATTCTGGAAAAACCACGTTGTCGGATTTATCACTGCTGTAACCCTTTATGGGAGATTTATACCTTTCACCTTCAAATATAAATCAAATAAAAGTGTAAATCTGTCATTTGGTTGTGGATTAGTAAAGATATGACGTTAATTATTAGATCAGTGCCACAGACAATGGAGAGAAGGGAGTAAATGCATGAGGTGAAGGTTGATATTGATGCATTTTGGACTTCGGTTGTTTGATTATCATCTCTACAAAACACTCCTTGTAATGAAATGATGCCTTTATGAGCCTGCAGTCCTGTTACGTCATGTAAACTGTGTGTATAAATGTGTGTACGCAGTTCCTAACACCACAGAAGAGCACGTTATTAACATTTTGGGGTGCAGTTTGAATCTAAATGATCAGCAAAAGGGCGTGTAAAAAGAGATAAATGTACCAATTAGCTGCATTTTGATTCAAACCAAAACTAGAGGGATGTCATTTTATAATGTAGGATTCTGATTCACATGCAAACCACCTTCTCATAAAATCACTTCCTCTTCTTGTAGCAGTTAGTAATGCAAATATTGTTGGTGTCTTAATGATTTTAGCCATTTTGGCTGGAATTAAGTCAATAATAATGTGACGATCATGTACTAAATATGCTGTATACATCCTTTATAATGAATATTATATAATAATATATGACTGAACCATCCATTGTCCATATTTTTATATGAAAAGGGCACAAAAACAGCAACGTTAATGTTTTTGTGTTAGTTACTCAAAAATATCCGAGCTTAAATATATATAAAAGGTGTTTCCTCTCTGCTTGTAGTATTTGAACGTCCTAACATACAGAATTTATGGAGAATAAAACCTTTAAAAGGTCTTTGTCTGAACCAAATGTTGCTCATCCTGCATGTGATTGCAGTGTGTGTGTGTGTGTGTGTGTGTTCATGATTGTTGCACCTGCCTGTTTCTGTCGTCCTCAGCCTGCAGTTTAACAGCCTGGGTCCTGAGTCCTGCATCCTGCTGAGAGATCTGCTCCTTGACCCCAAGAGTTCCATTAAATCCCTACAGTAAGACCACCGCTCAGTCCACGCCTTCAACCAAACATGAGAGGTGTCACTGCGGGAAACCACCCGGGGTCGTGTGGCGGCTCGAGAAACACCTGAGAATAGGGGCATAGTTCATGGACGTGACTGGATGAATTCACGGCAAACAAAGCATGGAGAATGCCAGATTTGCAATTTCGCTTTGAATTTGTTTAGTCGCTGCTTGACATGAAACTAAGTACATTATGTTCCTCGACTAATTGCAAAGACAATGTAAGATTCAGAGTTGCACTCAAGTGTGAGATGATACAAGATATTTATTCTATGACTCAATAAGTCTCATACCTGATCTGCTTTGTGGAAATTTGGAGAAATGCAGGAAAAACCCGCACTAAATTGGGCTTCATTTCTTTTATGAAAAGCCATAAGAAGGATAATCATCCATCCATCCATCCATCCATTGGCTATATAGGATATATATATATAGGATAATCAATAGAAGACAATACAGAGAAACCACATATGCTCTATTCCTTACTCCATCCGTCTGTCGCGTGTTGCCCTCAGGCTGTGTGACAACCCCCTGCTGGACTCGGGGGCCCTCACCCTGCTGGAGGCCCTCCCGGAGAACCAGTCCCTCACCCACCTGTCCCTGATGCACACCGGCCTGGGCGACCGCGGGGCGCTGCAGCTGGCCGAGAAGCTGCAGAGCCACGCCGGGCTGCAGGAGCTCAACGTGGCCTACAACAACATCGGGGACAACGCGGCGCTCGCCCTGGTGGACGCCTGCAGGGAGCACCCCAGCATTCACACCGTGCAGTAAGAGTTCACACTCGAGAGTCGGGAAATCTCTTGCAGTTTGCAATTACAAATGTTATACAGTTCACATACATTGTCGTGCGACCCCCGTATAAAGGCCATGTTTAGACATTAATAGACACAATGGAGTAAATCTATTACTCAGAAATAGGTTAAATAATTAATAAATGTTCCCCTCTTGTTAGCCACGGTTCACTCAGAATGTATGACAGCTCACGTTACCGAGACGTGGAAGTAACTACAGGATCGGTTGCAGATAATCAGTCATTTTAAAATGTTAATGAGCAGAACCGAATGTAAACTCGGCTCCTCGCTCGCTTTGCCATGATCTGCTTTCACGATAGTCACATAAATCTCTTCAGTGTGTGTCACGGATGTTATAATTAAGACTGATGACCTGAGTAAAGAGGTTTTTTTTATGAAAGAGACTTAAAAATGAACAAAAAAAATGTAAATCTGTGAATGTATAGTCTGGGCTTTATGGTTTTATGAGTATTCATAAAATACACAAAGATGAGTCTGTGAATGCTTTCAGTGTTCAGATCATATATATTATTCATTACTTTTACCTTGAATGCATCGACCTGCTGTAATTGTCCGCTCCAAATAGAATACACCAGTAGAAGCCTAACAAATATATTATTGTTTTACAAACCCTCTGTGTTCGGTACTTTGATTCCTGAAAGGGCAAACGATGCTAAAATAGCTAAGAATGCTCATCTGATTGTTTTTTTGGGTTTTTTTGCTTGAAAGTGTGCTAAATGTCTCTTTTAGGTTCACACTCCAACTTTGACATCTTTTCTATCTGTGGAACGGTTGTGAGCACTAAGGTCGCCGAGCTTATTCACTTAACTGACCTTAACAAAAAAAAAATAACATTGTGTAATAAAGGGAAACATTATTTTTCATATATAGATTTTTTTTTTTAATTTATTTGCCCTGTTGTTCATGGACTTTTTTAGACTCAGTCACTGGGATTTCATATCTCCCATAATACCTTTTTGTGCCATTTTTTGCATATTAATGCAAAAATGCTTCTTTTATTGAAGAAAAATGGGGAAAAATAAAGATTAATTTCTTGGTCGCGGACCTTTTATATGGGCCTCTGTGGAAAATGACAGCTGAAAACAGCTCAATGTAACACTATCATCCAGTGCTGATGTCATTAGTGTCAAACCTGAGGATCTGTGATTCTCCGCGTGTAGTCTGTACCTGAACCAGCTCAGCGACGTGGGGAAGCAGTCCCTGTACGTGCGCGGCGTTCCCAGCAGCCCCGGCGGCAGCAACCGGCGGGTCAGGGTCCTGGCCTCCGTCACCGAGGGCTCGGACATCTCCGAGGACTGGCACCCCATCCTCGACGTGATCCGGGAGAACGCCTCGTCCTGGGACCGCCAGCGGGTCCAGCAGCAGCTCCAGGTACACGCCACATAAACTTCAGCAAAGAAAAAAAAACTAAATACTTCTTATAGGGGTTTATTGTCGAGTGTTTGGGGGGTGGGGGGACTACAGTACTGTATTTTGCTTTTATCCCAGAGATTTCATCATTCAATCATTTCTCGCACGCTCTGATCACTCGCTCATATTTGATTATTTTTACTTTAAATCCTGCCGTGTCGATTTCTCTTTTTGGACACATTTTTTTCCGCTCAGTCAAACACAGTAGTGATGGAGGTTTCTGTGATACTGCAGAAGCTTTCTGTTGTCACACAGTACCATCTCGTGGTAATGGGTGGTATGTACCAGTATATTTTGACATTAAGCTGCTTCTTAAATGACATGAGCAGCCAAACCAAAAACAACAGTGACTTATAGGCTCGGAAATATAATATATAATATTATATGAAAATTTAGCATCGATCAATACCATTAGTGTATTGACGCAGATTGTGGGGGATGAAATGTGTGTGTGTGTGTGTGAGTGTGTGTCAGTGACTCGTCCTCCCTCTGTGCAGGTCTTCCTCCGGGACCTGGAGTGGGGCCGCCAGCAGCAGCAGAGCATCTGGAAGCGGCTGCACTTCCGCAGGGTGGAGAAAGGTGTCCGGCAGACTTTACGCAGGCTTGAGAAGGACTCTCTCTTCCCGTCCAAGTGATTCAGCAAGTAACCCCACCCTCCCACCCCAACAACCCCGACCAGATTGGACCGGGACACGTGCAACATTTGAAACTGCGGAATCCCGCAGGAGACATTTCACAAGTGGTGACAAGAATCCTGTGTTCATCCGTCATCATTTCAAGAAAGTTAAGATAAATCAAAGTGAGACTTTTAAACATTCTCCCAGCAGAAATTTCACACGTTAAACAACGTCAAGTATGAATATGAGGGAAATTATCATCACATATCACAGTGAAGTCAATTTTTTTAAAAAGCGTTAATGTATAATATAAAAACGTTATGATGCAAAGCTCAACAATATACTTTGGTAACAAGTAGATTATTTGCACCAAACTTGTCTGGATTAGATTTTCTCCCAGTGGTCATATAGCGAATACCAGCGTTTCTGTTTTTCTATGATCCTTTTGGTTAATGTGACTCCCGGAACAGTTTTGCAGTGCGTCAGGACATCACAAGGTGGTGCTGTTGGAGTATTTTCTTTTTTTTTACCATACTTGATGTCATACACCAAAGTTTCAGTAGCCTCAACTGCTGAATAGAAAGATATTATCAAGGCTCTCTCTCACATTGGTTCCCATCAGAGGAGTGATTTCCTCTTTGAGGTTGCCAGAATATTAGATTAAAATTAAAAAAATATATACAACTTCTAAGATGTGTTTTTAGTTGGGTTTTTTTTGTTTTGTTTTGTTTTTTTAAAGGGCTTCCGATTCCTGTTACCCTTTGTCATCCATCTTCTCGTTTGGACCACTTTAAATGGAATTAGCCTGTGAGGTGGCAAGGCTTGGAACCAGTGTGGTTTAAGAAATCTGATGTAAATTGCGATTTGGAATGAGAAAATGCACTTATCTGGTGAAAAGCAATCAAAAACACCTGTGTGTGGCTTTAGTTTGACCTTTAAAAAGATCAAATTAAACTCTTTCAGTGGGAACTCAGCTTTATTATAACCTATTTTGAAAGGTGTGGACAGTAATTAAGATCCGATCTATTGTAAAGTAATAAATAAGTAACAATCTAACTGAAGAATAATTTTTTTCAAAGAGAATATAATACTGATTTATCTGCCTTTTACAACTGTAAACAGAAACAAGAAGAAGAATTTCTGCTTTATCTTTAATGTAGTGTTTCACTACAGGACTGCTGCTTTGAGCAGGTTAAATGTATTGTTTATTTGCACACTTCTTTGACTGCCTTCATAACGTCTGCTGGTTGGTTGCTTATTTACCCATATTTCTGTCTCCCTTCTTGCACAGGAAATTCTCAGGAAAACCAAACCTGGCATCAAATGTCCAGAGTTTGATTTATTTATTCTTCAATCAGAGATCCTGATAGTAAAAATAAAAAGGTTAAAACGCCTTATTGAGGCTAATAGTTACCCTTTCTTGAGCTGATGTGGTTGAGTGCTAGATTAAAAAAAAAAAAAAAAAAAAAAAACGCTTATGGAAACATTTCAGACAGTCCTGTCTTCTGTGCTGTAATGAACCGACAAGAGCCGGGGTAAACAATAAATGCTATGCTGCAAGCTGTCGTCTGCCTGTTAATGATGGTTAACGTTTGAGTTATCCTGATGCTCCGTCTTCACTTCATTAAGGATTTTCTTCAATATGATAGCCAAGTTATTTTGGTAACCCAGCAATACATGTAAAAAGTACCCAGCAAATTAATGGTAATATTCCAGATTTCTGTTTAGAGTTGGACCCAGCATGTTGTTGTTGTTTTTTTTTTTTTTTTATGTTTGTGACTCACAAACTATAACCAATAAATTGATTAGAAGCACTGGTGAGCTTGTCGGCTAAATGCTCAAAAAAAAAAAAAAAGTCAACATGACCATTTTTAAATGTGAACTAGTTGGCTGAAAAATCTTCATTATTTGTATTTTCTGTTGCACAGCTGTAATGAAATATTATTTCTGAAAACCAACAGGAGCATGAGGGGGATTTTTTGCTTTGACCATGAAAATGACATTTTCCTCAGTTCAGATTTTCGATCCGATGATCAAAAATTCACTCCTTTTCCACTGATACAATAAGTCCCCAAAGAGGATATTTGTTTTTGTTTTTTTTAACCTTGAATTTTTTTTAAAGAAAGCATGATAAAAATGAATCTGCTTTTTTTTTTTTTTGAGACAAATCAAAGTAACTGTTACAGCAGTTGCAGACTGCATATGAAGACTTGTTAGGTAAGAGACGTTATTCTTTCAGAAGAGCACAATCGATTCTTATGATGTGTGGGGAAGAAAAAAAACAAACATGAAGAGTTGTGGCGTCCAAACAAAGATTCCTACATGCAGTGTAAGATTTGGGGTTGTGCACTCTTGGTACTTCCGTAGTCCTGGGATTCTCTGGCCTTTGGTCTTGTACCTCCCACACATTGAATATCCCTCTTCTGCACTTGTTCAGTCACTTTTGCAGAACAAACCTGCATAACCACAAACCCCCCCCCAAAAAAAGATGACTGGTTGTTTCTGGAAGTGACAAATCATACATCTTTCCAAAGGCCGGCCCGTTCCAGCTTGAATCTCACGCGTGACGGCAGCCGGATGGCTGTGCCGAGATATATTTTTTCCCAAGCGACATTGTAACAGTGCTGCACTTTCCCCATCAACAAAGTGTCCCGTTCAGCACACATCACTGAGTGAATGTTTAACCCAGATGGCCACGGAGAAAGGAGTCGCCATCTCACCTGCTGACGGACTCCTTTATTGTCTCTGAACTTTGTCCGTCCACGGCTCCTCAGGGGGAAAACATTTACTCTCAGGACTCCATGAGGACCTCCACAGGTAGGCTGTTCTCTCTCTCCCTATCTCTCTCTCTCCTTATGCTGCTTTGCTTATACAAATTTGAACTCCTGTGCTGCTTAGTTCTGGTGTCAGTCTCCATTGCTCGTCTTCATGAAGTCTTCGTCATATTTGTGTTTCAACTGAAGGTAAGCTGTCTGTTTTCTGCTCGTTCGTTGCAACTCTCTGGCTTGTCGTCTCCTACGGATCCTCTGTTGGATGACTGAATCAAATCTCCGGTTGTTTTTGTCCCTGGTTAAACATTGCCCATCCTCACTCCCTTTTTTTTTTTTTTTTTAATTACATTTTTTAGATAATCTGGTCGTCGGCCTCCTCAAGGCTGCATCGCTGGTGAATCTGAAGGGGTTTTTTTTTCCTGTTGTATTTACATTGGGACTGTGGGAAAGGTTGAACACTCAAGCCAGGTAGTGAAGCTGCAGATGCAAGCTGGAGTGTCGCACTCATTTTAATCAAGGGCCACAAACAGTCTAAATTGATCTCAAAAAATATTTCACAATAGCTTTAAGAAAGAAAGAAAAATAAAGGAAATGTTAAAATTGTTTATTTTGAAATGCCTGTGCAAGCTTTGGTAAATCATCTGCTGGCAATAAGCTCCACCGTATCATAAATAAATCCGAATTAGCAGTTACTTTTCTTGAAAAATGTAATGTAACTGTAATGATTGCACCATCCAGTGGACTCATTTTGGCTCCCGGGCTGTACGTTTGGCACCACGGCCCTGTCCACTTGATGTCTCTTGCGTCATAGCTTGGCATTGTAAATGCTCCGAAGAGTTCTCACTGATGATGTAAGTATTCTATCAAAGTTCAGAGTATCAGACGCAGCAATGGAAATGGACTTGTTTCATTGTTGTTTATGCCAGAGTACTGATGTAAGTGTCATTCTGGGCCAAACATGGTGGAGCGCTGGACTCTCTCACCTGTACGGTGAGAATATCCCCCTCGTCTTTGGGGAGTTGGCATATTTCACCTTGTGCATATGTGCATTTTCTCCAGTCATTAAAAAAAAAAAAAAAGATTGATTTGAGGTGACCTGGTGACTCCGTGGCCTTGTTTACTTTCAGGAGAAAACGGAAAACATTTGCTGTGATTTTAGGCGACCTCCCATCCTACCTTTAGTTCAGTGAGTTGCCTTAGTTGTTAAAGACTCTTCTATTTGTTGTTATTCTTATCCTTGACTTAATGGTTCTGCATTTGTTGACCATGTCCTTGTTTCATTTTTTTTTTCACTCGTGGTTTAGTTTCTACCTTTTGATATATTCATATTGATGTCTTCATCTTGTCCCTTGTGTTTGTTCCCTTTGCCCTTGTGTGCTCCGTGCCTGATAAGCCCCCCTGAGTGTCTCCACTATTGTCTCATCAAGCCCTTCTTCACACTCATTCATTCATGGCTGTTCATCCGTCAGCATTATTTTTGATGCATTTACCACTACTTTGTTTCTTTTAAAATGAGCCCAGTCAGTGGAAATGCCCCTTGTCCTGGTGAAGATCACCTCTGAGTCCTCCGTTAAACACTCCCCGATAAGGACACGATGCTCACGCTGCATCAGTCTCGACTTTATGCAAGATCGTCGTTCCCATGAACGCAGCAGTTCAGTGACGTACGGCTTGTTGAATCTAAGTCGATCTCGTTCCATCTCATTCTGGATTAGTTTTCATCTCCTCAGTCGCTTGCTGCCAGAAAATGTTTGGTGTAAGTAAGGACTTGAGCAGGATGAGTCACGCTGAACTCAGACAATCTGCTAAGTTTCTGCCTGAATCTCTGTGTTTGCAAACAGCCAGATGGTCCATTCTTACAAATGCAGTCCACAAGGGATCAGTACAGTCACTGAGTGTGATATAAACTGTGAAGATAAGAGAAGTGTGCTCTGTCTTTTCCAGTAGATGACTCAGTGCTTTATTTCAGGAATCAGTGCCGGCTCAACAGTATATAAAGTCTTTGTAGAGCAAATTCTGTTTGCTCTACAAACAGAATTTGTATATATACAGAATATATATATATATATGTGTGCGTGTGTTGAATGACTGACTGCTGTCATTCTATCATCTCTAACCGGTCTGTCCTCTGACATCACCAAGGCTACTGCTCGCTGGATGTTTTCCTCTCTTTCGCGCTATTCCCTGTTGCATGTGAAAACCCCAGTAGATGAACAGTTTGTAAAATATTCAGGCCAATAACGACTGTAAAAGCGATATTACTTCCTATGGTCTGCAGCTCACAATGACCATGTCTATATGTCTAAATACACTGAAGTGCCTCCATGTGATCTGTGGTAACTAACAAGGTATATGTGGCAGACAAACAACGTTTTGAACACAAACAAAATACAAACTCTCGAATGAGGCCGTGTGAGGAAAAGGGGATCAGAAACGGCAGTTTCGAGAACAGACACCCTTGTGGGAGTTATCTTTTTAATTAGCGGCTGGGCTCGGCTGAGTAGAAAGTACAGGTGACTCACATTGTTGTTGTCTTATCCGCAGGCTGCCAGGATGCGATGGAATTTCCACGGTGAGCTTTACCCGTCAAACAAAATTACCTTTCTGTGGGAAATCCACAAAATGCCGACACAGAAATCTCTCTTCGACATTAATCTCTCCGATTCTCAGTATCACTCGTAGAGCAAAGGATACATACAAGCTTGCCACAGCGTGTTTTGTATCCAACACCATGCATTGATGGCCAAGGTTTGATAGCACTGATAAGAGCTGAACTGTAAGCTCCATGTGGAGGGAGCCTTATCTGGATGCTGGAAACTGGAATGTCCAGAGCGCAAAATGTTGTTTATGTTCATTTGTACCAACAGACAGTACTTTCAGACCTTTGTTTGATTTTTGTTCCATGACTATATCTTATTGTATCCTGAAGTAATTGGAGCTGCTTGAAGCTTTTAAAGACGGACTGATGCGAAACCGCTTCAAAAACTTCAGCCCTGTTTCCCTCGTAACACAGTGAGATGTCACTACAATGAGACTTTTTACACACATACTCTCGAAACAGCATTTTTCTCGGGTTCTATGTCACTATGTGTCTGTGTGATGGGAGAAAAACTTAAGCTCAGTTCACACAACAATATTTCTAAGTGAAAATGTAAAACTTTTGTTGCACTTTGGGTGTCTGTTTACACGACAATGGTGCTCAGAGAAATGCACATTTTTGAAAGAGGCTCTCCAGGCAGAAATTTTCGAAAACGCTCCAATTCTATCTCGGTTGAAACGGGGAAAACACAACTTTTCTGAAACGCTTGGACTCCGTCTTCCTATAGATGAAGGAAAGTGTAACTTTTTGAAAACGTTCTGACTCGGTCCCTGTGTGGACAATGACAGGTGATCCAAGGTGGTTTCACTACAAAAACCAACAACGGCAGCCACGAGTGGCATAACATGAAAACGGCATAATTTTCAGTATTTCTGTCATTTGTGTGTAAACAGACATTGTTTGCAAAAAAATGTTGTGTAACACCAAATTTTGGGGGGAAACAATGTATATTGAATAGTGAAGAAAATTGTAATAAAAATTTTAATTCACAACATGAATGTAAAGTCCCACCCCTCGCACCAAAAAGACTCAACATTTGATTTGGTGTCTTTATTCCAGTTTTAAGGGAAATTGCTTTTATCCAAGGTGTTTGGGTTGGAGATTTTTCTACAGTGTCAAGCTGACCTTCATTTCTCTTTCAGTTTTACCTTCAATCCAAAGGAAGGGATTGATAATCCAGCGCTTGTCATCACTGATGACCCTGGTGAGGCTTGACTCACACTAAAACCATCATAACATTTCTAAAAGATAGGACGATGTTAACCCCCCCCTCCACCCCTCTGTGCACAGAGCCCAATCCCAGTGTGGTTCCCCGGCTCTGCCAGCTGAAGCGTCTGAAGAATCAGAGCTTTGGCTTCCGGCTGCGGATGGACTCCATCAGGCCGCTTCGCCCGTACGAGATTGTGGACGTGAGGCCGTGGAGTCCCGCAGAGCGGAGCGGCCTCCGAGACGGTGACCGGGTGCTGGAGGTCAACGAGGAGCCGGTGGACGGCGTGGACTTCTCCAGGGTCGGTGTCCAGTCACATTCGGTCCAGTTCATTTGCTTTTCACAGTAACATAAAGGACCTGGAGCTTTTTGTTCCCAAAACTACTGTTTAAATTGTTTAGAGAAGATTTAACACACACTTCAGTCTGATCAAGGTGGGTTTCCTCCAATAAACGGCATTTCTGTCTGAAAATATACTCCGAAAACATATTGTATAATTTTTTAAAAGAACAACCTGATATTATCTTTAATCTAAGTGAAGTATTTACTGATCATTTACATTTACTACAGATTCAATTCCCGATTACACAATGACATTTTCAAGCAAAAACAGAAAACATCTTGTTTTTTGGGTGTCCATTTTACAAGAAAACAGAGCTCACACCCACTGAAAATGACTCTTTTTGATAAAAGCTCTTGTAACTTTTTGAAAATGCCGGAACTTCACTTGCGAACTACGACTGTAGTAAACAATTCTTCTATGAATGAGCGACTTCATGGACAATAGCAACAATGTCGGCTTCCAGAGTCACCGGTAAAATGGAAACCCTCTTCTTTCAGATAAAAAGAAGTTTAAATAAATAATAACAATCAAAATAAAAAAAACAGTAATAATGATTTAAAACAACAAAAATGATCGGGTTTGGTGTAGAAAAGCTCTAATGAAGTTACATATAAATATTTGAAAGTGAAACTAATAAATAACTAAGTATTTCAATCTGCTTTTAGGTTTAAAAATATGTGTGATTTGCACATACAATGTTTTTGTTAGTAGTCAGAAAAAATCATTTTACCCGTCTTTGTAAAAAGCTCTATAAACATAAGTACAATTGGTTGAAAAAAAACTACTTTGGTTTGTCGAAAAACATGAATGAATTTTCATATTACAGGTTGCGAGGACGATACAAGCATGTGGCTTGAACTTGTTTCTCCTGATTCTGAGGAGAGAAGAGTATGAACAGGTACAGCATGAGGAGCTTTTCGATTATTACATGTAATTTCATTGGTTGATTTTTAACCATGCATGCTGATACTGAAAATACATGTCGAATCTTATCTCTCGTACTGCGTTATAAGATGCCCACTGTAATGAAAATAATTGAGTTGGCTCTCTTTCCTCCAGGCAGAGTGTTCAGGTGTGGATCTGCAGGCTCTGGCTAAAGCCTCCAAAGGAGAAGGCTGGTCCAAACCCCGACTCTGCCACATTATCCGGGACTCGGCTCACAGCCTGGGGATGACCGTCCTCCCATTGGATGGTACCGTACACTGCTTTGACTGTTTCACAGCAAATGGGGCATTTAGATGGTAATGTGTCACAAAAAATCACGAAAGCTGTAATGATCCACTTATTATAAATCATTGACTTCTTGTTCCCCTGCTCTTTATAAGTAACTAAAACCACCTGTATCTCAGTGTCGATGGAAGAAACGCTGCTACAGTGCATACGCTCCAAAGCTGCAGTAAATAGTTCGACGGATACAGTGTCATGACTCCCAGTTCATATTCTCATAGTACTCGGTGGTTTTACAGTTGAGAGTCATTTGGAATAGCAGTCCAACGTCATTGTGTGTCCATGCGAATGCCTGTGTACTCATCACTGTTAATGTTTAGAGCAGATTGTTCTCTGGTCAGATGGGTGAGTGGTTTCATTACAGAAACAAACGACGACACCCACCAGTGGCCTTACATGTAAACTACATCCGTTATCTGTTATTTCTGTGTAAATGAGCATTGTTTTCAAAACATTGCGGTGTAAACGCAAAACTTTTGTGAAACAAAGACTCGAAAATGATGTTTTCAGTGTCAACATTGATGTGGGGTCTAAGTGTCAGCGAGAGGCTCATATATGCCCATCGTGTGCCCAAAAACAGATATGTGCACGTCGTGTGGTGCAAACTTAACTGCTTTCATTCGTCCCGTTCCTTAGATTTATTTCCGTAAACTTCCGGGAGACGGACAGAAAAACGCATGAAATGAACACAGATCATGAATGGAAATTCCTTGTACATATACGTATTTGTATTTAACATGAAGCTCACGTGAGTCTTTTCTCTTAGCCAGGTTACTTTTGGTAGTACAGCATTAATAACAGATTACTTTTGAGATATTTATGTGAAAAGTACAACAGAAGTTTCAGCGGCGGCTGTTACTCATTCATACATTATAAACATCTGCATTAGCTGCCGTCACTCCCTGAGCACGAAGCTTTACCTTTACCTGAAGCCTTTGTCTCTGGTTAAAAGGTTAAAATCATGCAGCTTTGCACTTGAATCAAGCATCATTTAATTTTGAGGGACATATAAAAGTAACTCAAGTACGCAAGTGAAGCACCTTTAATTATCAATAAAACAACTCAACGATTGTTCTGAGCATTCCATGGGAATGTCATGAGAACATCTGAGTCTGGCGATTCAACAAACTAGAGCAGCTGATCTAGTAAGAGAACATAACAATGTCCCACAACTGCAGAGTGATAACAACGGCCAGGATTACGATATCAGTGTGGATGTGCCGCCAGGTCAGAAAGGCCAGTTCATGATCAGCACGGTGACAGACGGCCCGGCGGAGGAAGCTGGAGTTCTCACTGGAGACAGACTGATCTGGATCAATGGAGTCATGGTGTCGACGCTCACACACACCACCCTCAACAAAACTGTATGAATGCAACTCCATCACATCTTCTCACCTCATCAAACTGAGCGTGCCTTTTATTGTGGGGTGTTTTTGTTTTTTTTGTTTTTGTTTTTTGTTTTTCCCAGCTGAAGAGGAGCGGGGGCTCGGTGACGGTGCTGGTGGTGGACTGTAACACTCAGTACTGCTACGTCAGGAGAAAAATGCCCATCCTGCCCATCCTGGCAAAAAGCAGTGGCCTCCCCCACACTGCTAAAACCATACACATGGTGAAAGGACCTGATGGATACGGCTTTTTGCTGAGGCAGGAGAGGCTGGCGTCATTACAACGGATAGGTATGAGCATACTTGACAACTTTGTTTCATGTATATTATATTTGAATTTGTGTAAATTTCATTTACATTACATTCGGTAGTGTAAAAAAAAAGGTTTTAGTCAGATTTACATCAGTTTTATGATATATTTATTCCCTTTTATCCATTATTTCCTCTTTCACACATAAAAAGAATGAAACCACAAAGTTGACCTGAATATGGTGTATACATAAATTTTCAAAAAAACATGTGTCACGCACACAAACAGCAGAGTATCTAAATGATTGCAGTACGGCAGATACAATGTCTTGTTGAAAAGATAGCGTGGTCCTGAGAGATTATTTTAACATAGAATGTCATTCTTCAACCAAAGAGAAGCTACGACTCAGCCTATAGTTAAAGACAAATGAAAGATATATTTTATCGACAACATGATACACCCCAGATACAGTCCAGTAACTGACACAACTCATTTTATCGCTGTGTTATTCTCAGGGTAAGGCCATGCAAGGCAACGGCATCCATGAAGAAAAAGGCCCCGTTTACATGGCAATTACTTTAAGTGAAAGAATTATTTTAAAAAACTGACACAAAAACTGACAACTATGTAGTTAGCCTGACAGGCCACAAGATGGTGCTTTACTGTTTTTGTAATGAATCCATACACACCTGCAGTGAACAATATGCTCTATAAATTAACAATAGCTGGAGGCCGCCATTTTTGTTATTGTCCATTGAGTGTTTCCAGAAAGTTCCACCTCTGGAGCCGTTTTCAAAAAGTGGAGTTTGTCAGTGGCTCTGAGCACCGTTGTCGTGTAAACGGACACGCAAAACTTAACAAAATCTTTCTGTTTTCACGGCTAAACCAGGATCAAACAAGCCTAGACCAGGCAAGAACAAGCAGAGATCAAGGACAAGCAAACAAGCAGAACAAGAATGATTACTGATGACTCCACACATAAACAAAGCAGGGAACCGAGGTTTAACAGGATGCAGGGAATAAACAATCAGTAGGAAAAATGACCTGAAACAAGAGGGGAGTTGGTAAACTCAAACACAGATACCAGCTTCAACACCAGAATGTACATTTATAAACCAAACAAGGCCTGAACAAGACCTATAGGAACAGGGCATTGAACTGCAGCTAAAGTTATATACACCACTCGGACAACTTTATTAATCTCAATGTGAACTATATATATATATATATATATATATATATATATATATATATATATATATATATATATATATATATATATATGAGTTTGCCCCTCCCACATTGGAACAGAAGTCTCTTTGCTGGACAGACATTAGATTAGTTTTATTTCCTCAACAAGTCGATTCCTTTTTAAAAAAATATATATATATCCAACAGTCTGAGCGTCAGCATGTTAAAGGCTTCGAAAAAAAACCCAAAACAGAACTGTTAGTAATAACCGGGTGATTCGTAGCAAGGCCTCTGACCTGTTCCGTCCCCTGCTGTGCAGTTCATGTCCTGAGGGAGGTGGATGTGTTGAGTCCTGCTGAGGCTGCAGGGATGGAGGACGGAGACCTGCTCCTGGCCGTCAACGGGGAGCTGGTTGAGACTGCGTTGCACGAAGACATCGTCAAAACGATTAGACGCAGTGGTGATCAAGTCACCCTAACCACCATTTCAATACCCGGAAGAGAATTTTACAGAGAAGTAAGTTGACTCGCATATCAAATAAATGGCGTGTGTGTCCAGTGTTGATCTATAGAAGGACGTTGAACTCTGTCATCTTACAGAGAGACATCCCTCCGCTGTCCTTCCATGAGCAGTTTTCTCTGTGCTGCACGAAGAGCCGAGGGGAAGCTCCACAGATCACTCAGTGGGATCAGGGCAAGAAGGATTCTACTCGCACGGTGTCGCACAGAACTCTGGAGGTCTAAACACACGGGTATGAGCAGTGCTGGGGACAGTACTCTATACTCTTTTGTCCATACATTTGGCAGTGTTGTACCGTTACCCGATTGCTATGATAAAATTTAGAAACGTATAACTACAGAAGTTTGATTGTGATGACATGTTTGAAGAGAATTTTTGATGTTTAACCAAATATCTCTGAACACTCGCGCTAAAAGCCGGTCTATAGATATGGATGTGAAATATGTTTGTATGATAGTATCACATGTATGGGAAATTAACAATAAGTATAGATACACGTCTAACAAATTGAAGCATGAATTGCATATGATCACTGTAAATAAATGGATATATGTTGTTTGTTTTTCAGCGGTTGAAGACAACAACTGATGTTGTGATGCCGATGAGCGAAAATCAAAGGACAAACTCATGAAGAGGAAAATGAGCTGAACATCCAAGAGCATTTTTATTTCTGTTCTGTTTTATGAGTGTTCTTGAGGAGAGTAATGTTCATAAGTGTAACTATTTTCTGAGGTCAGGGACTTCACTGTCTTCCTCATCAACAATATCATCACGCATGAACTGCCTTTTGTACACTTGGATCACCAACTGTACTGTTTTCTTTTTGTGTGGTCATTTTATGTTCAGTATATTTTCTGAACCAAGCTGTGAAGTATGTTCTCAGTATCTTGTAAACCCTAAACTGATTATTATTATTATTATTATTATTATTATATTTATGTCTTGGTTGGTTGGTGAGATTGTGTAATATTGCTTCCTTAAGACAGAAAGGTCTTTTCCTTCAAAACTCTCATCAAACTCAAATTGGTCCAGTCTCTCTACTTGTTGAACGATACTGCCTACAGATCCTGTGATGACAGTTTGGTGGCTTTTGAAGCTTGTTCTTGCATTTGATGATTTGCTCTTCAGCTGAATTTGCTGCACAAATTGGCAGTTTTTTTTAAATTTGGTTTTATTTTTGGGCAAACCATGCCTTTCTTTTGCCCCATTTCATGTATTTAAAATTCTACCATAGAGAACAGAAAAAAGATGATGGTCCTTCAATTTTGCTGTCTTCTGAGAACTTTCAAAATTACCAATTTGCTGTGTGTTTTTCAATTCAGATTTTGCTTGATCAGCAGGTATATCATCAATGCAGAAACCCACCTAAACTATTTGTTATTTATTCAGTCTTGAATAACTTATGCCATTTCAAAATGTGTACTTTAAGGTGATGACATTTGCTGTGGCATTCTGATCAACTGTGACATATTATTCTTGATAATATGAAATATTATGTTATTTTAATTCATATTACAATGTCTGACTAATTTTTCTATGTCGAGAATTGGGTTGAGTCAAAATCCAATCGATGGTTATGACTCAGTTCAAGGCTCCAGTCTTGATGAATAAAAAAATAATTTGATTAATGTTTCAACATGTCAGTCGTGTCATTGGATAGATCACCATTGTCACAAGTACTGCAGTAAATATTGTATCAATAATTTCCCTGGTGGACGAATAAAACACACAATATAAACTATAAACAAAGTGAGGAAGTTCTTTAAAGTAATTTACTCGACGCAATGAGCATTTTCTATATATTTTGTGCCGTTATAGCGTCCCCTGGTGGTGTTATGCGAGAGTGAATTCTGCTGCGATGTATTTACTCAGAGTACAAAATGCATTGAAGTAAACAAGATATGAAGACAGAGTAGTTGACAACAGATCGGTAGTGGGGAGCGCAAAATAAAATTTTCGAGGAGCAAAGAAGGTGGGAAATGGAAGCAAGAATATATACACCCCACTGGAGAAATTATGTTCCATAATTAGTTAGAACAAGCCTCTCAAAAACCGGAGAAAATTTAAGTTAAACACTGGACACAGGAAGACAATCACACCGGTTCTCCTAAAATGCTTGTTTGTGGACTGCGGGAGACAATCCATGTACAGGGAGAACAGGCAAACGCCATACAGAAAGGCCGAATTTTCAACCAGTGACGCTTGCTTTATAGAAAGCCCATACACATGGAGAACATCCAAACTTCACTGCATTGACACACAAAACAATAACTTAAAAAGTTTTTTAATCGAAATGACAAATTGACAACATGTAAAGATAAGCTCCCCTTCTTCATTTTGATTTCGTGTGTGTATATAACTATTGCTCACTAAATATACGTTGATCCATCATGTGCGCATGAGTTAATATTGAGCGTGGTGTGTCGGTATGCAAAGTCAAAGAGTGATTGTGGTTTTAATGTGACGTTTGGAGAGATGTCCTGTCAGAAAACATCGACGCACGCAGTCTTGAGTCTGAACTTCCTCTCGGTGTCACTTCCCCGTAACATCCGCGCTGCGTTGCACTTGTTCTCCTCATGTTCGCCCGGATTGAACAGTTTTGTTATGCAGCACCTCGCTGGGGGACATTACTGGGCCTTCGCGAGCAGCTGTCAACCTCGCTGTCAACCCCGAACCGCGGCGCGCCATTGGCTGCTCGCCACGTCAATCACGGCGATTGCTCAGACGTCATCCCTGCGCGGCCTGTGATTGGCCGGCCGCTCTGCATAATCTCACCGCCGAGTGAGCTCGAGCTTCGTTCACCATGTTGGATCCACTGCTCGGCTCAGCTGCCGTGTGATCAACACTTTTCCCGTGTCAAGCGGCACCGGAGCGTCGTGGGCCCCCGAGTGTGGATGATTCGAGCCCCGGGGCGGCTTCCTCTCCCTGCCCGCTGACAGCGCGGACCCCCCGCCGGCACGAGCTATTTGGACGCGGCGGACACCTTATTAGCAATGTCGGAGCTGTCAGGTTCAAACCCCACCGCCTCCTCGCGCAGCTTCCCGGGCTGACCTGGGGCGGGGGGGGGGGTTCACCCAGCGTCCACTGGATGTTTTAACTTTCTGTTTTTTTAAAAAAAGCTTTCTTTCTGGATGTTCGCCGCGGGAGGACACCGCAGAGTGGAGCGGGAGCACTAACTGGCGCCGGAGCGGGTGGAATGAAGTTGCCCGGCAGCGCAAACGCGGATATCTCTGCCCGTGTTTTGAGCCGTAGCGTCCTCGTTCCGTCAGCGTGATGGGGGTCTGTGTCCCGGCGCGCGGCTCCGCGGAGTGGCGGTGTTGATATGCGAGTTGTGGAGCGGATGGCCGAGGCCTGGGCCTGCCTGCCTGCGTGCGCTGTCGTGTCGTGGCCTGGGCTGGGATCCACCTCCCCTGCACCGGATCAGCGGCGTTAATTACGGCTTGGAGATTAGCCCTGTTTACTGTCTGGCCTGCGCGCACATCTGAAGCGGTGGAAGGTGGAGGTGCCGCCGCCGCTGCCGCTTCTGGAGGAGGAAGAAGAAGAAGAGGAGGAGGACGATCAGGAGGAGGAGGAGGTGGTGATGGTGGGGCAATCAGTTTGGGATTAATAGATGCGATTTTGGAGCCGCACGGAGCTCCTCCGGGCGCCGGACCGGAGGGAAACTTGGACTCTTTGAAGAAAGATGGATGTCGTGCTTTCCATGTGACATGCTTCAGATCTCACTGCTGAATTTCATGAGAAGGGAGGGGGGCACCACCTCTAACATGAGGGACATCTAGGGCCACCGACTTTTTTTTTTTTTTATTTATTCAGGGGGGGAGCGGGTTTTTTTTTTTTCTTTCTTTTGAGTTCAGCACAGATCTGAAATTGGGGTGATCATAGCTGCATATGCTCATGATACGCTTCCCGTCATTCGCCCCCGGCTGTCGGAGTCTGATGGTGTGCAGGCAAGAGAATTAATTACGAGGAAGTGGGTCAGATCCTTGCTGGCATTATGATAAAGACGCGCGTCCGAAGAGTTTCTCTCTCTCCATAGAGTCAAAAGTAGCTGGTGTTGGATCATCCAGACCTCCCCTCCTCCCCCCGTGGAGTCCGTCTCCTGCATGTTTTTGGTAAGTTTCACCAGCCGGAGTGTTGCAGCCTGGTAGCCAGCCTCGCCACTCGGGAGGAGCGGCCGTCTCTGCCCACGGCGCATGGCTCTTTGCGGCGCGACCGCCGCCAATGTTCCCAAAATGATGGCCGCGTACAACGGTGGCTCCTCGGCAGTGGCCGCGCATCACCCGCACCACCACCACCAGCTGCAGCACCTCCCGCCCCCCCACATGCACCACCACCACCACCACGCCGGCCAGCATCACCTGCAGCACCCGGGCTCCGCCGCCGCCGTGCACACGGCCCAGCAGCACACGTCCACGGCCGCGGCCGCGGCGGTGATGCTCAACCCGGGCCAGCAGCAGCCCTACTTCCCCTCACCCGCCCCCGGACAGGCCCCCGGGCCGGCGGCGGCGGCGGCTCCCGCGCAGGTGCAAGCCGCCGCCGCCGCCGTCAAAGCGCACCACCATCACCACCACCACCACCACCATCAGCAGCAGCAGCAGCAGCAGCAGCCGCACGCGCACCACCTGCAGCCGCAGGTGGACATCGAGCCCGACCGGCCCATCGGCTACGGAGCGTTCGGGGTGGTCTGGTAAGCCCGGCAGAACACGTGTAGAATTTGTTTTTTTTTTTATAATTAACCCCCCCCCCCCCCCCCCCCCCCACACACACACACACACACACACACACGCCTGATGGCAGTATGTATCCTTTGGAAACAATAAACTATAACTCGTAAACAAGAAACTATAAACTATTTTCAACCACTTTACAATAGCTTTTTTTTTTTTTTTTTAATCATCTGCTATTGTTCACACTAACTTGAAAGTCTTCATGTATAGAAACACCCATCGACTATACCTTAAGGTTAAAACCTCCCTATACACGTCAGAGAGATTTCCTCAACATCACACATGTTGCTTTTCTGTTTTGTTTCGTGGTGTTGAAATGTTACTCATGCGACCTGTTGAATGCAGCAGGAGAGGCAGTTGACTGTCGGTGTGCAGACATTGCTTGTGAGAACTGGTTTTCTTGATGACGTGGGTGTTCTCTAGTCTAAAATAAGATGGACCAAGGAGTTGTGAAGTTTCATGTTCTTTTGAAAGTTTGTTTTTCCCCCACATTCTACTGACGACTCTTTAAGTGGAGAACAGAGTTGTTCATTAACAAGTAGTTTCAAGCTTCATAATGGGATGTAAAGTCAAAGGGTTGGTACTGAATACTGAAATACTTCAAATTTTAGTGTATTTACAATGTAGAAGAAGAGGCAAAGACCTTAAAGAGGGAAAAGAGAAAGGAAAAAGTCTACCTTCCACTGTTAATCTTTGAGTTTATGGGTTTTTTCTTCATGTTCTGAATATGATATAAACAATGACCCGATCTACATTCTTGGTCAATAGGAAATTGTTTCTGAAAGGGGAAATCCTGAGAATATTCAATTTTGGATCTGTTTCTATAGGGTTTTTCCAGGATAATGACACTTATTCCAAATGTCATTCCAAAGGCTTTTTGTCTTGCGGCAAAGCATGAAATTATGAATTTGCGTTGCTTCATGGGACTGACTTTTGTCACACTTGGGAGATTTGTTGGGAAGAGTTAACTTGGCTTCTTTTTAAAAGTCGCCCTGATGAACTTGATCCATCCAGCTGAACTGTACCATCCCTCTCTGAAGCCTAACGTGAGCTCGTGAATACGTTTGTAGGAGCACAATAAGCAAAGAACACAGGTCTTGTCGATGTCTCGCACAATAACAAGGTGTTTTGTTTTTTGTGTTGCCGTTTTTTCTTTCTGTCAGGAACCAGTACAACCGTCCTACATTCACACACAAGCTGTCATGCGGGTGAATGTAGCTGCGAGGATTTGCAATGTTGCCAAAGGAATGCAAGATCACTGAGCAGGGAGATTAGCGGGGAAAACACAAGTAGAGAGACGGGGAGTGGAAAGCACGAGAGGATGCTTGAGGTGAAGGCAAGGAGCGGTGAAACAAAGGAGGCTGAGCGAGAATAGATAAGGAGGCTTCTTCTTGCACTTTCTGTCTGCACAGAGTGAACGCGTCCCATGTGTTCGATGCATTTCCTTTCTAATAAAAGCATCATCGTCGCCGTTTTAAAAATAAAAAAAATGCGAGGAACCCACATTGTTTACATCACAGGTGTATAAATAGCAGGGACTAATGCAGTGAGTCAGCCGGTACGCTCCAGTGGCTGGCTGCAGTACTGCAAATGAACATTCCATTTGCAACTCTTCACACTCCAACTGTTTCTATTATCAATGATATTAATTACTTACTGACTGACTTTTTAAGGCAACACCTCGGTGTTTGGTGTGTTATCGTCGAAATGCAGCCAAAGCTTTGAGTCATCCAGTTTTTGTTTTTTTTCTTAACTCGTACATTTCTCCGCACAATAACTGTCACCAATGATGCCAATTAGCTGAAGAATTTGCCACAACTGTGCGTCTTGTCCGTCTCAAAAACACAAAAGAAAACTCGACACAGCCTTCAAGCTGTGACACAAAGGCATCTGTGTTTTGAAGACGATCAAATCTTCATTATAGTTCCTTCTTTGGAAAATCTTTGCATAACTACCATTTTCTTGACTATGACGTCCACAAGGTTGTTCAAATGTCTTTTCACGATTTCCTAAAAAGGACTTAATCCTCACAGTCCATCTTCATGTAAAAACGGACAATTATAGATTTATAACGGTGACCGTGACGAGGACAGGAGAAAAGAAATAAACCACGAGTGTCTTTGGACCTGAACTGGACAGAACCTTTCAATAGTCCTACGAAAGGTTTAACTATAAAACTACCGAGTCCCAGGAGAATATAGACTGGGAGTCATGATACTCTGGAGGAAACGTCACTTCCCTCCATTTCCACGGAGTCGGAGCATTTTAAACAAGTTCCAACTTGGAAGCTGTTTTCAAAAAGTTTTGTTTTCATTGACTCCGACCACCGTTGTTGTGTAAACAGATCCAAAAACATTTGCATTTCCACACGAAAAATGTTGTTACTCCTTTAGTAATTGTCCATAAGCTGTCCATGTTATGGACAGAAATGCATTCATAATGGACATAATACACATAACACCTTTTTATTCTTGTAACCATGAGGCACAATGTCAAAGGTCAAAGGTCAAAATCTTCTTCTTCTAAAATGTGATTTTTTATTTTATGTTTTAGTAATGTGATTGTGTGAAATTTGCTTTTGGCTTCGGCGGCGGGTAAATAAAGTTGTGTAATAAAGTTGTGTTTTCCCGGGCCGTGCCCCCCCCCCAAGCAGCTCCAGATAGATTAATATCTTTGTCCGGTATGAACCTGCCGTCAGATGCGGCCACATAAGCAAACATTACAGCTGCGTTTCAGTCTCTCCGATCACACTGCGCTTGGTTTGAGTTCAGTCAACCACACGCGCGTAACACAGAATTACTCTGGCTTACGTAAAACAAGTTTCACTTTAGCTTCTTCCTCACATGCAGCTTTCTCTCACTCGCCCTCCTACTTTCCCTCTATTGCTCACTCTTTCTTTTGCCATTTGTGTCTCTTTTTTTAGATTGGCCAGGCACGCAGTTATGTAAATGCTCCGTTAAATGGCAAAAATGATATTCAATTTGAGAGGTTTTCTGTGGCCGACCAGCCGTTTCTGTATTTGCTTGGAAGTTCCTTAAACGATCACTCGGGCGAGCTGATTTCTTCAGATCTGAAACCGGAGCTGAATGTTGCGCATGTGTATCAAAGCCCGACACGTCTTATTTCTCCGCTCCACAGAGCTTCACTCCCCCCCCCCCCCCCCCCCCCCTCCACAAAAAAACCCAAAACAAAACTGAAGAGACATCAGCGGGCCGCCCTGTCACACCGGCTGACACGGCCCTTTTATTACCCCGAACACACACTGCAGTTTATTTGTCCCACTGTCCCAAATACTCACTCGAGCACCAAATTAGGATTAATCTACGCCTGAAAACAGTCCCCAACAAAATGCACCGTTTCCGCCGAGAGCGGCAGGCTTCTTTAACAAAGCTGGGACTTTTCAACGACATCACTGTGAAGCATATATATATATTTATATATATATATATATTTTTTAAATGTTTCCAAGAAAGATTTTTGTCATCATTTAGGAAACCGAGAGGCTGGTAGCCAAGAGCTTTCACTGAAGAGAGTGAAAGTAGCAGCAATCTAGCAGACACCAGTTTTGGCTTTAAACCATCTGCTGTCACGGAGTTCAGTCTCCTTGAAGAGTTCTTCCAGATGTATGAAATGCTGTTGAAGCTGCTCAACATAACGGTCTGAAAGGTTGTCAGAAAGTTGAGACGAGAAGTTTCGTGTTGCTCATAACATGGTCTGGTTTCTATCTGCTGTCACAATCTACAGTGTGGGAGATTTGTTCAACCTGGGCCGTCTGTAACTATTAAATCATCCTGTAAAACTGGATGTTCTGGTTGGTCATGGTGCTCGACAGGTTCTTTGGTCCGTCAAGTTCTGTTTCAGTGTTTAAAACGATCTGATATCAAATCAATCTATTTAACCAGAATATAACCGTTGCTTTGCACACAGTTGTTTTGATAAAGTCCAAGGCTTGGAGCTGCAGTTGGATTCAAGTTTTCGAACTTGTGACATGTTTTACATATGCATTTGTAAAAGGTACAGTTTGTATAAGAACATGTATCTGACCATATTGATGACTGGAGCAGCCGAATACCAAAAGTTGAAGCATGGATGTTTTTAAACTTGCCATTCATGCTTTGGTCCTTTAGGTGTTTGTAATAATTCAGTCTACTGTGTATGTTATATGTACTCTTCTCGGCATTGGTCCATATCGTCTGCTGCTCATCAGAAGATGGTTACTTTTGTGATTTATTGTTCATTACTGTAATAAACAAGCTGCGTTGAGGAAGCTCGAGAGCTTTCTGCCAAAGTGCAGCGCAACCTGAACAGAGTTGCATTATATTAAAGTATTCTAAATTAATGTTCTCATCACAGTGTGGGTCATGCACCGAGACGTGTTGTACAGTGTGAAAGACAGTGGCGTCTGGAGAATGTCACATGGCAAGAGTGCGAGTTTGTTGTTCCCATAAAAGGTTTCGTCACTTTGACAGGTGCCTACGGCTCCGTCCCCGCGTCTCTGTCCACCGATCCTGTAAATCCTCCGTCTCACTCAGCGGCCACAGCTCGGGGAGAGGAAATGATAAAATGACACCAGCGCTGCTGTTTCTTTGGCATGTTTGGACAATGAGGCATTTGATCCTCGCCTAAACATTTTCCTGGAACATAAAATTGCCATTTTTGTCTATAAATTACAAATCTGTTTGAGTAATCCTCTCCTTATCGTGTCATAAAATCCACATAGGTTGGGATCAGAGGTTCCACATTGGGTTTGAATAATTAATGAGTGATATTTAACAGGATGTATTTATACATCAAGTGTTTCATCTCAAGAGCTCTCGACAATCTTCTAAACCAAGGCTTTGAACTGTGACTCTTCCATGAGGAGAGTGCTGGATTACTGCCATTAATTTTATCACCACTTTCTGCAGTTAATTCTAATGACCTGTCAAATAATCACAACGGCATTGCACACGCTTGACCTGCTTAGGAGGTGAGCTATGTTAAATTGGTTGTTGTGGCGGTATCCAGATATTAATGTTGAGATCGGAATGATAATAATAATGTATTTTATTTCTATACACCTTTCAAACCGCTAATGGTGACTTCACATAAGATACAGACGGAACAAAACACAGGTAGTATATTCAACACTCGTGGATCGAAACAATGCATATCTGTGAACTACTGTCAGTAAAATTATGCTGCGGTTTGGGTGGTGTTTTTTTTTGGTTTTTTGTTTTTTGTTTTTTTGTTTCTTTGGAGTTGCCTGGCTTTGAGCCGGTGAGCTTATCGCCGGTGTGGTTGGATCACCGTCTCGGTGAAACCTGGGACCTTAGTCCGCAGCCATCTGTTTCCTCCGACTGATCCTATTTGAGAAGGTTCCCTGAAGGTTGCGCGGCAGCGAGCTGTGCGCACGGTGGAGTTGCTCTTACACCTGCCGGGTGCCTCACGAGGCCTCCAGCTCCTGATTCCTGCTCTTAAAGGTTCTCCGGCTTATCGGCGGGCCCGGCACTCAGCCAATCACAGTCGTGGAGGCTTGACTCGCCTGATCTCTCGACCACCTGGTCACACTCTCACTTCAGGGTATTTTCTGGCTTCGCCGGCGGTCAGAAACGCCCTCTTGATCATCTTTAGGTTATTTAATTATAAGAAATTTCTGCTTGCCAGTATGACTGGAACAAGTTTCTTTTTCCCCATCATATGGACGTCTGCAGTTCCCACCCGCAGCGTTTCAGAAAGCAGTAGTTGTTGACTTGATTTTTATTTATTTTTTTATTTTTTTAAATTGAGATATGATCAGTTGACCACATGAGATTGAATTCATCCTTTTGTGTGGGAAGTCTCCAGCCTGGCTCGATGTTCTGTGTGTGTCTTGACGTGGCTTCTCGCCCAAAATGGCCATATTGTCCACAGAGTGGAAACATCGATTTGCTCCAGGTGTAACCACAAGCATGTCCCGAAAGGACTGCTAATTATACCGAGTCCTGCAGCGTCGCCTCGCCCGGGGTTGGCGCACGAGTTGTCCGTCGCCCAGATTTTCCTTGACGGTGTCCCTTCCACCATCCCCACGCTCGCCAAGCTCTCTCTCTCCAAGCACCCCACGACCTCAGCTACTCTCCTCTACGTAGCGGCTTTTTCTAATTGGACAACTACTTTGACAGATGACGCGTCAATGTGAAGCGTAATGCAAACAAGTTTATTGTAATTTAATCAGGGAAAACATGTACGTCCATAACAGGATGGTGAGAAAGTTGCAACCCTTTTATTTGTGTTGCACATTGAAGCTCATCAATCTGCCCAAACCGTACTGGAATAATCAAAGGGATTTTTAATACGAGAGGCCTTGTACAGGCTCGGTCATTTTTAAAAAAATCTCCTCACAGTGTGAAGTCCCTCGCATCATCACGTGATCGGCGCTGAATTTATTTATGAAGCTGAGTGGAAGTAAACAGTAATGAAAACGCATGACTGATTTAAAAAAAAAAAAAAAAAAAAAAAAAAAAATGTCCCACTCGATCCTGCCACTCTCCTCTTTCAGACTCCTTCTGTGTTTTGGTTTGCCACGGACTTTATTTGACGGTTTAACACCAAATAAATAAGTGATACGCGATGGCGACCCTGCCACTATTTCTTCAAAAATTCTGATTTTGACTCCTACTTTTCTGTTTTACTGAGCGAGTTTGAGTGCTTTCTTTTTAAATTCTCTCTCGTGGAAAGCTTATGTAAGTGACATTGTATGATTCTGTTGAACATTGATAAACTACGGTACACACATCTCCATGTCACTGTGAAGCCCTTTTGTTGCTATAGAGCACTCGCATATCGAGACGTTGGCTTTCGCTTCACTCTTGCAAAATGTAGCCCAAACAAGGAGTAAAAACATTTTGGAAAAAGTTGCAACTTGCTGACATTTCTTGGATTTTTTTGGGAAAGAAAGAGAACCATAACGAGCTACTAAAAAAAAACACCACAGCATTGCCAAAACTTCTGATAATTTTTGGTTCTCTTGCCTTGACTCGCACCGTGAACAGAAACGAAACCGAATCAAGTTCCAAGACATCAAATTCACTCGGCTGCATGAAAGTATTCACGAGAAATTGTTGTGTTTGTTTGTCCAACTTGTCCAGGTCAGTGACGGACCCCCGAGACGGAAAGCGAGTCGCTCTCAAAAAGATGCCCAATGTCTTCCAAAACCTCGTTTCTTGCAAGAGGGTGTTCCGGGAGCTGAAGATGCTGTGCTTCTTCAAACATGAAAATGTGAGTACTGAACCACGGCCTCGCAGAAATGGAGAGGAATATGGGATCTGTCTGACCTCTGCTCTGACTTGGTCCTCAGGTGCTCTCTGCTCTGGACATACTGCAACCTCCACACATCGACTACTTTGAAGAAATGTATCCTTTTACAGTAGTTCTGACTTTAACCTTTTAATTCCACTCTGGTGTTTTCTCGCTTGATATCAGAGTTAAGTTTGACTTTGCACTTTGGGCTTTTTAGCAGCGGGACCAAAAGTTCAGTTTTTTTACCATATCTGCACAACTTCAGTTGAAATCTCCTTTACAAGTTGGTTTATCGTGGCAATTGCACTTTGTGAGGACGTACATGAGCAGATCTGTAGATCAGAACATCTTATGGAGGGAATCTATATATAAAGAAAGGTAGCAAATGATCTGTAGTGGGACAAACTGTTTTTAATGCAACGTATTGCAGAATGTCTTCTGTCTTGGAACACATCATGTTGGTGCTCCTGTATAGGAGTGGGAGTTCACAAGTTTCAGTCCAAATTAGAATTTTAAATCAATAAGTTTTCTCTTCACTCTTTGAAACGTTTGAATTTCAGGCGTTTGGCCAAAACTCCCCTCAGGATAACTTTAGCATTATTGACAGTTTGCCGAGGTTCAGATAGTCTTTGGGGACCCTCAGCATTAACAGATGCATGCGGAAAAATGAACAAATACTGTTTCTTTATAAATAATGACCATGGCACATTTAACTGGTGAAGATGGTAAGATAGCGTTGTATGTTAATGACTGACCTTTGGAAGCTATTTTGTGTAATTACGTACTTGTAAATACAGTGAAGTGTTTTGATAATTATGTTATTGTGAACCACAAATTATACTGTGTATGTGTGTGTGTGTGTGTGTGTGTATATATATATATCTCCTTCAAGGCCCATGGAACTGAAGAGAATTAATTTAGTATTTGATTGAAAATATTTAAATGTGCACACAAAGGAGTTGGATTTTCAGTCGTCGTCATAAGACTTTTGAATAAAATTGGCATCAGATAAATCCAGGTTTAGGGGTAGGCTGACCCTAACCTACAACAGGAAGTATAAGTATTTATTGTCTGGAAGTGTTTATGTTTAAGGATTTTTTTTTCATTTGTTCTTCTGCAGATATAGAATGTAAAACGTATTTTTCCCTTCAACAATCCCTCTCTTTTGTCTTCACCAAATGGAAACAAACCTCTTTGTTGGCGACGTTCGCTCGCTTCACAACTGCTGCGAGCGTTTCAGTTCTCCGTAATCTAGCGTCCATGATCTCGTATCCAAACAGCCACACTAACGATCAGATGCTGTTTACATAGAGAGGCGCTCACTGTGACTCTCTGTAGCCGGGATATGTCCCTCATCGACTCATTTGGCGGCTTCCTCCCTCTGCAGCCCGGGCGTTCTGCACGTCGAGCACTCTTCGGCCATTAGGGCCCTTTGAAACGTCGTCTTCCAATTACTTTTATTGAGCTTGCTTCATTATTCATACAAAAAGAACGAAGCGGCTTAGTGTCCCGTCGCGGAAAGTGCTGCATGGATTTTGGCTAATTCGTGCATCCAGAGGTGAAAGCTTTAGCCTTGCGAGCTTCAGTGGTGCATGCAGAGAGAGGCCTGCTTAAAAAAAAAAAAAACCAACCCCAAAAACAACGGGGAGTTATTGATTTCAGTCTCTGTTTGTACTCGCTGATTAACAAAGAGCAAGACCCTTGTGATCCGAGGCAAAGTGTCTTTTTTTGACAGCTTTAGAGAGCAGCTGTTGACCTGCCGGTGAGCCCAAACACAATAAGCTGTGCAGGACTTCACGTGTAACGCTGGATCTTTGCACGAAACCTGTGGTTTAGAGGCTTCAAGGAACCACAACCCTCCCCCCCCCCCCCCCCCCCCAAGGCCAAATGATTTGTGGATCTGTACTCACTGGCCACTACGTGAGATGGAAAAACAAGATAAGCAAAGTGCAGGGAGCAAGCAGTCGAATAACTGCTATATATATTTTTTTTTTATCATATTTAAAAAGCAGAAATGAGTTGAATTAGTTTTAAAGTTCTTCTGAAGTCGTGAGGGTGTTATCAGTATTTCTTGTTTCATGCAATATCCCCAGTACGCCTACAGTAATGTCGGGCTCATGTTAAACCTCCCTCAGAATTGTGAGCGTGATCTCTCAAACACTTGGAGAAATGAATCAAATTACATGGTAGTTTTGAGGAAGTGTGGACCACCAACCCCTTCCAGAGGGAAACTAAAGGATTCCTTCCGTCGTTTCAAATCAGGGTTTCAAAAAGCTTGGCAGTGGAAAAAGTGCATGGACCACATTGCATCACAGATAGCATTTTTTTTTCTTCTTCTTCACATCACTATTGCAACACTTTGCTTATCTTGTTTTTCCATCTCAAAATTCTGGTTTTGTGTTACCAAGTATTAATGTTTCGAATCTGGAGCGAAACTGATTCTACATGGTTTCATGGTGTGATTAACGAGCACTTATTTACAAAAAAACTGCACTCGAAATAGAATTTATTGTCATTGTTCAAGGAAAAAAAAAAAAAGACTATTTAAAGCTTTGTAGAATCCAGAAGCAGCTGATGTTCATGATGAGTAGGCTTCTTTAAAATTCATTCTGGTTTGAACAAGGAGCCCAAACAAAAAACTTAGCTGCTTTGAAACTCCAGATTTTCAAGCGTTTCAACTGAGGACCGACACCATGGTGCGAATTGTAATTCCATTTTTGGATGATGACTCCTTTGATTAATCCACACCGACTGACCTCAGTTAACTAATGCATTCAAACTTGGATTTGAATGAGTGATTCCTTGTAGGGCCGTACAAATATTGTATGAACACGTAATGGTTTTATCGAATATTGAAATAACGGTATTGTTCGTGATAAATACAAACTCTTAGAGGGATGATGTTGATGTCTTTTATGAGTAACTGTGCTCTTTCTCTTGCCTCTAATTTATACTAGCTGTGACAAGACCCTGGTTTTATTTTTCCGTTTTTTTTGTGTGCTTACACCATATTCTGATACCACAAAGATTGTAGCGACGTATTCAAAAAGATTTGAGGCTGGAATGTCAAGCTGAAGGTGCATCAGAGTATTGAGCAAAAGCTGTGAACGCCAACATGTGATTCCTTATTTGTCAACATTGTCCTTACGGGTAGAATTTTCAGGAGAAAAATGACTTTAATTCATGTCGGAATAAGGTTGTAACATGAGAAAATTCAACTCAAGGTTTTTTTTTTTTCTTCCTCGACACTGCTCCTTTTCCTGCTCTCCTCTTCTTTTCATCTCCCTTCACATCGCAGCACCTTCCACTCGACATGGAATTGAGGCGAGGGAAGTAAACTGCTGCTAATGTGGCCCCGAGGCCACGCAGACAAACACTAGATTTTCTTTTGCACATTAACTGTGGGTGTTTGGACGCTACAGTGATTAAAGCCTGTTTTGTACAGATTTTCTGGTCCCAAAGCAACACAAAGCATGTGAGAACATGCCGATTACCATTTCAGTGTACTTCTAACAACCTTCAAGGTTGAAAATAATGCACTTGGTGCCATAAGGGAAATGGAACAAACCTGCTAATTCGTGCGTGGTTTGACACGAGTCTCGGCTTTGTAGTAGCACAAAGTTAGATCCACGTTTGTGCTGGGGTTTTTTTTGGTTTTTTTTATGCTGTTGGTAAACCTTAACTCGTCTTTATTCAGCTATGTGGTGACTGAACTGATGCAAAGTGACCTCCATAAGATCATCGTATCACCACAGCCTCTGAGCTCAGACCACGCCAAAGTTTTTCTTTATCAGATTCTGCGAGGTAGGTCCTTCTAATTACTACCGTTTACTGAAAACTGTGGAAGGTAAACTGATTTCTGACAAATGTGGGCCATTCGGTCGTTTAAACGACACATGAAACTGACTTTTTCAGTTCTTTTTTTCTCTTTTAAGCATCCATTGGGCTCCAGCATTAAAAAAAAAAAAAAAAAATTGTCAAGTTGGGGTTGTGGTTTCAGGTTGGGTGTAAATTAACCTTGTTGTGAAGGGATATTTCACTTCTGTTTGTGGTTGATCTTTTTGCCAGTCATGGGAAGATCTTCAAGATCTCTAAAAGAAAGATTATGAAAGTGTGTGGCCCACAGTTTTTAGATTTTAATACCTCAAAATGATGAGGAAAAACCCCCACTGTGAGCAGGATGCTGTAATTAGTTTAGATTTTTCATGCAGCTGCTAATAAAGTCAGCCCATTGGCAGAATAGCTGATCCAAAAATGAGTCTCCGTGTCTGCAGGGAGGCTGTTATGACTCTTGTCAAATCTGAACAGGATGACGCTAATTTAATAAGACGTGGGCAACTAACATGTGGTCATATAACTGTTTTTTCCCCCCATTCTGTGGCCTGCGGGGTGATTTCACAAGTTATAATGAAAGGAAGGTTTGTTTTGAAATCATTCAAACCAGATGTTAACAGTAAATGCTTTATAATAACTGTATAATTCACATTTCATGTGTGAAAGATAAGCTCCATGTGATATACTAAACTACTTGCATACATAGTTGGCTTTTTTTCATGAACTCAGTGGCTATATTTTCCTTGAATATGTAGGAGTGCTTGGTCATGGTTTGATCAAAATCGACAGTCGTTATTTTCATCGGTTAATGTAAAGCTTGTAAACCCAATATTCTGGGTTCTATCCACACAGAAGCCCTTTCTAAAACAAAAGTTGAGAATATCATGCATTTTCATTAATGGATCAGCCAATGATGATAATGACAATGTTGTGGGGACGTTCTGCCCTCCTTAGTTTTGAAAGACTTGTTGGAATTTCAACGCTCTTTTCCTCACCTGGCCCTTTTCTTTGTCAGCTGCTCATTTAACTGAATGAAACGGTCAATAAGTGCACGCAGGTTCCCATGGAAAGCTTTATTCCGGAGTAGGCTCCAGTGCTTGGTGTGACTGCCCAACCCCTGTGGAAAAATCCCATTAAAGTATTTAGTTTTTCAATTAAGAACCGACCGGGCTGCCGTCCTCTGAACTCCTGCACATGTCCAATATGCAGCGACTCCAACAGTGTTTTCTACCCTTCAAAACGGGAAATGTATTGCTTTGACTCGTGATAACCGCCTGTGCATTCACCCACTGGCGCTGTCTGCATGTCATCCCCAGGACTTAAATACCTCCACTCAGCTGGAATCCTCCACCGAGACATCAAACCTGGCAACCTCCTTGTAAACAGCAACTGTGTGCTCAAGGTACGTGAGCTCAGGAGCGTCGGTTCTTCATATCCACCGAGCTCAAGCCGTCACTTTAAAGAGAAATCTGTGCAAATTCGGTGAAACGCTCCGGCTATAAATAGCATGTTTAAGCGTCAAGTGTTTCGTGTTTGAACCAGACACAAATCCTTCAAGACACTTTCTCATCACAGTGCTTTAACAATCTGGAGTTGATGGTTCGTGTACAGCATGTAGCATAAAGGCTCAGGGGTACACATCCGCAGTTTGAACAAAGCAGAGACCCAAAATACAGAAGATGAAGAAATAGATTTTAACCGGCGTGTCGACCACATTTTAATTCAGAGGCCACATACGGCCCAATTTCTTTCCCATAATCAAACAATTCCTATAGTATATAACTACAATCAGTATCCTTTCATTGTCGTCATCCATATGTCACCATACAAACAATGGAATTGCATTTGGAAAGAAAAAGCCATAAAATCGATTTTCAAAAGTGTAAACGCAATAAACTCAACTTAAAGTGCACAATCTCAACATGAAGCCAATTTTAGAGATACTTTCTGGTGCAAAATACACTGAAATTGTCAAAGAAAAATCTGCTATAACTGTTGCATGATGCATGTATTTCCAAACCTTTGAACAACAAGGTGGCGAGTTGTCATGCCGACATCTCAGCTCGGGTCTCAGTGTTGTGTCCGCAACTTAAAAAAAAAAAAATAATAATCTTGATTTTTCTCAAAACTGTTTACAATTTCGGATTGAAGCCTCTTACAGGCTGGTTTTGGCTTATGAGCTTTATGTTGATACTCCTGGACTAAACTATGAATTATTTTGCAAAAAAACACAATTTAAGTGAAATGCAGATGGATTAAAATGTAAAAAGAAATGCTTGAACACTCAACATGTATTTAAAATATAAACTCTTACTGATTCTTTTTGCTTTTCTATGAAAAGTTTATGATATGAAAGACATCAAGAAAGTCGAACATTCAACCAGAAACTACATTTTGCCATAACAAAATATGTTAAAAGGTACATTTGGTGGAATAATGTGTTTTAAGCTCTGTGAAAGTGGACTTATCCTCAAACAATTCTAAATGTTGTACTATTAAGTCATTTCTAGTCTATAGTCATTATTATCATTTAAATCTGTAATGGGAGTTATGTAGTAGATGTTCATTTGGATATATTCTAAAGATATTTAGTGCATTAAAGATGCGGAGCTTTGTTTTTTGACAGAAGTAACATGGATTTTTAAGGTCAGATTCAAGTTGCCGCTAGTTTCCTTACATTTATGGACAAAACGCAGATTATCCTTCCGATGTGGCTTTCTGTAAGGAGCCTCTGAATGCTTTCGTCTTTAAGATCTGTGACTTTGGCCTGGCGCGAGTTGAGGAGTCGGACGAGTCCCGGCACATGACTCAGGAAGTGGTGACGCAGTACTACAGAGCTCCGGAGATCCTGATGGGGAGCCGCCACTACTCCAACTCCATCGATATCTGGTCTGTGGGCTGCATCTTCGCCGAGCTGCTGGGACGACGCATCCTCTTCCAGGCCCAGAGTCCCATCCAGCAGGTCGCTCCTTCAGCCAATCCAACCGGAACACCGGGCTATTTTCTCCCGCAATGTTTAACTGGAATGTTTTCGCGTGCAGTTGGATTTAATCACTGACCTGTTGGGGACTCCCTCCATGGAGGCGATGAGGACGGCGTGCGAAGGCGCTCGCGCACACATTCTCAGAGGACCTCACAAGCAGGTACCGTATGTTCAGGGCGAGCCGCGGGGGGTCACCGAGGGTTTTTATCTCTATTGATAAAGTTTTGGGGTTTTTTTATCGGTTATTTGCTAATTGGGATTCTGAGGAGGAAGATTTCTCAGCCATGGAGTCTCGCGGGGCGGCTTTATGTGACGCACCTGAACGCATCACTCACGGCTGTCAGCTGATGGAGCTGCGGACCACGGAAAGCGGCACAAGACGAGCTCACGAAGAGCAAATATCTCACTTTTAGGGCACGTTTTGGAGAAGCGGAGGCTGAAAACGGCATGCATCTACATGCAGAAGTAGAATCTGGCGGCATGAAGCCCGTTAGCAGAATAAAAGATCAAAAGTCAACGGCCTTAATTGACTGCGCGATATTCAGATTGAAGTAATATAAATGTTTTAAAGCCCCTGCTGATCTGATTTTCCTGAAGGAGGAGGGGGGGGTGGGGATGTTGAATTGTAAGTATCCGTTGTTGTACACATGTTGGGTCACAATTTACTTGGTAGGATCAAATATCAGTGGCCCGACCCTCGTCTACATGATATGTCTGGTCCAACTCATGCTTATATTTGGAGATCGGAGAGATTCGAGGGGTTCTCACTGTGCAAATCCTAAAAAGCATTGGTGTCCCATGTGCATTAGAAGTCATGGATCCATGATTATGCATAAATCCTTATTACACTTCATGTGCAATTGAAGCAACAAATCCTGAACATCATCGATGCAGCACTCCGAGCAGCTGGCAGCCAGTTCAGACTCTGATCTGGAATGAATATCCATGAGGTCTAATGAGCAGATAAATGGATTTTCCTTGCTCTTTCAAGCACTGTAAAAGCTGATTGGATGTTTGTTTTGTCTGCAGCCATCACTTCCTGTTCTCTACACACTGTCTAGCCAAGCGACACACGAGGCGGTGCACCTCCTCTGCAGGATGCTGGTGTTTGATCCGGTGAGTCACCGCAGCCGCTTTGCATTATGTGTTGCAAATGAATAAACAGGAGTCACCGCAGTGCCACGCCGGCGCCGTGTGGGACGGCGCACAGACTGTACAACAAGTGTTTCGCGACAAAAGAAGGATTTTTACAGGTCACAGATGTGCCCGGGGGGGGGGGGGGGGAATCATAAAAGTACCGAGGAGACTGTGTTTTCACTTCGTAATCAGTTAAATATGATCTCGCAATCACAAAATCTGGAAGAAACCCTCCCGCGTATGATTTGGTTGAAAACCCCTTGAAGCTTCTACAATCTGTATATCAAATGAAATTAGCTTTGCATTCTTACTTGCTTCGTAGTCTTTTTTTTATTTTTTTTTATTTAATCTTTGCCACTTAAATGCCAGTGCGTATCGGTTGATCACATATTTCCGCCTCATCTGACCTCATTTACATTTAATTTCACGCGTATTATTTCAGACCCCGACATTTATTAACTCTTCATTCAGTCAGCGTTCTTAATGTCACGGTCATCCTGCTTGACAGCATGCCATTCGCTCCCCCCCCCCTTTCATGTAATCGTTCCTTTTTTTAACGTGTCTGACCAGTCGAAACGGATCTCGGCCAAGGACGCCCTGGCTCACCCGTACCTGGACGAGGGTCGACTGCGCTACCACACGTGCATGTGCAAATGCTGCTACACCACGTCGTCCGGCCGGGTTTACACCAGCGACTTTGAGCCGGTCACCAACCCCAAGTTTGACGACGGGTTTGAAAAGAACCTGAGCTCTGTCAGACACGTCAAAGGTACGCACGTCTGCCGCCGCAATCGTGCTGAACGATTTAACATTGAGCTTGCCTTCCTCCAAAGAGTCTGATGGGGAAAGGAGACGTGAATAAGATGCAGAGACGACAGTGTCACTACTACAGGCTACTCGTATTGATATTAACAGTATAAATAGTTGCAACCTCGAGAGACAAAACTCACGGCTGCAGCAACACAAAGGGGTAGATAACAGAATTATTACAAGCAATAAGAGAAACATACAGCAGGAATAAAGAGGGAAACGTGCGTGTCAAATAAAGTAACGTATAATGCACGAACATCAATGTAACTGGTATTTTTTTTTAAAGTAACAAATCGGGATCAGCTGTTAGAAATGACATTTTCTATTGGAAAAATACTCCAAATCAACCAGGAGTCATTTAGCTTCAGGTTTAGAAACTAAGGCCCCATTTGCACAACATTTTCAAGGGAACACAGAAAACGTTTGTTGTGCTTTGAGTGTCCGTTTATGCGCTGTCTCCATAGAATGTCCATGTACTCTCATTACTGTTTATATCATGTTGCTCTCTGCGCAAACGCAAACAAGAGCACCCACTGGTGGCCAAACCTGCACACTACATTGTTTTTATCACTTCTGCCTTTTCCGTATAAACCGGAATAGTTTATTTTAATATAATTTGACACCTGTTTGTCTGGTCGGCAGAGGAAGTAGCGTCGATCACTGAAAGAGAAGGATCCATTTTATTTTCCAAGCTGTTAAAGTAATTCGTTCACCCTCTTTGTGCTTTGTGACAAGAACTTGAACGTGCCGCTTCTCTCTGAAGCGGCACTCACCGAAATCATCAAGCCATTTAAGGAAACGAGCCTCTTTGATGCCGCTGTGTCCACCGTGTCTCGGTTTAAGTTGTCGATCAGTAAGATGTGCTGTGCTTCCCTCACAGAGATCATCCATCAGTTCATTTTGGAGCAGCAGAAGGGGAGTCGAGTTCCACTCTGCATAAACCCTCAGTCAGCTGCGTTCAAAAGCTTCATCAGGTAACCTCTTCTTTTCTCCTGCATATTTGTTCATTAGACATCTTTACTTCAGCAAACGTAACGTTGGTGATCTGAGAATTGGAGAGTTTCTGGATGTCACATTGGTTCAATGCTCTCATGCATGCGTTTCATTTGTAACCCTGAAATATTTCACAGCAGACTTTAATGACGCCTCACACAGAGATCTAAAGAGCCGTGTGAGGCCTTCACAACAAAGTTTGTGGATGCGTTTGAGCTTGGCAGGGGATATAAAGACATCTGGGATTAGGTTTTTTTTTTTTTTTTTTTAATATTTCACTTTGATTAGAATATGTGCAAAGGATGACAGCTGCTGCTTTTGCACAGAACCTCAACTTGCGGTCCATTCATCTATCTATTTACTTACTATAACCAGGTTATCCACGTTAAATTTCCAACTGCTATCGAGTGATAGGATGAGGTCTGTACTGTCGCGCTTAAGTGAAGTTAACATGCAAACGCCACAAAGCAATACCAAGGCCTGACTCATCCTGTGAGACAAAAGCACATCAGAACTGCACAAAATATCACTAATTCAATATTAATCATGATATCGACGTTTAAAAAAAAATGCATTTCTTGCATTAAATTGCCTTTGCATGCTTTGTATATTCAAGTTCTGCAAATTTAAACAGATAGAATTTTAAATAAAAAGGAAAAAGTGTGATTAATCATGAGTTATTCATAGAAGTGTGCAATTATCCCCTTAAAAAATATGACTGTTATAAATAATATACACATGTTGGCTCCAGGGTAAAGAGAAAGAAAATCTCGGAAAAATGTGTCAAAAGTTGCAGAATTTCTGTTAAGAACAAATCTCAAAGCACAAAGAAGACAACCTCTATCTACCAACCAAACGGTACGCCACTGTAGGCCACTGAGGGAAGCGCGTCTTTTTAAATCCCGTGTCAAAGTCAAAGACATCCACAACTTCACTTTAGATCAGGGGGGTCAAACATGAAGGGCCGTGGGCCAAAACCCGGCCCCGCAAGAGCCTCCCAAAAAAACTAGTCAAAGTTTTGTTTTGTTTTTTTAGCAGTAGTATTTTTCTTAACTAAATTTCTTAAGACACTTGCGTGAACACGAAGCAACACTAAGATCCGAGATGTCAAGAAAGCTCACTACCTCTGTGTTTTACACCAGGAGGTTTCATACAAATTGGCCTCATGTTGAGATTTGACTCATTTTTGGTCGTAATTGTATTTTCACTCGACAGAAAAAGACTTTAAAGTTTAAATTTGAGGGTTAATTTGTCACCATTTCACTGGTGCGGCTGTATGTGTTTGACACCCCTGCATTAGATCTTTCCATCCTTAAAAAAAAAAAAAAAAGGCAGTTTTTTTAAAGTTTGATTTTTGCCTTTTCCATGCATCTATTCTGTGTTTTTTTTTTTTTTTTTTCATTCAATAAATAAATATGGCTTTGATCGATTCAAGTATGAGATGAATTGACTCAGCTCATAAGTGACCAAAGCTTTGACCGCGGCCGTGTGGAATGCGGCACCAGTTAACCACCAGACATTCAAACAACAAATGCCTTGAGCTCATAAGCAGGCGGGCAGCTAATATTAACTTCACCCACTTGTTGGCCTGCTTTTCGCACAGCTCCACCGTGGCTCAGCCGTCTGAAATGCCTCCATCTCCGCTGGTGTGGGAATAACCGCCGCCGCCGCTGTGTGTCATCGTCTTTTCTTCGTCGTCTTCTTTTTTTTTTTCCCAATCGACAAGCTGCTAAAGTGGGAACAAGAAAAGCGTCTCTAAAGTCTTCTATCACCTGTGTAGCATGTCACTGGAGAGCGGGACTCGCAGGTCTGCTGAAAAATGGAACAAATGAAGAGGAAATCCATTGTTCAATGGCATTTTTACAGGAGGGGGTTCGCTTGTTTGAACAGTCGGTATGCAAAAGTCCGAACGCTCCGTTAGACCAAATGAGAATGTTTAAAACAAACCCTTAGTCACCTCCAGGTAGATAAGGTTTAACTCTTAGGTAATGAAGTACATCTGTTTTGCTATATATGCTACTACTAATTTTAAAAGATGTGTATTTTAAAAATTCCTTCGATCACACGCTGATTAGTTTTTACACAATGTTGCTTCCCCTGCACTGAACCCCCCCCCCGAAGATGAATTTATCCTCACGTTGCTTCTTTCTCAGACAATCGATTGTCAGATTCCCCAATTATTTCACATTTGTCTTGTAACCTTTAGAAAAGCTTTGCTTTAAGCTGTCCCTTCCCCTTCCAAAAAATTATTAGGTTGCCAAAGATTGTGATACTTGTGTGGGAATTATGCATCATCACTGGGTTGTTTTTAAAAAAAAAAAATTTTTTTTTTTTTTTGCTCTGGTCATCTTGACATTTTTTTTTTTTTAATTGTGACACTTAAGAAAAGTACTGGAGTCCCGGTGGGACAAAACGACTATATTGTGCAGGTCGTCATAAAGTTATGGCTGATATGTGTGCGTCTCAAATTTGTATCGTCCTTCTTGAATGGCACAACTCTGCTTTTAACCGATTATTGGTGTAATTTACCGATTAATAGCCAAAAAGAACGGACGTGATCAAGCTGAACTGTGCGTAAAACCTTTCAAATTTGTTTAAATCTTCAATTTGAAGCTTCTATTTTAAAATCAAAACTTTTATTCTGAAAATGGCATCATTTAAAAAGCTGCATGAAGTCAACAAGTCGTCACTTGCTCACTAAAAATTATGAGAGGAGACGCACAAATGTATCCAAAACAAAAATAGATGATACCTGCACAAATCTAGTTTAAAGCCCCGTTTACACGACGACGACGCAAAACAAAACGAAAAAAAACCCCCAACAACTCAAATGTCCTTGCATTTGCCAACTTGTAGCCTGGCATGCCAACTATGACGTTTTCAACGTTTCTGTGTAAACCTTGCCGTGTTGACGCAAATCTTTTCGGAAACGAAAATGCCAAAAATTACGAGTTTTCACTCAGTCGCGTAAACGGGGCCTAATATCGGGACACGTGAAGTTTTACATGTACACCCCGGCTGTGTTGGGAGCGATTCCAGTGATGATACATAAACATGAGGCCTCCGAACGAAGAAACTGGTTCAATTCACCTTTTTTTTTTTTTTTTACTGTGGCTGAAGTCCTGTAACCCAGAGAAGATTGATTTCTGTGTCGGGAAAGATCATTGAGGGTTGAAGGGTGAAGGTTGAAGTTTGGATTCGACGTAAAGCGATGTCCCGTTTCCGAAACCCGACCGCACCAACGCCGACTTCCCCAAAGAGCGTCGGCGGCGATGAGGAGGCCCCTTCCTCGGACTCGGCTTTTAATCCCACTGCTCACACTCCAGTTCATTACTCGCCTGTGGGCAAACGAAAAAGAAAACCCCGTCATGACGTCGTTGTTTTTGATGAAGCAATGTGTGTCGTCTACTTGTGTGCCTCCTATAAAGTCCCTGCTTGGACAGAAAGGGAACTCCTCACACACTCGGATGAAACTTAACCCCAAAGAGAAGGAGGAGGGGAGACTCCTGAAGAAATCTTGGCTTCTTTAAAATCTGGGTCTTATTCTTATGGCGAACGAATGAAAACATTTAGGCTTCTCTGCTTTTTGTTATTTCAGCTTCCATAGAAACTCAACACAGTTCAGACAACCTCAGTCCTGGAGAAGTTGTATTTTTTTTTTTTTTATGGAATTAAAACCAAACTGTAATGCAGAAATCAGCCGGCGATTATATATATATATATATATATATATATATATATATATATATATAAAAACACTAAAGCTACATGTCATAAGAGGATACTGGGGAATTTTAGTGAATTTGAGAAGCAACACGTAAGTTACATGACAGTGAAAAGTGCATCTCAAAAAATCCGAGTCCTTTAGAAATACTCAGGAGGAAGAGTTTGACTCTCTTAGACTGTGTGCAGAGGCGCAACTATTGAGTAAGTGATTTCAGCACAAAGTTGTGAAGTCCATGGTGGTTTTATCACGATGGACCCATTTCAGGTCAAATGGTCTCAAATGCTACTTATTGTACTGTGAAAATGGAGTAGCTGGGGGGAAAAAACCCAAACAAACCCAAGAAAGCAGGAGGAGAACATGCAACCTGCACACAGAAAAGCCAGGTAGATACTGTTGTCTTTGTGGAAGGAGACTCATAACCGCCTGGTTATATCATAACGTGCTATTTTAAAAGAATTCTCTATGCAAACCTAAAGCTGAAATCTGATGTTGGATGTTTGTGATCTTGCAGCTCTCAGGTAGTACTGCAACAAAAAAAACAAAAAAAATCCTTTTGTAGTTAAAAACCATCACGTCCTCAGAAAACCATCGTCTGTGACCACGGCTCATCACTGCAAGCACAAACAAAATGTCTTCTCTGCACGCAGGCTGATTCGACAGTGACCTCTAGTTAAAAAAAAAAAGAAAAAGAAATCGACTCATGGATTAAAAAGATTGTCTGCCATAGCTTCTGGGTGCGATGTTGAATGTCGCGTGAGTGAAAAGCTCTCCAGCAGAATAAGTTTAACCAATTTTGGAGGCAAATTTGTTCAATCTGACGTCCCTTTTACCAGAAAAGATGCTTAAATCTGCAAAATGAGACAAAACCACTCTTTTTGTCAGCAGCACGGCCACTGTAGAAGATTATTTAAATTTTCACAACCCGTCTTGACTCGCGCTGCTAAAATCTAACTCAAACGTCTCTTTACTTTTTGGATGATGAAGAAAATCCTCAGTTGAATCTTACGACATGTTGTGTTTTGGTGCCGTTTTCTTGCGTAAGTTGCAGGTTTTCCACTTTCAACTCACCTTGTTTCGTGTTGCATTCGTGCATAATTTCCAGATCAACCCAAAGATGGACCAACGTGTTCTTTTTTGTTTTGTTTTGTTTTTTTTTGTTTTTTCTAGAAAAGGCCGGATGAGGTTGTAGAAGAAGAAAAAAAGGAAGGACTTGTCATGTTGAGTGGGTGGATCTCAGTTTGTTCTGTTTCAAAGGCCCAACATGAGTGTTTCTTTAACTTTATATTGTTTCCCCACATGAGAAATCATTGACTACTCAATGTGCTGTGACCAAGTTGAACATTAACGAAGACTTACCGGATTACCTTACGGACCATAATGTATTTTCTAGACTATAAGTTGCCTCTATAAAAAAAAAAAGTTTCGTGAAGAAGAAAAACGCATATACGTCGCCGCAGAAAATACGATCATGGGCTTGAAAACAATGTAGGAGGATGATATTGAGACAAAGTAAGGGGAAAAGGGACATATATTTTCAACAAGTATTTCTTGTTATATCTCCAATTTGAGACTCGGATGTCGTAAATTCTCGCTCCAGCTTTTTCAGGATCAAAATCTTTGTACGCCAGAGTAACGCGACTTCGAACCAGTGATGCTGGGGTTTTTTTTATTTTTTTTATTGATCAACTAGTGTCCTCCTCCTCAAATGCGCTCCTCAATTTTTGTCGCTTCGCCTCGGAATAAAGACCCAGATTTTCAAGAATCGGGGGTGAGGAAGGAGTGCTACGCCAGCATAGCGGCGGCGTTGAGAAGCTGACGTCTCGGGTCGCGAACAAAAACAAAGAGGAGCAACCGAGGTGAAGGAGCAGTTAAACCAGCAATATCATTCTTATTTCTGTCTACTTGAATCTAAAGACCAACTCGTCACGTCACCAATTCAAGCAGCTCGTCACAGACATGCAACAAGTAGCATATAAATGGTTTCACCTTCTTTTTGTTGTTTTGTTTTCCTGAATGGTAATCCAGTGCTCGTGTTCCCCCTGCTCCTCTTCATACATGTACACTGTCAATGAGAAAAAAGAGCTCTGAAGTAAATTATTTAATATATTTTTAGAATTGTTTTCTATTACTGTCCTTGTGTCCTATGGCATGCATCCTCCTCTCACCTCAAAAGTATGATTGTGTATATATGTTAAATAGAGAAGCAAATCTACACACTGACCTAAATAAAAAAAAAAACACAACCCAGTACCACTGTATAGAAATTGTATTAGCCTGCTCATTTGGAAAAGGCTGTGAAGTTAATTTTATTTTTAAAACTTGCATACAAAATGTATATATTTTCTTGATTTTTACCCTACGGCCAGGAGGTGTAGGAGACAACCGGATCCTGTAAACGACTCCCAGAATACACAGTCATGTTAACTGTAACGTGTGTGTACAGCAGAGTTGTAGATATATCTAAAGAGAAGCCTTTTTTTTTGGATTCCTTTTCTTTTTTCTTTTTCTGTTATCGTTGATTATTTCATCATAGCAACACCGTGTGAATATGTATATAAAGGATTCACCGTGTTGGTCTCTACCTCTTGAGCTCAATAACTCTGCTTTGTTTACCTCCGCGTGTTTTCTTGTTATATGTGGGGACGGATTCAAAAGAAAACAAAAAACACTTGAATGTCCATTCAAGCTTTTATACTTAAATGATAAAAAAATAAATACACACACAGACGGCTCCCGCCCGCCCCGCATCTCCTCATCTCAAATGTTTCCATCCACCTGAAGTTTCGCAATGTTCCGTTTGTATTACGAAGCCCTGCCGATAGCCAAGGGTCACCTGACTGTTAGTCAATTTTCACTCTTTGATAAGATACAAGTCCCGATGGGGCGGGAAAGTCATTGCCTCCGCCACCGAGGCTGCGTTCAAAGATCAGCATCCAAGACTCGGCTTGCGTCAAAATCCAGAATGGGACCAGTGTTTTCACGCTTCGTCCTTCAGCTTGTGTTGTTCACGATCAGAGCAAAAAACCCAGGAGTACAGTATTAAATCTCTCAAGCATTGGAAGGTCCTTTGACCTTTGACCAAGCTTTTCTTTGAAGCAACAGATGGGGGGGGGGGGGGGGGGTTCGGTCAAGACATTCCTCCCTATAGCTTATCTCACGTGCAGGATCAAGCAACCGAAGCTAGCTTTAAGGTAACTGTCGCATTATTTTCTTATTTGGAGGGCACAGAGTGTCCTGGCTTCAAGCCGTTTGCTTTGGACCGATGGATCCAAATTTGTCACTGCTTCATAGCTGTTGGAATGATTTATTATAGTCATAGTTATTGTTATAGATCCAATGAAAACTGCAAACAAGTTGGTAGGAAAGGATTCATACGAAAGCTGAATATAACTTAATATAACTCAAAAGTCTCAAATCTTACAAACGTCAGAGCGTGCACTGTGGCAGGAGAGTCTCAACAACTGAAAAAGATCTGATGGGGCTTTTTGATTGAAAGCAGAAGATTTGGGCTCTTAAAATACTTTAAAGTTGATCTAATTTACTATATATCATGATTAAAAATGGATTAAACAATGGAAACGATGTGAGAAGATGGCAGGTAATGACAGAAGACCATCGCCGAGAACCACCAGGTTGCAATACCACATTTCACCAGAAGGTGGATTGAGTTACTCATAAGAAATCCTGTTGAGAATAATAATGAATCGTTTTATAACCACCAAAGATCAAAGCTTGGAAAGTCTAAAAATGGATGAAATGGACCCGGCGTTGACTCACTACTGCCACCCGGTGTGCAAAAGTAGCATTGGAAAATACACACACTGCAGCTTGAACACAACCAACGTAAATTGAAAATGAATCTCGAATCATTTGGATTAAATCCGGCTCATCGGAATAGAGATTATTTATACCAATTTAACTTGGTTAAGTTACCTCGTGGATCGTTGGTTGATATGGCTTTATGACATTTTGCGTATCTTTATGTTAACGGTGTGAAATGAACCCAACATAGCTTTGTTTCTTTGGCTATTTCTGGAACAGACTTTGGTTCCCTGTGACGAATCTGCTGACCTTGATAGCGTTGTGCTATATATACGTATATTGAATTCACCCCCTCCCCCATTCGACAAGGACCAATGAGTAAAGAGGAGCCGGTAGATCCGAGAAGCGCTGGGAGTGTCTATTGGAATCCGAATGGGACTTTTCTCAGGAATGAACGCAGCAGGCGGTGGAACAGGCAGTCACTCTCTCTCTCCCCATCTTCTAGAAACTTTGTGTAGATACAGTAGTTTCCTATTTGTTTTAACTTTGTGTTGGAATGAAGTACTTGAATGAAAAAAATAAAAAGCTCATTTTTGGAAAATTGTAGAGTAATAATAAATACAACTTTTTTTGTGTGTGTGTGTGTGTGTGAGAGAGAGACTAACCACAACTCGGCAACTACTGGACTTATTTGAATTCTTCTAATTTGCTGTCCTAAACAATGTTTGTATATTTGATGTTTTAATCAGATGCATTGTAATTTGAATAAAACCTACAGTATATACAGTACATAGATGTATCTATTAAACTCTGCGTTCAAGCACTGTAAATCGAAGTTAATGACTAGGTATCCAGTTGACTTATTTTTTTTTTTTTGGTCACTTTTTTTGGAGCGTGTGAGGATCGCCTGAGAGATTCCACCTGGGGGAAAGGGATGGTGAGAACATTAAATGTGACGTTGAAAGAAAGCCAAGCCTTGGTTGTCCGTGTTGCTCTGTCCGGGTGAAGGAGGTGAAGTCTTTTGATGCTCCGCTGCACAACACCACATCTCATCTCGGTCTTTAGGATCACATCTTTCAAAAAAAAAAAAAAAAACTCAACATAAAAGAAAATCCCTCCAAAAAAACAACTTTAAAAAAAAAAAAAAATCTTGTGAACAGAAATGTCACCTTTTTAATTAGTTATTTTAGTTTCAATCAGCTTTACATCCACTTATTGGTTCATTAAACTTTGTGGATCAGATGACATTTAAGGACAAATTCATGTTAAAAGAAATGAGCATTTTTAAAAGTGCGCTATTAACAATGTGCTCCAATGTTTAATGAGAAATTCCTGAGAAGTAAATGTACATGATGCAAGTCATTCAACTTGATCTGCAAAAAAAATTAATAAAAAGAGGTGAATCTCGCAGCTGAGATTGACAAACTGGGTGAAAAGCTCTGATTCAAACCAACATGGTTCTCGCATCCGACTCCCACCATGTTTAAGTTGGGCACAGTGGTGTCAAAATGATTCATGGGCCATGCATATTAATAGGCGAATGATGTCTTCATGCGTGGAGGAGTGATCTATTGAGCAATTCAAGAAACTCAATGCATTTCAGCAGTTTGTCTTTGTTAATTCGAAGGCATTAGGTTAGAGAGGCAATAAAAGTCCATATCTGCTTATTACACACACGCCCAGCCTGCTGATTCAGTTATATGACATTGGTATTTATGTTTTGCGGTTTGTTTGTTTATTTTATAAAAGGCCATCGTAAGCTTCTCCCATTTTTGTAATTGTGTTATGGCGAATATCATCTTGTCTATTAAATAAAGACTTTAATGAAAAAGTCCAAACTGATTTCTCCAAAGTAATGTTGATATAAGCAGGAAAAACTCCCTCAAAACTGAAAGAATCGACGTAAATGATTAATTTTTTTTGTTATAAAGGGTGAACGATGAAGATCATCATTACATCAACTTGTCAGAATCATGCTACTTTCCCAGTGGGAAATTCCCATTTGGAAAGCAGTCTCTATTCCCACTAGCATATGGGACCTGTCCCACTTCTTACTTAGTCAAGAATACAGCACATTACCATTTTCTTCAATGACCAATATACTGTAAATCAATCTTTTATCATCTTTTGAATGTCTTCATTATCGAAGCACTCAGATATTTCCTATTTTGGCACTGAAACATTGCCAGTTGAAAATTGCTCAAATATTTTTTCCCCCATTGGGAATAATAATTTTATGAATGACCCATATGTATTTCCTATCTCTCTTCATAATGGTAATACTTACTTTTATATTGAATCTCTTATAAGAACATATACAAATATTAGTGTATTGAACATTGAAGCTTTGCATTTATTATTTGAGCACTCAAAGTTTCTACTTCCCAAATGGGAATTTCCCAGTTGGACAGAATTTACTAGATATATATTTCCCACTGGGTATTCTCATTTTGGCAGCAATCCATATATATTTATATTACTATTTATAATACGTTGTACATTTACATTTTGTATTATATGAACCAAAAAGTAAGACTTCCCAAGTAGGACATTCCCAGTTGGACAATATTCAAAAGCATTTTTACCACAAGGAATTATCATTCAAGAAATGATCCATATACGTTTTTCTTCACTTTTAATATGTTTATTGTTCATGTTTATTGAAGCTATTTTTTAAATGACAGTTTTCAGAAAGTCCCTACTTCCCAAGTGGGAAGTTGTTGATATAATTCTTTATTTCATGCAAAAGTTAAAAAAAATAAAACAAAATAAAATACAGTTTTCGGAGCAATGCTTCCAGTTCACATTTTGAATAGAAAGGAGCAGAACAGAAGATTTACTCTTATGTCTGCCCCTTCGTTGCCTTGCAACACCTTCACAATGTTCAACACCCTAAATATATACATATTTACAGATATTTTTAAGGATTATTTATACAGTATTTACGGTATATCCAAAAATATTTATTTTCATTGCTATTTTTTTGTTATTATCAATATCAGACAGCGCGTGTTCCCTATGGCCCCGCCCTCGCGCAGAGCTTTATTTTGGAACGCGGAGCAGGAAGGTGCGCTTGTTTTGCTTCCAGCGTGCTGACGGCGGGGCTCCAGCGGCAGCAGCGCCTCTCCGGACCTGCCACGTCGAGTTCCGTGAGGACCAGCGGCTCGGAACCTCCTGTAACTGCTCGCCAGTGCCGTGCCACCACTCCCGGCCACCCGGAGCCCGGCAGAGCCCCCGGAGGAGTAGCCGTCCCGCCTCCGACGCCACCTGTAAGAACTCAGCCGCCCCGCGGTGTTTAAGTCCGGCCGCTGCTCCTAAAGTTAGACCGTGCCGTAAAAGGAGCACCGGATATACCAGCCTAACTTCCCCACCCGCCCCGAGAGAGGGGCGATATCCCGCCTCATGGCTCCCCGGCTCACCGAGGGCTCTTGGGCGGACAGCTAGCTCGCTCGTATCCGCGGTAGAGTCACTTCCAGCCCCGGTGCGTGTCGGTGTCGGTGTCGGTGTCGGTGTCCGCGGGGAGTGTCACCTTAGCCGGGTTACCGAGCGCACCGGGCCCGCAGCGACCCGGCTTAAGTTCCGCGAGCAAGACTTCCTCCGTGGTGTGCCCCAGTCTGCTCTCAACAGCCCCCAAAAAGTACTTTTTATACACTTTTAGTGCAATATTTATACAAATAATCACAAATATTCCGCGAAGAGTTTCAGAGTTTAATATCAAAAACTTCCGCTTAAACAGAGGAGTTTGGACATGTTACAATATCAACTATATTTCTATTAAACATTTAAACCAGTTGATTTAATCCCACTAAGTTAACATGAAACCTTACAAAAGTTACAAATTTCATTACGATTACTTAATTTCGGCTTATTATATTCGCTTAATATTTAAGGCTGTGCAATATACCACATATCATGTGATGCTATATGAACCTATTGTCATATACTTATTGCAAATAAACTGACAAATTACGTTTTAATGTATTACCGTTTGCAATTTTCTGGACAGGACAGACTAAACACGACAGAAAAGTACTTAATGTTGATTAGGCTGAATATGGTGTTCAATATATAGCACATTTATCACAATATCAACATAAATTCCATTAATGCATGTTCTGCGTATTAAAAATGACCATTTTAAATGTGATAGAAGTTATATAGTCGTGATTGATAGATGAAAATTCTGCAATTGATTTTTAAAAATATGAGATAGAGATACAAAAATCAAGAAAAACTAAATAAAATGTCGTCAAATTGCTCCATTTCTAAAATAGCTGTTGGGGAAACTGCAGATTAAGAACAAAAAAACCCTGAAACTCGCCCGGTCGAACGTGAGAAGATTTGGGGGCAAGAGAAATGGCACCGTTATTAAACTGTAGGTGATAAAACACAACTTTTATAAAGCGAATGTCAATCTGTGTTTTCACACTGCCTTGAACAGCCAGTTTAGAGGATTATCTTGTTCCTGGACCTTTTTTTTTTTTTTTTTAATCCCCCTTTTCTCATCATGAAAACAAAAACAACACATGAAACGTCTTCTTCCTCAGCTGTTGGGGACAAGTTAGTGTCTCCGTCTCCAACGTTGCATATTCAGATAAATGGTCCATGGCCTGGCCTGCTATTTGTTCTCCGCGCACAAGTGGTTTCATTAGGGGAAACGACCAACAGTGCCGACTTGTGGCCTGGAATGCGAACTACATTGTTTTCAGCGTTTCTGTCGTTGTTGATTGATGAAGTTGTATGGCGTTGGTGTCGGGGATCGATGGATGGAGGACAAAGTCAAAAACAAAGCTTTTCTTTCATGTCCACGAGGGTTAAAAAGGCAGCGATGGGAATTTTCTTTTAATTTTAGTTCGACTGTAATGTGTGGGCACAGTCTTTAAAAAAAAAAAAAAAAAAAAAAAAAGGGGGGCGCTTTCTTCTTCTGTTTAAAACACCAAGACCAGACTGCCAGAAAATGCACTGAAGCCCAATAAATTAGAATGAAAACATAAGATTCTCAATGAAAGTCTGTGCTTTTTCTGATTCGAAGTTACCCTTTATTAGTGATTGTAGCAGCGTATCTGCTAATGACGTAGCATTAGCATTAAATTTGGGAGTGAATGTGACAAAAAAAACAAAAAAAACCCAACATACCTGAAGGCTGCAAAATGCAACAGTTGAAGTAGGTTTATCTTATATTTTACACTTGGTGACGTTTAAAGTTGATATGTTACATTTGCAACAATTCTTCTGCATAATGTTCTTTTTTTCCTCCAATTGATAGACTGTTTTCAAATCGTACAAAAGAATAATAGTTGGCAGAAAATGTGCATTTAAAAGGCTGCAGGTTTACTCGTCAGCCCGCGAATCATCAAACTTGAGTTTGACATCACTGCTACAGATCCTAAAATCCTCTGCATACGTTGACCTTAAAAGATGTGAATTAGTTCAAACTTCATCGTAGATTAATTATGAAGGGACTCAATAAAGAATCCATTTAAAATAAACTGCAAATGGTCATTTATGTTCTATGGAGGCCTTTCTCCTGCAACTCAAATTCTTTGTGTGGCCACTAGATGGTGCAATAACACAACTTTGTGGCCGGTCACTAAAACACACTGTCAGGCCTGCTCAGTAATCAGATTAACCTTTGAGTACTCGACTACTGCAGTTTATCACAAGGCAGAGACAGACTCTGGTCTCAGGAAGGCGCTGTTTCAGAAATGTCAAGAAAGATCCACAGCTTTTTTAATTTAATGAGCACTTTGCGTTACAATAATAAGGGGGGGGGGGGGGGGGGAATTACAATTATTTACTTGAATGAAGTAGAATAAAAGTACCGTGGCGTTTCAGAAACTAGAAAAAGTATTTTGGTGTGTATGTAACCAGCACGACAGCAATACTTGTCAATGATGTATTTTTGGCCTTTTTCAATATAATAAAGCCCAGATCATAGTAATTTTACAGAAGTGTAACGATATATTTAATCCATTATCGCAATAACATTTTGCCAATGATGTGTTATTATATGATTGAAGTTGAAAACCTTGAAACATGTAATAACTGCAGCCAATAAAGTAATAATACATAAATAAATCTACATTTCTTGGAAATAGACGCCAAATAGGTTTTGAATGGTTTGCTTAAAGAAATAGGTCTTGTGGACGAGATAATCGAGTAAACAACCTGCAACACTCGCTATAATTTTTTATGACATTATATTATTGGTTTTGTTACATTCAGTCTAGCTAAAAGTAAGAAGATGCAGGTAATAATTACATTATTAATTGGTGTTACATGGGTTTTAAAAAAAACGACAACAATGCAACAAAATCTACTTTGGACTTGTCTACGCAATGTTTTTAAGTGGAAATGCAAAACTCCTGTTGCATTGTGGGGACTCATAGCCACTGAAAACCTTTTTAAAACTGTTCCCCAAGGTGAAGCACTTTTTTTTTTTTTTTTTTTTTTTTTGAGACACTCGAATTCCGTCGCCATGGAAATGGAAAACCACAACTTGAAATGCTGCTACTGCTACTTTCGAAGAAAAGAAACAACAACAGTACCGACTGTTCAAACGACATAAGAGTTTCTGTCGATCGCATCTAAAAGGACATTTCTTTTGAAGCGTTGCCATGCAAACAGACTTTTCTGAAGTAAAAACTCTGTGTTTTCACTTGACACATCGTTTAGTTAAATAAAGTATTTGGCGACAAACTTCTCTTTTTATATTATTACTTTTGGCGCCATGATTTTAGCGTAAAGATGAATATAAGCACAAAAATCTTCAAACAAATGCAGTTATAACATAATCGAGGGCAGCTTGGGTTTTAGGTGAGCTATTTCTTTTAAGTCACATTGTCACCAAATCGAAGCCAGCAGCATGTTTGTTTTTTCTTTTGTTTGTTTGTTTTCTTCCTCAGATCGCCGCGAGCGCAGAGACGACGACGCATCATGAGGCAGCTGAAGGGCAAACCCAAGAAGGAGACGTCCAAAGACAAGAAGGAGCGCAAGCAGGCCATGCAGGAGGCCCGGCAGCAGATCTCCACCGTGGTGCTGCCCACGCTGGCCCTGGTGGTGCTCCTCATCGTGCTCTTCGTCTACGTGGCCACGCGGCCCGACGCCATCGAGTAGACAGCCGAGATTTTTTTTTTTTTTTTACCCAAAGAGACTTGACGTGCCCAAAAGGAATTGTCTCATGACGGCTTCCTCCAAAGAGCATCCGCCTGCTCGGAGCAGGACTGGGGGGGGGGGGGGGGGGCGTTGTGCCTTCTACGTCATCGATGTCTTACGAAACCAAAGTTTTGGTCGCAAAAAACATTTCCCAATCGGAGCAGAGCGCAGTACTCACTCTTCAGTATTCGGATCTTCGTCCCACGTCGCTTTAGCCACACCCGGTTGTGTTCAGTGTGAATCCATTCAGTTGTCGACAACGTCCGCAGATGGAACAAGGTGCCTTAACAGAGTCATTAAATGATTGCTTATTTTCTGTTCGACTCATGCTGAGTTTGGTTTATATATTTTGCACCTTTTCTTTATTTTCTCTGTAATTTTCTTTATAGCGCTGCCAACCAAAAAATGTGAGTGATCGGGTAGAATCTGACTTCACCGACTGTGATCCTGAGTCATTATCATAACTTTTTATAAATTAAAAACATAAACCTGATGGGAATGAGCGTCTTTGCTGTTTCCGATTAAGTTATAAACAGTGTTTGGTGCGATACCAAGCAGTAATATTGGTTGAATGCTAAACTTCCTATTGTCTCTCATATTATTCACAGGTTTGGGGATCCAGAGGCAATAAAGAGTCCAGGAAGGGGCAACTTTAATTATAGTGGGGGTCCCAAAAATGCAATAGTCTGCTTGAGATGATTTGACCATATAAATGTAATAAAAATACCAGTATTTGATCATTTCCAACTAAAAAGGCATTTGTCTTCTATGTCATGATTCTGATTGATATGAGGCTCAGATGCCGTTTATTTGAATCATATCGTTATATGATTCAAATAAACGGCATCTGAGCCTCAGAGATGCTGAGTTGGAAAAGGGGTAGATAGACCAGTTTATTTTGAATATTATGAGCTCACAAGAATTGGACAATCAAAAATTAAGTGAAATCTATTAAATGACCATGAGACAATGTTTCCCAGTTATTCTACAATGTCATTATTTAATTGTCTGGTGCTAAATCTCCCAAATTGTGTTGCTTTGTTTTCCTTTAAACGTTCTGAACCTTTTCATAATATTGTTTAAAAAAACATTAAAATCGTTTCTGTTCCTGCTGCACATGCGCACATCGCGCGCCTCACTGTGTCAGACATCCTGTTCTGCACACAGAAAGCGGAAGTCAGTTGGCGCATTCCTCAAAATAAAACCAAAAGAATGTCACATAGACGCTTTTGCAGATCATTTAAATACAGATGTGTGGTTTTCTTTGTGTATTCCTACAGATTAAACGTTTTTAATATGCATAATTTATTCATAATCAAAAATTGGAAGATGCCTTGAGCTAAACGAGGGATAATGAAAAGGAAAACAAATGAGGAAAGTGGGGGGAATGTCCTGTAATCTATTTGTAAATCAGGTATTTGGGGTGGATCTTATGGAGATGTTTAATATATTATTTTGTGAGACTCTTGATAATGAATCGCATTTTACCGGAAGTGGTTGCCCGCACTACAGCTAACTTGATGCCGCTCTCCCAACACCTCCCATCAATTCCTCTGAAGAAGACTTCCGGTGGTGTGTCATGGCGGTGGCATGGTGAATCCTACAGAAAGGGATAAATACTCGCCCCTTCCGTCCTCCCCCACAGACTCGGGACAGATTTTCATGCCTAAGTGAGCAGCTCGGCTCGGGCCTCGCTCCTCGGATTCAGCAGCGCGGCGTTCCTCCGCCCGGCCATGGCGGCTCACAAACCAGTGGAATGGGTCCAGGCCGTGATTACCAGATTTGATGAGCAGGTAAGATGGGCTGCTTCAGCGGGGATGGGTGTAGCGACCTCCGGTGAGGGTGGGTGTGGTGGGCTCCGGTGCTCGCTACCCCCCCGCTTCCTCTTCGAACTCTCCCCGCTGCGGATGAGCTGAGCTCGCTTGTCCCGGCTGCAACAACCCCGGAGCTCCGGGAGCTCGCGCCGTCTCCCCACCACCTCCACCTTCACCAATTAGCACATTTGTCTCGCATTTCATCCAATTTTCTACCTAACGAAACCTCTTAATTCTTTCTGTTGACAATCCGCGTCACGTCGGGGAGAAGTTACCCGGCGTTGAGTGCGTCTGTGTCTGTTTTAAAGTTCGTCCCCTTCCACGGTGAGCTAACCGGCTAACGTTAGCAGGCCCGGCTGTCTAATGTAAACAAATAATATGTGAGCGGGTTAGCACGCTTCATCCCCGCGAGCTGCCGAGGTTTCACGGCTTTCTGCAAACACTGTCAGCCTGTATGTGTCATCCAGCCCTGGAAGCGTCAGCCCCGGTTCCTTCCAGCCTAGAGACACACTTTAGATGCCCATGATCTCTCAGGCTAACGTTTGTGTTTCTCATTAAACGGAGACCACGACGGCCCGCAACACAACCGATTGTCCCAACAAAACTTTACGTTTTCATGTTCTCCTCGAGGAGATCCTCTCCGATTTCCCCCATTGCACCGGATGCATTTCACTATGATCGTGCATGTCGTTTTCAGTCTTGCAGCTGCATCATCGTGCACATGATTTATCATTAGACTCTTGGTGCACAATGAAGTTCCACTTGATCTCAAGCATAAAAAAAACCTAAGAGATAGGAATCGGACAGAGCTAACAGATGATCTTGGCTTAGTCACCAAGTTCCTCATGTAATGTCCTCCAGCATCACCGTTTCACTGTTATCTAGTCTGTTCTGCTCGTGAACACCTTCATGCAACTTGAGTGTATCCAGTCTTCTTATAATATTATGATTTCTTTCTTCTTTTTTTTTGGTCCACAAAAGCATTTCTAATTTCTTTTGCATCTAATGCATTTTACTCTATCGTGCATTTTTTTTTCCAAACGCGAACAACCCTGCAGCTGTACCATCACTGGAGTTGAAGATGCAAAAGAGTCCCAATAGTTTGATTCACTGATAATCCATACAAATTAAGACATAACAACAGGTGATGTTAGATTAATCACTCATTTCATCTTGCAATGTGTTTGTGCATCAACTTTTCGTTATCTTTTCTCTACAAGTACGAGTGCAGTCCTTATAAGTACTTGGACATTGATGGACAGCAATAGTCTTGATTTCTACCATAATAGTGCATTTTCAATGTATTTTGTTTTCCTTTATCATTATAAAAAAATTTTGGGGGGGGGCTCCAGAAAAGCGTCTGTAATTTTGTTTGCACATGAGTAATGATTTTAACTGTACCTTGCATGTATTTGCTCATTAGAGCAACCCCTTCAGATAATTTCTGAAAGCCAATGAAGTTGCAACAGTGACAATGGCTCTTTGAATTGGTTGCATGTGGCAAATTCTCAAATTTACTGATCATGCATATGATAACATTTCAAAAGAGATATAATCAGATCAGTGTTCCCCATCTTCTTCTGATTCTACCTCCATTTCATCCCAGTATCTGAGGATTGTGTTCTGTGCTTCATCATCACCACCATCATCAGATCTCTCTCCCTTTTCAACACATTGATGCATTTCGATTCAAAATGCACTTTTCACCATAAACAGACGCTCCAGAAAATATCCACCCATCGCAGTGTCTAAAACTATTGATGTTGGTGAATCGATCTTGTGGTTCTAAATTGAGGAAGTTAAAATTAAAGATTTTGACCTTCAAGCCTCTTTATGGTTAAACGATCGAGTCTGACCCAAACAAAAACTGCGCGGCATTTAAAAGTCGTTGAGTCCGGTTAAGTCGTCTCAAGTCTTTGCTTGGGAAGGCACAAATCGCGGCTCCGATCCGGGGGTTTAGCAGGCTCAGCTCGGATTACTAACGCTCCAAGAAAAGTGGCTTTAAGTGTTACAGCTCCTTGTTGCCTGAGCTGCAATGAAAACCTCGTCTAGTTTTCAGTAAACTTTTTTTTTTTGAGGCTTGTTTAAAAAAAAAAAAAAGTGGAGCGTTTAAAGCACAAAAACTGCACTTCAAATACTGATACTATGGAATTTCATTTCAGATTTTTGCAAGTAATACATGGTATAACAGTGGCATGCTCCCACTTCTGAGTTTTCGCTCTTTATTCTGTGGGGGGGGGATACACTTTGGTTCCACCAAAGTTTGTAAACGTAGTTCAGTTTGAAAAAGGATGAGACTCTTGGCCAATGCAAACTGCACGAATACCCATGGCGTGATCATAGATGCAGATTTTTGAAGTGCGTTGATGATGAGGTGGAAAAACGGTAGTTCTCAACCTGTATTCCTACTTCATCTTTCGATTTGTAAAAAACTACAGTGGAGTCAAACGTTGGCCTGTTGCGTAATATTTGCGAATGTATAATCGAGATATCAGCATGTGCAAAAGGATAGACTGGAGTGTGATAAGTTATGTCTCCATGCACCTTAGTAATCAATTTATCTCAAACAAAGACAAGGAGGAACAAAAGAATATATATATAAATTGAGTTTTCCAGGTTGCAGATCTTGATTAAGGCCTTGTTTTCACTACACTTTTAAGTGAAAACGCATTGTTTGTCGGTATTTGTTTCAGAAGAGTTTCAAATTTACGTAGCAATGATGTATGTTGGTAGAATGCCAGACCACTAGCGGGCGCTGTTGGTGGTTTATGCAATGAAATCGCACAACGCTGTGTTAACTGACATGCAAAACAACACAAACATTTTCTGTTTTCGCTTAAACATTGCGTAACTGTGGCCTTAAAAAAAAAAAAAGTTTCCCAGTCTTGTTTTCTTTGACATGCAAATCTAATTTAGTAGGTCACACACACCTCGTGCACGGGATTACTGAGAGGATACAGCATTCAAAGCTTTCAGAGAAATCATATTTTGATTGACCTCACGACTGGACACTTTTATTATGTTTTCACTTCAGTCCGGGTCAAATGGGCTGGAATCAAAAGAACAGAAATCTGCATTTATCCTTTAAATAGTAAGTTTCAGTTCAGATTTGTGGGTAAAGTGAAATGATTTGCAGAAATCGGAGCTCCTTTACAAACTGCTATGAAGAGTTTAGACTTGTAATACTCTACCTACCTGTTGTAGTTTCAATGCGACAGATCACTTAATTTAATAACGACTAATATTACTTCACTTGGTGGTATTTGTCACCATGTTTTCTGAATCTGGTGCTTGAGGCATTAAGTTGTCATCTTGTAGTATTGAAACTGACTTAATCGCCTTCGATCCAGATGTTTGCAGGGAAAAAGCACAGCCCGTGGCTTCTGTTGAGGTTTCTGGTGTGATTTTTTTATTTTTTATTTTTTGCTTCGAAAGCTGCAAAACGCACATCCTGTTACTGTTACTACGCACGGCTCATTTTGCCTCAAAAGTTGCAACTCCAAAAGCAGGAGTCGACCATTCGCTCAGCAGTACAATGAAGTCTTGTCTGCCCGCTTTTAAAAATCACGATCCGGTTTGGGAAGATGTGGCCCACTTCCTGTTTACGTCCCGGCTTCCAGCTCTGTCGCAGCTGAATGATCCTCAGTCCGCGATGAGAATCCCTGATACAATGGATGAAGGTCGTCACTGCTTTTCACAATGGACGATCCTGCATCGTTTTCTTGACAAGTACTGTACATATAGTTAACGGGGGGGGGAATTGCAACAAAGGAATCTGCACTCATGCACCATACGGGTGAATTTACACGTGACGAGCAGTGAAATGAGTTGGATGAACATTTCACTTAATCTACAAGGGTTCGGTTCAACCTCAATTTATTTTGAACTCGTTCCAATCAAACGTTGGTATTCAAAATGTTTTTTAGGTTTTCTGTACTTGTCACATTTGTTGTTAAAGGTTTTGGCAAACAAAACATTTTTTAAAACTTGAATATAATATAAACATAATGAAAAGAATATGAAATGATCAAAAAAGTCACGACTTGTGCAGGCTTATAAATAAAGACGCATTTCATTTTTAATACATTTGCTGTATTTTGTCCAATCTTGCTATTGAAGTAGCTTTTAATCACAACCCACTTCATGTTTGCGTATATATTTGAAGTGCCGCTAGGCAAAAAAACTATGAGCGTTTCAATCGCGTCACAACTTCCACCGTGTTTGAAATGAACCAGGAATCCAAAACAAAGGGTTCTGGAACATGATATAATTGTTTTTTTTGTTGTTGTTTTTTGACCACGGTGCTTTAAACCGAGGTTTTCCCCAATTTGTTTGAAAGCGATCGCACCACAAGGATTGTGGGCAAACTGCCGATGGTGTTGCTCGAAGGAACTCGAGGGCTGTAGACGGAGATTTATCGGCAGCAGATACAGTAGTGAATCCTGTCATACATGTTGAATTATTTAAAGTGTAAAGAGATCACTGCGGTGGTTCCTGTAGAAGGATTAGCTCTGGCCTTTCTACAGCTGCGTTTGTGAGCATTTAGACCAACAAATAAAATCTGAACTACGATGGTATTGAAGGTCGACACACTTCAGCTTTTCCACTCGGTCATCTACCTTCTCGCCGCCTTTACTTGAACATAATACATGATACAGTCGAAGACATCCATTGACCATGAAGCTCTTTAACAAAACTCTCATGGCTTTGTGAATTCATACGCATCTTGTCTGACTCACTCCAGGTGGAAACACCAGGTAGTTTAAAATGGTTGTCCATCATGACCTAGGCCTGCTTAAAAATGTTCAACTTTTAAAATTGGTCTTGAATTTGCCTTTTTTCGATTTGATCTACACGTAACTGTGCAGAAAATCTACGTTTCCGCTTCCCGATTCATGGTGCACTTTCCCCCGTTCCTGTATGCTGACGCCCCGAACGCCGGCCGTCCCAAACCTTGAAATACAGATTAAACGACAATCTTTGGAAAGTATTTGGCATAGCTTGAAGATAGATGTACCTCTTAAACTGGTAACCTACTAAGTGTGTGTGTGTGTGTGTGTGTGACCTTTTGGAGAGACGGCTGGGCCTGGCGGGGTGAAACAAAGAGCTCACTGACCCTGCTGTGCAGCACTGGACTGCAAACAGAGGCTTGGCCTGTTTAACATTGTGGATTATAATTGTGAGTCACGTGGTTTGTTTATTGCTTCACCATTTACAGCAGCAGGGGATGAGTAATGAAACGGTCACCGGTTTGATAAACTGTGATAAAATGTAATGATAGTCATAAAAAAAAAAAAAAAAGAACGGAAAGAAAATCTGGTCACCGCACTTCAACGTTCATGTACGCATGGCAAACGTTTGCGTTGGATTTTGGGGGTCGCAAACGTGTGTGGTGTTTTTGAAGTTGCTCTTGGGTTTTTCGCCTCGCGGTGCGTCTACTTCAATCCAGAACGTTCGCAGGCCCAGAAATGATAGCATGTTGAAAAGAAGCCGCCGAGAACGAGCCAGACCAGCAGTTTACCTCACCCTCGTCCTCGTCCTCTCTTTGTCTTTCCCCCCCCCCCCCCGCAGCTTCCCAGCAAAGTCGGACATCAGAACACCCACACCAAAATCAGCACCGAGCACAACAAGGAATGTTTGATCAACATCTCCAAGTACAAGTTCTCCCTTGTCATCAGCGGCCTCACCACCATCCTAAAAAATGTCAACAACATGGTGAGTGGGCTTCTTCCAATTCTTCCTGTTCCGTACGCGGCGTTTTCATGACGGTTCACCGTGCCGTTCAGACTGATAAGACGAAGGTAGCTTCTGGTCCTGTCCACGAGGAGGGGTTAAGCTCCTTTCAAGGCGTGTGACAAAGTCCACCTGACTGCATTATAGTCTCATATCTCCTCTTCGTCCAGCTCAGCGTCTTGAGGCGTCGGAGCGAATTCCAGCAGACTTTGGGCGACGTTGGCCCTTTGCAGTGCAAACAGACACAATCACACACTTGCCTTCACCTTCACGAGTCATCGGTCAATATAATTTCTGAAGGATTGTAGGAGGAAACCAATGCTAATGGAGAAAAGCCACGCACTCACACGAACAAAAACACAAACTGCACACAAAACAAACCTCAAGCTCGGGTTAAAATTATGTTGTTTGGGTTTTTTTTTTTTTTTTCATTTTTGCTTCAGAAAAGTTGTGTTTCTATGGCAACGTTTTGGAAAACCATTTCATTTTACACAGAAATGGCTGAAAAAAGTGGAAATGGTGTAGTTTTCCCGTAGGGCCACGAGTGGGTGCTGTTTATATGTAATAAACACCCACATATGCACACAATGACCACCTTATTCCCCGTTTCCACAAAGTCCTGAGTATTTTCAAAAAGGTCCGCTTTGGAAACTGTTTTCAAAAAGTTGTGTTTTCAGAGGTATTGCCGCCTCGGTTCAAAATAGGCACAACTTCTTGTCTTATTACAAAATACATTCCTATTCGTCTGAAGCCTATCCCCTGACCCTTTGCAATTTAGTTGCAGTAAATTTAAAAGTGCAACAATTTCCTGGACTTCCTTCGTGAGCTTAATTTGCCCAGAAACAAAGATTGTGTAAAGGCATAACTTGTTATATTAGGTTTTACTCAAAATGTAAGCCTTCCTCGTTCGTGGGAACAGTTTGGCGAAACAGAAGTCAAGAGGTTTGTCTTTGGTTCTGAGCAACTTGACTGGTCTTGCTTAAAAAGCAGCTAAATTCAAACGTACCCAACACCAATGAATGAAAACGGATCGACTTGAGTGGTTTAACTTCAGTTCTGACTTCACAAATGCTCTTCTCGATGGGGGGGGGGGGGGAATGAATTCCACAAGCAGTCCAAACCCTTCGAAGTAGCAAAGCATGTCCAGAATTCTTATTGATACCCTTCTCGTCGGAAGAAATGGCTGGTGTAAGTTGTGAGTATTGATTTTGACTCGACTCGTCTTCACAGCGAATATTTGGAGAAGCTTCCGAGAAGAACCTCTACCTCTCCCAGCTCATCATCCTGGACACGCTGGAGAAGTGCCTGGCTGGGGTGAGTCTTCCTCTGTCCTCATCGTGTCTCTGCTTTGGTGCAGACGTACTGGTCTGTTTTGGGGGGAAACAAATTCAGGGAAAGTAATGCGGGCTGTGATTTTCTTCGGAATCTTATTAATTCCATCCCATCAAAAGACATGGCAAGACGCTTTCTCCAGCATCCGTCGTTAACGTCAAACAGCACCGTGTCGTGTTTGTCCTCTAGGTGGCAGTCTTGCACTCTTATCATCAGCGAGACAGAAAAACAAGTTGAGCCTCAGATTTTGTTGGCACATTTCGCTAACTAACAATCAGCAGTTGGATCTAAAAATGTTACATTTATAGAAAGAAATCAAATGAATCATTAAAATTATTAGCAGTACAAAATGTAAAAAGTTCATATAAAAGGCTTTAAGAGTGTTTGGCTCAAACGCCTCAAAATGAAAACCTTAATATTTACGTGTAAAACAAATCTAAATCAATTTCCAGTATGATCAAATTCACAGTTTTCTTTGAGAGCAATTTAATGCCAATATCGTCTACTAACTCCAGCCTGCTTATATTATTCCTCTTGAAGCACATGTGATGTGCATCAGTGGGAATAAAGAGCTCCAACACCATAAAAGTGCCTTCTTTCTTTTTTTTTATCGATTTCAATGAGCCAAAACCTGGCAAATCTACAACCATGGAGGCAACCGTTTTTAATATTTAAAGACACGCTACATCATTGTCAAACTAATCTAGGATGCTGCTTCAATGAAGAGTTCAAAAGTTAGCACATGAATTTTGTGGGGAAAAAAGGTTATTTAAAAAAAAAAATAATAATAATAATTTCTAAAGCCACACCCTGTGCGAAAACCTCCATCTATCATTAAAAAAAAAAAAAAAAAAATTTTTTTGTTGGGTGAGATACGTTAATTGAATGTTGTTCAATAGATTTGAAAACAAACATCCGCCCCGGTTCTTTCTGTATACTACGAAAACAACTCCAGAAAGGACTGTATCTCTCCAGGCTGCCGCAGTCGGAGCTCCTGCACACAGCAGACCTCTGTTAATGTACTTATCCTCCATCAATCACCCTCTCCGCGTCTCTGGGAGGTTCTTCGGTGAATAAACCCCCCCCCCCCCCCCCCCCCCAGCAGGATTACATTTGCAGAGCACTTCCCATCAGATGGCTGGAGCCCGACACGCTCTGGGACCTGCTCCCGGTTTCCTGCACAGGTTTTTGTCATCAGCGTCTGCAGTCGGAGGAGACGGAGCAGCCTTCTCCTCCGTGCGTCTGGCCGCAGGCTTCGCGCTCCCGAAACGGAGCGGCGTCCAAGTTCGCTTTTGGGAGAAAAAAAAAAGAAGAAAGAAACAAACTGCCTCACGATCCAGCTGCTGCTCCATTTATGTTTCCCATACACCAAGGGCCTGTGTGGAGGTGGAGGCCGCTCCCCAAAAGTTAGGCCAAAATATGTAGGACGCCTCCTGGTGGTGGATGAAATGGAGTTTAGAGATGCTGCTCCAGCAGAAAAGGAAAAAAAACAAACAAACAAAAAAGCACTTTTTTTTTTTTTTATTTCATTATTCAAGCTGAAGACATTTGAGGTTGTTTGTACGTAGTTTTTCTCTCCGCACATGTCTGACTCACGATTGTTGGCATGATACTACTAGAAAATCTTATATATAACCAAATTATATTCCTGTACTTCCTGTACTTAAAAAAAAAAAAAAAATCTCATTTCCATCTTCAGATTAATTTCTCAAAATGTTGTTGTCTCGTCCGCAGCAATCCAAGGACTGCTTGCGTCTGGATGAAACCATGTTGGTGAAACAGCTGCTGCCCGAGATCTGCCATTTCATCCACACGTACCGCGAGGGTCACCACCACGCCGCCGAGCTCCGGGCCTCCGCCTCCGCCGTGCTCTTCTCTCTGAGCTGCAACAACTTCAACGCCGTCTTCAGCCGCATCTCCACCAGGTAAGCTCGCTTCTCCAGTCTGTCAACGGGCCGCCAGTTGTGGCTCGTCAGGCTTGCCAGAATTCAACTGAGGAGATTCATCCGACAATCACTGGCGATCCAGGCAGGATTTACACATCAACAAATCTAAATATGCAATATTTTTTGTTTCTCATTTTCTCTTCTTGCAAACCTTTTTATATTGGTTCGTCTGTACAAGTTTGTTTTTATTTTTCCTGGCATTTTCTAGAGGTTATCAAGCCGGGATGAGGTCACCTGGCAGCATATAAAACTATTTTCCAGTAGAAATGTGAGGACTTCCTGTGTTGATGCGTTTTGCACGTTGTTCTTCAGGCTACAGGAGCTCACTGTGTGCTCGGAAGATAACGTCGACGTTCACGACATAGAGCTGATGCAGTACATCAACGTGGACTGCTCCAAGCTAAAGAGGCTCCTGCAAGGTCAGTGTCATTCACGTTGAGCCAGTTTGAACCGAGTTCAGTCAGTAAATGGTACCAAGTTAGTCGTTAAATTTTTTATTTTTTTTTGCTAAATATTTCACTGTTGTTCCCACTTCTGCCTGGTTTAGCATTCTAACTTTAAAAGCCGTGTTGTGTTTCCATCTCAGCCTTGTTGTTCATTGATCAAAAATCTAAATTCTTAGAGACTCGACACACGGCAGCCTATGAGCTGACTTGATTTTTCCAAATTGTATTCCCCATTTAATCATTATTTTGAAGTAAAATATTGTATTACACTAATATAACCATGTCTGGTAAAGGTCTTTTTTTTTTTTCATGGAGAAACACCAAATCTGAGGTGTTTGTTATAAACGGATGTTTTCTTTCAGAGACCGTCCTGAAGTTCAGAGCGCTGAAGAAGCCGGCGCAGCTCGCAGTCATCAATAGCTTGGAGAAGGTGCGTTATCCTGACTTTGAAATGGATCATCTAGTATTTTAAAAAGCTGTAGTATGTGCTGTAGTAACGACTTCCTCTTGTCCACTCCAGGCGTTTTGGAACTGGGTGGAGAACTACCCAGACGAGTTCACCATGCTGTACCAGAGACCGCAGGCCGACATGGCAGGTAAGATGCCAGCTCCCAATGAAAGGTGCAATGACTGGACAGGAGTCGCAAAATTTTCACCAACTTTTTGGGGCTGAAGATTGTGTACAACTTCAAATATCGCGAATAAAATCTACTCGGATCCACTGTTCACCATTTTGAAAATGTTCCACCTTTGTCTCTGTGGAACTTTTCCTCTCTGCAGAAGCTGCAGAGAAGTTGTTCGACCTGGTGGACAGCTTCGCCGAAAGCCCCAAGAGGAAGGCCGCCGTGTGGCCGCTGCAGATCATCCTCCTCATCCTCTGTCCAGAAATCACACACACCATCTCCAAAGACACGGTGGAGGACAGCAAGGCCAACAAGGTGAGGACAAACCCGAAATTCACACCGGGCAGAGTGTGAATCCTGCGCTCACACACACACCTCCCTCGTCGGCAGAAACTTTTCCTGGACAGTCTGCGGAAAGCTTTAGCCGGGCAGGGAGGCAGCAAGCAGCTGATGGAGAGCGCCGCCATCGCCTGCGTCAAGCTGTGTAAAGCCTCCACGTACATCAACTGGGAGGACCACTCCACCATTTTCCTCCTGGTGCAGTCCATCGTCATGGATCTCAAGGTCTCACACTCTTCTTTTCGTGATAACCACTGAAATCAAATGAGCCGAAAGCTTTAAAAATCATGTCCCTGCTGATGTTTTTGTCTGGATATCAAACTCGACACACACTCAATGCCTCCTGTCTCGGTGCGGGGGTATAGTTCAGAGGTCACAGGGTTTTTCCTCTGTTGTGGCACATGGTATACAAGATTAAAATGTTATGTTAACATCCTTTTCTCATTTTAACATGAGGCTTTAACATGTAAAATCTCATAATAAGTTACCACTTGGCGTGAGGAGAATGAGTTTTATTTCAGATGTGTGATTCACAACATACTAGAAATCATACAAGTTTTTAAACCCGTTTCGATGTAATCCAAAACCCAACTCGCACCACACACGCAGACGGGCAGTAATCATGTTTGAGAACGAAGAACTCGACCTTATTTGATATTAGCCAAACGTATTCGCAACGTCTGGTGTGATTTCTCCAAACGCGTGTTGACGAGGCGCCGTGTCCCGTCAGGCTCTGCTCTTCAACCCGGCCAAGCCCTTCTGGAGGGGGACGGGCAGTCAGAACGCAGACGTGGAGCTCATGATGGACTGCTTCGTCTCATGCTTCCGACTCAACCCTCACAACAATCAGCACTTTAAGGTGAGGCGGCGTCGGAGGGGTGGTGGGGAAGCGGCGCTCTGTCGCCGCGGCTGATTGTCACCGTGCGTCTCCTCTCCGCCCCCCTTGCAGGTCTGCCTGGCCGCCTCCTCATCCTCCACCTTCCACTTCGTCCTGGTCAACTCGTTGCACAGAATAATCACCAACGTGAGTGCACGCGGCCCCATTCACGCAGTCGGCGAACTGCTCTGGGATCGTGTTCCTCCTCCTTTCTTAAATGGTGTTTTTGTTTCCTGCCAGTCTCACCTGGACTGGTGGCCCAAGATCGACGCGGTGTACTGCTACTCCGGAGAGCTTCGCTTCATGTTCTCAGACACCCTGAACAGGGTGATCCAGGGCGCCGGCGCACACCCTACACTACGCATGGCGCCGGTGAGGCTACGCCGTCTCACACACAGAGAGCTTTGTATTAAAAACAAACTCATTGGATCTCATTTAGTGTTTTTTTTTTGTTGTTTTTTTTAGTAGGTCAGCCTCTCCAAAAATCTGAAAATACTGTGATTATTCGCTTCCTGTTTTTAAAAATATGTTCAATGTTTTATTCGTATAACGTGTGAACATTTTCTATCACCAGTGTTGGCACTGGAATCGTTCCATTTCTCAGCATTAGTCATTCATTCATTGTATTTTATTTCGAACGAAATCTCAACTCCATTGCTGTAAAATGTGCCCTGAGATGTCTGTATAAATATTCTCGCTAACGTTATATTTAGTTGTAAATGCTCTGAAGCTACTGATGAACACAGAAAGCATCAATTTATAATGCAAACCACATGAAGCTGCACTTAGAGGCTCTTTAAGACATCAGGTTCTGATTTGCAGTGTAACTTTTAATGCATTATCTGTGATCGTTGGAGAAGTTCTTCAAGATCTGAGTCCATGTAAGGTGAAATGAATTTGGTTGAACTTGTTGAAGCTACTGGAGCTTTATGTTGTTGCCCCCCCCCCCCCCCCCCCCCCCCCGCCTTGCAGAGTCTGACCTTTATCGGGAAGAAGACCACCAGCCTTAAGTTCAAAGAGAAAGCCACAGACCTGGACACGCGAAGTTACAAGTGCCTCCTCCTCGCTCTGGTCAAACTCATCCATGCAGACCCCAAACTCATGCTGCACGTGAGTCTGGTTTTTCCTTTCCTCACACCGTTGGGAGATATTTGGGTCAAAAACATCCCGTTTGAAGTCGAATTTTGTCACAGACTGGCTGGTCTGCTTGTTGTCTGTGTGTCAGAATCCTGTGAAACAAGCTCCGGAGATGCAGAGCAGCACCGCGGAGCTCATCACCGGCCTCGTCCAGCTCGTGCCTCCAACCAACACCACTCAGCTCTCTCAAGAAGCCATGGAGGTCAGAGAGGAGGAGCCACGCTCGACACCTCACCTTGAATATCATATTTTTATTCACAAGTGGCACGAAACACTCAAATAGCCTGAATAATCTGGTGATCAAATCATTAATAAATATACAATAATAAACGCGTGCATCAAAATAAAATACGGTTCATTCATAATGTCCAAAGGAGCAACTTATTATTTCTCCAGTAGTTACATGCGTTTGATTGGAAAAACATGATCGGGGGGGGGGGGGGGGATCACAAACTGCCATTGGGAAAAAATTGCTTGTCCAATAATCCTCTGACAGAAAGTCCTCACACAAACTTAAGAAAGGTATTTGTGGCACAAATGGTTAGTTTCTTCTGCAGTTGGAAAATTCCCCGAACCTTGTTTATTGGGTTTTTTCCCCAGAGAGATTCAGTCACACAAATTGGGGGGGGGGTTATTGATTAAGATGATAAAAGCAATGTACAACACGAGTCACACACATTTCCCAACTAATAACTAGAAAAACATAGTAATGGAAAAAACAATATTTATAATAACATTAGAAAAAAGAAAAAAAACCTGAAGCTGTTCAGTAGAAGTAAATGGAAGTGAAATTGATAAATTAATATGTAAGTGAGTTTATGGAAGATAATGATGATTTGGAACAAAATTCAGTTTTCTCCTCGTCAATGCTCCGTGTCCTGTTGTGTTTTCAGGCATTGTTGGTTCTGCACCAGCCGGAGACCATCGAGTTATGGAACCCAGATGCTCCAATCGAGACTTTTTGGGACATCAGGTACTGAATGTTTCTTTTAGGTTTAAGATTTTCGAAGTTATTGTTTAGCCATTTTAAAGCTGAATTGGCCAGGATGACCGAAATGAAAAGGGGTCTCCATGACTTGATCCTTAAGTCTCCCGTACAGGAATGATGCAGTTGGTTTCTATCGTGATGTGAATAGTGGAGTTATGATACCGAAAGCCAAACAGACATATTTCTCCCATCGCGCTTTCACAGCCATGTTGGCACTGTAAATGTGATTATGCACACAAGCGAGTAAAATGGTTTTCTGGCTATGTTAAATGTCAGAAATTGACCGCTTGCCGTCTCCCCTCTCCAGTTCACAGGTGCTCTTCCTGATCTGCCCCAAACTGATCGGCCAGCAGTTGGTCAACGGGACCGAAGTGCTGAAGTGGCTGAGGGAGGTTCTCATCTGCAGGAACAAGTTTCTGCTCAAGAACAAGGTGCAAAAATTAGATTTAAAAGCATAACTGGTGCAACCTGCACTGGGATTCTATATTCTGCCTGGATGGGTTTCTTTTATTATTGGGATTTTCTCCATTCTTTAAGCTTTATTCTTTGATTTTTCTATTGGTGGCTGTCCTGCAGGAGTGCGCAACGAAGGGCAGTGGCATCCCCATCTGCCGCCAGGCGCAGACCAAGCTGGAGGTGAGCCTCTACATGTTCCTGTGGAGTCCGGACACCGAGGCCGTGCTGGTGGCCATGTCCTGCTTCCGCCACCTCTGCGAGGAGGCCGACATCCGCAGCGCCGCCGACGAGGTGCCCGTCCAGACAATCCTGCCCAACTACGCCACCTTCAGCGAGCTGGCGTCCGTCAGCAACATGATGGGGACAGGTCCGTGCTGCTGCCGCACGTCAAAAAAGAATTAAGCCGCAACTATTTCATCATTCTCGCCCCCCCGGAGATGGAATCGGGGCTGCATGTTGCCGCTGGACTCGAAATGTGTTCAACACCCTGCTCCAGACATTGTTGTTTCTTCTGTCAGAGGTGAAGAATGAATGGGATGCCATCGGAATGAAATCCAATCATGAGTTCTTGTTTCCTCAGGCCGCTCCACTTTACAGAAGAGGGTGATGGCCTTGCTGCGGAGAATAGAGCACCCGACTCCAGGAAACATTGACGTAATGTTCACTTCCTGTTTCTCTGAGTGGCCCTCCTTCATCAGAGTCTTTTGATGATGATGATGATGATGATGATCTTTGGGGGTTTATTTTACTCGCATATTCTGAAAATTCCCAGCATTCATTCGTTAACAATGGATTCTCTTAACGTGTGTTGCCTCCACCTTCAGGCGTGGGAGGATACGCACACTAAATGGGACCAGGCCACCAAGCAGGTCCTCAACTCCCCAAAAAACAAGGGCGACGACGGGCAGGTAAGGATTCACTCTTTTGTAAATGGGATGATGCGTACGTTTGAGTAAATCAAACCTCGTGTTGTTAGTCGTGAAGCCAACCTATTCATGTGGAAACCTGTCAAATCCACCGCTTTCAAAAACTGTAAAAAGTTGTGTAAAAACAGCTGCTGGAACTTGTAACATCTCATGAATGAACTTTGATTTTCACAGAGGCCCAGTTTGTGACATGCAGGACAGAGGGGCTGCTTTATCTTTGTGATGTCACTGAAATGTGCAGAGTGTATTTAGAGCTCTTTAATTTAAAGAAATGTGATTCTGTAACTTGCAAAATCACAATCTGCTTATAAAGATGACTCCGTGGCTTTTTAGTGAGGAAGTCCAGACCTGCATTAAAAAACAAGTATGCAGCCAAAATCTCACAGAAAGTAAGAATATGCGTAATATTGGCAAGAATCTAAAATTCATCAGTTTCAACATTGTGTTTTCTGTATTTTTTTTATTTTTACCGAGTTTTATTTTGGTTTTAACAACTTGTACATTGATTTACACATTTCACGATTACGTCATTTGTAATCCGTCCAGCTGCTTTTTATTCAGGCGATATCACAGAAAAGGAAAATGAGCATTACTTACCAATAATACTATCAGAAGCAAAAAAGAAAGAAAATGGGGGTGGCATTGGTAAAATAGTTCATGTTTTTTATGAGGAGCTAGTGGTACGACTGATCAAAATCTTCTACTTAATATAAAAATAATTTTCGAGCCTCAGAGAATGTCGGTTGTTCCATTTGGAAAACTTCCCAGATCTCATCAATTCACATATTGTATGTCGGCGGCGCCGATTTGCACCATTGAATTGTAACACATCTGACTGCTGCACCATTATTAATATAACCTCCCTCCTCTCACAGCAGGAGTGGATCAACATGACGGGCTTCCTCTGCGCCCTTGGCGGCGTTTGCCTCCAGCAGCGCAGCATGCCCGCCCCCGCCACGTACAGCCCGCCCATGGGTCCCCTGAGCGAGCGGAAGCACTCCATGATCTCCATGGGCCCGTGCGAGGGGTCCAACCCCGTGAGCGGCTCCTGCTCCTCGTCGGCCTCCAGCGAGACGCTCGTCAGCCGCTTCGTGGACCGGCTGTTGGCCCTGCTGGTGTGCGGCCACGACCGAGTGGGCCTGCACGTCCGCACCAACGTGAAGGACCTGCTGGGGCTGGAGCTGAGCCCCGCCCTCTACTCCATGCTCTTCAACAAACTGAGGAACAGCATCGGGAAGTTCTTCGACGCCCAGGGCCCGGTCAGTGCTGCCCAGAGCAAAGAAGAGAAACGTTTTTTTTTTTTTTTTCAGGATTTTCTTTAATCGCGGACTTGCGACGCCACCTTGTAGTACAATATAGTACTGCGTGCTGGAGGCAGTTCGGAGCGAGTTAAATATCTTGTTAATATCAAAAATAAAGCAACACAAGTAGGACCTTTTAACTTTTTCTGCGAGTTCCTCAGTCACAAGTCAGTTTTTTGGGGGGTTATTTCTCTCAGTACATCATCGTATCTTTGAGGATTTCATCGACTATTTAAATAGCATAGCTTTGAAGTTCAGATTTTGATTTGCACTGTATAATTTCTTTTGCTTGGCTATTTAGGCCACGTTTCTGTTATCGTATCTTCCCGACACGTATTGGTTATTTATTTATTTTTTCTCACGCTCGCAGGTTCCCATCAACGACACTAACACCCAGTTTGTGGAGCAGACTATAGCCATCATGAAAAACCTGCTGGATAACCACACAGAAGGCAGCTCCGAACACCTGGGACAGGCCAGCATCGAGACCATGATGCTCAACCTGGTCAGGTAGGACCTCAAACACTGAAGGTTTCACGTGAGATTAGATGAGTTTCGCGATCAGACAATGTTTTGAAAACAATTGATGTGCACGTGCAAATGGCAGAAGCACAGAAAATACGGCAGTTTGGATGTCGGCCACTCGTTCAAAGATGTCGGACTCATTTTACTTCGAGAGCAATTTAATCTCGAGTGTTCCAGACCAGTAAGTAATAGTATTAAGATGTCCAAACCGCTACTAATCGAAATAGGTCTTTATTATAATGCAACAAACTATTCATATATTATTAAGTTCATAATTATTGAACTGTCCGTATACACAACGCATGGTAAATGTGAATAAAAGAATTGTAAATTCAACAATTTTGTGCCTCAGTTCACAATGTGCTTAGGTCACAAAGGCTTAAAAACATTCGGCCACATGTAGCTAGAACTTGGAAATACGGTCAACCGGTTTATATAACCAGACTAATTATTTCTAGAAGTAATATTTAATTAGACACATTTCTACATCTGTGTGATAATCCTGATCACCTGAACTGATTCGCCACATAATACAGACTAAAGTGTGTCCCTGGTGGTCACATAACTGTACTGCAGGTAATGTGTTACTCACAGCTGGCAATTGTCATCTTGGGGGTTGCGCTGGACTAAAACCGGACAGTTCTGGCCTGTGGACCAAAACGTTGCACACCCTGCACTGTTTGATGCAGTGTTTTTGTAATTCAACCGCGTGAGTGCACAGGAAGCAGTAGCTAACCCGAACCCGAACCCAAACCCTCAGGTACGTGCGCATCCTGGGTAACGTGGTCCACGCCATCCAGATCAAAACCAAACTGTGCCAACTGGTGGAGGTGATGATGGAGAGACGGGACGACCTGTCCTTCTGCCAGGAGATGAAGTTCAGGTCGGTGACGCCGCCTCACAGCGGCACGCTGTCGAGCTCCATCTGCATCCGTTTTCTCACTCGCGCTCCCGTGTTCAGGAACAAGATGGTGGAGTACCTGACGGACTGGGTCATGGGAACCTCCAATCAAGCCGCAGACGACGACATCAAGTGCCTGACGAGGTCGGTCTCGCCTCATCCCGACACTGAAGGCATCGGGAGTGAGCCCTTCTTCTCATCAATGTCCTGTGTATGTGTGTGTGTGTTTAATGTGCAGGGACCTGGACCAGGCCAGTATGGAGGCGGTGGTCTCTCTGTTAGCTGGTCTTCCTCTGCAGCCTGAAGAGGGAGACGGAGTTGAGCTGATGGAGGCCAAATCGCAGCTCTTCCTCAAGTAAGACCAACATGGATCTCCTTCTGTTGACAGAACGCCGTTTGGAGTCTGTTTTGGCTTAAACTGTGAAAGGCAGCCAAACACGGCGGATGGTTTAAACTGGCCTGTGGGCCACTTTTATATATATATATACATATATATCAAATTTAATTTGCTGTCAAAATTATATGCCAATAGTTTTTTTCTCTTGTTAGTGATGAAGAAAAATGACAATAACTGCTGTATAATTCGTTCTTTTGTTCATTTAAATGTTTCAGATAGATTTTTAACAGTAACACCTACTGTTCTGTATTATTAAGCAATATTTCATTAAACATTTATACTCTATAAAAAACCCAATTTAAGTGATACTTGCACGAATTTTAATTGAAAAGACTTCCACAACCTTTTTCGTGTCATTTAATCTTGACGTTCTTGCAAAGCTCCAGGTTTGAGCATTCGCGACTTGGAACAGAACGACACTGTTCCGAAACGAAACGCAGAGACGCTGCATTTTCACCCGCAATGCTTCTTTGTGTCGTTTCCCCCCCCCCCCCCCCCCCGACGTTCCTGCTGCGGTTTGCAGGTACTTCACCCTGTTCATGAACCTGCTGAACGACTGCAGCGAGGTGGAAGACGAGGGTCAGGCGGTGGGCGGGAGGAAGAGAGGCATGTCCCGACGCCTGGCGTCACTCCGCCACTGCACCGTCCTCGCCATGTCCAACCTGCTCAACGCCAACGTGGACAGCGGCCTCATGCACTCCATCGGTGAGTCGAGACGCGAGCCTCGAAGGCTTGAAGCCCGTCGGAGAGCGAGTCCGCCGTGAGAAAAGTGTTTGGTTCCGCTCCAGGTTTAGGATACCACAAGGACCTGCAGACTCGGGCCACGTTCATGGAGGTGCTGACCAAGATCCTGCAGCAGGGCACCGAGTTCGACACGCTGGCCGAGACGGTGCTGGCGGACCGCTTCGAGAGGCTGGTGGAGCTGGTCACCATGATGGGGGACCAGGGGGAGCTGCCCATCGCCATGGCCCTGGCCAACGTGGTTCCTGGGTCGCAGTGGGTACGGAGCCCACACAGACGCACATCCACAGTTCATCTCGAATCTGCACGCGGCATGATTGGCCCTTTATTTAGCAAGTCACGTTCTGCATCTCTCTTCATTTGTTTCACACCGATAATTGAGGTAGTTCCTGCTTCCGACATGTGTTGTCACCTTTTTCACTTTTTAATTTGTTCATCGCGCTCATTTTCAGAAGGCTTCTTATCGGCTGACTGAAAAGAATGGGGGGAAAAAAACAAACTGCAACCACTCAAGCCATTTGAAAAGTTAAAAACAGACAAAAAAAGCAGAATTACTAGAAACCTCCATAATGTATAGATTTATAGAAATGGTAAAGTGGGTGTTATTTTGGTTGAAGTAATTCTTTTGAATGAGTTTTATTGTTTACAAATCCCACAAAGTGTTTACTTATGGAAATACTCCTAAATTACTCTGAAAAATGAAATGGGGGAAAAAAAACTGCAACTGGAAGTTTTGTTTGCCGTTTGAAAGAGGGACTTTCCATTTTTCCTCCTTTTTTTTTTTTTTTGAACATTCTAAATGTTCCACAAATCCTTAAGAGGGCGGCAACACACATCCCGTTTGTTTGTCGTCCTTGAAGCAAAGCACTGCTGATGACACTGCATCCATACAGTGTGTTTTTGAAGCGCGCGTTCCATTTAATCTCCAGGACGAGTTAGCCCGCGTGCTGGTCACCCTGTTCGATTCCCGCCACCTGCTCTACCAGCTGCTGTGGAACATGTTCTCCAAAGAGGTGGAGCTGGCCGACTCCATGCAGACTCTGTTCAGAGGAAACAGCCTGGCCAGCAAGATCATGACCTTCTGCTTCAAGGTACAAAAGAATAGCGAGAAGAAATCAAGGCGACTTCTTGTTGTGGAATTTGTTTGACGACTTGGGTTGTCTCCTCGCGGCATACCGTGATATATTTTCTTTTTTGTGTGTGTGTGTGTGTGTGTGTGTGTGTGTGTGTGTGTGTGTGTGTGTGTGTGTGTGTGTGTGTGTGTGTGTGTTAGGTTTATGGGGCGGCCTACCTGCAGAAGCTACTGGAGCCGTTATTGCGAGGAGTCATCACAACCCCAGAGCACATCAGCTTCGAGGTGGACCCCACCAGGTCAGGACTTTGGTTTCTCTATTTTTGATCGGATTACTGTCCGTGTACACTGAAAACAACTTTTTGAAAACGCTCCAACTCCGCCTCTGCGTTGACAGCTAACTGCACATGCGCAGTAGTGTAAACGGACAACGTTTTTCAAACGTTGCCATGTAAACGTGAAACTTTTCCGAAACGAAAATGCAAAAAACTTGAACTTGTTCCTAATGGCTGAATTTCCTGAAGAAGAAGAAATTATATTTTCATTATAATGCAGGTAATTGAGCAAAAAATTATTTTAGTTATTTTCTCTCTTTTGCTGGTCAATTTGTTTGGTTTGGGTCGTGGGTTGTCGTTCGGGACGGAGCGTGTGGTTTAAAGCGTGTGGTCGCTGGTTTGTCTGATCAGGCTGGAGCAGGGCGAGAACCTGGAGGAGAACCAAAGGAACCTGCTGCAGATCACCGAGCGTTTCTTCCAGGCCATCATCGGTTCCTCCAGCGAGTTCCCCCCACAGCTCCGCAGCGTGTGTCACTGTCTTTACCAGGTAAACCCCTCCCCTCTGCTCTCTCTCTCTCTCTCTCTATGACTCTCCTGCTCTCTCTCACCATGCCCCCCCCCCCCCCCCCCCCCACAGCTGCTTAGCCACTCGCTCCGCTCTCACTCGTGTGTGTGTGTGTGCGCGCAGTGTCACTCAAACATTTCAAGCTCCCAACGCTGCTCCGCTCACCGCTGCCTGCCTCAGCTCCACATCGGTTATCCAAACACACCTCTTATCATTAATTCGGAGATTTCAATTTGCAGTACAATGCAGCGTGATTTATCACAGTTCAGTCAGTCTTTTACATGCATTTTGTGCATATTGATGCCATGATTACAAAACATTTGCAATATATTGTGCAGCCCATTGCTCTGTAAATTGAAATCCCAAGTGTGATTAAGCCACAAAAAACTTGCATGATTCAATTAAAAAAAATTACAAATAAATGTTTAATTGATTGAAAGCTCAAATAATTTTATACCTGGTGAAAAATAAGAGAAGCAAATCTACTAAAAATGGCAAACAATGCTGCTGGTGCCAACTGCAGAGGCAATATGATGAGGAGCAAAAAAAAAATCAGTTATAACTGGTATAAATTTGGGCCGAGAGAAAGCGTACTGGTATTTATAAAAAAAAAACAAAAAAAAAACAAGTCAGACAGTAATCTCATCTGCTCGAGTGTTTATAAATATCACAATAGAAGTCCGCAGGCTTCATCAGGACACGTTTACATTACAACTCAAGTGAAATCAGGAATATTGATTTTCCCCTTCGGTTCGGTGTGATCAAAGCTGTCGACTCCAAATCATGCTTCCACATGCTGGCGTCCTCCAGTTTCTCCACACACGCGCACCATTTTGACCGCGCACACCCTTTCCTGCCTTTTTCAACTTGAGTGTCCATGCAGCTTCACACCGCTGCCGCTCCACGCTCCGACCACAGCGGGAAGGACTCTCCGCTCTCATTCATGTTAACCGCATAAAAGCTGTTATCTAATGATGGATTCTTCTGTTATTTTTCATGTATTGACCATGTTTGAGTTCTCATTTTTCATCCTGGATTCCCTTTTGCAAGCGTGTGGCCACTCACACACACACACACACACAGACACGATAGCGGAGTCTTCTGACGTTCAAGCACGCCGGCGCATGCATGGACACGCTTCCTGTCCCCGCAACAGTGATGAAGTCTTTTCTAACAGGAGTTTTTGATACTTTTTTTTTTTTGTCCTGTGTTTTACCAGATCCGAATGTGTGTGCACCTCGAGTGGCCAGGGGCTGCGCAGCGCGTGTGCGTGTGCGTGTGCGTGCGTGTGCGTGCGTGCGCGTGTGCGCGTGTGCGCGTGTGCGCGTGTGCGCATGTGCGTGTGCGCGTGTGTGTGTGTGCGTGTGTGCGTGTGTGTGTGTGTGCGCGTGTGCGCGTGTGTGTGTGTGTGTGTGTGTGTGTGTGCGTGTGTGTGTGTGTGTGTGTGTGTGTGTGTGTGTGTGTGTGTGTGTGTGTGTGTGTGTAGCTGGTGCTGTGACCATGATTGTGCTCATCTCTGTTCTGTAGGCTACTTGCCACTCTCTACTGAATAAAGCAACAGTAAAAGAAAAAAAGGAAAACAAAAAAGCCGTAAGTTTGGAGAATCTATTTTCCCTCAGATTTTTTTATTTTTTTTTTTTCCCCTGAAGCAAAAAAAAAATATTTTTTTGCATTTTATTCATTTGATTTCTTGAGTTCTGAATTTGATTTCTTCTATTTCGTTAAAAATCTGGTTCTGATTTGGTGGGTTTTCGTTTTGTTTGTATTTTTCTGGAAATTTTGTTTTTCTTTTCCCCATATTCAACTTTGTGTACAACCCTTTCTTTAAAATCATCGTACTAATATCGGCGCCATTTTTTTAAAATGTATTTTCAATTAACAGTTCTCGGGAGAACAGCAGCATTCTCTCTCGTCTCTTTCTGGACTCTGCACTTCAGGAGACATTTTCTCAGAACATTTCATCTGCACTAAAAATGACCTTCCTCCATCTCATCTGGCTTCTTTTCAGAAACAAATGTAAACGCACACATTCGCACTCAGCTGCTTAAGCTGCTGGCTTCATGAAAGACACAACGTCTTTCTTTCTTCTTTTTTTTTAGTGATGAAATGTTCTGATAAATTGGCCTCCGTCTGTCATGGGTTGGATTCCTCAGATGTATGGTGACATTTCTCCGCCATATATGACTGTGAGAGTGCTTTTTTTTTTTCTTTTCTTTTTCTTTACATGTGATATCCCTTCAAAACTCATCTCTCATGCTCAAATTCTGGTTGCTTGGCATTTAAACACTTTTTCTTGACTTTCACTACTCAGAAATTACATTTTTCTCACACAAGAGCCACCTCTTAGTCCAACGTCTACTGGAAGTCTTTAATGCAGTTTGTCGCTGGAAGAACTACAAAGACGCTCCCCAGATGTGACCTGTGCTCTCGTTGTGAAATAAACAAACCCCTCTTAATTTATTTTGAGTGCAGAATGGGTCCTGTGAACTGATGATGTAATAATTCCGGCCTTTTTCAGTGTACTAAACCCAATAGCTTGATGGTAGTGTGATAAGATTATTCATCCATTATTGTAACATTTCTTCCATATATGTTATGAGTTAAATGACTTGAGTTTACTTTTAAAATATAAATGCTTCCGATAATATAAGAATAGATAAATATGGCTACATTCTTGAAAATAGCTTTTTGGGCTTTTGAAGATTTTATGCAGTTTGCTTGGAAAAAAAAACCGGTGTAGAGAATGGAAGGTGGTCATATTCACTCATTCAGAATAGAAATTCTTCAAACACTCCCAACTATGGTCAAGATGGCTTTATTACATTCAGAATGGCCAAAATTACTTAGTTATTGGTTGCAACAGTTCCTTTTGTAGGCTCTACATCATTGACGGCATTAATTCTTTAATAGATCTTGTATGACTTTCATTACTAAAATAGTAAAGTACTGATTAAGTTTCCGTAGTTTTTAAGACATTTATTCACACAAGTGTTGTTTGGGTGAACTCAAATGAATGAAACATGAGAGAACGACTCCCATGTTGCCACATTTATCGAAAGCATTCAAACTAACACGCTAACGAACCAGCCTTGCGTCGCAGTGTCTTGTCATACCACCGTGCACCACAAGGTGGTGTGGTGACAAGGAACTACGACCGGACCTAACATATCTTGCTATGGTACCATATTCAAACGGGAAGCGAGGGACTCAAGCTACTGGAAGGGGAAAAAAGCTGCATTTATTATGTGTAGACGTACAAAGCGTAAATAGATCTGCTCTGTCTGCTCTTTGAATATTGATTTAACTTATGCTGCAGCCAGATCACTAAAAATCTGTCAGATCCAGAATGTTGTCACCCCCCCCCCCCCCCCCCCCCCCCCCCTTGTGAGCCCCAGGTTCAACATCCTTGGCTTGACGACCGTTCCAATCTCAAGCCGGCCATTGATTATCGATTTTTTTTTTTTCTTTTGTTAATTAAAGATGAGTTTAGATACGAGACTCAACAGTCCAGGATGCACACGTGACTCCAATGCGGGAAACACCGTATTGTAACAAGTGGAGCCAACTGGAAGGCTTCTCGTTGTACTCGGTTCATTATTTGAACTTCATTCATTTCAGTATTCCTCCTGGAAGGATCACGTCTTGCAACATCAGCAGAACTAATGCAAAGTTTTTACGACCTTACGGTGTTCCTCGATTCCCTCGTCTGGTTTACAGTCTGACTGTTGCAGTGATGTTGGCGAGTGATATGACACAGTTAGTGAGCTTAAAGTTCTCTCCAGTTCTCTCGCGAGATCCTCTTCAGATAAGAGAATTCATAGATAATTGGAGGTGAAAGGAGTTCTGTTGGTTGGTTGAGGTTTTTTGGTAAATGGTGTTTTATTGTTTCACACAAGGGTTAATTTAATTTTTGGTTTATTCTCATATCATTTTAAAACATAGGTTTATGTCTTTTATTTGTTTCCCCAGCAGGAATAGAATGTTGTTGGTTTTTTTGGTGTGTTTTTTTTAAAGTTGTGTAGGGGTAAAATCCCTGATGGGCCATCGACACGCATGACCTCGTCTCCCTAGTTGCAACAAAGATTGACCCATATTTAATCAGTGCAGCTGTTCTACTTTTTGTCTGTTTATCGTGTCGGCATTGGATTTTGCACTTACAGTCCAGTTTCTGTGATTGAAAGTCACACCCAACTCTGCATTTGTCGAACTCTGGAGTGTTCGACGGCGAATGGACTGTGTGTGTGCTCGTGCATGCAGAGTCGATGTGCTGTATCGGTTCAGTGTGGGCGCTCCCTGATCGGACATGACTTTCTCTTGATCCACCTCTCAGTCTGTTTTTGGTTTGACGATCTATACTCCACCTAAATGTTGGGCTCGTGCTGAATGTACAATCTATATTATCCACTACTGACTAGTGACAGAAATAATGGAGACGAGACTTGTCAAATCTGTAACTTCCATTGAAATTGATTTTTGTTGCTCTAATTTACTCAGCGGGGTATTTAATGTAATAAGATCCAAGAGAAAAAAAGAAACACATTGAGATCAAGAGCTACAACAGTTTGCCTTGGAAGAGGAAAAACAAAATGGAGCAATTGTGGTAATGACACAACTTGGATGATCGAATAAACTACAACACAGTGGCCAGTTAACTAATAAACATCTGCAGGGAGCAAAAAATGAAAAAAAAGGAAGTAATCTGTTTGGGACAAAAGACGCGCGATAAAAGTCATGCTACATAAATAATGAATAGATAAGGGTGCCCTGAGCAAGCCCTATAAACTTTTATCTGAAAGGAGATTTTAAAGCCGATCTTATAGGAAAGGGGGTAATCCGCCTCATAAACTCAAACTAGGGGCTGGTTCTTACAGGCAAGAAGCCTGAAAGTTGTACCGATGGGAACTTCCAGTTTCAAGTAAAGTAGGACGTGGCCTTATATTATGTTAAATTTCATTGATAATAAAGGCAAAGGCAGTCCCAATTAGGATTATATATTTAGACTGTTTGTCTGAGGTTCAGTTGTAGAGCCAGTTGATTATGAGAAGTGGTCGTTCTTGACCCCGATTCAATCATTTTTAGTTTAGGTAGGCAAGAGAAAACCTTCATAAAAAGTCTTCGGTTAATGATCTTTATCTGTGTGGACGTAGGTCTGATGACTTATCTCATCCATTACCAAGTTGTGGGCATTTGTTAATATGAATACCTTCGACAAACTTTTATTTTATAACGTTTGTGGTCTTCCACTGTCTGGACTGAGAGATGGACCACGATGTCCTATGCAGGGACTCGTTATGTTCCTCTGCAACCTGCCTGAAGTCGCATCACACACGGCTGTGCTTTGTTCCAAAGCAACATGTGATGTGCAGCTTGGAATGTATGCGGACGGTCGCTCGTGGCTGGACCTTCCACTGCTTCGCACCACAACTCATGGCTCCACGTCTGTCGCCTGCCATCGTTTACTTTATAACAACCCTCCATCTTTCACCACCAGAGAGGTTTCTTGTTCTGCTTTATTTCTCTCTTAAGTCTTTCCTGGGCTGTAACTGGAGAGAGGATGAAGCTCTTTAAGCTCTTGTTACAGCCCAGAAAGAACTGGGGTTGTTTCCAAGTCTCCCCTACATTTGTCTTCCCCACCACCGTTCCACCTGGCATCTCTCGCCGTTCTGGCCTTGGCTCAGCTCATTCTGCCGTCACCCATAATGAAACGTGCACATTTTGTTATTCTCACCATTCCCCACTTTGCTCTTCAATGTGCTCAAATCAATTTGCAGTACTTTCTCTTTCCTTTTGCTCCAACGGGCTCCCTTTCTCACACTGTTCTCTCCTGTTCCATCTGTTCTTCATTTCCCTCCCTCACCTTCCATTGTCTCTCCTCACTCCACCCTTTTTCCTCCCCCACACAGGTGGTGAGTCAGCGGTTTCCTCAGAACAGCATCGGCGCGGTGGGCAGTGCCATGTTTCTGCGGTTTGTCAACCCGGCTATCGTGTCCCCGTACGAGGCCGGCATCCTGGACAAAAAGCCCCTGCCCAGGATAGAACGAGGTCTCAAACTCATGTCCAAGGTACGTCTGGTGGCTGCCGGAGCTCCGGGGTGCGGCCCGAGTGCAAGAAATCCACTCGGTCCTACCAAGTCAAGCAAAGATAATGGGACGTGCAAATCTCTTAGGATATAGCATACTGCCCGTTTTTATATTTTGATCAGAATTAATTTGAGATGACCAAGTCCTAACCCATAAGACTTCATCTTGATGTGAAGATTTGGGAATTCACGGATTATTACAAAGGTTCAGGATGTCGAGACACATTCAATGTCCTGAGCCACCACCTTAGGCAAGATCTCGTTGTTGCTTTATTTTAATCCTAAATGCAAATGTTGCACGCTTCACTCTCAAGTGATACTTGTGCGTTTCTTTCAGATCCTGCAGAGCATCGCAAACCATGTCCTGTTTACAAAAGAAGAACACATGAGGTCTTTTAACGACTTTGTGAAGAGCAACTTTGATGCAGCGAGGAGGTGAGAACCAAGCCGTCGTTGGCACATTCAGTGCTGCAAACACATTGTTTCCAAAAATTCAATGCATAAATCATAGGTAAGCCTCGAGGTTTGGGTGGCGGGGGGGCTTTTGACGCTTTCTGACGTCAATCATGAACATCAGTCTTGAGGTTTAAGTACGCGTTTTCTATTCTCCCATCACAGGTTCTTCTTGGATATAGCATCCGACTCTCCGCCCAGCGACTCTGTGAATCACAGCTTGTCCTTCATTAGCGACGGCAATGTGCTGGCTCTTCACCGCCTCCTGTGGAACAACCAGGAGAGAATTGGCCAGTACCTGTCCAGTAACAGGTGAGGAAAGATTTTCTATTGCCGACAGCTCATCACAATCCTTTCCTTGATGGAACGACTAACAAGGATTCCTTCTAGGGACCACAAAGCTGTAGGCAGGCGGCCTTTCGATAAGATGGCGACCCTGCTGGCCTATCTCGGACCTCCAGAACACAAACCTGTCGCTGACACCCACTGGTCCAGTCTCAACCTGACCAGCTCTAAATTTGAGGAGTTCATGACGAGGTAGGACCTTGGCTCTCTTTTTTGCAAAATGTTGTCAAAAAAAGACCTGGAATTGATTATTCATGCTTTCATATCTACAAGACTTGATTATTGCAACTCTGTTTTTACCTGTCTGAATAAGTCTGCTCTGAACAAACTGCAAATTGTTCAGAATTCTACTGCTAGACTTCTAACAGGTGCACCCCGAAGGTCTCATATCACTCCAGTCTTATCGGCTCTCCATTGGCTCCCTGTAAAATTCAGGATTGATTTTATGGTCCTAGTGCTGACTTTCAGAGCCTTAAACGGTCAGGCCCCACAGTACATCCTGGACCTCTTGAAGCCGTACTCCTCTGGCCGTACTCTTCGGGCGTCTGGCCAGAACCTGCTTGTGGTCCCTAAGACCCATTATAAGACCCGAGGGGACCTGTCTTTTCAGTCTATTGCCCTTAGACTGTGGAACGCTCTGCCCCCGTCTCTGCGCCTGGCAGACTCTGTTGTCTCTTTTAAAAATGACTTGAAAGCATGTTTATTTAGGAGAGCTTTTGGTTGATGCATTTTTCACTAGTGTCACTTTAATTTTACACGTTTATACATTTTATATTGCTGTTTTTACCTTTTCTCCTGTACAGCACTTTGTGATTTTTTCTGTGAAAAGCGCTTTATAAATAAATTTTACTTAATTACTTACTTACTTACTTACTTACTTACTTACTAGGACTGCCAGCAGAATCCATCAGTACTGGATGTCTTCTTGAACTGTGGGAGAGCCGATCAGGCTGCGCTAAACAGCAGAGTATTGAGTAAATGAAGATGTTGGGTGGTCCTCAGTCCCTCCCTCTTGTTCTGTAGGCACCAGGTCCATGAAAAGGAGGAGTTTAAAGCCTTGAAGACCCTCAACATTTTCTACCAGGCAGGAACCTCCAAGACCGGGAATCCAGTGTTCTACTATGTGGCCCGCAGGTAGGAACACACTCGGAGAACCTTTTTTGGACATTTCACTGTATTTTACATCAAAAGTTATCAGTAAAATTTGGCTTTATGTTGACATTGTAGTAATACATTTCTATTATTAATTTCTTTTTTTGGTTTTGTGAAAATCAAAACATTTTTATCACATTTAAGCGACGTAAAACTTTTGCCACTATTCTACCAGTTTGTCCCCCTCGAGATGAAATTAGTCTATGTGGCCCATCAACTAAAATGGGTTGGACACCTCTGCCTTAGGTATTTCCTTTGTATGGCTTTAATATTTCTGATCATCAGTTGATCTCTTTTTCATTACAAGGATACCTTAAGAATATCTTGGATTAATTCTTTCCAGTGGGACACTTTTATAGGAAGACCTTTTCCAAAAGTTCAAACTCTATCCAAGTGTAGATAAAGACACATAAACATTGGATCTGCAATTTTTTTGTTGTTGTTGTTTGTGAAGAATGACCATGCATCAGTGACCAAATGTCTTTATTTTTATTTTGCAAAACAGTCAAGAGTCCATCATCATTATAATAGGGGTTGCCAAAGCTGCAGGTGGGTTATTGGAGGTTTGTGTAGCCGCAGTGCTTTAGCTGTTCTCGGTTCACTTGAATGAATAACATTGTTTTTGTCACCATGCTGATAACTGGAAAATGTTGGACTTGGCACTCGCGTAGGCGAGCTGAATACTACTGCCGATCTCACGCCACTTTGCACTGTCCCAACTATTTATGTTTATCCAAAGGTCATCAGCCAACATGCCCCCATTCTTCTACCACAGCCTCAGTTTATTTAACAAACTTGTCAACCTGAATATGACAGAAGTTTGGATGAGGCAGTACATTGCTTTTTTTTTTTATTTGCTGAATTACTTCAAGGTCAGACCTCCAGATATTAGACTTCCAGAATAAAAGACTGCATTCACACTTGTATGACTGATCTAGACCAAAGCAGAAGGAAATGACTGAATTGTGGTTCTTTTGCTTTGCTTCTTTCTGCACTGGCCTTTTTAAATGTGGCACCAAAAATATGTAAACAGAAGAGGCATGCTGTAGTTTTTACAGATGTAAACTAGGCCTCAGAACTTCTCTAACTTCCACAATATGGAGTGTGGTATTTTCTACCAGTTGAACTGTTATAGAGAGCTTATAGAATGTTAAAACAGTCGAACTAAATCCTTTTGTTGCCCACATCAACAAACACTTTGCTGCGAGGTGTCGAATGCTTCGATCTTTGGTCCATGTTCTGATTCCATCTGCTTCGAACTGAATCACGCAGTGCTGGTTTTAAAAGAGGCTCAAGATCCGATTGCTCATTAGGTCTTCTCTCTACCAGTGTCGGAGCCCACTTTGTGTGGCCTGCACCCAGGTTCAGAACAGTCCGTCCAGGCGTATAGGTAGCACCGAGGTTTGTTTTAATCCGCGTAGGCTTTACAAGTGTGAACACAGACTTGGGGCCCCGTTTACACGACAAGTGGAAACTGAAAACTTTCTTTGCGTCTCTGGTGTACATGACAATGATGCTCGGAGCCACGGAAAACACAACTTTTTTTTTTTTTTTTAAACGCAAGTGTGGGTGTGGTTCCATGACAAACACAAACCAACCACGCCAACTTGTGGCCTGGCATGCTCCCTACATTGTTTTCAGAGTTCCTGCCCTTTCTGTGTAAATGGAACATCGTTTTCAAATAACACACAAAAACTATATGTTTTCACTTTAAATATCATGTAAACGGAGCCTTAATTTGTAATGTTCGCCCAGGTTTGCTGATTAGCTCATGGTCCTCTGTATGAAAACAACAGCACCGATGTTAGAATTAGATTGACTGAGGCCGAATTTGATCGGATGACCTTCTATGGAGCAGAAAACTACATCTGTTGCAGAATTTTCCTCCTCCGTCTATTTAGTGTAAATATTCGACTCTTGTGCTTTGGTATTTTCTTTTAAAATTTTATTGTTTTGTAGATGCTGTACTCATACGTGTCACTATGTTAGAGTGGATTACATTTTACTATTTGTCCACTCACAGTAAAATTGAACAAGCCCTTTCCCCACTAAACTTTCACTTGGTTGTTACTCGTTATCACGTGACGACTCGGCTATTGGAGTCCTTGTTACTCCTTAACCAAATACTTGAAGAGTACATACTGGAATCATGAAATGTAATAGCTTGTAGGCTCAGCAGGGCCTCGCAGTAGCACAAGCATTTTGTGGGTGTGCAGGCGTTATACTGTGAGTTTAAGCATTGACATTAGCACACTTGGTGAATATAGTTGTCACGATACTTTGAAACTTCAATACAGTGTTAGGATTTTTTTTTTATCAATGCTCAATAGGTCTTTCAATACCAAGGCTGAATTAAGTTGAAGGCTTTTTTAAGTATGAAATGTTTTTTGCAGTTCCATTCATTTGACTCGTTTAGCCTCTGAATGTAAATTCAATTGGAGATTTGGGGGTTTGTTTTTTTTGTTACAACAGAAGTATTTAATAGTATTTTTTGTGTTGTTACTAGAGGCCATGTCAATTTAGGCACATGATATTGAAAAACATTTAAAGTATCGATACTTTGAGCAACCCTACGGTTAAAACATGTCTACTAATACTTGAAATACTTGACAGTCTTGTAGATTCACACAGGTTGTATTTGCATACAGGAAATTGAAAGACTTTGCTATGTTGCGCATGTTGAAACGGTGATGGACAGAAGGCAGTAACAGTCACATCACGTTTTACAGGAGGGATGAAAATGGAGGTTCTAAGTAGAGTTACTTGGTCATATTTTCTACTGTTCCAGAATTATCTGCTCGTGGTTGTGTGCCGATCGTTGGACAGGTATTTCAGTAGTAGGCAAATGTCGCCACCAGGACCACAATAGTCAAAATCAGTGTCTCGGTGAGGAGCCGGCAGCCTTTATTCCTCGAGTTGGCGACTTTGGGCTTTTTGGTTGGAGCCCTCGGGCGCGCCGTTGTGCTCGTGTGCGCCGAAAAACTTTCTAAACTTGTGGAAGACGTCCAGGTAAGTACAGCCTGCTCATCGGAGTCATTCATGCCTCTCTTATCTGAATAAATCGCCGTCTCAAACAGCGCAGATTTGACCTGGTAGTTGGACGTGACCTCCGCTGTCCTTGCGGGCGACAGAGTTTCACCCCTGCTGTTCACCCACAGCGGAGGCTCCGTGAAAAGCGCCGAGTGCCATTCCCGCCCTGTTGCCGTCAGATGCGTTTGCCCACAGATCGGTGTGGTGTAACAGGGGCAGCCTAAGACCATTGCACGGGTTTGTTCAGCCCACTTGAGGATTTCCGTGATTTTGTCCTCTTCTTCACAAGCCCATGGGTTATCTCCGAGGGTTATCACCTCCAGCACCACCAGCTTCTTGAAGACCCCCTCAGGCAACGAAGAGAAGCGATTGGCGTGCAGGTAAAACCGAGTCAGTCTGGACAACCGGTCCAAAGTTCCGGGCAAGATCTGAGCCAGATAGTTGTAAGACAAGTCGATAATCTCCAGGCTGTGCGGCATGTTGGTAGGCACCGTCCAAAACCTGTTGCGGCTGAGGTTGAGCGTTTGGAGACTGAGGAGCGTGTTGTTTATGAACACTATTTTCTCCAGCTCGTTGTTGGACAGATCCAGTACTTTCAGGTTCCAGTGGTACGCCGTGTCGTTTTTATCCAGCGAGCGCAGGAGGTTCCCCGCTGCTCGAATGTCCCACAGCGACCGCGGCAGTGCCGGAGGCAGAGTTTCAAGGCGGTTGTAGGACAGGTCCAGGGTTCGCAGGTGGGCATAGTGGCTGAGCTGGCTGTCCAGACCCTGCAGACTGTCAAAAGACAACATGGTTGAAAACAGAAATGTGTCTTTAACTTTGGTTACAATGCAGAAGGTAGGTCGTTCAAGAAACTTTTATGTGAGGAATGGCTCCTGAAACAACAAGTCCTAACCTTTTATTGTCGGTAAAATTGATGGAAAAAGGCAAGAAGTGTTGCGTACATAGTAGGTTATCACCTCTGCACGCTACAACCCAACCACAATTGTGGAAAAAAAACCTGGTTTAGTAGTTTGTGCTTTTTAGAGATTTATTAAATCAACCTTCCATTAATGCTTCCTGTGGTCTGCCGGCTGTCTGTTCACAACGGGATATAAAATATTCCAGTTGCTCATGTTCTATGTGAATTCACCAATGACTGTAACTGAAGTTCAGGTGGAAAATGCCCATTCAAAGGTTTGGACTGAAATGACTAACCTATATCTACACCTCCTAAAAGACTAATATATTGATGATATTAAAACAGAGGAAAAGTTGATTTATTCTCTAATTCACAGGTTTACGTTAACATTGTGACATCATCGAGCAACTGTATCGGCTGAAGACATCTATGGTTGAGGCTCCCTCTCACAGAAATTATCTGGGGCAGCTGCATATTTTTAACAGTCAAGTGCTGCATACTGTGACCTTCACGCACCGTTTTAACATCCCTCCCCTAATCGTTCTTCTTTTCAACCTGGTGATTGAGACAACAGATCTGTCTCTTTCTTCGACGCCTCTTCGTTACTGGTACGAAAGCCCTCTCTGTGAATAACTGCAGTGCAGGACTTTCGAAGGCTCACCTATTAAAAGAGAGGTTGAGGAAGCGAATGTTGTGCTGCAGGCCGGGCGGCAGCTTGGTGAGGCCTCGCGAGGAGCAGTCCACCACGCGGTGCCCCCCACTGCAGGAGCACACCGAGGGGCAGATGGACAGCACCCGGCCTCCCTGCAGCCCAAACAGCAGCAGCAGCAGGAGCAGCAGACAGAGCAGCGAGGCAGAGCAGGGAGCAGGCATGGTCACAGCTCTGCAGAAAGAGAAGTGTCGGATGAAAGATTTCCAGAATGGCCGTCTTGAGACGAGGACTTAGGAGTTTGAGTCCAGCTGTGCGTTGAATCAAGATGCTCTCTCTGTTTTCATTTGGCATCCGCGAAAATATGACAATGGATTGTGATGTGTGTCTACTTGCTGCAGGGATAATAGATTTCATTATCATAGCCCATTTCAGCCAATTAGCTCAATGTGATTTCTTCATTTTGGGACATTGAACTGACAGGCAGAATATGTCTCTACAGCATTCTTCTGTCAAATGTAAAAAAAAAAAAGTATAAAATGTCATTAAATGCTGGTAAAAGCTTTCTCCACATGGCTCACTACATGTTGCCATGTTAACAGTCTGTAAATTACAGGTCTCTGGGCTGTTTGTTCTACGGAAACTTTATCACAAAGTGTGTGATGTAGCTGAACATGTGGAAGGCAGCTTCTCCACTCGTATGTCATGTTTTCTGACCGTTTGTCCGAGTCCTTCCTGAAAGTTTTGCCGGCTTTGACAGTCTCACCTGCTGCCTAATGCTCATCTTTAAATCAACAGTTTATTCCGTCACAGCAAAAGATGTGAGCGGTTTAGCAATTGGGCAAATACAAGTACTTGATCAGCTTAGTTTGTTTGTGGTTTCTTTTTTCAAGCAATTTTAATGTTAATGATCCTTAAAACCAAACATGGATAAAGATGATGCGTAGTATTGACACCTTAAAGATATCATGCCTCAAAAGGAAACTTTATTTGCCCAAAATGAGCACGTTGGATGATATGGTAGGCTGGCCAGATTAAATTAGTAATTATATTGAAAAAGTTTGGCCACAAGAACCTTTTTGGAAAAGCAGCTTCTTTTTTTTTTGACCTTTATCTATTCATGTCCTTCTCTTTGGAATACTTTGATCACCCTCTTAAACATTGTTTTGGGTTTTTCATGGAAAAATTCTTGGGATTTCTTGGTCCTTTGTTGTAAACCTAATCTTATCCTTCACCCGTCATCCCCAACAGTCTCAATCTTTGCTTCAGGGTTTGTTCCTGACCACAACTGATGCTGCACTTTCTCTGCAAACCTGTATTCATTTAGCCATTAGCCTTCTGGCAGCTGATATTTTGCCTGTCAGGACCAGCCCTGCGCCGTCGCAGGACTCCTGATAAGTCGTCCTGAATGATAACCAGTTTAAAGTTCTGCCAGTGGGACCGGGGCTCGTAGTGCTGCAGTGACACTCTGTTCACTCGGGGTGATACCAGCCGTGGCTCCACAACTGCAGGCGCCTCCAGACGGGGCTGTGATTTGTGCTGACAACCCAACAACTTTGTTGTCCAAATATCCTCACAGCCATTATTAGAGCAATTATGGAAGCCGAAGCCCTGTGTGATTAGAAGTCCTTCCTCTGTGTGTCGGGCTCAATGACTTACTTTTATCTCAGTGAGTTACTAAGAGAGGTAATCTGCGACAGAGCAAGAAATAGCCTCCTCATGAGTCAGCACAATATCCCTGCATGAATAGGATTCAGAGGAAGGAAAAAAAAGAAGCTCACTGCCCTGCCCAGCCGAGAAGTCTCCTGAAACCACTCACCTCATCCTGTCTAGTGTTTGTCTCTCATCTTTCCTTTTCTCCCGTCGTCCTGTCATCCAGCGCCAGCTTTCGTCTTTTCGCGTTGTCGCGGCGGTTTCGCTGGCGCACAGCCTAATTTTCTGGACGCGTGGATGCGATGGGTCTGCACATGCTGCCCCGCTCGCCGGCGGCCACCCGTCCTGCGCTCGCTGCTTTGTGGGCTGGCGATGCAGCTGGAGCTCCAGTTTAGGAGATGTGTGGAGGAGAGAGAGAATTGCAGCAGCGAGCCGGCTCTACTGCTGCTGATGAGGCAGGCAGGAGGTGTGTGTGTGTGTGTGTGTGTGTGTGTGTGTGTGTGTGTGTGTGTGTGTGTGTGTGTGTGTGTGTGTGTGTGTGTGTGTGTGTGTGTGTGTGTGTGTGTGTGTGTGTGTGTGTGTGTGTGTGTGTGTGTGTGTGTGTGTGTGTGTGTGTGTGTGTGTGTGTGTGTGTGTGTGTGTGTGTGTGTGTGTGTGTGTGTGTGTGTGTGTGTGTGTGTGTGTGTGCTGACAGCAGCAGCTCCCTTGCTCCAGCACACTTATACACACAGAAAACGGAGCTGCTTCTTTTTTTCTATGGGCATTTCGCATTTGATTTCTGTTACCAAATTCAGTTTTTTAAAATGTCATTAGGAAATATGAACCCAGTGATTTTGCCTTCCATGCTTTCCTTGATTCCTTTAAACTTCTTGCTTTCCGCTGCACACTTACTGCAATGAGCCAGTCGCTCTGCTTCCACTTGACACTGGTAACAGAAATGCTCTCAACCCCACTGATTTATAGCTGCTCTAACACAGATAAGCTGGAACAATGCGATTATTTAAACCCAACGCTCAACTGAAAACATTGTTACACCTAAAAAGAACAGCTGGTAGTAGAACGGATGACCAATTAGCTTAATTAGCAGCAGATCAATACCAGGAAAATCATCCGTCATTGGTAAAGGTATAAGAATACATCATTCTTGATGGTATTAGCAGTTTGTACTGTAAAGACTTGAATTTCTCCATTTTTAAAAATTTTTTTTTACATACTGCATAGTTATGGCTGCACATTAGAGTTCGGGTGCTAAAGTTCTGATACATTAAGGAAAATAGATTAATTGAACATATGTTGGATCTTTTTTGAGGAAAGTTTTAAATCTGCTCGGACGTCAACATTTTTGTGCACTTTAACAGGCTTTTGCACAGTTGGTGGTAATTGTTTTCGTCTATTAGGAATGTTAATGTGCATCCTCCCGAACATGACCGGAGGTTTGTCATCTTCTAACGGTTTCATAACAACACCTGAAAATGTATATAAATCCTAAAAATAGGTTGAAATCAGCAGCCCCCAACCTTTTTTGTGCCACGGACGGCTTTAATGTCAGACAATATTTTCACGGACCGGCAATTTCAGGTGTGGTGGAGAAATGCAACAAAATAAAATGATACGATCAACACAAAAACTGTGGTATTTTGTAAATATAATAATAAACGTGAATCCACTGTGTACTTGTATGTCTTTCTACTTACGTTTGTGTTATTCTTTTGTGTCCTCACTCTGCCTTTTCCCCTTTGCAAAGAAACGTTCCAAAGACTGTTTTTTTTCCTATTTTGCTGCTTGTGGGTTTAATATCGGCGCTAATGTGTCACGTGACCGACACAAGCGTGAGTCAGAGACGGATGTAATGGAGAGAATTGGGTAATTTCTCAAAATAAAAGATTGTTCAGACTCTGATAATAAATAAAACTGAAATAATGTAAGTTATTTATTCTTTCTGTGAGGCTCAGGTGGTTGGGACCGCTGGTTTAAATTACATTTTGTTGATGAGTGTGTCTGTTTACTCGACTTCATTGTCAAAATATTGAGGTGGAATGGTGTTTAACCAGATCTGACTATCCTAATGAGATGATTCAGATTGACAAATTACAACTTAGACCAGTGTTGTCAAACTCACTTTGTTTCAGGGGCCACAAACAGCTCAGTTTGATCCCAAGTGGGCCAGACCAGTAAATCATCGCATTATAATATATACTGTAGATCACTACACTGCTCAATCTCTGTTTTTGTTTTAGTGTGACAAAGTGTAAATCAATCATTAAGAAGTTCACACATAATGAGCTATCCATTTGCAACATTTAACAAACCGGAAATTTGAATAAAAGAACTGAAATTTCAACATTATGCCTCGGGTCATCATGTGCTTTGCAACTCACACGGAGTGTTTTTAACACGTGGAAGTCAAACATAGTTTCATACCAGTGACACCCCTGACTTTGACTGCGCTACAGTGACTTTATTGAATGGCCCATTGGTCTTGCCAGCTCTGAATATTTTTCTGTCAATATTCTTCCACATGCATCCTGTTGGTAGGTAAAAGTGGCTTTGTCTTTCACACAACCACTAAAACCGCATCCTGTCAGCTATTTTCCATAAACTAATCTCATGTCTTGAGAATGTGTTCAATCCTTTCATGACACCGGACATGAAGATGAAACCAGCAATTGAGTGAGACGTTTATTGAGCTTGCACAAGTATTATAGCCCAAACTGTTGCCAACATGGGGAAAAAAAACACAAACGTTAATTAAACCCTGGCACATATTTAAAAAGACATTTACACCTGAAACAGCTGGAGTCTAAACAAGCATTTTCACTGGTGAATGAAACGGTTTGCATACTTCATGTACAACAATTTCACACCAAGATCTGCCACAGTTGGCCAAGAGGCTGAGTTCTGCACATGAAAGGTTGCTGCTGTCGCGACGTGACGAAAGGGCAGAATCCACAGTGAAAACCTGGAGAGGAGCTCTGTTGTTCCACGTTTTCGTGTAGAATGGTTTCTCTCAGAAAGACCCCAACAGTCAGCTGGAGCTGGGAGCCACAAAGTGCTGAGTCTGGAGAAGATGGGTTTTTTTTTTGGGGGGGGGGGTGACTGATAGTCCTGCAGCTTGGAGTTTCTGTTTTATGATGGTGGTGTGCTCACGCTTGTGTGTCATAAAAAGGTTCCACCAAACAGTCGAGAGTAAAATTATTAACAGCCCAGCCATACATGCACGTTAAGAGCATAGTCGGAATGGAAAGGTAAGATTTTTGTTTCTATATACATTTATCACTCTTTAAAAGAACCATCAAGTCCAAATCTGGCTGTTCAGATTAGGTGAAAAGACTTTCTTCAATTGTTCACGCACACTTTTACGGTGGAAATCCACCTTCAAGTCAGTTTTACACAAGACTGTTTCAAGTTGATTTCTCTTTTATATTGCCTTGTGTTCTCAGTCTCTTGTATAATTTTATCCTCTATTCACACTCAAACGTCCGCATTGCGTCTAACTAAAGATGTAGAAAGTACATACGTAGCCTGTGATATTTAGAGCTATTAGTCATATGCTAAACACATGCGAGCTCCTTCACTGCACCCCGCTTCCTTCTGCTTTTCTCTCCGCTGCAAAATTAATATAAAGGCGTCTGCATGCACCTCATGCGTGTACTTTTTCTGAGTAGCACTCTGCAGGACTGTTTTCTGCGTAGACTTGCAGAGCTGATACGAGGGTCCCCGCTCTGTAGGGGCGATTAAGAAGCAGTTACACGTTTAACGTGACATTTGAAAACCTGAAGCAGATATTTCACCAAACTCACTCGTCTATATTTCATCAGTCATTGTCAAATTAGTCAGCTTCCCGTTTAGTCACTGCAGTTCCTGCCCTCACTGCTGAGAAAGAATAACATTGGGTAATAATTGTCTGTAGATGCAATGGAAACTTTCGAGGTTAAGGTTTCTAAAGGTCATTTAATTTGTGCTGAGGCTTTTTTCTCCTACTTCAGATAGATCTGGGGGATTGTCAGACTGGTTCTGGTTAAGGCTGGTAACTTCTGAATTGTTGTTTGTGGACTCTATGTTGTTGGTTTGGGGGGACGTTTTGTCGGCTTCGTTTGAGTCTCCCGTCGATTTCACGTCTGGGACAACGAGGGCAGATCCATTCCTCTCCTGCACGTCATTTCCATCCAACGTTTGACCATTTGAGTTCTCCGAATGTTTACGACCAAATGTAGTAGTGGGAGTCATATCCTCCATCTCCTCATCCGTTTCTGGAAGCAAGGACAGTCTCTTGGACAGCCTCTGAGGCAGGAAGCTGGAGAGAGAAACTCTGTTTGAAGACTGCAGTGCTCCATTACCGTTATTGGACCCGCTCTCTAAAAATGGCGAAGGGCCAGCCCAGTCGGCTGTTGTTATCTTCTCCTTCTGAAGCTTCCGTTTCTTTAAGTAGATCACCAAAAACCCTACCATCATGAGTAACAGAGCTCCGCCTATTAGCCCTGCCACTACGTTGCTGTGGTTTGTTCCAGCGTTGGATTTGGCCTTGTCTCTGGGAGGATCGGTCTTTTTCTTTGGCTTGGTGATGGGAATAATTGCGGTGGCAGTGGATCGTGTCAAACCTCCACCACTGCCTGTGGCTGAGCTGGTGCCATCGGGTTTGCCTTTTTCAGTTGTCGTCGAGGGGATTCTTGTGGCCTGCGATTGACGCGTTGATGCACCTGGAGTTTCGCTTCTTGCGGACACAACGACGGTGGACGTGCGCCTTGTGCTGCTCAGCTTTGAGGTCGCCATTTTGAATGCTGTAGAGTTTCCAACGTCAGTGGTTCCAGCCATCGTTGTGGATTCCCCGACTGCCGATCCTTCTGTTGTGGAGATTCCGACTGCCGAAGTGTTCATCCAAGGCAAAGTGGAATCAGTGACTGCTGTTTCAGATGCCAGTGGGGAGATCCTGGGAGCAGTTGTTTGAGTTCCGGTTGTTTCTTCAGTCGCATTCCCTTCAGCTGTTGTCAATGTTATGGCGTCGGAACCCAAGATGTTCAGGTGTGCGTACGAGCTGGACGCTTCTGGTACGGTCGCCTCGTTCCGAGCCTTCGAATTTGCTTCAACTGTCGTCACCTCCGTGAAGCCGTCGTCCTGTCCAGATGTCAAAGTGCCACTTGCAGTGAGTAGCAGCCATGTGAAAACAAAGCTCATGAAACCGCCAGCCATTGTTGTTGGTCTTCGTCTTCTCGCTCGTTAGGGCATCTAGAATAGAGGAAGTTGGTTTGTTTTTTTTTATCAGAAATGCACAAGAAGCAACGTCATCCATTTCAAAAATGATCAGGTGAATTTGAGAAGAAGAAAAATCCTTCTGTTGTGAAATCACAGTTGCGTGGTCATTTCCTCAAAATGCTTCTCTAAATAGGACAGTTTTAAGCGTTTACAAAAATATGTTTAGGGCTCTGCGGTCAATAGTTCCATCTTGTCGAGCTTCTTTTCTCCGTTGGACTCCGGCCATATTTAACAGCATTAACCTCCTGGAGTCTCTTACAGTGTTTACTCTATATTGGATTTGTTTTGCTTAATGTACCAAAATTTTACAACTCTACTGCTAATGCTGATACAAAAACATGCTTCAATGTTTCTGCACAATAACAATAAAAATACTCTCGCCTTTAGTGTAAATATTATGATGCTTGGTGTTATCGTGATGGTCCCCCGACAAATGTAGACATTAAATCTTTTCTTTTTGTATTTACACATGCGCAAAACCAAATTCAGTGTACATATTTGGTCGACCATCAAGCTCTGAAGTGTTATAATACTGCTTAATTCCATCGGCTTTTGTGTTGATAAAAACTTTGAACTAATCTTTTGTGTCAAAACCAAATTCAACTTCTATACAAGCTGTTTGAGCATCTCACAACTCTATTTCTCTTCAGTCACAACACAAAGATTTTAGCTTGAGCCTCATTTTCATCTTGCAGGATTGCATATCTCTTAGAATAAGTGATGGGGAAAGCATTGCTACTTCTACTTGAGTTGCAGATGGATATTTAGTAAAGTCCCCGAGACAATAACTGGACTTACCGCAGACTGCTTCAGTAATGCGTGAAATGTCTTTCGGTTGTCTTCAGCTGGTGAATTGCTACAATTGTCCAGCTTGATTGAAAACAGGAACTCGTGGCATCGCCGCTGCTCCCCTGCAGAGATCTTTAGAGTGATTTCTGACTCACTAACAGGAAGTGTGGCTTGTGAAACTGGTGGCAACGTGCGCATTCTTAATCTGCTGTACTAAACTTGGCCGTTCATTTCAACTCGGATGCTTCAATAAAATGAAAAAAAAAAAATTAAAACACAAAATTGTAGAGCCATTAATTTAATTGCACTCGATAAATAATGTGCCACACCACTTCAGATGTTCTCAACCATGCAATTCACTTCAAATGATTGAATTTCAACAGCTTTATTTCTATTTTTATAGCCTTGAAAGTCAGGGTAGTGGAAGAAACATGTGCGTGCGTGTATGCAATTTCAAAGGTTATCGCTTAAGTGCTGCAATTTCTTTTTTCTGCTCGGGGCATCTTTTTTAAGTGCTAAATCATATACAATTTTCTCAGTTTGAACCATGAATGCACTACTAAGACCATCTTCAATTCAGTTTATCCACAAGTTTACTGTGAAGAACAGAATCCGAAATGGCAATACCAATGAAATCAAACTGAAGCATTTGTCATTTCCACATGAATAATACTTGGATTAGAAACGCAAAACACAAAGGCAATAGATTTCTTTATTAAAAATCTGATGGAACAAGAGTTATTGAAGAGTGGGACTATTCAAAAGTGTGTAGTAAATTTAAAAGATCATTCAGAAGATCAAACGGACACTGCGCTTACAGAAGTAAAGCTTAACACAGATGTATTATTAATAGAGCAAGGGCTGTTTGTTCGCAGCTTTCTGACCATTGTTTTGCAGCACAAATGTTCAAATTCAGAAATGGATAATTAAACACCTTAAAAGCTGTACTTTTTAAAACTTGTTCTTGGAGTACCACTAATGGATCGTTATAGTGGGTACCGATCCTTGAGGAGTAGGATTCAGAACCACCAGGTATAAGAATGAAATCGTGTTGAACCCTTGAATTCTTTTTTTTATCTTTACTGTTAAACAGAGTTGTGAAAGTCGAACTCTTTGAGGTCAAATAAACTGGAAATGCAACTAATGAAACATGCCGAGTTAAAGTAGAACAGATCAGCTGTAATGAGAAGTTGAATCTCGGGCGCTGGTATTGCTCCAGATGGGAGTTGCCTGCTTTACACTACAAGAGGCATGTCCTCTAAATCCCTGGGAACCTCCAAACAGGAGTCCCTGGAGCTGGAGGTCTGCAACAGACTTTCCTTCTCCTCTGGTTGGAAACCCGCTGCCGTGGCCCCCTTTGGGAGTCCTCCTCCAGCCTCCTCCATCTCCATCGCCTCTCGTATTTCAGCCCGGTGGTCTCCCTCCGTTTTGCCGTCTGCCGTCACTTCCTCCAGCACAACGCTGGCGTCGCACGGGCCGACCAGTCCCACGACTTCCTGTTGGTCCGCGCCCCAGTAGCCCGCGCTGCTCACCAAGTCCATGTTGGAACGGGAGGATCGGCGCAGATGAACCCTGCGCTGAAGTTGGCAGACCTGGCACGCCAGCACCACCGTGGTAATCAGCAAACAGACGATCAGCCCCCCTGCCGAACCGAGCGCAATCAGACCCATCTCCGTGTCAATCAGGCAGTCGGCACGGGCGCCATCGGTGGTGTTGTAATCAGCCGTGGTGAGGTTGGGCTCCACGGCGGGGGTCGTGCTGCCAGTGTAGGCTTCTGATTGGGGTGGGTATGTCTGGGTGGCTGAAAGGTCTTGGTCTGCGTCAGTAGGGCAGATTGGCAGATGGTTGAGGAGGAGAAACAGCCAGAGGGTCCTGGTCCCTTCCATCATGATCTGAATCGAAGAAAACCTCATCAGAACTAGTGTATCAGTTATGGAATTTTGACTTTCTGCATTGACGTCGTCAAGGCCAGTCTTTCAAAGTCATATTCTGTTTTACAAAACATACCTGCTGTCGTTGTGTGGATGCCTCGGTTGAAGTTTGGTGTGAAGCACCTGCTGCAGACGGACTCTTGGGCCACTCTGAGCTCACTTCCTGTTCCCCCCTCTCTGGGTTTTGTTCTTTGTTGACTATTTCGGGGTCTCTGGTTTGATACCACAGACACTGAAGACAATTTAGAGATTTTGAGAGCAAGAAATAAGTGTCCTTTCTCAGACTGAAAACTTTCAGAACAAGAGCATATGATGCCATTATTATAATATAATAAATACATACAGTATACGCTGAGGCTTGGTCAAGTGTAAAATTCTCATTCTACACATCCAAAATGCTGCCAGGGTGAGTTAGTAAAAATGTGCCTAATGCATCAGCTGCAGGAGATGTTTTTTGGACATTTCGCTGTATTTTGCATCAGAAAGTTTCAATAAAATTGCCTTTATTATGAGATTGTAGGACATTTTATTCATGTATACTCTGTACCATAACAGAGAACCCCCACTCGAGATGAAATTGGGCTGTATGTGTCCCCTAAACTAAAATTACTTTGACACACAAAGTGAAGCTTCAGCGCCAACACCTAAACTGCAAAGAGCCACAGTTTCTAAAGGTCAATCGAGGTCAGTGAACGAGAAGCTAGAGTTGAAGATGCTTCAGAGTCTTAACTTTTCTTTGAGATGGCAAATCAATTAGAGTTTGGGATGAATCAATTTCCAGAGCGGGTGTTGGTTTTTGTAACGGTAAAAGGCAGTCTTGCTACATGCCATTATAAAGTCTTGCATCAAGCAGGAACTCTAAAAGTGAAGTTTTGCTTGTGGCATTGCCTCACTGTTTGAGTAGACCTTTTATGGACACTCTAGCAGGAAGCAAGAATGTGTTGACTGTTCCATATGACATCTCTGCCATTCGGTATCAGATCGCACGGTAAAGCCGAATTTCTGGGACATTTTCAGTCTCACGTCTGATCTTCTCTTTTCTTCAGGTTCAAAACGGGTCAGATCAACGGAGACCTGCTCATCTACCATGTCCTGCTCACCCTCAAACCTTACTACGCCAAGCCCTACGAGATAGTCGTGGACCTGACGCACGTTGGACCCAGCAATCGCTTCAAGACCGACTTCCTGTCCAAATGGTTCGTGGTCTTTCCCGGCTTCGCCTACGAGAACGTGGCCGCCGTTTACGTCTACAACTGCAACACGTGGGTGAGAGAGTACACCAAGTATCACGAGCGGCTACTGACGGGCCTCAAGGGCAGCAAGCGTCTGCAGTTCATCGACTCTCCGGCGAAGCTGGCTGAGCACATCGAGCCTGACCAGCAGAAGCTTCCCGCAGCCACGCTGACGCTGGAGGAAGACCTCAAAGTGTTCCACAATGCTCTGAAGCTAGCCCACAAAGACACCAAGGTTTCCATAAAGGTGAGCAGATACAGTCGCTCTTTATTGATCAGACCAACGGCCGTTTTATACATTTGAGAAAGTTGAGCGATTCTCGGGTTTCCCCCTCCCCGTTGCTCAGGTCGGCTCGACGGCGGTCCAGGTGACCTCAGCCGAGCGCACCCGCGTCCTCGGCCAGCCCGTCTTCCTCAACGACGTCTACTACGCCTCGGAGATCGAGGAGATTTGCCTGGTGGACGAGAGCCAGTTCACCCTCACCATGGCCAACCAGGGCACGCCGCTCACGTTCATGCACCAGGAGTGCGACGCCATCGTCCAGTCCATCATCCACATCCGGACACGTTGGGAACTGTCGCAGCCCGACTCCATCCCACAGCACACCAAGATCCGACCGAAGGACGTCCCTGGCACTCTGCTCAACATCGCTCTGCTCAACCTGGGCAGTTCTGACCCCAGCCTCAGGTGAGACCTGCTTCAAATGGTCATTTTTGTTTCACTTTCTGCTACTCGGTGTTCAAAGAACCAATTCAATTCTCGTTTTTCCAAAGAGCCACAGAAAATTCCAGAAATGTTCTCATCCAAATCTCCAAGTAATAAATGGAAGTGAGAAGTTTTGTACCTTGTGATAATAAGCATTTCTTATATGACAAATTTCAATAACTTAACAAATAATAAGTGGTTATAGTCCTCAACTCTTTCTCGTCTTGTATTGGGCCTCAGTACATGAAAGTAAAACATTTAAGCGTCTGTATTTATGACCTAAAGCGTATTTATCCCCACTGTTTTCATCATTTTGGCCTGGGGTCTGCAAAACTGCAACTTCAGCCCCTCTGCAGTGGCACAGCTTTCTTTTTACTCAATTCATTAAACATTAACAGTTGGTGAAACCAAGTTTTCAATATTTCATCAACAAAAATAAGCGTCACGTCTGGTGGCTCTATCATAATTGGAAAGCTAACCATAAATTAATTAAAAACAGAAAAGTCTCAGAGGAAGAAAGACTTAAATTCATTATAAACGTACACTTTTTCATGTCCTCATTTTAAGATTCGACTGCTTTTTATTGAAGCAGTATTTTTTTTTTTTACATACGTTTTAGGTCTCATATGGGCTGATATTTACCTCACGTCATAATGTTTTCCTTTCTGTTTAAACCCATTACAGGAAAAGAAACAAACCTCAGTGATCAAAGTAGTTCTTTGATTTCATGCCTACTATATAAACTGCATTGTTTTTGTACATACCAGAACTACATAAAAGGTTTTGAAGGTTAAAGTTGAAAGTGCAGCTTCACATCCCAGACTTACACCAAACAACTCATTGTCTATCGCACATCCAGGTCTGCGGCTTACAATCTGCTGTGCGCTCTGACCTGCACCTTCAACCTGAAGATCGAGGGCCAGCTGCTGGAGACGTCCGGCCTCTGCATCCCGGCCAACAACACCCTCTTTATAGTGTCCATCAGCAAGACTCTGGCTGCCAACGAGCCCCACCTGACCCTGGAGTTTCTGGAAGAGTGCATCTCGGGCTTCAGCAAGTCCAGTGAGTCTACCTCGCAGCCGAAAGCAGCGTCTCGCAGTCGTCTTAACACCCCCGAAGAAAACTTCCCTTATTCACACATTCATGGATATAAACACATCCATGTATTCCAAAGATTTGACGGTTTGAAATCAACATGAAAACTGACATTTTACACTTTGATTTATTTAAAGAATAGTCTTCCTGGAAATGGCAACAAAAAAAATCTAAAACCTTTAAATGAATTTGAATCAGAGGACTGATATAAAGTTTAAATTAAAAAATTTAAGGTTTTTCTTTGTTGTGGTGTTTCTTTGTTGAGTATACGGTAATAGAATGTCTGTTTTCACAAGACCAAACAATTACTACCAATAATGACTACACTTGTAACATGAAACCTTGGGTGCAAAATATAGTGAAATGTCAGAAAGAAAACTTCTGTATGGAAGCATTTTTCCCTCACAGAGCCATATCACCATTAAATACAAGTTGTATTTTATAATCAGCCTTTGACTTTAATATCTAGTTTTCTTATTTTGGACAATTTACGAGGCTATATTTCATCCCGCACCCACATTCAAAACATTTTCAGTGAAGGAAGAGACAAATTAATACTTATCAAAGACACTTCCAGGATTCGGTGTGTTCAATAAAAACTGCTTATTCCTACAGGTATTGAGCTGAAACATCTCTGTCTGGAGTACATGACACCCTGGCTGCTCAACCTGGTCCGCTTCTGTAAGCACAATGACGACGCCAAGCGGCAGCGCGTCACCGCCATCTTGGACAAGCTCATCACCATGACCATCAACGAGAAGCAGATGTACCCCTCCATCCAGGCCAAGATCTGGGGCAGCCTGGGCCAGGTAGGTCTGCTCCCTCCGGCCGCTGGAGGAGCAGTTGGGGGATTTTTTTTGGGGGGGAGGGGATCACACACTGGTGGGTTCGTCCTCATTAAAACCTCCAACTTCTTTCTGTGCAGATCACAGACCTGCTGGACGTGGTGTTGGACAGCTTCATTAAGACCAGCGCCACAGGAGGCCTGGGCTCCATCAAGGCGGAGGTCATGGCCGACACTGCGGTCGCTCTGGCTTCAGGGAATGTCAAGCTGGTCTCCAATAAGGTGAGGGGGCGGGGGGGGGGTTCAGATGGAGGGACAACTTGGATATGATTGGCTGTTGATGAAGCTCCAAGTTCAACGTCTGTATCCCACAATGTAAATGTCTTAAATTCTACTTGTTTTAAGTTCATCGGTCCTATGAGCACATTGTTGTTCTTTACACACGTACAAATGAAATCTGGCTAAAACAATGAGAATACCATTTTTCCAATCTTGCTTTTATCAATATTATTAATAGTCGTACCTTAATTGTCATTGTTATTAATATTAAAATAACTAGTTCTGCCCAATATATTGCATATTTATAGACATACACATTGTACATGTATGCAAAGATTGAAATGTGATTGATTGGAAATGAAGATGCCCATGTGCTGGTGTAAATTATGGTACTTTTTTTTTGAAGTTTTGAAGCTGCTATCTTCTCAAATTCAGATGCAAACATTTCAATTTATTTTAGAAGCTAATATTTATCTGATTCCAGGAGCCTGGACATTTTTTTTCTGGCTCTATGACTAAAACACTTTGTTTTTCAAGTCGTTGGCTGACCCCAGAAAAGAAAGGTTTCACAACAGACATGAAAAGACATCGCGACAAGTCCTTATCATAATGTCGAGTTGAAGAAAAACCTCACAATTCTCCATTTACCTCTCAAATTAACTATTTGTCAAAACAAATACAGATTTCAACATTGCTTTGTTCTTCCTTCAATCACCTTTATAGGGTTGGTTTTCTGATTTGATTTCAGAAGTCGGCAATAAATCCAATACTTACATCGGGAAGAAAGTAATCCAAAGCTGCGCTCCTGTCCCGACTTAGAGAGGCCAGTGAGACAAACTCATCCACTCACTATCCATCATCTGTGTGCTTTGGCTCCAAATTCAGCCGACTACTTGGATAAACAAACACAACATACACAGACAGACACAATAGAAAAGCCAGGCCCTGGCTCCTATTATGGCCGACGGCAGCGCTGCACTGAATGGTGGCCATTGTGAAGACTGTTGACTAAGAAAAGCCAGTCAGAGCTGAAGTGGTAGTGCTGCTCTCCTTGGGGGATTTAAGTGCGCTTCAGTTAGGGAAAAAAAAAAATTTACTGATAAAATTCAACAAATAAAATCCATGCAGATGATTTAGCTCTGATCACCCCCAGGCCAGCCCGTGGATCCCAGGTGTCTTCATGTCGGTGTTGTCGCAGGGTCACTGTGTGATCTCACTGACCAGCACAATGGAGCATTGTCCCCCGATCTTGACCTCCTTGTCACCCAGAGCTGAATAAATGTTATTTTCTGATTGCTTTCATGTACCGGCTCCATGTTCAGATGCACAGTGATCACCGGACATCTTTGGCCCCGTTTCCAGTGAAAACGCATTGTTTTTTTTACGTTTTCCTCAAAAAAAAAATCCACTCACACAGCAAATTCTCTTTTTTCACATGGTGTTCGCAAAAATCCATCAATGAATTCCAGCATCCCGTGAGGGAAACGTGTCTTTTTGTCCGTTTTCACTATCTATTCGTCCTTTTTTTTTTTTAAAGGCCTGAAATTCTCTGGAGATGCTAAAACTGCAGATGTAGGCAAATGTTTAGGAGACCATAAACAGAGAAAAGGTTGTTGTTTCATGGGTTTAAAAACGCTCAAATGTTTCCTTTGTGACTGTGTGAAGTTAGAGCATGTATTTTTATTATTACTTAAGATAAAAAAGATTTTTTTTTCTTTCATTCTTGCAAGCCACTTGTCAACATTTCATGTTGATCGCTTGAAAGTGACCAAAGTCACTCAATTAGTAATTAATTAGCCCACTATTAGACATTCACCACAGTTCTGATTGCCAGATGATTTTAAGAAAGCTGAGAAAATAGTGCATTTAATTCATAACCGTGAATTTGCAACGCCTCTAGGAAGTCGTCTGTTTCCCTGATCTGTTCTGATGGTTTCTCCTGCCGTGCCCCAGGTGATCGGCCGGATGTGTAAGATCATCGACAAGACGTGCCTGTCCCCGACGCCCACGCTGGAGCAGCACCTCATGTGGGACGACATCGCCATCCTGGCCCGCTACATGCTCATGCTGTCCTTCAACAACTCCCTGGACGTGGCGGCCCACCTGCCCTACCTGTTCCACGTGGTGACCCTGCTGGTGGCCACCGGGCCGCTCTCGCTCCGGGCCTCCACCCACGGCTTGGTCATCAACATCATCCACTCGCTGTGCACCTGCTCGCAGCTCAACTTCAGCGGTGAGGAAGTTCAGATGCAGTTGACCTTGGAGAACAAGGGAATGGAGCTCTTGAGCGATTGTACTTATCAAGCTCTTTGGCTGAAAAGGTTTAGGAAGGGGCCTAAATGAGCCTTTAACGAGTGACGGCGGTCAATTCTTGAAGAGATTTGTGCAGAACTCAACAAGAAGACCCTGAAATTCTTATTAGTAACTCTATGCTTTGTCCAGCTTTCAGTCCACAAGCAGATTTATGTTACCAAATCAAGCAAGACTTGTCTTTTTCCACTATGGAGGACAACTAAACTTCAAGGTTTTGTTTTTTTTGTGACCCTGAGAAAAGACATTTCCCTCTAAAACCAATACAGATTATGCTGAAACATCACTGTTGTAAAAATGTTCTACAGCAGACATAAAACTGCTCACCCCGCTGTAGGAACTGGAGACGCAGTTTATTTGAAATAGGAACCTGAGCTGAAGTAACTTCGTCATGGCCACCTTTAAGTATCCGACCACAAACAGTCATTTCGTTGATTACCTGCTTCTCTTCTTTCTCCACTGGGACAGGCAGGCAGGGTTTGCAGTTATAGTCACCACATTAGTATGCACAGAAATGTTGGGTGTTGGGTGTCAAAAGTCGAGAAATGGATCCTTCAAGAATCCGATTTCTTCAATCTACCAAACGTTTAGTGATGCAGAGGCCGGTCCAGTGGTAAACCGTGTGGACACCATGTGTTCACGTCGTGTCAGAAGTTCCTGGTATCCAGATCAGATTTGACCCGTCAACTCTGATACCACCGACACCAACTACACAGTCGTTATGCTTAAACATCTTCTAACACGGGGGTGTCAAACATGAGGCCCGTGGGCCAAAAACCAGCTCATCAAACCACCAAGGAAATGTTAAAGAGTTCAGAGAAAACATTGATTTGAAGAAAAAGAACACCGGTGTTTGGAAAAACAGATGTGAAAGACATGCTACCAGCAGAGTCACATCGGAGGCACATACTGAAAGAAACTTAACGAAATCCGATGTTCTGAATGGTTCCAGAGGAGACGAAGCAGGTCCTGAGGCTGAGCCTGACCGAGTTCTCCCTGCCCAAGTTCTACCTGCTGTTCGGCATCAGCAAAGTCAAGTCGGCCGCCGTCATCGCCTTCCGCTCCAGCTACAGGGACCGCTCCTTCTCCCCGGGCTCGTACGAGAGGGAGACCTTCGCCCTGTCCTCCCTGGAGACCGTCACCGAGGCCTTACTGGAAATCATGGAGGTCGGCAGAGCATATCGAGGCCTTGGAAAATAAACGTTTGTTTGCGACGCCAGAACATCTCACACGTTTGCTTCTTTGCCGCAGGCCTGTATGAGGGACATCCCAACCTGCAAGTGGTTAGACCAGTGGACAGAGCTCGCTCAGAAGTACGACTCCTTTACCATTGTTATTTCTCTTTCTGCTCATAAGAGCGACGCAGGCGTGACGAGCTGAGTGTTTGTGTTTCAGGTTTGCATTCCAGTACAATCCCTCGCTCCAGCCCCGAGCCCTGGTGGTGTTTGGCTGCATCAGTAAGAGAGTAAGCCACGGCCAGATCAAGCAAATCATCCGGATCCTCAGCAAGGCCAGTCCGCTGCTCAGCATAGATCGGGTGAGAGGCCTTTTCACCAGACCTGCTCCAAATTCTGGCCTGGAGGCGTTTCTCTCCCCGCTAAAATGTACCGACTTTCAGCTGAAGCCGTCAGGCAAGTCTTGCAGTACCAGTTTATACCGCAACGTGGTGCAGCGAGTCCGTCGAACTAAAACAGTGGCCGGACCTTTGAATATATTGTATGAAAATTCTTAGACTTTCAGTTAAGAATTCGCCAGTTTTAGCACCTATCTGGGTTTTAAGATGTGAAAGTCATTTTTGGGTTTTGTTTTTGTTTTTTTGTTTTTTTGCGATATGTTGCAAATTATCTTTTTGCTATCACAAAAATAATTGAAGGCTCTGCAACTACAGCAACCAATACTGTGAATTGTTTTGGCCATTTTAAATCTACTAATGCGATAATAATTGCATTACATAACAACATTCAATAAATTAATTCTACCTACTCTTGATGAGCAATTTACACAAAATCAGCAAAAGAAAAATGCTCTCCTATTTATGTATTAGTACATTATTAGACAATTTGTTTTTCGACAAAATTTTTTGTCGTTTTTATTGATATCGTTGAGATTTTCACTTCCTTTCTAAACGGGTTCACTATCAAAGAGTGGAAAAAGTCCATCGTTGGTGTTGAACGTTTCACTTTCTCGCAGCTCCATGTCTCCCCCCCCCCCCCCCCCCCCCCCCCCCCCGTCTCTTGTTGCTGTGTGATTAGACTTCTATAAAGTCGTGTCTCTCCCTCCTTCCACGTTTCCGCCCGGCCAGGGTCTGGAGAGCTGCCTGAAGGGGCCAGACAACTACAACAGCCAAGTGTTAATAGAGGCGACGGTCATCGCTCTGACCAAACTGCAGCCGCTACTCAGCAAGGTAAAACCCCCAAATACTGCTCAGTGTCTCCATTGGTGTTTTTTTGTTTTTTCTACTTTTATTCTCTTTTCACGTGTCATCTTTAAAACCATTTCCCCAATAATGCTGACGATAACACGGAACATTAACCCTCCGTGCGTCTGCAGGAGTCGCCCATGCACAAGGCTTTGTTCTGGGTGGCCATCGCCGTCCTGCAGCTGGACGAGGTCAACCTGTACTCTGCTGGGACGGCCCTGCTGGAGCAGAACCTGCACACTCTGGACACCATGCGCGTCTTCAACGACAAGGTAAACAACCTCCAACCCCCGCGCTTCTCATATGCGAGGTTATATATTTCCATCAACGCCGCCCCATAACCTCCTTGTGTCTCGCTTTTCCTTGAACCTCCAGAGTCCAGAAGAAGTGTTCATGGAGATCAGACGTCCTCTGGAGTGGCACTGCAAGCAGATGGATCATTTTGTGGGCCTCAACTTCAGCGCCAACTTCAACTTTGCACTGGTGGGACACCTGCTCAAAGGTAAGTGTGTTCTCGGCGTGCCGAATCAGGGGTTTTACCGCAACGGATTATTCATATGCGTGTGTGTGTGTGTGCGACCGCGTTTGCACAGGCTACAGACACCCGTCAGCCACCACGGTAGCGAGGACGGTGAGGATCCTGCACACGCTGCTCACGCTCGTCAGCAAGCATCTGAAATGTGACAAGTTTGAGGTCAACATCCAGAGCGTGGCGTATCTGGCCGGTAGGCGCTCTGCACGACACCGCCAGCCTTCGCCAGTCCCTCACATGAACCAATATTAAACTATTCAACACCATTCTGCGTGAATTGTAATTGCAGTTCAGCTTCAGAAAGAACAAGTAGCTCATTTAGAGGTATTTTAAACCATAATGTTGTGAAATGCATTTTTTTTATTTTGGTCCATTTTACACATAGGTTCATTACAAACTTAATAAAAATCACAAACTTAAATATATTTTTTTCTTGAAATAGTGTTGTGCTATTTGAGGAAAGCGACAGTAATTGTTAATTTCTGCTTTCCTCTGCACCGCATGATGTATTGAGAGATGTTTGGTTCCAGCTAAATGTGTTGCTTACGGGACACTCTGGACAACTTTTTAAGCGAACATTGAAAACGTTTGTTTATACAACAGCGGTGTTGTGAAGCCACTGAAAAATGGCTCCCAAGGTGGAACTTTCTGAAAACGTGTGATTAAACATTCTAAATATTCTATTATCTCCAGGTTGCTCGTCAATGTCTCAAATGCTTTCCGATTCCCTTAAATAATTTCTCTCCCTCCTCCTTGTCTCGCTCAGCCCTGCTCACTGTGTCCGAGGAGGTCCGAAGTCGCTGCAGCCTCAAACACAGGAAATCGCTACTGATTTCGGACCTCTCCATGGACCCGGTGCCCATGGACACATACTCCAGTCACATCACTGATCCCACCTGCAGGTGAGAGGGAATTTGACTTTTGTGCATTAGGGGGCAGCAGTGAGTCAGTGTTGCACATTGTTTATTTAATTGCCAAAATGTGAGTGAGAAGTACCTTATTGAACTGTCAGTCATACTCAAGATGCACAATAGACCATCTTGTGGTACAAAGTGGTATTACAAGACGGTGTCACATCAGGCCATGTGGGTGAGCGTACTGAATTCAGGACCCGAACCCAAGAGATTTAAAATACGGTTAATTTGATGGCTAATGGTTGTTTGTAATCAGGAACTTCTCTTTGCTTCAGCTTTTTTGGCCAAAATTCACCTTCTCTATAATCTTTGTTTACGTCCCTTTGCAGAACTCTGCATGAAACGCAGCCGTGGACGTCGCCTCAGGTTTCGGAGCGCTACCTTACAGCCCACCATTACCCCACGATGGGCCAGATCAGCCCGCGAACACGCAAGTCCATGAGCCTGGACATGGGCCAGCCCTCACAGGCCAACACTAAGAAGCTTCTGGGTATGATCGGTCTTCCAGTTGATTTCTCTGGTCAAATCCTAAGGCAGACTGGAAAATGTGTGTTGATTTTTGGCGTGTCGCTTCAGGCACGAGGAAGAGTTTCGACCATCTCATATCCGACTCCAAAGCACCAAAGAGACCAGAGATGGAGTCGGGTATGACGACCCCTCCCAAGATGAGGCGGGTAGCAGAGAACGACTATGAGATAGGTGAGACTGCATGAGAAAAAAAAAAAAAAAAAAAATTCCCTTAAATCAAACATTCGTTGAGGATTATTTCCGTTTGAACTCTTTGTCGTAATTCCAGAGACGCCAAGAATCGGAAACTCTCACCTCCGCAAAGTCTCCGTGTCCGAGTCCAACGTTCTGCTGGACGAGGAGGTCCTGACCGACCCAAAGATCCAGGCTCTTTTGCTCACTGTGCTGGTGGGAAATCACTTTGCATTCGCGAATCCTTCTCGTGTCAATGAGGGTGTTTGAAACACGCTGCCGCTTCTCCTTTCCAGGCCACCCAGGTCAAATACACCACCGATGACTTTGACCAGCGGATTCTGTACGAGTACCTGGCTGAAGCTAGCGTCGTCTTCCCAAAGGTTTTCCCAGTTGTGTGAGTACTCGCCATGTTTTGTTGCTGAAGTAAAGCCATGTATCACTAAATCCTGCCCACATTGACTGAACCTGCTGGGGTGGGTTTTTTTTTTTTTTTTCTTGGATTCTGGAATATAGGAATTCACCAAATCCTTAAGCCTATAAAGAGAGGTCCCGCAAGGATCTAAGCTCAGTCCACTGCTCTTTGCAATAGAAAGTCTCACCTGACATAATCACATGGTCCCATTTCCTTTCACAGTCGCTATGCCGATGACACACAATTCTTCGAGTTTTGAAGCGGGGACACCACAACTCTGCAACACTGTTTCCTGATCTTGAGCACATTTATTCAGATTAACTATATTAGTTTGACTCGGTCGTCTCGTGTTTTGGCCCTTTCCATAGAGCTTCGATTTCCTGATTCTGATAAACCACAGCATAATGCATGGAAGATTAATCTTGTGACATAAAGTGGCCCGCTGGCTGATTGAGACGGAAAATGGTTCAAGATTAAGACGGCGTCCTCGTGAAACGTGCGAATAGGGGTGTTGACGCAGGTGTAACCGTCGGCTGCTCGTGTCTTCCTCAGCCACAATCTGCTGGACTCCAAGATCAACACTGTGCTGTCCCTGTGCCAGGACACCAACCTCCTGAACCCGGTCCACGGCATCGTCCAGAGCGTGGTTTACCACGAGGAGTCGCCCCCGCAGTACCAGCCCTCCTACTTACAAAGTAACGCACTCCCGACGGCTGTCCCGTGGCAACATGGGGAGCTTCCTTGCTCATATAGTCAGACACAACCTCCTGCTGTCGCATATTTGGCGGAGAGAGAAAAAAAAAAAAAAAACGAGGCTTAAAGCTGTGTGTGTTTTGAAAAGTAAACCAGCTCTGGACTTTTGTGAGTCAGCAATTTCTCCTCCTTCCTCCATGTCACCTCTCCTTAAACCCTCCCTCTCGTTTCACAGGCTTCGGCTTTAATGGACTTTGGAGGTTTGCCGGACCCTTCTCTAAGGTATGAATGACGCTTCCTCCAATCATTTCTTTCTTTTTTTCATTTTCCCTCGGATAGCCCCGCAGGAGGAATTCGGCCCAGTCAGCACTTTACGACAGCGCTGCAGCGCGCCTGCCAATTGGTGCGATGATATATGAACCTTAGAGAGACACACACACACACACACACACACACACACACACACACACACACACACACACACACACACACACACACACACACACACACACACACACAGAAGCTGAAGATGATTTGTTGTCCCGTTTTCTGTTTACACCAGATCATGAGTCCATCCAGCAGTTGTAGAATCACACTTAAGAACTCGTGTCACTCCGCACGCTGAATGCACAGCGTTCAGCTTCATAACCCAGAAGCCATGCCTGACACTCTTGACCCCGTCTGTCCCCCGTCGCCCCGCAGCAAACCCAGATACCCGACTACGCCGAGCTCATCGTCAAGTTCCTGGAGGCATTGATTGACAGCTACCTGCCGGCGGCCGACGAGGAGCGGGGAGAGGAGCAGCTGAGGACGCCCACGTCCCCGTACCCCCCGACCAGCCAGAGCCAGCTGAGCATCACTGCCAACCTCAACCTGTCCAACTCCATGACCTCCCTGGCCACCTCGCAGCACTCACCAGGTCTCTCTCTCTCTCAGGGCTGTTTGTAGGGAGGCACCGATATTGAAGAAGTATGAACGTTACACTCATTAACGTTGAGCTGGAGCCTGTGCGCCGACAAAGCAAACTCGCTCCCGCATCTCAAGGCTACATTAGTGTTCATAACACACTTAATTTTTCCTTAATAGAAAATCCGGGAAGGTCAAAACAGACAAGAGTTTTTTTTTTTTACGATCATGCTTCTTGAATATAGTGTGTGTGTGTGTGTGTGTGTGTGTGTGTGTGTGTGTGTGTGTGTGTGTGTGTGTGTGTGTGTGTGTGTGTGTGTGTGTGTGTGTGTGTGTGTGTGTGTGTGTGTGTGTGTGTGTGTGTGTGTGTGTGTGTGTGTGTGTGTGTGTGTGTGTGTGTGTGCGTGCGTGCGTGCGTGCGTGCGTGCGTGCGTGCGTGCGTGCGTGCGTGCGTGCGTATTATGCTTTCCCAAACAAAAACAGAATTCAAATAAAAAAGTGAGGATATGACCACCACAAAAAGATCATAGATGTGTGTCAAAAAATGTAGATGTGTGAGAATAGATGTGTCAAAAACAAATGATGGTGATACAGAAGGAGAAAAATAAATATGGAAAAAGAGAAGGGAAAATGTAAATATAATTAACACAAACTAAAAAGGAATATTTGAGTAAAAAAAAAAAATCCTCAATCTAAAATTGTGGGGGGAAATGAAGATGTGCGAATGAAGTGGAGATATGAGAGGAAAAACATAGTTTTTGGAAAACATCGAAGGGAGAAAAAAAAAAACTGTCAACAAAACTTGAAAAAGCTGTTTAATCAACAAAATGAAGAAGAAGAAAGAAAATCACTGCATGTGTGTGTTTGTTGCCCCTCCTGGTGTCGCTCTGACGTTCTGCACTCCTCCTCGGTTCTCCAGGTGTGGACAAGGAGAACGTGCAGCTGTCGCCCAGCTCCGCTCTGTCCAGCGGGGGGCGCACTCGCCACGGCTCGGCCAGTCAGGTGCCCAAGCAGCGCAGCGTCGGCAGCTTCAGGAGGCCGAGCATCAAGAAGATCGTCTGATGAGCAGAGAGGACCCCCCCCCCTCCACACACACACACACACACACACTTCTTGATGCTCCTCCGCACTCGTCTCCTCGTGCTCTGCTCCTCCTTCAAGGCAGGAAGAAAAAACAAACTATGCTGCTTCCAGGAGGAATGTTAACTTGAATTCTGCTGCTTGAGATTTCGTTGTTCTCCTCCTCACCCTCGTTGTGGAGGAGCTCCTGTCCTCCTCCTCATATTACTCCTCCTTTTCTTCAGCAGCAGTCAAAGAGGTGAAGCCGTGGAGATGACCTCCCCCACCATGATACACACTCCCATGCAAGACGGACTAAATTAATGGTGATGTTGCGGGAGCTCGGATCTGAACCCGCTTAGACGTCTGCAACCCCCCCCCCCACACACACACACACACACACACACACACACACACACACACACCTCTCCTAATCCTTGTACATATTTTACATAGACAGATTCTGTATAACTAGTCCTTAGTGCTAATTTCGATGTTGACGTTTTCTCCATGGTGTGCCTTTGTCAGGGTTTTTCAATGTGTACAATTTGTAAAGTGGAACCTCGCTGGGTGACGGGGGAGGGGGGAGGGGGGGGGCGGGGCTAAGTACAGGTACTAATTACGGAGGGCGAGCCGTCCACGTTCCCGCCAGTTTCACCCGAGCTGCATCGGCCTCCGATGAGATATTACAATCACCCCACCCCACCACCACCTCCTGCTGCCTGAAAGTATTTAACCTGTACAACTATAGTGCTACTACACCTTTCCACAAAAAAAAGGAAGAAAATCCCCTTTTTCCAAACACTCTCAACATGAAGATTGTGAGCCGCTAGGGGAAACGCCACCGTGTAAATAGCTGCAGGCTTTTTCAGTTCCTTCGGGGTTTATTTTGTGCTTTTATTCAGCCTTTTTTTTGTTTTTGTTTTTTTATTATGGAATTTATCTTCAGTGGCATAGCATTTTTAATTTGTTTACACAGCGAGAAGGAAAATAATGAATAATAAGGAAAGGCAACAATCCTCAACCTCACACTTCTTTTTTTTTTTTTTTTTTCTTCCCCCCAACCACGTGTTTGATCAGCGCGCAAACATGGGAGAACGCGACGAGATGCGTCTCCCCGCTGGGAATTAGCTCCAGTTACCGTCCGAGTTGAGGAGAAGTGGGGCGATTTTGGGCCCCGACACAGACACAACTTCGCAACCCAACAGTCAGGAGAGGTTTCTTATTCAAGCTCTTTGAAGGGAAAATCCCCGCCAGCTTTAAAAGTCCAACTTCGAACAATAAACTCCAAAAAAAGAGACCACAGCTTGGAACGTACCGAGAGTCTGAGAGTGTCTGTGTGGCATTAATCACTTCAATTTTTAAGTCTCATGAATTTAACAAAAAACTGCTCATGACCTCATCTGGGCCAGACCTGTCATACCACCTTGTAGCACAAGGCAATGTCGTTTTGGGACAGAGTAGACGGTAACAGATTTACTTAAATTTGACATATCATTTCGACTGTTTCCCTATTGCATTGCAGGGGTTTTTTGATCGGAATGTACAATATTTTGACTTGGAATATTGGAAAAGCAACTTCAAAATCTTAACTTTAGCCCTCGTCCTCCAGTACAACATGCCACATTTCTTCCTCGTATTTCGGCGACAGGAAATGATGGATTTTCCCTTCAAGAGTCCAAATAAGAAGCTGACTTAAAGCTCGTCCTGAATGAGTTGTACTGTCGGAGCATGTGAGGTAGCTGCCTTCCTTAACATGTCCTGCACTTGTTTTAAAGGTACAGTATGTGCTTTTAGAAATAGACTTAAAAGTAAAATGAGACGACTGAATACTCTGGTTTTCATGGAAGTTGTCAAGCTAAATAATTGGTCTGTTGAGTCTTGCAATACCGCCTTGTACCACAAGGTGGTGCAGTGAGTCACTCTGCCGTAACAAGTAACACGTCAGGACGAGTCGAGATCGAACACGCATTGTCGCCTCAAGTATTGGACAATCGGCAGTGACTCACCACTGCCACCCAGTGCACATCAGTGGTATTGCTTGAATTCTAACATGCTGTACCTGTAACACGCTCTCATTACACTTTATGTTCCAATTTATTTGCTACGCCTCGCATTGACTCGGGAGGGTTTCACATTTTTAACTTTTCCATTTACATCGTCGTGTTATAGACTCTTGTTCATCAGTGAATGTCATGCATGTCTATTTTTTTTTGGGGGGGGGGGGGGGTGGGGGGTTCTCCTTTCGATAACGTGCATGTGGAAGTACAGTGGAAGATGACTTAACAATCCGCATGGCCGACATCATCACTCCGTCCTTATGCATCACGATGTGTGTTCATATCTGGAAAGAAAGTTGATTTCTGACGTCTGGAGATCAGTGGCCGTCCGTCTTTATACTGAAGCGACTGTGAACGTGGCTTTGTCCTCGCTTGAAGAAGCAACAAATCTGAGGGAATTCGACTGGTCGAGGGTAAAGATCTTCAAATATCCCTTCAAAAGGTCACGCCTGGTCCATCCACCCACCCCCCCACCTCTCAGACGCCTGCCGTCAGCATCGTCCCTCTTACAATCGCGTCTTTCCGCGTCTCTTCGACGATACAAACAGCTGCAGTATTGAGACTTGGCGCGCCGGCACAGACGTTGGAACCGGCGGCGGAAAGACCGGTCTGGAAGTCGGCGGCGTGCAGTTGAGAAGCTCCGAAGCAGGCCGTTGAACAAGACTCGTTCCATTCGCTCGGCCGTTCCGAATGCTTCGAATCCCGCCTTAACGTCTATGCATGTATAGAGCCGTGCGACTCTTGACTTCGGTTCCAGTGTGGCTCCGTCTTTCGCCGCCTCCAAAGAGGCCCTCCGTGGAGGCGTCCTTGAATCTGTCCACGCTAGTTTTACGTCCTGCGCCGCGGTCGAAAGGAATCGATTGTCAGTCGCTTCCCCCCTGCAGTTCAAATGGATGCTCATATTTCATGGAAAGGGACATTTTTGTTACCCGTCTGAAGAGAATCGGGACCAAAGAGAAGAAATTGAGTCTTAACTGAAGGTGGAACATAAAGTTACACTTCATGCGTTGAACGCCGGACCCCTTGACCGTCCAGCATCCTGGGTGAAAAGTGTAACTTTATGTCCCACCTTCAATTAGACTCTCACCCTGAAAGCCGGACGGTCAAGATGTCTGGGGTTCACCCCGGACGGTCAAGGCGTCCCGATTTGGGTAATAATGGAGCGACGGCGTAAAGTCAAAGAGACGGGAGGATCCGATTCGTGCTCGAGAAGATCTTTCACATCGGGTTGTTTGTACATTCAGTGCTATTCATGGGTTTAGAAGTTTTTCTCTCCAAATCCAGAGCAGGTTTAAAAACAAAATGATTCTGTTTCTTCTTTTTTTGTTTTTTTTTTCCCCTCCGTGAACTCTTCAAACTGCCACAAAGAATGTCAATATTGTACATTTCTCCATAATGTGGACACACTGAATCTCTTAAATGTCATCAACAAATCTACCATTTCCACCACTTTTCTTTAGTCAAATAAGATATTTTAAAAGTACTCGGTTGGAATTCGCCACCTTTTTAAAAAAAAATGTTTTTAAGTTGTTTAATTCAGGGCTCGGCACCAACAACTATCTGGTCAGATAGTCTCAACTATTTTGTCAGTTCTATAACTGAGTTGGATAAAAGTTAATTTCTAAATATTTAAGACTCCAAAACCGCTTCAACAGCAGAACCCCAGCTGGGTAGGGCTTGGGCACACCGAGGTACCTGAATAGGTTTCAGAAAGTCGTGTTTTGGGTGAGAATCACAGGAGTTCCTGAATATACGTAATTTAAAAAGGTCGATTTGAAGCAGAGTTGGGTGAAGGTGGAATTATAAATATTAATACACTAAAGTTTTGAACACTTCAGAGGATTTGGTGTTAAACACAAACTTAATGTAACGCCAGTAAATCTTCTCTCATTGTTCTTAAAGAGGTTCATGGTTTGCGTGTCAAAAACTGCTTGCTAGGATTAACTTCTTTTTTTTTTACTCCATTTAATGTACTCGTCCAGGTACATCGACGCCGTGCGTTGAGAGAGGATAATGTTTGAATTTGTTTCACGGGGGGGGGACGTAGAGCGCTGACATTCTTCCCTTGCAACTGGACTGTTTGGCGTCTTACGACGGGCAACGGTTTGACTTCCAGTCGTACCGCCGGGTAACAGAAGATGTCGAGTTCCAATCGTGTTGTACAAACAAATACTTGAATAGAGGAACTTTAAAGCAAAACAACAACAAAAACTGCCAATGCAGTCGCTCTGTACTCTCGCTACTTTTAAAAACTCCAGGATGTGAAGTGGGTCCACCTGTCTCGAACTTCTCCACACTCCCCGTCGCCGCCGTCCTCCAGAAATCAGCCGCGCGCATTCCTTTCAACCAAAACACCGCCGGGACGGAAAGAGGAAAGGGATTTTAAAAAAAAAAAAAAGGAAAAAGTGAAGGGTCGCTTCATCTGAGCACCGTGTCTGCAGGTCGCCATGGTTTCCAGGTTTCAGTTTGTGTGTGAATGAAATGATTAAGGATTCTGTATCCATAACCTCTTAAACAAGTGGTTGACTTGCACTAATTTAAAAAAAAACAAAAAACAAAACAAACAAAAAAAAAACGGTCATGGATTTGTAAAGATGAAAAACCTCAAAATGTGGCATGTTTTATTTGATGTTATGCAAAATCTAATGTCTGTAGAGTATTAGTCTGAGTTTTGTTTTTAATGCAGTACGTGTGACAATTGTAAATACTTTGTGTACAATTTGAGATGGTATATTTACTACACTGTACATACATGTGATATTGTATCATTTTGTTTTTGTAAAGCAGTTAGTTTCTGTATAATAATATACAAATTGAACTATTCCAGTGTTAGTAATAAAATGTTTTGCTCTCCACGTGGCCTGAACCTGTGTGATGACTGCACTTCAGATGTAGATGTTTGTCGAACAAATTTAATGAGAAACTTCGGTCTAATCCCTGAAATTACAACATTTAATCTCTAATTTTTATCCAAACAGCATTTCACAAGTCCGATCTTTTCTGAGAGATTCAGGAAACTCATTTGTGCTTTTTATTTTTACACAACTTTCATTTACTACATCACTGATGTCTGCCTCTTTTAGAATTGACTTAGAAATTATTTTTAATTGCTTATAAATCACTTTCTGAATTAAAACCTTCATATATGTTCAACGGCCTGCCAGAAAATGTCAACGCTCTTTAAGATTACATAATTCTGCTTTATTTAAAGTTCCTGTCATGAAACGGATGGTGGAAACTTATGAATTCTCTTTTTATACTGTGAAAATATCAAAAGCTAACACATGGACTATGATTAAAATCAAAGGAGCAGAGAATGAGGAAACACTACAGTAATGACCAAAAAGGTTAAAAAAATATAGGTAAAATGATCAAACCAAAAGGTAAAATACCAGAAATAAATGTTTAAACGAAAGTACTAGATGAAAGTATTTCCTTATATTTTACACATTTTAAACAATTGGGACATAAAGATTAGCACTAGTTTATGTGCATTTTTAATTAAGTGCTCAGATGAGTGCGTTTTTTTTGACAAGTGGTCAGTGCTGGTATTGCCGCTGGTGCCCTCTCGTGGTCCGGGCTGTTATTACCTCTGCTGCCCTCTAGTGGTCAGTGGTACGGTATTACCTCTGCTGCAGTCTCGCGCGCACCCTCAAGTATCGCGAGAGTTGCCCAGCTGTTTAGTCTGTGTTTTTTTAGACGCGAGCTGGTCGGTCAACACGTGGGGAGCAGACCTCGACTTTCCACCGGGACACGGGTAAAAAAAACTCCCATTGTCCGGATCTCTCTCATCGTGGCGGCACCGAGGACTCTAAAATACCGTAAGTAAGTTCAGAGATCCCGGAGGGGACTCGGTAGACTGAAGGAGGGCGGGTGGGGGGGCAGCGTGCTAGCCATGCAGCCTGCAGCGTCTTGTGCACTCCACAGCGTGATTTCCTCCGTATCCACTCCGCGAGTCTCAGCGGGGGCACGCCGGCCGCACGCGCTAACCACGTACATCTACACGCTCGTTTGCGGGCCGTGTTGAGCTGGTTGCCCCGCCGAGTGAGCGTGTCGAGCCTATGTCATTGAACTACTAGCCCCGCACATCTTCCCACAACTTCAGTGTCGGTGCAGCCCGGCTACACCCCCCCCCCCTTATCCCGGGTTGTGTAACTGCACTGCCCCCCGGCTCCGTGCACATGCTAACGTCCCCCTCCGTGTGTGTGCGGGGTCGTTGCGGGCTGTCAGCGTTGTTTGTGTGTATGTGCGCGGTGCAGGTCGGCTGCCATTTGTGCCAGGGCCGGCTAGCCAGCTAGCATGACGGTCTGAGGCCCGTGCGGGACGGGGGCAGAGCCGGGCTTCCAGTGTCATTGTAACCGCGGCGTGACGCCGCGGACACGGGCCGGCTCTCCCTGTGCGTCCCGGTCGTGCTTGCAGCTCCGGTTGGAGGACACACTGTGAAGCACGCAGCTTCGACGGCGTAACCGGGCGGTCACGGTGTCCTAATCGAACGAGTCTGCGTGATTAGCTGGCTTCTCGGTACCGTGAACGCGTTTGTGCGTGGAGGCTGTAGCCTCAATGTCAGTGTCGTGTGCTAACTTCGCACTTTGGAGTGTGTGTGTGTGTGTGTGTGTGTCACTGTGTGAACGTGTGTCCTGCGGCCTCCTGCACAGCCACGCTGTATTATCCCCACTACTGTTAATGTCAGGTCACAACCACCTCTGCGGTGTCACGCCAGACTCCATGCTCTTTCCGGTGAATTTAGCCTTTCCCCCCGTGCTCCCTGCACGCCACGGGCCGCACTGCAGCCCGCAGCCGGAGCCCTGCGTGGCCACTGGAGTCTCCCACACTTCGGCTTCCAGCAGAAGGAGCTAGCGGCGTGGATTGAGTTTCCGTTTCTACTAATGGAGAACGCTCCAGGCTAACTGGCACTAGTTCTACTACGCCTGCACGCCTTTATTTTTAGACACACTCGGGTCATTTCAACGGTGTATTTTTTATTTTTTTTATTTTGAATATACATTATTATTATGATCAGTGTGCTTCTTTGTGGAGGTGCGTACGCCCGGCTGCACACTGCTAGCGGGATTACTGCGAGCCTCGCTCCCCGGGTGGAGGTATAATTAGCTCCGGCGTTCTGCCGGTGGCGGAAAGTCATCCTCGAGAGTTGTCACGTCACAGCGCGAGAGAGACGAGGTGGTCGCCGTTAGCCTGTTGCGACAGCCGGTCCACGGAGTCGCGGGTTCGATCCCGATGTGGTGCACCCGTCTGCCCACCACGTTTACCTACTACTTTATGAACAAATTTTCTTCAGTTTTGTAAGAAGTGCTGCACGATATTAAACAGAAGATAATGCTGTTTGTAGTGATATGACTTGCAAATACACTCATACTCGGTGATCACATCTTGATTTATAACTGCTCTTTCTCGGACCTATTTTTAACCAGATTTTATAAATCACACAGGTTTGCAGCCTCTCAGGAACTTGTTGATTTTAGTAGTTTTTATTTATTTATTTTTCTTCATTTTAATCCCTCTGTTGCCAGCATTGACGATAGATTTGTGATTAATTGTGCAGCTCCACTTCACAATCCCCCATTTGCTTGTTGGTCATACATTATTTTGACTAATACAAATTAATATAGTAGATGCTGTATGTTTTAGTAAGATTAAAAAGAATAATGTAGTCCTACATTATGTTTTTGCTTTACATGCAGTTACCACAACAGAGTAAATCACTGATGTAAATTTTTCTTTATTTCACTGGCCACACAAGGTCCAATTTCATCTCGAGTGGCCCTGACAAGTGAACTGACAGTAAGGCAATCTATGAAATTAAAGTTTCAATCTCCCCATACAAGAATACATCTACAAAGTAAGAATTGTGTATAATTTCAACATAATCGAATTTGTTAAGCCTCCTGGAGCAAGATGCATAAAAAAAATCATCTTGAATAGGCACATTTTTCTGAATTCACCCTCAGTGTGCTAATGCTACTTCACCAGCATTAAGAGCTGTCCTTCTACTTGGTAACGAAAAAGTTTCGGAAATTCGGTCTTCTGTCTATTCTAATGTTGGTTGTTACCGTCCTGGTGGTTCTGGAAGCTGAGAGCAATGGACAGAGAGAGAACTGGACTGTTTCTGGGTCACATTTACAGTTGACGTGTGTCTGCTGATAAGCGATAATACTAGATTATATTGTGCAACATTCAGGAGAGACTTCAGAGCAGAGATATCGAACTGCATGTTGATCAGGAACCATAAGACAAGGTGATTTATGTAGAACCCTGCAGACACGATTCACAAGGCTTTTGGGAGAAAAAAAATATAATAATGCAATGAAAATATAAGGAAATTAGATATTAAAACAAAGTTTGCAGCTAGGAAATGCATGGAAATTAGACATAATGAAAGCTTTATTGAAATGAAGGGAATAAAGTTAAAATCCTTTTATTTATTGGGACTCTTGAGGCAATAAGTTAAACAATGAGTGAGCGATCCTCATAGATGAGTATTCTAGCTAAACATAAATGTTATACAGTTTCTTGCTTTAACAACTGCTTAAAAAAATTTTTACGTTCCATCTGACGGCCAGCTTTCAGCCGGCAGGCTTTATGTTTGACAGTGTGGTTTATGAAGGCGGCGCTCGGCACGCTCGGGACCTTTTAGGAAGTCGGGAGTGGAGACGAAGGTCGGCCTGGTGAAGAGAAGCAGCAGTCTTCCCCTCTGCTTCGCTCTCCTGTTGTAACCTTGTCCAAGGTGAAAGTGGAGCGAATCGCCGTCTGCTGGTTTTCTGCCTCAGACCAACCCGGATCAGGGTTTTCTTCATGCTACAAGTTGAAACTTGACTTTCTGGAGTAGGTTTTTTTTTCTCTCTTTTTTAAATCCATATCTTTAACACGGGAGAGGCTTCACCCAGCTCTAGTTATTCATTAGCTCTCTGCCCAGTGACACGTTGAGCCTCCATGGCCGTCTCGCTTTTCCCTAAACACCTCCAATGCGGGTGTTCCTGATACTGAACACACACAATCGTCCGCTCTCCCCGAGGAGACCCCGGACAAAGACCAAGGTTGCAGGGACCTCGCGTAGTCTCATCATGACGACGTGTGTTTTCACTCAAAGAGACACAATAAGTGACTTTAAGCCGTGTTAGGTCAAGGTCACGGGCGTCCCCACGTGCTCTCCATGCCGGGTCCCCTCTGGTTTCATTTGGAGGACATTGCATACCTGCCGTCACAAGTCCAAAGAGGAACGAGCAAAAATGGCAAAATGTGAATAAGAGGCAAAGAGGGAGAACGCCGTCATAATACAGATTATAGGAGACTAAAGTGTTTTGTATTCATGGTGATACTCGACATTATCACATCTCGGTTTGTATATTTATTTTTATTTACAGCCACTTTATCAAAAAAGTGATTTAAAGTGAAGAAAAATACAAATATTCTGCAGACTGTTGAAGAATTGTATATTTTTTTGGCTAAATGAAAAAAACAAAACAAATTGGCGTTGGAATGATCGAAGTGACTTTGTTTTGATATTCGATTGGATATTTTCAATGTAATGTGGGTCAGCCGTTTTCGGTTCATTGTGAAGGAGACGGGATTTGTTGAAGAAGTTGTCTCTTTCGAAAAGTTTCACCTCCTTATGGCTTCTGCTTCTTCCGTTCTTACACTTCTAATTTAGCCGGGCGTATCTGCTCACCTGCAGTGCGGTCGTGTCTTAACAGAAGTCTTTGACGCGTCCCTTCACTTGCTTCGCTATATTTGGTTATATTTTGTTTAATGATGTCCTTAACCTTCGCGTAGGAATCCAAGTGAATAGATTCTCTCTGACACTTTATCTGTTGTTGGTGGATCGTAAAAGGTGAGAATGATTCAAGGTCACCTCTGTTTCTTCCTGAGCAGCACATTTTACTGGACTGGACAGATTAGGGGCGGTTCATTAAAAACGAGGTGAATTAATTTATGAATTAATTTTGAGGCGATTGTTTATCGAGACCGAGATCACATCTTTACTTATGCACTTTAAAATAACAGTTAACCATATAGGGAATCAAACATTCTTATAAAACAAGTTTTGGAATACTGTCCTTTTTGTAGCGTTGTGATGTATCCAGTTTGTTTGTTTTCTACCACAGAAAACAGGAACAAGCGTCTTCATTCCGAGGTGAAACCATAAAGCAATCTAGTTTTAGGATCGATAGTTTTTAAATCTATAGTATTTATCAGTGTTTAATATGCAATCCTAACTAAAGCTGAAAATGGTGTCGCACTATGTAGTTTGTTCATACTCTCAAAAAAATGAAATAAAAATTGTTTTGATTCTTGACGAGATTAATGCTAATATATGGTTGTTGTTTTTTTAAGATGACTTGTCCCATCTATGTACATTAAATGTACAGTTGCCATGTTTAATAACTTAATTTCTTCCTGTTTCCTTCAGGCTATTTGTAGCTCGTAAGAGGCGGAAAATGCTGCTACTTTTCTAGGATTTGTTGAATTATGATAAATTGTGAAACATCTACTTTTAACTTTTCACACGTTCACAGAGTTCTTTGCCTTCAAAAATCACTTGTTTCTCCCAGTTAAAGCACCTGATTGCACCTTTTGATTTGATGAGATTTTTTCTTTAACCTAGTAGCAAACGTACAATGAGATTTCCAATTGTAAATCATGAAATCTGTGCAGTTTTGCCCAGTTTGACACTCTGTCCACGGAATCACATTCGTGTTTGTGGCGGATTAAGAGGGACTCGTGTTATGTGGGGTTTCTACAGCCATAACTTTATAAGTCACATGTTGCTTTAGATACAAGCGTCAGTGGAATGAGTGAATTTGATTCCTAATGAAATGTTTGGAATTGATTACTTAAAGCTGCAACAACAAAGCTACGAAACCATGTGTGCATGCAGGTTTGGTATTTGGTCGTGCCGGCAGCCTGGTTGCATTGATAATTGTAACCGAGCCACTGGCAGACAGAACAAACAGGTTTAGTTTGTACTCTCGCTCTCCGGGCGTGTCCTAAAAAGACACCAGACGGACGAGTCGAGCCTCGGAGGGTCTCTTCAGGACGTCGCGGTTCTGTCACTCTGAAGGAAACTCTTTTCTGAACGCGTGATCCTTGATCAGACGTCCGGCAGCAGGTGGAGCGGCCGACACGTGAAACACGCTGCCTCCCAGCTCCGGCCAGGAGAACACTGGTGTAGGTTTCCCACCTCTTTGGGAACGAGTCTTCTCGGCTATGCATTATTGACGACCAGGCTCGTGTTGGGTGTGTGTGTGCGTGTGCGCACTTGCTTTTTATTCTGAATGTTGGCTATTGTTGAGGGCCAAGTGCATGCAGAAATGCTTTTCTGGAGGGTGAACTGGTGAGTTTTGTTTTGGTTTTTTTCTCTTTTTTTTCATTCGTTGATATTGGGGAAATGTAATGTGCACAACTAAATGCACTGAAGACTTTTTTTTTTCTCTCTCTCTCAAGTAGTTGATTTTAAAAGTACATTCCCACTCGACTGCACATGTGTTCATCATGACATATCAAAAATTGTATTGGATGAAATGAAGTAGCTATGCACTGCATGGATTCACTGCAAATTTCAAATGAAAATAAAGTAAATTAAAAAAAATGTGCGATTGATTATTAACCATAAATTGCACAACTTTCGAATAAAAAACAAATCTTGTAAGAACAAACGTCAATTCACAAAACAAATGTCATCATTATCCAATACTTGGATGTTCAACATTATTACAGATCGCATATTCACCTCAGGCATAATTTAACTTGAATGTTTAGATCCAGAGTAGGTAAATGTATGAAAACCTTGTGAGGAAATTAAAAGGAAACTCAAACTTTCAGGTCACTGTTATAACGGCTGATGTCAACGTTAATATCCTGAAAGAGATTGCATTAATTTAACCATAAAGGAAGTGTTGATGCTCATATTTCACATGGATTCCTCTGTTGGCTTTTTTTTATTTATTTTTTTTATTCGTGCCTCCTGTGCAGGTCAAAGTTGTGCCGTCTCCTTCATACTTGGGCAGAGGAGCCACCTACTGACCCCAGGATCACATTCTGGTGCTCTGCTGGCCTCTAAACCCTCTGTTACTGGACTAGACATGGCTTACAATCAGTTGTTAACGCATTTATATCTGGAGAGAATCATTAATGAGTTATTGGTGGCAGATGGGACCTTTTTCTTAAGGCGTCTGTTCATTATGCTCAAAATGAACTGCAGGTTTCTATTTGGTGCTTTTACCTTCGACTGTGTGTGACGGGAGTCGGCTCTCCGAACATGGCCGGACGTAATCGAGTCACGTCCACACCATGTGACACATTCCTCCAGGTGGAGGCGTGCACTGCCGGCTCCGTTAAGGAAAGGCATGCACACATGGCCTTTTTTTAACACTGAGTCGCCTCCTCCGAGATAGAACGCAGAGGGGCTGTCTCACACTGTCGTCCCCCTACCCTGGCCTTGTTTTCATTCATCTTACCCTTTCGTAGTTTTCAAAATGTTGCGCTTTTCAGAAACAAAAATTTAAAAACTGCTTTTTCACTTGTCTAAACGGCGAAAGCCCATCCCCGCTGATCACCTTGCATTCATTTTATTAAGACCTTCCTTGAATTGTTTCTATTCAGGCAGCCGCAGCTTCTAATGAATTTGCAGGGGATCCGTGTTTTAGTAATATTGGTGGCGCTTGCACAGAAAGCATGTGGTGGTGAGTTTTAGCATCCCATACTGGGATCCTGAGTGTAAAAACCTACATGCTCAAAGCTGCGAAATGCCACAAATTGAGAAAGTGGTTTTATAGTATTTAGTGTTGAGAATCTATTTGAGCACTGTTTTTGCTAAATAGAATAAAACGTTATTGATCCTTTACAAGAAATGTCTTATTTTCAGCATCCCTGCAGACACCAACACATTGAATTGCATATCGCCACCTCTTTAATAACTGAAAAAAAACCAAAACACTTGTAAAATGCCTTTATAAAAGACTATAATGCAACATTGCTCTGCTCCGGCCCACTTGCGGACTGATTGTGTTTGTGGCTGCTGAGCTTGAATTAGTTTGATACTCATGATGTAGTTTGTCCTCCATCCAAATAATGGTAAATATAGCAGAGGCTGGAGCTTTTGGAAAATGGAATAAAACTTTATTGATTGTTTACAGGAAATGGCTTCATGTCTGCAGCCTCACGTTCTTGTAGACACCAATATTCATCAATGGCTATAATAATGATTTATCATAAATTTAAGTAAAATGAGAAAATATATGTATTCTGATGCACACCAATTCAACGATAAATATCTGATGAATGCAATGACTCAGTAGTGCCATCTCATGTACAAAACTGCATGAAGCTGATAAATTACTTATTTAGAATCTGTTCCCAGACTTGGGTTAATTTTAGTTATCGACTCAAACTGTTGTGTTTTCTTTCAATAAGCCTGTAGTGGACGCTCTGTGTGTTTCTGTATGTTGGCCAGACTGCAGATTGATGCTATGCTAACACGCCACTGTGTTTTCTGTCTTTCAGGTGTAGCCGTTAGCGTCCTACGGAGATGCCGCTGTTCCGCTCTGTTGTGCCGTACGCACTCCCTGGGGTGCTGGCGCTGATCGGCTGGTGGTGGTACACCTCGCGGAAGAAAGAGCGCCTCCTTTGCCTGGACAGTGCCGAGGAGGCGCTGACCACCGCGGGCCATCTCCGATCATCTCCGGCGGAGGGAAGCAACGGCTTGGTGGAGAAGGGCTCCGTATCCTCCACAGACAACGGCGGAAGCCCCACGCACAGGCCTGCGAAGGACAGCGGTCGGAGTGCGCAGCATGAAGACATTTCCCACATCCAGGTCCAGCGCAGCGAAGCGACTCCTTCACAGGAGGACGCCGCTCCTCAGACTGGCAGGCTCATCGGCGAGGAAGTCCAGAAACAGTCGCCAGAGGACACCTTGCAGATATCCCAGAAAGCCCAGACGGACACGGAGAGCAGTTCCTCGGAGCTGCAGAAGCCTCTCGCCGAGGTCTCGGCGACGGTAGAGGAGGTCGTCTCCTCCCAGCAGTCAGCCCAAGTTGGCAGCTCCTTTCCCGCGTCGCCGCCGCCGCCCTCAGAGGCGCAGCGGCCGGAGCCGGAGGGCGAGGTGGCGATGCACCATGGCGGTGGCGCGGCACAAAAGGAGCGGGCCGACTGTGACGCCACGCCTGCTAAAGAATGGAGAACGAGCGCGTCGGAGGTCAGCTCTCTGGAGACGCCGCCACTGGAGCTACACCAACACGTGGCCACCAGCACGCCCACCGCGGCTTTAGAGTCCACCGTGACCGACGTCCCGCTGCGCCGCAGCGCCCCGGAGGAGCCGCAGGAGCAGGACCTGGAGCTGCTGGCAGCCGGACTCATAACCGAGGTCATCTCGGCAGCCACCCAGGAGGTCCTCGGAGTCACCGGCTGTCAAATCACCGACAAGAGCCAGCTGGGCTGCTGCAGCTCGTCCTTCCTGGGCGGCGACGCCAGGCTATGTTCCCCCCAGGACACCGCCACGGGAGGCGACTGTATAGAAACGCCAGAGAAAGTCGAGCCGGGGATGCCCAACGGCTGCCCCTCGGCTTCCATATGGGAGCCCCTGGAGGCCAGCAGGCGGCTCCACCAGACACACGACGCACAAAGTGGCCACTGGCCCGTGGCCTCGCCGCTATTGCGGAGCGTCGCGCTGAAGGGCGACGAGGTCGCGGCGCTGGCCGAGGACTCGGCCTGCAGCACGTGCCACTCGGAGGACGGGCTGAGCAGCGAGGACCTGCAGAGCAGCGTCTTCCACAGCCAGAGCTGCATTCAAGTGTCGCACCTGGCTGAGAGGGACGCCGCGGGGCCGCAGTCGCTGGTGGAGGGCATCACGGAGGCGGCGGTGCTGGCCGCCGTCACGGGCGACTCGGTGGAGGTGGCGTGCGAGCTGAAGAGGCTTAACGGGATGGGTCTAAGGAACGGAGCTCACGGGACGAGCGAGGCGGAGACGGACCAGTCTGGAGGTGAGACGTCAAACGTGTTGGCATGAGAGCCGAGCGTTGGAAGATCTGGAAGGTTCAACTGGTTAATCCAGTCAACTGAAACCAGATCTCAAAAACTAGAATGAGCTTTCAATGCTTGAAATGTTTTAATTGGAAGATCCAGAGAAAGTCTGCAGCCTGAGAGAAATCCTGACATGTCACACAGGAAAATGCTGCTTCATTTCAAACTTTTGAGTTGTATAAAACTAGTTTGATGCTTTTATTGAAATGCCCTCAAAATAAATCTCTTGTAAATGTAAGGTTAAACTGCCAAATCACTAATGGGTGTGATCGAACATGTTTTGAAGTGTTGGTACAGATGAAGCTATCAAATCTCAGTAGAATACTTGATTTTAATTTGTTGAATGTCAATGGGGAAGTTGAATATCTTTATGAATTACGACTTTTCTCTGTCGATTTGTTGGTCTTTCTGTCCCATTTACTCAATGTTTACGGTGAGATGCAGTTTACAGTGGAGTTTTTGTATTTTTCTCATGTGGCTTTATCATTTTTGTCAACAAAAACCATGTCAGTGGTTGGATTTTAATCGACAGTCGCATTAGTTCTGCGATTGGCGCATTATTTCTTGCCTCTTTGTATTTCTTTCATTTGTCATACAGTGACATCCAGTGGTCCCACATGGCATTTCGTATACAAGTTGCCAAACAGCAAAAATGTGACTTGTAATCCAGAAGATGATCTGTAGAGTAAAATGTGGTTAGCATAGTGCTTAAGCTGCGCCGTATCCTCTGACCTCCTCGCTTGAAGCGTCTCCTGCACAGCTGATAGAAACGACTTCCTCATTAGAGTCACTTCATGTGGATCAGGTGTGGAGCAGGAAGGAGGAGCAGCAGCTCTGCAGGCGGCTGCCGTTCGCACCACAAACACTCATGTCGTGGCTCCTCTGAGTCCGATGATGGGAGGGTGCGAAGAAATCTGCAGTAAACTGTTTCTGGGGTTTTTTTTAAATTTCCATTCTTCACTGTAATGCCGTTTAAGTCTATTAAACTGTATTTCTAGCAGGTTGTGCTCCATCCTCCGGTGCCTGACGGTGATGGTAGAGGAGGTCCAAAGTTTATTTGTTCAGCTTTGTCGCAGCGGCAGTTTTTCTCCAGATTGGAACCAAAACCTGGTGTTTTTAACCGCGATCTCGCACTTCCAGGTTCTGATGTCAACAGCATGGACTCTGTGGACAGTGGCTGCACGATGGGTGTCGGGGAGAGTCAGGGCAACCAAAGCGCCTCCTCCGGCTCGGACCTCGTCGTCTGGGAGATCGAGGTGCCAAAGGTGAGTCGAACAGACAAGGCCAATTGTACGGAACGCGTGTAAAAACCTACTATTAATGGACGAACATGCATGGAAAAATACAGTCGTCACAGTATTTGGACACATCAATTACAATTCAACCTTGATTCTTTAACTAAACGCTTCCTTTACAACTTGCTCATTGTAAGGTAGTTGCACGTCTCTGAACTCTTTACCTGTCCGGATAAGAATATCTGGTCCAACACTGGTTTTCCTCAATTTAATCCGTGGATTAAATGTAACGTACCGTCTTGTTGTCTTCGTCTCGTGCGGTCCAGCATCTTGTGGGGCGGCTCATCGGGAAGCAGGGGAGATACGTGAGCTTCCTGAAGCAGAACTCCGGTGCAAAGATCTACATCTCCACGCTGCCTTACACACAGGAGTTCCAGATCTGCCACATAGAAGGTGAGTGCGTTTCTCGTGCTGGACTCCTCCGTCATACCGGAGAGGGAGAGGTGTGACCCCGCCGTGTGGGTTTCCTGTCCCCCGCAGGTTCGCAGCAGCAGGTCGATAAAGCCCTGTCTCTGATCGGGAAGAAGTTCAAAGACCTGGACCTGACCAATCTTTACGCCCCACCGCCTCTCTCACTGCCTTCACTTCCCATCACCTCCTGGGTAAGGACGCACTCTGGGATGTGGAGAAACTACATTAAGTACATTCATGGAAAATCTGGCGTCCAAGACGAGACTGAAGCGATGATCATAGCTTCTTTTAAATTGTTAATCTGAGAACGGATCAATAAAATTTACTTCAGAAATGCAATAGTTGCATGTTTCAGGCCAAGTTTCTTTGCACTACATACCATGTTTAGGTGTTGATACAAGATTCAACATGAGCTTGTGGTTTACATGGAGAAGTCGTCAGCCTTGGTGCATCTTGAGAAGGATCTGGTCTTCATTCCATTCTTTTCCACCTTTCTACCCTCCTTAATGAAAATGTCTGCACTTGGCAGATATAAAAGATGGACACAACAGTTTCTTGTCGGATAATTGCAAGTCTTATGTTTATCTGACCACTTGAATGATCATAACTTCGGATTTTTTGCGGGGCTGTAAATGAGTATACAGAAGAGTTATTTGTTCTTGCTGGAGAAAAAGCATCAAAAATGGTAAAATGCTTTACCAACCCTTCGGGCATTTGCCCCCATTAATATGAATAGAATAACCTGATGTCAATAAAATAACATTGCCGTTTTCCTTCATCTCTCTGAACAATTTCTGGATTGATTTCTTGAAAAGAACACGACGTGAATTATTTCTCGATGTGGTCTTTTGTTTTATATACAATGCGTCTTTTCTCCAGCTCCTGCTCCCCAGCGGGGTGACCGTGGAAGTGATCGTGGTGAACATCGTGTCGGCCGGTCACATCTTCGTCCAGCAGCACACACACCCCACCTACCACGCCCTGCGGAGCCTGGACCAGCAGATGTTCCTGTGCTACTCCCAGCAGGGCACCCCGGCTCTGCCCTCGCCCGCTGAAGGTCACTCTGCGTAACCCCCGTTTCTCTCACTTGGAGACACGCAGCTCGGCGTGTCCATGAAGATCTTGCAGCAATCTCCTTGACACTTGTTTTGTGTTGCAGTGGGTGTGATCTGTGCGGCTCCGTCAGTGGAAGGAGCCTGGTGGAGAGCTCAGGTTATCTCCTTCTACAGCGAAACCAACGAAGTAGAGATCCGATATGTGGATTATGGAGGCTACGACAGAGTCAAGATCGACACGCTACGGCAGATAAGGCGAGTGTGATCCTCCCACTGTCTGATGGTGTGACAATGTACCACGAGATGTAGTGAATCACTTTAATCCCACATGAACTATGAATCCATTGGCAACTGTTAATGTTTAAGGATTTCTAGAAAATGTGATTAGAAAAAGACTCCCATGTGTTGGGCTGTATGAGCCACGTGTGCATTATCAATAACGCACTGCTTTTATTCACATGTTTGAATGAAATTTTTTTTTAAACGGCAGGTAAATTCAGGGGAAAATTTGGTCGTTAGCAGGTGACCGGCCTGACATATGTGCTTTTATTCATGTTCCAGGTCTGATTTTGTAACGCTACCGTTCCAAGGTGCCGAGGTATTACTTGACAACATCGCCCCACTTCCAGGTGACATTTCAGTTCATTTAGAATAACTTTTAGCAAACCCTTTTAGAAAGACGTGTTGATAAATCACCAGAATTTGATTCACTGGGTTTTATTTTTGGTGTTGCGTTAACCAGGAGAAGACCGTTTCTCAGCTGAGGCCACATCTGCGCTGGAGGAGGTGACCAGAGGAGCAGCGCTGCTCGCTCAGGTAGGACCACCTCACAATGAGTCTCTCCCGCAGCGACACAGCACATCCAACTCATCACCGCTCTGCATCTTCTCCAAAGGTCTCCAACTACGATAACAACACAGGACTTCCACTGGTCCATCTGTGGAACATGGTGGGGGAGGAGGTATGTAGACGGGGATGATGGGATTCTACATACTGTCTGATGTGATGTTTAGGATTATGGTTAGTCTGGTCTGTGTAACATGTCGAAGAAAAAAACACTTTTTATCGCGCCACGCCGATTTTTCAAACAAGCATTCAAGATGGTTGTCTTGAAATGTTTGCATGTCTTCATGGGCATTTGTAATGTAATCGGTATAATTTAAAATCTAATCCTCCCATTTTCTAAACTATTTATAGAATGCATCCAATATCCTTAAATGATGGAAACATGCATTTGGATGTAGCGCTTATTTTTTTTTTCTCCTGGTTTGTTTGGTGATGTGTGTGTGTGCTCCCCCTGCAGGTGATTTCAGTGAACCGCACCCTGGCAGAGAGAGGTCTGGGTGTTTGGGTGGATGCATTTTGAACTCCAAAATCTCCCTCCTCTTCGAACTAACCGCCCAGCACCTCACCTCCCTCCTCCCTCTCTCCCTCTGTGGGTGGCGGCCTCAGGCCGAGGTCACCCAGGGGAGGGGGGGGGGTTCCCCAGACTTCACTACACACCACCGGATCGAAGATTGTTTTTCCTTTTTCCTCCTTGGTTTCTGCTCTTCTCTCTCCTCCCCTCATTCCTTCCAAGAGAAATTAAATCTAGTTTGCCAGCGTTTTCTCTGCGTCAGAGTGAGACCACCTTCCGCCTCTTGTTCATGTGCGCTGAAGAACATGAAGCAGGAAAGGAAGAGGTACTTTTCTTTCTTTCTTTTTTTTTTTTCTTTTTTTAAGAAAATCTATATTGTAACAAAATGGCTCCACCCAGTGGTTTGTTTCTTTCTTTTTTCTTTTCTTGTTTTTGTTTTTTCCTTTGGTCCTTTGCTCACGGACTGCTGTTCACCTCCCTTTGGACTATATATATCAGATTAAAATATATATAGTCGCCCCGGTATCGTCGCCTGTAGGGTCGCTCTTATTTCAAAGCTGGTGGGATGGAGGAAGCTGGTGGTCTTTCTCCAGCCTCTCGAGTGGGGGAGGCGGGGTCCAGCTGCCTTCTCGCTCCACTTTGTTGCCCAACATAACCTACACGCCATCACTGAAGAGCCATAAATCCAACACAGGTTTTACCTCCAGGATTTCTTTTTCTTTCTGGCATCATCATGTGGGTCCTCCTTGTGCTGTTTTTTTTTTTGTTTGTTTGTTTGTTTTAAAAACTGACAAAGACCCACTTTTTTCCCCTTCTTGTTGACCACCTACAGATCCCAAAGTCTTCTCTCTCTAAGCTCATAAAAGCTGATTGTCTGTTTTTCTTCTTCTTCCCTCAACATCGAATGAACTAATTATGGACTGTGGCACTATAACTGAGTCTGACTACATTTTTAAAACACTTAAATGGTTACTGTTGTAAATCCGAAGGGAATCAAAGCTGCTAGACGTCCGTGTTGACTCCTCGTATACCTGTTAATACTGTGCCCTCTCATGACCGACGGCTTGTCCACTGGTTTGAATCCAAAGGAACGCAGATCTTCTGAGCGGAGGTGAAAACACTCAATCGAACGGGGAAACTATGAGATTTGCTTTGAAGTGCAAGAAAAACTGTCCGTCTAGTTTGATGGTGAATCTGTGGTAAAGCCATCACTTTTGCTCTCGTGTGTCAAAATACACGATGAGGCCAAACAAACCTCTCCACTTCAGATTGTCACAAAGCTGCTCTGGCGGCTCAGGGTTTTCCTTCCCCAGCAGTCTTTTATTACAAACATCATTGCTTGTGCCCCGAGTTTAGCACTTTAATGCAGACTAGAAGGTGATGCTGGTGTCAAATTGCGCTCCCAGAAGTCGTAATCAGCACCTTGGTAAAGCAGGCCAATCAGAAGGCGGTGAGGGAGCACTTACAGGTGATCTATGTGGGGAATAGTTGACGTACTGTCGATGGAAACGAAGTGCACTGACCTGGGAGCCGTCACCGCCAAGTGGCTCCTCCAGTTATGAATCTTTTCATTTCAGCTCGTATTGATTGAGCAAGAAAACCAAATATAAATACACTTTAAACGACAAAAATTTAACCTGACAAACTTACTACCAACTCGGATTTTGTTGTTTTGGCAAGTTTGAAGTCCCTCCTACGAAAGTGGAAGTGGGCGGAGTTCATATCCTGAGCCGATGGGGGTCATGTGCAGACGTTTTTGGTCCCAACGGTTTCTATGGCGTCGCAACGGAGCCGGAACTGTGGCGCACGAGATCCCATCATCTTGGTTTGGAAATCGAGAGTTAAGGATGATTCGACCTGATGCTAATCTGGTTCTTAAGCTCCTAAATCATTTGTGTTGGGTTAATGTGTTACGAGGAAGGCCTTGTTAAGACGCCATCGGACCTGAAGTCTGACCTCCTGACCGACGACGTAAGAGTTGACTCGTAAACTCCAGATCACTTTTGACTGACGGGGGCACGTCTGCGAAAGCCCTGATCTTAACTCGGAACTGATGCTTTGTTTGCTGGGCGTAACCCCCCCCCTCCACGTCTCTGCGCCGGGTCCACCACGAATTGCGCTCTCACACGTTTTGTCAGTCGACATCGGACCTTCTCTATGCTTGCACTTCTTTGGTAACGATGGATTGAACCCTGTGAGGGATTATCTGCCAGTGACTGTAATTCTAAACGACGCAGCCCGTGTCCTTTCTTTCTTTTTAACGGGAATGAAATCACTGGTTCTCTAGCAATAAGGCAGCTTTATGTTGACTGACTGAAGGACAGATCGGGCAAAGGGTAACTTTGGGTGTTTAAATTTGACACAACTAAGCTGAATACTTAAGTGTATAAATGTTGTCAAACGATACTACAAAGTCTCTATACTTCAATAATGTATCTCAGGAATGGGCAATGTGGCGGGCGAGCAGTCGGTCGACCTCCCGACAGTTGATGATGGGGGGGAAAATGGGACTATTATGTTTGAGTTCTTCAGACGTAGAGAAATTGGACTTTTGGTTGGATGGACCTGGAGGGAACCCGCATGCTGGTGCTGGAATCGGAGCAGTAGCCATATTGTCTGTAGCTCCTGTGAGTTTCTGCTTTCAGTCTTTCTTTTCAAAGCCCCGCCACCTTTAATCCTTTCCACCCGCTGTCCAGAAAACCTCAGCACACCTTAAAGATCCAGCTCGAGTTTGGTTCATTTCTCTGTAAATAAGATATTTGACTGTACTTTTCTATAACACTGGAGAGAAAGCGATATAAAGGGAACATAATTTGCCGTTTTGGTTTTCAGTTTGCTTCGTGCTGGTTCATCCCGCCTCCCAACCGTCGCTCGCTCCGCCGCCGCCTCAGGCTGTGGGACTGAGGGAAGTGTTTGCATAGATAGACAAGTCATCATTTGGTTATTTAAAAATGGGTGAGCTGTCGTGCCCAGAAGCATTTAACGTGTACAGATCGGTTTGTTTGTTTTTTGTTTTTTTTTGCTAGGCTCATCTTAAGTTTGATTTGTTGATTGTACAGATCTATTAGGGGAAAAAAATAAAAGTTATTGAAAGTGTTTGTGGTCCGTTTTCATTCTTATATGTACATGTTTGAGTTGTGGAACGGGAAGTATTCCAGCCGATTCATTTATAATCCAGAGATGACACACATCCACACTTGTGGTTAATATGATGCAACTGTTCCTCCACCACATGGCCCCATTTATCACAGGATGGAGAAATGAATCCAGTCCAGTATCCTTGGCCGTCCATCACAGGCCTAATGCAGATACACACACAGGAAGGCCTGAGACTGATTAGTGCTGCTTTTTCTGAACCAGTGTATATTCTATGAAAGTCATCTGTTATCCTGTATGCTAGTAGATTTCAAAGTGCAAAATGAAATCTTGGTGTCAAACTGACTTTCCCAGGATGATTTCTTCCCGTTCATATCTGAGAAGGAACCTTAATTTAAAAAATAATTGAAGGGTAAAAATTTTAATAACTTCATTAAAATGCATCTCCCGAAGAATCCTCAGATGTCATATTTAAAACTGCATAAATTCCTAAATGTCTATATATTGCAGTGGAAATATAGAAATTAACTTATTTATAAAACAACCAATCCAAGTTGATTATCTGAAGATGTTAACTAAATTCATGGCTCGCAAATTTTAAACCATTTCATTCTCATTAGGTCTCACCTGGCATGACAACATATTGGTAGCAGTTAGTCAAGAACATTTGTCATTCATACGATACCCGACTTAATGCCTTGGCAGTGATTCAAAACGAGTCTATTTTAGGTTTTGTACCTATCGATGTCCTCATGCACAAACGGTATACCCATTGAAGAAGCTTGATACAAAGCATACATCTAAAAGCAGAAAGGCCAAAAGGCCAGCCACCATGGAGATATAAATCCCTTGTGCAGGATTGACTGGCCCCCCTGCTGTGTGACAATCGTCCAGAGTCTTGGCCCGTCGTGATTGCACCGGTCATTAAAGGCTACGGTAAGAAGAGGAGTCCATAGAATCTGATCTTGATGCAGGATGAGCCGTCTTTACCTGCCACAGCCGATACTGGAGGGTTTTCGATGATGCCTCAGACGGTGCGTGTGGCTCAGTGGCCTACTTCTTCGCAGAGTTTAACTTCAGGGCAGCAGCAGCATCATGCTGAAATCCATGTCGGCTCTTTCAAGATGCCTTTCCCTTGAAATCAGTCCAGCCTTTGTTCATGCACTGCTTTGTGGCACCCTCGGGCCCAACAAGCTGAACAAAATACCATGGGAAGTCAGTTGTCCAACTCTCCAAATTTAACCACTGAAAAAATGCAGAAACCAAAACGCCAAAGCTGGTGATTCTATCCTGTGGGTGTTCCTCTGTACTACAGCATGGCACTGTCGACCATTTTCTTCATTATACTTTATTTTGACAGTTTCCCCTCACATTCTGTCACTTCAACACATATTTAGAAATGATTGGAGTCACACATAGCATCGACGCAGAGACTGTGCAAAGGTCGTGTATTTTTTATCCATGGAGTATAAATTAGGTTTGACGTCATTGTCGTCTAAAAAAAAATTGCAATGAAATTTTAAGATATATCAGCTTGCAGCAACATGAATTCAGCAATTGTGAGGAGTAAGAGAAAATGATTGAGGGTTTCAAAATGCCAAAAGAGGGGGAAAAAAACATCAAGAAATCTATGCAGTGTGACTTACATCAAGATTTTGTAATAGACAAAAGGAAACAAGCAGTATGAGCTCTGACCTTATAGTCAAAGACCAAAGACCCCCGTTTATGCAACGTCACAGGTGTAAATGCATGGTTTTTGCATTTTTATTTTAAGAAGGTTTTGCGTTTACCAGGCACAAGTTGAAAATGGCACAAACGTTTTCGAATAGTGTCATTTTCTCCCGTTTACACAACAAAAAATGATGTTTTCTTTGGCACTAAGCACCTTTGTCTAAACGGACACCCAGAACGGACAAACAAAAGTTGTCTCTGGCCACCTTCTGGATTCGGATCTGGATTAATTCTGCGTCTCTGGTTTATGTCATAATTCATGACGTGGAGGTTTTTTTTTTTCCCAGGATTCTGATTGGCTATCATGGCATCAAGCTTCTCGCTCCACTGCCCCCTATAGGTTTGGCATGCTCATCGCAACTCTGAACCAGCTGTATGTGCAGTCAGTGTAAATAAAGTATTTTTTAAGCGGTAGAGGGGGGAAAAATATCAGTTTTTGTAAAAAGCCAAGTACGTATAAACGTGCCCTCAGAAAAAAATGTGACCTCAGGCTACTTAGGGAAATGTTACTTAAATCCGGGATTACCATGATGCACCACTAGGGAGCGCATCACGGTAGGTGGTTTTTGTGTTTTTTTGTATTTAAAAAAAACCGGAACGTATTTGCATGAAAACAAAATATATAAATTGCACATTTTTATTTTTGTATTTAATTGTATTATGCTTTTGTACCCGTTATTTTCTTCGGGGAACAGGGGGCAGAGAGAGAGAGAGAGAGAGAGAGAGAGAGAGAGAGAGAGAGAGAGAGAGAGAGAGAGAGAGAGACGCGACAAGACAGTAGCCCTCTGCCTGCTTCCCGTTGACAATGCTCCGGTCCGCCGTCCCGCGGCTCGGCTCTCCTCCGCCTCCCTTCTCGACCCCGTGCGGATGTTTTGTGCCCAGCGGGACCTCCGGCTGCACCAGTCAGTGAGTATCGCTCATATTCTCCGCGGATTCTCTCTGTCCCCCCCCCCCCCCCCCCCCCCCCTCCGGTTGCAGCTCGAGCAGCTGGATGATTTTTCACTCAGTTCTCAGCCTCTCTTTGTAGGACTTGTTCTCACCGTTTTATCCTCAGATAAAATCACATTTTCTCCTGATACGAGCGAGTGTAAATCGACGGGGTATGCGTTTACGGTCTCTGACGGAGGCCTTGCGGTGGTCGTCCGGAGCCCGGAGGGGGGGAGCCGAGCGGAGCACCGGAGCCCGCTTGTGATTAGTTAGCTGCGGGAGCTAACGCAGCCGTTAGCCGCCACTAAAGCCCGGGGTTAGCGGCTCCAGGCCGCTCCTGACAGGCTCCGGTCGCTTTAAGCTCGTCGTTAAAGTGCTTTGTGGTGGGGTTTTTTTTTTTTTTCTCTCGCTCTCCAAAGCAACGTGTGACAGCTGCGAGCGGCTCACAGTCCCGTTAGCGAGTTAGCAGGGCACATGCACCTCGGCGCTGGAGAAGCTGAGCCACATCCACCAAAACAAACAGATTATTTCTCGATGTGGACCACTGAGAGACAAAGGGGGGGGGGGGGGGAATTAAATAAACTACAGAGCTCCCAGACTGTCTGCGCCTCATCCCACTCCAGCATGTAGTGGAGCTCTCTCACATCCTCCAGTTTCTTCATTTTAATGTATGATTGTCGTAAAAAAAAAAAGCATCAGTTTCCATGTGGAAGTTCCCTGAACTGAGCTTCAAACTAGAAGCAGATGTCATGAAAACATCCACAGACAAAGACCTGGTTGCTGGAGGAATGTACGAAATGTTTACTGACATCTCCTGGGGAAGTGAATTAATGATCAGCTTCAGAAAATAGGTTTCAAGTGAAAATGTTTACCTTTGGTTTCAGGAAAGTTTTGAGTTTACACGGCAACGTTTTAAACACGACGTTTTACGCTTTGAACGATACAGTTCGCATGCCAGGCCTCGAGGTGACGCTGTTGGTTGTTTTTGTAATGAAATCACGTACCTGTGTGCAGAGAACAATAAGCTATAAACATAAATGGTGACAAGTTCACTGACAGATGGCCAAGTTGGATTGCTCTTATGGTGACTCAACTATAAAACTACCAATTCTCTGGAGGCAAACATTGTTATTGTTACAGCTGCTGACATGTTTACTTTGCACATCTCACTTCACACTAATATTTTTTTGCACTGCTCTGTTACTCTATTTTATTTTATTTTTATTCTCTATATTTTATTCTCTTGTGCATATACTTATTTATATAGGTCGGCTTCAGCGTGAACGGCAAAATACCTGGCTTTTACTGGCGATATGACGAATAAAACACCTTAAACCTTGAACCTTGAATTGTTATTGTCCATCTTATTGTCCATCTACCTGAACATGTTCAGTAGAACTATGGAAATGTGCGTGTGCAACACATTTTCTGGAGGTTGCATCTCCTTTGTACTGTTCGTCGTGTCCTATTCTGCGGCATTGACCCGAATGTAACTGCTCCATCCATTTTTTTTTTTTTTTCTTCGTCTATTTTGTTGTTCTTGATCACATCCGCAGTTCCCACCAGCAGTGTTTCTGAAGTAATCACTGATCAGGGTCAAAGAGATGCATTTGATTGTCCAAATATGTTAACCTGCACGATGCATGGAAACAAAAAAAAAATGCATTTCCGTCAGTGTCTTTCAATCAATTATATTGCAAATGTTGACACTGGAGTAATTATAAATTCAGACTGGTTATCTATAGAAGTCCTCAGATCTTCGCTAAATCAGAGCGTCGAACTAGAAAGAGTTGACAGTGGAGCATCCACAGAGGGGGATCTGGTATCTCCACTAATGTGTGAAGCCTTTAGTGACATCTTCTGTGGAAGTGGTTCTCTGATCATCTTCAGGAAATAAAGCTGTTTTCCGTGTTTGATGAGGCCGTTTGGAAATTAGAATGGATATTTGAAGAGTGCTGTCGAGCCACATGAGCTCTGTGTGTTTTGTTGGGCTGATTGTTGAGATCTGAGAGTAAATATTGGCTGCAATGTCAGTGTTTGAATGAGTATTTCTATTTATTGAAGTTGATTGAATTAAGCTTTATTAATTACGGGGTTTTCACACGTGAGGATCTCATACGTGTGAAGATTCCTGGAATTCTTTCAATGGAACTAACTGCTAGATGTCAGAGTTTAAGAAAGAAAGAAAAAATGTATGAAAGATATTTCACTGTGTTTTACACCGTTAGGCATTGCTAAAGATGACATAGTGTTAAAATTCCATTTATATTTTTAATGCAGCCAGTAATCTAAAAATGACCTGACGCTCCTGGTAAAATTTGACGAAGTTTAAAACCACTTCAAGATGGAACTACTTTACCCTGTATTGTATATATTTAGATATCTTGCTTGTTTATGAGGACTCTCAGCTGTTAGACCAGTTTTGAGAGAAGAGGTTTTGGTTGATTTTAAGGCAAATGTGAGTTGTTTTTTTGTTTTTTCAGATTTTTGAACACCTGTATAGCGTTCAGTTTGTAGCGCAGCAGTGTCGCGTGACTGCTGCTGCTCAATCCAGCTGAAAGTGACGTGATCGGAGCACTGGAGGGGAACTAAAAGAGCGATGTTGCAGGATGAGACTCACTGGAGGGCGGTTGATGTGAGCGGGACTGCGTGTGGATCAGTGTGATGGAAATGTCATTGCCCGTCTCCGTCTGTGTGGGCGTGTGTGAGCTGTGTGGCTGTCTGACACGGTGTGAGCCGTCTGCTGTCGTCCAACACACTGAACCAGACATCTTCATTTGCTGCTGAAAGGATGTAGGATTGAAGAATGTATGGAGGCATGTACACTTGCATGGGTATAGCAGAGAGCTTTGGCGAATTGACCACATGCATTTATGTCACTACACCATATATTTCATAGATTTCTACAGTTCTATGAGTGCTACTATGTGCACAACCTCAAGTAAAAAAAAAAAAACACACCAATTGCATTTCTCTGCTGTGTGTCTGAGGTGGATCTTATATGAAAATCACACATTTTGTTTCCTTACAAATAATCTAAAAGGGAATAAACCTTGAAACTCTGGGGAGCTGGGGGAGCATTGCCCTTGGTTGGGCCTCTCAGGCACCACTTTCCTCTCATGCAGTTGCAAGAGTTTTCTCCCTAAACTCAAACCATTTGATAGTTGATGCTGGCTGGTAACGGCGAACAGTCTGACAGAGCTGCAGGGTCGAGGAGACTGATGCAGAGTTTCCGCCCGATCGTGCACAAAGATCTGACCAGTGGCGGCATGTTTGGTGTGAAATCAGAGCTCTGTCTGCAAGAAAATACTGAAGCATTGTCTCTTTAATTAGTCCCCACCCCCCCGAGAAAAAAAAAAACAACCACATTAACTGATCTGCTGAACACCTCATTGAGTTTTCTGTTGCCTCATTCAATCACTTCTGCCTCTTTTCATGTTGCCATGTGGTTTTCTTCACTCTGACTCTGCTCGTTAGCCGCATTTGGCTCCAACACAGTACAACCCTGGACAGCATCAATGTCAGTCGTTCTGAAATGAATTGTGTAGCACTGTAATGATGGCAAGAAACGATAATCAAAGGGCAACTAAAGTATTAGGTCCCCCCCAACAACAATAAATATGAGGCTGGTCAATTCCTTGCTTTAAGATAATTTAACTTTCTGTATTTGGGGGGGGGTTGTTGTTTTTCCCTCAAATTACAGCATTACAATTTGAACAAGCACATTGTTTGATGGTTTTGGAAGCAATTTTCTTTTTTTTTTTTTAAAACCCATAATTTTGGGAAATGGCACACTTGTGCAGAAGCGGTGAGTTCTACCTTTTTATGTTCATGTATTTTATTTGAGTTGTCCCATAATTCAACATTAAACCTCCAATAAAAGCACATCTGTCCGAGTGAAAGTGCTATGTTCTTGTATTTACTGTATATAGGGGTGTAAGTGTGTCCATACATGGCTATAACGTATGTTCCAGACAATACAAAACGCGAGCGGCTTTATAGACAGAGTAATACTTGCCAACTGGTCGTTTTCCAGGTCAGAGGCACAAACTCGAGCCGCACAAATGCAGCAGCGAGGACAACGACTGAGGCGGCGTTCCCTTCACGGTGATCCTAAGTGATCGGCGAGCTCTGTGACGGCTTCATGTATCACGAGCAGCGGGCGACAGGGCAGTGATGGTGTGGGAGAGCATGTGCTGCTCCAGCAGGGGAGGATGCTGACTGGTAGTGACAGACGCTCGGCACTACTCGGCCAACAGATTTGTTGACGTTAATACAAGAAGGGGAGAAATGCAGTCGGTTTCACACTGTCGTGGGCCAAAGCCGACGGCGGCGAGAAGCCACAGTGTTGCACATTTCTTCCGCATGTGCATAGACTGTATTCAAGGGCCTTACCTCTGCGGGTCCACTGTTTATTGTTAGAACTCGTAACGGCTTAATACTTAACGTGAGGAATAGGTCGAGGTTTGATGTCTTCATAATTTGTTTTTTTTGCAATCTGAGTTGCCTGTGCACAACAAGGAGTAAATCTTTGGAGAATATGCTAAATATACCAAATATGTAAATATTCTTGAAGTCTTTCATTCATTATGAATGTTTTGCTCCATCTGTGCCTGGAATGTGACTGAATGTATGTCAGCTCTGTTTTTAAAATGTATGTATAATGTATTCATGTTATTAAAAAAACCCAACAAAAAACAACCACAATTCCCTGCCTTAAAGGCTAATCTAGGTAGAGACAGCCTCCTAAAACTGAATAATGGCTAAATGGAGAGCAGAACATAATTTCAATGTGTGGGATTATTCTGAAGAACAATCATTTCTTCTGATTAAACTTTTTATGGAGACACTTCTATTGACATCTGAAATCCGAACATTTTAAATATGCACTCAGAAAGATGTTAAAACAAAACAAAGAATAACGTCTTTGTCAGTCTCTTTATGAAGTATACTATATTATGTGTTAAATTACGACTATAAGGGCCACGTTTCCCATTCAAAATACACTTAAAACATAAACATCGAGGACAACAAACATGACAGGATTGAAAATTACATCGAACTCAATTTTAAATGACAGAATTTGATGCAATATCAGAACTGAGTTTCTACTGTTTGTGTGATGAAAGGCGACACTGTCCTTTGCAGTTAATTGATGTGGTCTTTTAGCATGTGCCACTCCTCCCTGAGGGCTCGTAATGTTCACTTCAAATGTCTTGATAGCTGAAAATATTCATACACGCATGCAGCACACCACCAGTCTGCTCTTTCATAGCGTCTTATCCATTTTGTTAAACATTTTATTTTAAGATTCAAGTAACTTTTTACTGCCTTAGCTCCATTGGTACTGGTCACATTGTGAGATTTAGCATAGGTATTTGCTGCATTAATGAAATAGCTTATGTATACTGTCCTATCCCAAAATTAAATCTTCAGTGCAAATGTAGTGGCGCCAAATAAATGTAGATTTTGAAAGAAAAAAAAAAGTGAAGTTAAGTTCTTCAGTTTTCACAACCCATCCTTCTAACGCACTAAAAAGATTTGTCTTCACCATTACTACTCGGCGGCTCCGCTGTGAGTGGACAAGTTATTGATAAGTGTTCCTCAATCAAGAACATAACTTGAATGACGAAACGACATTTACAACGACTTAAACTGCAAAAAATACTCTAGAAGCGTCACGCGCATAGATTATTACAATGAAGTGCAATCTGAATATGCATGCCGTACATGAGGTATGGATGAAAGTAAAGCAGCCGCAGAATGAAGGCAAACACCACAGATGTTGTGAGCCTTTCCTAAAGAAGGACAGCAAAGCCCCCCCCCCCCCCTTCAACCGCCAGCTGCTGTATTGAAGTTCAAACTGTCCACAGTACAGTTACTATGTCAGTGAGAACATCCAGTTTCCAAACGTTGAATTATGTAATTTGTTAGAACATCAAAATACAAGTGTGATTGCGGTGAAGCCATTTTGATCCAGTTGTTTGTAGATCTAGTACCAACTAATTACTTGGCCGGACAGAAAGATTTATTGACAAAATGACATTTATAAAAATAATCGTAAACTATGTCCAATAGAGGCTTGACGAAACATGGACATTATTTGGTCTCATTTAGTTGATCAGGATACATCCTCAGTATTGGGTTGATGCGAAAGCGGCATGGAAAATGCATTTGAAAGAATTTCCTAGAATGCCACATATAGTGGTATTAGTACAAATGTTTCCCACGTGCAATTTATTAAGCCTTCGTTTGAGCCTTTATTATAAGAACCTGGAACATCTGGCTGTCCTGGAGCAGGATATGATCCCCCCCCCCCCCCTTTTTTTTTCTTTTCTTTTTTTTTAAATTTACATCTGGTGCATCTGTAGGATCCCATGACCCTGACTGCAGTCATCTAAATCCTGCTTCCTGTATGTGGGAGAGACTTAGAGGGTCAGATATGAAGCAGTATGAAGACATTTGTTCTCTTGTACCAGGGGTCGAGAGCCATTTGGACTGGTTTCCCACTGAGCACAACACACACAACCATGTGTGAAGTTCCTCAGTCGTGCTTTTTGATATTTTGGAGTGAGAAGAATGTTTTTGGAATGTGTTTCACACATAGTCATGATTGGCTGGCCTTTAATTGAAAATGTAAGGAAGTGGGCATGTTGACTTCCAGAAGGAAAAAAAACCCAAATGGCACATGTTGAATTGACTGGAGGAATGAACGACGGCTTCCGCCAGCAGTGTTAACCACACTCGGCCCAGTTGGGTGTCATTAACCCAGAGACACTGTAACCTCATCTGGCCTGAGGAAATAATCCGGCTCGTCACTTCGCGAAATCTGCCGGCACTTAACTCCGTGGAAGGTAAAGATTTCAAGAAGTTGTGCCTGAATACATAGTTGTCTGAGATTTAAAAAAAAAATAATAATAATTCTTCATTGTAAAAATGAATCCTAATTAGATGCTTTGTTTAGTCATCTGAGAAACAAGTGACCCGGAACATTCCTAAAAGCTTTCTAGCAGATCACAAGGCCGATGGGTTTGATCCACTATTTGCTCTGGGCTGTAGTGACTCTTGTAGCTGGCTTATGTAAGGACAGTCCAAAGCTGATATTCGTGTGATCACCGGTCAGAGGAGAGATCACACAGGAGGGTTTTTATTTATATATATATATATATATATATTTTGTTGGTTTAGCCACTAAGCAACTAGCTCACACGCACCGTCCCTCTGAGGACAGAGAGTCCTGGATTGGCGGCTAAATATAGCGTGGTTCTTAGGTGCAGATTAATATGATGGTGGGAAGATATCTTTTGAGAGCAGAGCCAGGCCTCGCTTTTATAGACACACTAATACCTGCTCTCATTGTGTGGGACAACAAAGCTGAGAGACTGTGTGAGCTAACAGAGTAACAAATAATTGAAAGTGTGACCACGGAAGCGAAACGTGGGTGTCTTTTAGCGCTGTGTTCTCGTCTCCCCTGTTCCTCGGTGTCACATTAAAGGTACCGCTGCTTCCTGGCCTGTTGCTCCATGAACACACAGTGGTCTATTTTAGCCTCTCTCTACTACTATTCACTTAATGGGTATTTTAAATGTTGACTGAAATATATTGTGTTTTAAGAGAGATTTTAAAGCCTTTTTGTCACAACCTTCAACAGCTGTTGGATTTCGAATGCTGCAGCATACGGCACTTTGCTCTGTGCTATACTAAGGTGCTTAGCATTTAGCATTTAGCATGGTGTATTACACCACATGAACTTCCTGAAATCTTGACAGTCAACAAACTTGAGTGAAAGCTGATTTTTTTGTGGGTATCATTGTCTAACCCTTGTGCATGAATAAAAAAAAGTTAATTGAGTAATATTTTTGATTGTGACGAGGCACAAGCATACCTAGCGGGAGAGCTGGTTTTCAAATAAGTTATTTTTCTTTGGGGAAAAAAAAAGTTATTTGATCGTCAGCCTCTTTGACTTTTTTTCTGTGGAAGAAATCCCTGATACTACCACCTGGCGTACAAAGAGTGAGGCGAATGTATTTTTCATGGTAGCTATTTTTATTAGTTTTCTAGAATTAAATAGCAACACTATACACTGCCATTCTAACAATGTTCTTGATACATTCAGTTGTAGCTCATGCACTGTGGTATGGATTGTTTTTGCTAGATTCTTGCCAAAAGCCGCCGCATTCGACTGTAGAAACACATTGGCAGACTGTGTTTTTAAACCGCAACCACCGATCATAGCTGAGGATTTTGAAGGATTTTTCACTCCGTTTGGGTTTTAACCTTGCTGAGCTGACAAAGACAGGGACGCTTAACATTTGCACTTGGGCTGGAACACAATGCTGCAACATCTGGCGAGCATTAGCAGTTTGACTTCAAACGTTTTGGCCTTGATGAGTGTGGAGTCTGTCCCCGAGTCCAGCCCTCCCCTCCAGCCCTGCCCCGCCCCCTTTAGGAGTGAGCTGCATTTCAAGTCGTTCTCTATACGACCTCATTCAGGGTTTCTTGTTTTGTTTTGTTTTTTCACGAGCGCACAGTGCTTCAGTGTGGCAAGGAGACCAGGCTGCTCCGGCAGACATCTTGTTTACATCAAAGAGCCGGGCTCTTTAGTAAATGGGGAGCCTGAGAGAGGAGCTGTTTATAGGCCACGGACGGGGCCTGGCACTGCCATGTAGCCCTGGGCAGCCGCCAGCTACAATGAACCCCCAGTAAAGCAGGAAGGAAGGGGAGGTTAGGAAGAGGGGGACGAAGGGTTTCCAGATAGATGGAGAAAACAGAGCAAATTCCTTTTGTGTGTATCTACATTTTTGCAATTCCACGACTTTGCTCTGTGAGCATCTGCTTCTCTACCTTGTCCTTCTAATGAGTCTCATAGAATGAAAATGTGGAAAGAAGGGCAAAGAAAATACCTTAGAGAGAAACTACATCAGTGTCGCATGATAAAGTAAAACATTGGATTCTATAGTGATTGATGTGTAAGTTAATTTTAGTTCAGAGGCCACTTAACTAAATTTACAAGTTCAAACACTTTGCCTATTTGCACATGGAAAGATGTGCAGCGTGCAAGGATGCAGCAGCTCGTAGCTCTCCAATGTTAATTTTGTCTTTTGTCTTGTTTTTTTGTCTTTTCATGAGCTCCTTTACAACAGACAAGCGTTAATTAACATGGTTTTCATAATACATTTGCCGTGTCTGGGCTTTTTTTTTGCCCAATTTTTCAAGTTGTTTGCCTGGTCGTGCGGCTTGTGAAAAATCGTATCCCGATTTTTTTTGTAATGAAATCATGATCACAATTTTATCACGATTTTTCAGTTTGATGTTTGAGGTTTCTGCACAGTGCCACCAAACTATATCCTAAAGTAAATCAGCCCCAACAGAAAAAAAAAACCCAAAACAATTTAGGCCAAAGAACTTCCTGGATATATTTAGATGTATATAATTTGTGCAATTTTGCCAACATGTGCAAATAACATGAACATACCAAAAGATAAACAGTGCTGACGCACAGCATAGAACTGCAATATACTGTATATGAAATGTATATGTTACGAATGTTAAGATTCTATATCTCTTCTTTGTCAGATAGTCAACACGTTCTAATCCTTTTGCGATCTAATATCGCCATATCACACCGCCTTAGATTAAACTCTCAAATAATCCACATTCATAATGATAGCAGTTACACATACCTTGTGAGACCTTTAGGTGTCACTGTATGACCACAGAAAACGGGTACATCACTACAGAAAAAAACTTCATTATTATTGTATTTGACTGGCGACGCAAGCTAAATGTCAACAAAGAGAGAAAAAAAAACCACACAGTCAAATTTAAGTTAAAAAAAAAAAAGTACTGGAGAAAACCGAGTTTAGAGTATGTGAGGAACTGAAGTAAATAAAGAAGGCTAATTGTGGGCTAAAAGACCAAAGCAGTGAAACAAATTCACAGAAGGTTCTGGGAACAGCAGCTGCTGGATTCTGAACTCTGCTGCATTGTATCCATCACAGTGAGCGATAACGCGTCGCAAGAGCTTTTTATAGCTCCCCTTTCCACTGATAATTTATTAAGATTCTTAAGAGGCACCTGCTTCATCCTCATTACAGGGTAGAAATGGTCTGGCGCGTCTTCGCTCTTCTGGGTAATAAACCGCAGCTCATTCATTTCACTCCAATCAATAAACTGTACAGTTGTCACAGGAATTCGGGAGGCGTGCTTTGCTCAAATGGACCGCATCATTTTTGTCCTGAAATGTGGATCATGACATACATTTCACAGTTTACGCTGCTCACTCGGCTCTGCATCGGGTCCACCCAGAGAGCCTCCACATCGCCCACCCACCCACCCACCCACTATTCAAGCACAGCTCACCCCTCGCCGTCTCCGCAGCTTTTCACCAAACGTAGCTAAAGCATTCTGTTCTCGTGTTACGGCTGCCCAAAACCAAAACATACTTTCTTAATCTCCCCGGGGCCATTATTTGCTCCGTATTTAATCCGTCCTATTAAAGGTTAACCTTGTTTTTATATAGCAGCCCAGATAGATCGCTGCTGGGGTGGGGGGGGGGGGGGGGGGCAATACATCTAATACGTCGTCAATGCCTTTCTGGAGGAAATTCGTCATTACACTCATACAAACACGTATTTCCAGCGTTCAGATTTCGCGGAGCGTCCCCAGGTTTGTTGACATCTTGCCGGTCACGGAAACTCCCATTTGTACACTCGATCTTGCGAGATCTCCATTTGCAACTGGAAAAATGATCAACGATCAGTTTCACAATATCGGTCAAATGTTGGATCTTTTCGCTTGAGCTGCCGTGATGCCATCTTTCATATCCCAGAAACCCATGCAAACACCATTCTTAATTAAATCAAATCACCAGCACACTCCTACACACGGCCTCTTTCCGAGAGGTAATGCGCCGCCTCTGCTTCGCTGCCGCACTTTGTTTTTGTGTTTTGGATTCCTTCCTGTGCAAAAGTGATAGTTTTTATGGGAAATATACAGTAATTTAAAGATTTTTTTCTGCTAGAGTAGCTTTACGAAGCTCACTTCTCGAACCTTGAGTCCACCAATATGCAAATATAGAACAAAAATACACACAACAACCTAAGGATTCATATGAACTAATTTTCCTTCTTTTTTTTATTAATTTCAATCATGTTATTTTCTTTTTCTCAGATTGAATGTTTACATAATTGAAAAGGAGCACAAAGAAGATAGAACTTATAGCTTATAACGCAACTGTTGTCACACCAACAGTCTTCTCATAAAATGTTGCGTTTTAAAGAATTTAGCATTTTAAAGAAAAACTGTACAATAGTTTTGTGTTTAGCACCTTTATTGCTCTCTGGGATCCACAAGAAATCAAAAGGCTTTTGATTGTCTTGAAATGAGAGAATCTGCTGCCTCCTCAGTGTGAAGTGATCATAGTGTGCAGATACTCTTGTACATGTTGATTTTGGTGGGGGGGAAATCACAGCATCCTGCTGCTGGATTGCAGTGTGTCAGCTGAGACAAAGAAAAAAAAATCTGAAAAACAATTTCACATTTTTTGCTGGAAGGATTAAAAACATTTGTTTTGAATTATGATGAGGGAGTGTAATCTGTATGAGCTGACACCAAACACTACATCATGGCAAGCTTCGCCTTTCAGAAAAACTTCAGATTGTTAGAAGGCAAAGTGTAACCACAGCTGGATATATTTGCGTTTTTCTAAAAATAAATGAGTAAATAAACAGTTAGTAGAGGACTGACTTTTACTTTCATATTAGGGTTGCATGGTATGAGATAATCATGTGATGCAATATTCTTGTATGTAATAACGGTGTGCTTTCCCTTAGCTCTTAATCTTGTGACTGGACTGGACTGTAGTACTTTTTCCCTTGATTTCTGTCAGTCATAATTGACCACCACGTATGAAATGTTAGGATTGTTGATTTCTTTCATATTTGAAGACATTTTTAATCTATAACCATAATGCAAAATATTTATATCACAATAACAAATTGTAATATATTGCACTGCCCTATTGGATCTACTGTATATTACAGTAAATGTACAATATTTTCCCTCTTGACTCCATGTCAATCAAACAAACTGGAGAAAGCTTGTTTGTTTGCCTTGATTGTAGGGAGCCGTTACAATTACAATCTTTAAGTTAAACCTTGGAATGGTGAAAATGAGTTCCAGATGAAGCGTTTGCTTCTACAGTGTTGCTGGTTGGGCCATCTGCAGTTTTCACTCCCAGTTGAGAAGCAATGCTGTGATTTAACTGTTGAACTTCATTCTATTTTTATTCCATGTCTAACTCTCTGCCTCTGTGCCCTCTCTTTAGGTGATGACTGTGGCGTAGCGATGCATGTTCCCTGGCGGACTTTAACTCTCGTCTCCACTTGGTGACAGGACCATGGACTTTTAATTTGTCACCACCCAATTATTCTACTTCCCACACACACTCTCCGATACCGTTAGCCATGCCAGATACAGCACAATAACGAGTAGTACCGGGGGTTGGGGAGGGAGGGGAGGGGGGGGAGAAACTGTAGTTTTTCTAATCTCCCATCAGAAGACTGCCACATTTTGTGCGAGCATGAGAAACTGAGCAGACGCTACAAACACAAGCGAGACTGAAGGAGCCGAAGTTGCCTGACAGGAAAGAGGAGCCATCCTCTCAGCAGGTTGGCAGCGCCTGAGGCAGCCAGGCCCCGAGGATGACGAGCCTGTTCAGGCGCAGCAGCAGCAATGGAGGCTCCAGAAGCAGCGGGAGTGGGGGCGGGGGCGGCGGCGCCGGCGGACAGGGGCAGCTCAACAACAGCAGGCCCAACCGGCAGGTCCGACGCCTGGAGTTCAACCAGGCCATGGAGGACTTCAAGACCATGTTCCCCACCATGGACTACGAGGTGATTGAGTGCGTGCTGCGCTCCAACAACGGCGCCGTGGACGCCACCATCGACCAGCTGCTCCAGATGAGCATTGACGGACAGGGCACCGACGACAGCTCGGACTCGGATGACAGCATCCCGCCAGAGGTCAGTGGAGAAGGTCGAAGGGCGCAACATATCATACGTGTTGTTATTGTTTTAAGTAATGACATTGCTTTAGATATGTATTCAGATCCTTCAACAACGCTCAAGTTATTTGTTCCCAAATGATTCTTGCAGCACCTTTTTTTTTTTTTTTTTTTTTTTTTTAAATCTTTTTTTAGATTTCTCCTGGCAGGTTCTTGTAAAGTCCCCTATGTTAGACACGCAGACTTTGTCCGATCCCTTCAGAAATGCTGTAATGAGGTCAGAGCTTGACTAACGACTCCTGGAATTTCAGACAATCTTTCCCAGAATCTATTCGCATCTTTTCTCTGTGGCATGTTCAAGGTTGTAGTTTTTACAACTTCCCACAATTGCTGTACGGTTACTCTTATTTCCTCCCACAATCCAAAGACGTGCTTGTTACGATAACTGGTTGTAGGCGCGAGTGTGTGGCGTTTGTTTTTGTCTCAGTGTTGGCCCTGTGACAGCCCGGTGACCTGTTCACGGCGTGCCAAAGGTTCGCTTGGATAGCTACCCTCACTTGTAAAGAGGGAAAGCTTCTGTCCTCTCCGCTGCTACACATCCATAATGTGCACTCGTCTTCGCAAAGGAACCCGGGAACTCACTCATAAGACCCTTCATCGCTCTGATCTACACCTCAGGAGGCTGGAGGAGAACAGTACTCGCTCTAAACCTTAAAGTTTTCTCGTATCCTTGTTCAGATCCACGCCTTTGCATAATCTCACCAGTCCATGCACGATTCGGTAACCTTTTCTAATTGTGTTTCATCCGTGAGATCCTGTATAGATTAGTGTATCCCTTTCCTAATTACGTCCACTAATTGAATTAGGCTGAGGTCAACCAATCGGTGTATTGAAAAATCTCAAGGACCATTGATCAAAGCGGAAGGTGGAAAAGCTCAGTTGTAAGATTCATGACAAAAAGTCAATATTCTCCTCGGAATGAGATCTGTGTACGAGTTCATGCGTTCATTTCATACATCGAACACTCTTCAGGCTGGTTGGTTCAGAAAGAAGGTTCTGAACAAACACAAATCATTTTTATCACTGGCTAAATTTCCACTCTGTCAATGTGGAATGTTTTGTGTTGCCAGATGGTATTTGATTCGAAATATAATCAAATATTCTAAATTTGAACAGGTCTCTAAACTCTCCGACCAGGTCTGAAACTGTTCGATTTGTTCTCATTTCCATTGGTCCCAGTATACATGTAAACAAGAGGCGGCTGCGTGCAACCAGCTGTTTTTACCCCTTTGCTCCTGCGTCTCGTGCGTCATCCATGACAAGTGTAACTCGTCACTCTGCTGGCTCTAATCCGTCACAGGACATTGACCTGGAGCTCCACGGCCAGTGAGAGGTGCTGCTGACCCAGTCGCTCATTGATTCTGACTTTAAGCTCAACTTTGATCGCAAGCTCCACTTTAAACCGTAATGTTTTTTCCTATAATCCTTTTTCCATCACCGCTCATGAACCCCCCCCCCCCCCCCCCAATAAAAAAAACTCTTGAAGGATGCATTTCATTCCATGTTAGGATTGACAAATACACCAGAAGGGAAGCCTGTGAATATGTCTGAATTTCAGAAGTGATGAAATGGAAACCCAAAAGATTGGAGATGTGTTTGTCTCCACATATCTAACTGAAGGAGCTGGGAGGATGTCAGCTCTGAGTGGAGCTCTACACAGCTGCAACTTACAGCCTTGGAACCACAGTCAATAAAACAAAGAAGATATCCAACAAGAGTGTATTTTTTAAACATTTGAGAGCTGACTGCTATTTCAATCCAATGACGAATATGTGTTCGGAAACATTTAATAAAATCAACTCTCTTTTTTTTCTTTTTCCCTCTCTCTAGATTCTGGAGCGAACTCTGGAACCGGACAGCTCTGATGAAGAGCCACCACCAGTTTACTCTCCGCCAACATATGACATGCACATTTATGACAGAAAATACCCAGAAGCCCCACCAACGCCTCCACCACGGCGAGTAAAAACTTTGATCAGACAAGGCTGTTTGTGGGAATATATCCTGATTTTTTTTTTTTAAATTTTTACATAGTAGTGGAAGCTTTCCATGTGACAGGAATCAAATCGGTGAATCAAACTTTCGTTCTAAGGATAATCAGACAACAGATCTGGCCAGATGAGAGTAAAGTTGCTGGATGTCTGTGCTCCAGTGTAGCCGCTTATCACGTCCTCCGTAACACACTGGACTGTTTGTCTTACGGCACCCTCTCCAAGCCCGGTTTACACAACAAGGTTTCAAGTGAAACTGCATAATTTTTTTTTTCTATTCCTTTCAGAAATGTTTGTATGGCAACGTTTTAAAAGCTGTCAGTTTACAAGGATCCGACAGACAGGCTGAAAATGATGTCGTTTTCCTGTACGGCCACGGGGGTGCTGTTTTTAATATAATAAAACTGCCAATGTTTGCATGCCGAGCGCAGTAAAAATGTTCGATTTTCATTTGAAAGCGTTGTCGTGTGAATGTGGCCTTGGCACCCGCTGCACACACCAGAAATGATAGTCGTCATGTTTTAAAGTGAAGCCTGGAACCGATCGGGCAGTGCGTCACTGGAGCCTGATTGAAGCACTTAAATAACCACAAAGCATGAATCACTCCCAAGGTGAACATAATAAGCACCAAAATGCTCAAAACAACTTGAGTTACTTAATTTGAAGGCTTCTAAAATGATACAGGAAGTGGAGGCGTTTGGTAAAGCAGCTGTGGAACTTTGATCACCTCGCCAAACACATTTGCATATATTAAAGTGGACACTTGCAGTCTGGCGGGATTGCGTTTCCTTCTTCTTCCAGCAACACTTGCTGTCATCTTGACAGGGTTTACTCATTGTTTATGCTTGGCTGAACTTTTACTCATTCGTACTGAAGAAGAAGAAGAAGTGGATGTAACCTGAACCCTAACCCAGCTGCACTGACCAACTGGGCTCATTTATGCGTCTACATACAAATGAGGCAGTGCAGCTCATTTACAATGTGCCAATTTTTGTCCCTGTCATTATGGGCAGATGTTTTCTGTCTCTGGGCCTCACACATAATTTTTTTTTATTATAAGCGAGCAGTAATCGGAGGCATTTCAGACGTAGTGGATAACTCCACGGCTTCGCTCACATCTCTCTGTCTTGTGTTGGTTTCCTCCAGGTTTGAAGCCCAGCCACCTCCAGGTCACCAGCAAGTCCAAAGCTACAGAAACTGGAACCCACCTCTGCTCGGGAATCTGCCCGACGACTTTCTGCGGATCCTGCCACAACAGCTCGACAGCATCAAGGTGAAAATGTTTGGTGGTTATAATCCCATCACGACTCTGTACGCAATCCTGGTGGAAGCGCCTCCAGGCCGTCTGAAGATATTTGTTCAGGAACCGTTGTTGGACCACCGGTTGGCCTTCTCAGTGAATACAGGAAATTTTGTTTAATTGTAATTCTTGATGTTTTGCATCAGAGGTGTCGAACACAAATCAGTTCAGGGCCACATGCAGCCCAATTTCCTCTTCAGTGGGTCAGACCGCTACAATATCACCACAATGACTTTTAAATTCAATCTTTCAAGTTTTTCTTTGTTGTGGTACGATAGGTGATGGAAATGGCAGTTTTTTTTTTTTTTTACCACTATCGCAACATAAAGCCAATTTGAATGATGCCTTCTTGGGGAAAAATATTATGAAAATCCCCCCCACCCCCAAAAAAAAAAAAAAAACCCTCTTCTACAACTGTTGCATTTTGCATGTTTTTACAAACTCACCCTGACGGCATGGCAAACGCTAGTTTGCCATCTTTCATGGAAGCTTCACCAATATCTCCGCTCAGGTCTCGGTGTTTTGTTGTGTCTGCTACTCTCAACAATACATTTTTTTCTAAATCAATATTTTCCTTTACAATTTGTGTGGTTGGTTTGGCGGCCAGATGGAGCCTCTGGTGGGTTGGGTTTTTTTTGTCCACGGGCCTTATGTGTGACAGCGCTGCTTTACATTATACTACAGTTTGAGTGCAGATGGCTCTTACTGGTCTCTCTTGCGTGACACGACATTTAACGGTACTACATGTTTGGTATATCAGGGTCACGTTTAAGTGATTTCACTGAGCTGCAGCGGTTCACAGAAGAGTATTTGTTGCGTAATCACATGGCGCCAAGTAACCTCTTCTCTTTGTCCCTGCAGAGTTCTCAGAGCAGTCTATCTCAGCCTTCATCCTCCTCCTCCTCATCCGTCTCTTCAATAAGCCAGTGGACAGCTCAGTCTGGTTCTGGCCCAGGAGCCGCGGGCACCGCCGGAGCTCCGGGTTTGACCGCGGCAGCCACAGAGCAGGACAAGAAGCTGAAGCAGTATCTGGAGGACGAGCGCATCGCTCTTTTCCTGCAGAACGAGGAGTTCATGAGAGAGCTGCAGCGCAACCGCGAGTTCCTCATCGCCTTGGAAAGAGGTATGAACCCAACCGTGCTCCTCCAGCTGCATCCCAATGCACACAGGATATTAGTTACCCTAAAAGTGGCCGTGTAAAAACACTTACCCCTGGAATCCACCGGGTCGGGTGACGCTGCGCGACAATACTTCACACGCTGCTCCATTCCATTCTTCTAAAAATATACCTCTATTTTTAAAGGACTCATGAAGACTAACAGTTGTAGATCATGTGAAATATATTCACAATAAGTTGGTTTTACAGTTTGCCTGTGATCACAGTGAAAGAAGCATAGAGATTAGGAAATCACAGTCGCTTAACGTATTAAAATTCAAAAAGTATTGCCCAAGAAAAACTCATCGTTTTAGCATTTTGGTTTCTGAAAACATTTTGCATTGACACGGCAACATTTTGAAAACGATGTCGGTTTACATGGAAATATGTCAGAACGCCTGCAGAGAACAATAGACTATAAATAATAACAATGGCGAGTATGGAGACGGAGTCCCAGTGTTTTCAGCGGCCCAGACCACCATTGTCACGTAAACGGACCCTCAGAACGCAGCAGAGGTTTTCTGTCTTCGCTTGAAAACGTTGCATCAACGGAACCTTAGACAAATAGTCTGATGCTTTTAGCGACACTTGCTGTTGTATTCCGTGGGCTTCGCAATATTAAGTAAACATGTAATATGTGATCCATTTTCTCAAGTATTAGGATACTTTACAATACAAACACTTATGTAGATGAAGTTACTGTCTTCGTAATCTCAGTTTTGCTCTCATTAATTGCAGGGTGCTTTCTCTTTCCGCTGAGTCAGCCCAGCTTCGACAATTCCCATCAGAAATGAAGCCGTTTATTATTTTAATCCCTCATTTTCCCTTGATGTTTGTTCTTCCGACTTCTGCCCTGCAGACTCTGACCAGACGTTAAATTATTATATCAAATAAACCCTTTAATGGCAAAGTTACTGGAAAAATTGTGATTAAATGCATCTTTATGAACGTTCAGTAAATGGAAACGTTGCCATCATTGCACAGGTTTATCGTGATAGTAGTAATACATTTGCAGCAACCGTACATCAAACTAATGATGTGATGTTGTAAAATTACTTCTTTTTTGTTTGTATTGTAGAGGAATGATCCTTTTTTTCTCAGCCTCACTTGGCTCTGCTCCATAAGCCCTCCTGGTGAGATTTGAAGCCCTGCAGTGGACATTATAGATGTGCCAGATCCCCCGGTGGGATCCAGGGGTCACGTCTGAGTAGGTCAGATGCTTCACGGGGCAATATTGAAGAGCTTTCAGAGCCTTTGAAGGTTGCTGTCATAAAGCTCCCTGTGGAGATATTCACCTCTCGCCGCGCAGCTGGTTTCTCCATGTTTCTACATTCGCAGTCGCTCCTTAAACCGTTCAGATCAGTGGCGCTAAATATGTGTGCTTCTTGATTCAAAGTGATCATGTCTGATCAACTTCCTGTTGCAATTTGAAAAAGCTTTTGTCTCCAAGCTTTTCGTACACAAGTTTAGTCAGCTTCAGTATCTTCATGGCATTTTTTTTTTTTGTTTGCTTGTTTGTTGATGATCTGAAGGAAATCCACGAGTCCAAACCATAATATGAGCACTTGGATAAAAATGTTGTCTTGTGTTATGGAGGAGTCACTGAAAACTTGTACCAGTAGCTACCAGTCGGGATGCATATTAGTAATATTTTGGTACAAATGCACTATTTTCACAAAATATCACAATGGAACTCCACAGGCAAAGATTTAAAGCCTTTTTTTTTTTTTTTTTTTTTTTTTTTACTTTTTCTGGATTCTACAGTCTGAGGCCCACTTTACAAGTGAAAATGGAAAACTTTCGTTGCATTCTGTGTGTCCGTTTACATGACAACGACGCTCTGAGCCACTGAAAACGCAGCTTTTTGAAAATGGCTGCCAAGGTGGAACTTTTTGAGAACGCTCAATCTCCGTCTTTGTGGAAACGGGTGAAAGTGCGCCTTTTCTGGAACGCTGCTACTGCGACAAGTTCAGCAATGTTTACCTTCAGCGTGTCACGACTTGGTAGTTTTATTGCTGAGTCATCTGTAATAACAATCCAACTTGGTCGTCTGTCCACGCGAATGTCCTGGTGCTCGCCATTGGTAATGTCAGTGAGTATTGTTCTCCGTTCATGGGTGTGTGGTCTCATCGCAAAATCAACCAACAGTGCCAACATGAAAACTACATCGTTTTCAGCATTTATCCCCATTTCTGAAATGAAAACGAAGCATTTTCGCTTGAAACGTTGTCGAGTAAGCGGGGCCTTATGCTTGTCTCTTTTGGAATTACTTTTGTCTGAATAATGAAAGTTCCCTGCCAATGCCATGAACACTAAAAAGGAACTGCAAGAATGTGGAAAGTGAATTGATTGCAGGAGCGGGACAGGGTTTGTCCTCCCATCAGGTACTGCCTGGTTGCACTCACCTTGGGCCCGGGGTAATTTCCCGTCGGAGGCAGAAGTGGACATTACTAAATACATTTTCCCAGTGGCCGTTGACTTCATATCCTGAAAACACATCCTGCACTGTGCGCTAATTGGAGCTTCCAGTCCACAAATGATCTTGATGCAGAGATGCACCAGCTCTGTAATTGAAAGTCAAACTGTTATCGGCTCTGCTGTTTATCCTTTCTATTAGAGTCCACCTTTCTTTACTTGGACAAAATGAATTCCAGATGTCTCCATTTGCCAGTCTTGCATCCACAAACTTAAGAGTCCAGGCACCTGCTTTCATTCTTTACTGTTTCTATTCAGATGTACTACTGAACCACACTCCTGGTTTCTCACTTTGAATACATTCTGCACAGGATTTTTGAGGGGGGGAAACAAATGACTCTTTTGGGCCGGGCTGTGCACCCGAAGCTTTAAACTGTATTCCTCTCTCAGCAGAAGGTGGCCCCAGGTGAAGTGGTGTGGCTTTAAGCAGCTGGGTCATTGCGCCATTACTCCAGAGCTCATCACATCCTGCTCATAACATCTGCTCTCTGTTTTTAGATCGCTTGAAGTATGAATCAAAGAAATCAAAGTCCAATCATTCATCTAGCATGGAGAGTTCCACAGGTAGATATCAGTCATCCTCTGCCGAGCTGTGTGTGTGTGTGCGTATATGTGTGTGCGCTTCCACTGTGTTGACTGTTAGTGGTGACTGTGGATGTGTTAGCCGGTGTGAGTGTACAGTGTGTGTCTGTGTGCAGGGGAGCAGTACTCGTCGGCCGCCATGGAGGCCGCCTCCGATGACGCCCTCTTCAGAGACAAGCTCAAACACATGGGGAAGTGTAAGTCTCGCTCCATTCATGTAAAAGCGGGTATTTCTTTTCGCCAATGCTGGTTGTTGCCTCGTCACGCTCACCGGCTCGTGCATGTTCTCTCCTGCAGCAACGAGGAAGAAGCTGTTTGAAATCGCCAGGACGTTCTCAGAAAAGACGAAGAGGAGAAAGTCTAAAAGAAGGACGCTCCTCAAGCACCACTCGTATCCTTTCCCGTTTTATTGTGATGTAGTAGGAAGTAAACTGGCTTTGGGAAATATCCAGTGCTGCTGCTCCACGGCTGTTGAATGTGCTTCGGGGTCGGTCGTGTCATGAGTATATTGTAGAATACACACAGAGACAGTCACGTCGAGCTCACCTCATTTAATCTGGTTTATTAGAAATCAGCTACAGACCTATCAGAACTAATTATTTGAAACATATTTATTCATTTTTAAATTTGTTTACATGATTTATGTATATTTCCTAATTTGAGTTTCACAATTGAAAAATAAATACATATTAGAATATGTTTTATATTATATTATATTATATTATATTATATTATATTATATTATATTATGTTATATTATATTATATTATTATGTACATTCAAATATGAATTATGGAATAAGATTTGGATAGAGTTTAAAAAGTATTTTTTAAATAAAAAAATGTTGATGACTTCACCAACCCACCTTTTATTTAAGATGAATGTGAAAGACTTTTTCAAAAATATACTATTCTGCTTTTGTTTACTTTCCAATTTAACTTTGGGTGTGTTAACGACAGTTAATACAGATCCAAATCTTCTCTCATGTATTGTTTCTCCATTTCATGTTCACACCTAATATTTCTACAATGCTACAACTATCGGAGCGTCCCGTTTCTATGACGACACATAAAACATCGTGTTTACGTAGCGTTGACTTGTTTACTTTCGGAGCTACTTTGTTCACGTTCTCTGTCGTTTTCTCCTGTTTTATTAACACTTCAACAGTTTCCTCACTCATTATTTCCACCTGTTATTTGATGACGTTACTCAGAAGGACCCTTTAATGTTTGGTTTAATAAACACAGCTGATCCATCTCTAAAGGATGATTTATGAAATGATCAATAAGGCATTAATTCTGGGTTCGCCTGCAAATATTTTCATTTTCTCACACAATTTTTGATCATATGTGACATTCTTAGAAAGGGCTAAAATGACACCGATCTGAGCACTTTTAGTATATTGTGATACGTAGTGCTGTAGTATTGTTTCAATACCACATGTGTATCGCACATGGAAGTAGGTCGCCTCAAAACAGCAGGTGAGGGAATTGCCCTTGCTATCGTCTTTTTATTGACGTGTACGATTCTCTGACATTAAATGACTGAAGAGGATACAGTGAATGTTTTCGAGCTGACAGTAAACACGTGTTAAAAGATCTCATAAAGCCGGACGAGCTTAAACAACAACTTTGAAGTTTACGACCCGCACTGTTGTTGCTGCCATTCTGAGAGAAATGGGCTTAAACATTAACCGAAGTGTGCGTCTGTCCTGATTTTCTCCCTGCTGCCAACACGACACTTCGCTCTGCACATGTGTTTTGCTCTCAACACATTTGAATCTGTGGCACATAGCAACAGTTTGTTTCATACATCCTGAAATCAGGGGTTTTGAGAAGTGTGATTTCTTGAATAAACATATTTTGGAGCTTTGAGGGAATGAAGGAACAGGATTTGATTTCCTTAAGTAAACTGCTCTCCAGACTGGGCACAGCCAACTCCACAGCCAACCTCCTGGATGATGTAGAAGGAAACCCCTGTGGTAAGAAAAACATGTCGTGTTGTTCGAGTAACAGAGCAGCGGGGGAGTTCAATGAGATCGCAGAAGGTCTTGCGTCTCATCGTTTGAAAAACAATAATCAGCGGTGAGCACGCTCGCCTCATAGCGAGAAGGTCATGGAAACTTGAGCTTTAGGTTGTCCCAATTTCCTGCCACAGTCCAAAAACATGCATTTTAGGCTAAATGGTGACTTTAAATTGTGTGAATTTGAGTGTGTGTGATTCCTGTTTGTCCTGTAATAGACTGCTGCCGGTAATTTCCTTTCTGGCTTAGAAAATCCTATCGCATATTTCAGTGGCTTCTGTCAGCGGAAGGCACAGGCCTGGGATTGCAGCACTGCTTGGTTCAGACCGTTTACTCAGCTGATGTCAGCTTAACGAAATAATCCGTCGCAGATACCGCGGCAGCTGAAAGGTGATTGAAGCTGGTGTCAAGTTACGGGGACGCGATGCGAAAGAGTTGAGCCATCTTCTGTACTACTTCATACATTGTCGTGCTGCAGGGTGCCGGAGACAATTCTTCACAACAGCCACCCAGACGGGTCACCAGTCAATTAAAGATCACCAATTGAAATCACATATATGGATTCTGGGATTAAACCAGATTAGCCAAACCATCCATATGAAGATGTTGTCTTTAGAGCAAGCATTTTGAGTCGGTCAGACTGGTGAAGTGTTGCCAAAATGACCTTTAGATTCAAACATAACAGTTTACAGGAGACTTGACCTTCACTGAGACGCTTTTTGGAGGATCAGCATGAAATAAATGAAGGTTTTGATACGTTTGTCTTTGTGTATCCAGAAGATAACGGCCAGCCAAGACGGGCAAACACTCAGGAAGAGACAGAACAACGCAGTGAGCCTATATCATGGTAAGACGCTCCTTCGCCCTGCACGCTGACCTTCAAGCAATCCAGCACACAAACGACCAATCGCCCCGATCTTCCCTCTGCTTCAGAAGGTTATATTGTGTCATGGTCAGACTTTATTAACGTCTGAGCCGCACGTGAGGTACGACTTGAGACTTTGTACGGCACAAGAATAAGATTAGAAAGTCCTAGCCTGAGTTTGTGCCCTGAAGCGCTGATAAAGCATAGGAGCCAGATGCACCAAGCAGCTGGATGACGGCCTCAGTGGGGCTGATGTGATTAGTTCTCCTTGTGACGTGTCCTCCCTCGGGGGAAGACAAATATGTGGACATGAGGTGGGGTACCTTGGCGAGCTCGAGACACAAATATTGTTTGGGTCGTTTTACAGGAAGTTGTGAGACAATAGGTTATGTAAGAAAGTCAAAAGTGCTAAAAAATCGAGAAGAAGAAAGGGAAAAGGTCGATGCCTCTGGTTCGCTACACCCAAACCTGCAGGTTGGTTTTTTTTTTTTTTCGAGGCAGTTTGATGCTGGCAATAAGTCCTTTTCTTGTTTCCACCCCGCATTAATCGATCACCAACTTGTGGCCTGGCGTGCAAAGTGACAACTTTGTCTTCAGCATTTCTGTGTATGCAGACGTCTTTTTAAAACTGTAAATGGGAAAGTACTCTGAATCGCCTGAAATGTGCCGACACAAACTATGTGTGACTTTCCTTCAGTAAATCCATATTGCATGTTCAGCAATCGCTGTTTTCTACTACTTAAAAATTCCTGATCTTTCTTTTGGACATAAAGCTTGTAAATAAGGCACCAGCAGTCTTTGCATTCATTTATTTTGGGGAATGAAAACCAACATCCAACACTCTTTTCTTCATTTCAGATCCCACTGTGCTGCATCATATCACTGACACATGTCCCCCCCCTCCCCACCCGGACTCGTCTCACCTGACTCCTGAGCAGTGAGACACCCCCCCCCCCCCCCCCCACACCACTACTGTCTCCAAGAGGACCAGGACTGTTCCCACTGGGCTGACCGTCTGTAAAGGCCTCACCTCTGTATTATAACACTTTGTTGATATATCATTTTAAATGTAAAGGAAAACGCTTTAGTCCTTCCAGTAGATCAGCTTCCTTAAATCCACGGAGAGGAACACTAGCGTAGAGACCACCCCCCCCCCCAACACGAGCCCTTGTTACCCCTCCAGTTTGTGTACAGTAGCAGACTGTGTTTCTGAACGGACTCCCTCAGGCTGGGCATTTCAAATCCAAAGTGTGCATATGCCCCTTTATACACTAAAACATGTAGAGCTTTTTTTACCATGTTTTTCTTAATCGGATTGTAATATTTTGCTGTTGTTGAATGTCAGAACCGTATTTCCTACACGTCTGAATATTGTGGCCATCGACCTGTGGCTGCCCACGTGTCCACGCTCGTCCATCGCCATAACAACCGCCGGGTCTCTTTCTTTTTTTTTCCTTCTTCTTTCTTTCTTTTTTTTTTTTTTAAACCACAAAGACCGTGTTGGGAGCAGGTTTCTACTTTGTTCTGTTCGGCGAGGTGAAAACATTCCGGTGCGTTTTAGGATTTATTGAAGCAGCACTAAAATCATGTTGTCTCCCAGAATTAATAATTGAAATGTGAGTGTCGTCCATTTGTGTAAAGCCGAGATAAACTCAACGTTGTTGTCTGCAAATGCTCATTGTAGGGTTTACTACATTGACGATGTCGACGTCAGCGGGTTTGTTGGGATGCTTCGTTTAAGTTAACTGGAAAATTATGTTATTATGTTGACCTTATTGTTTAAACGTCTTCAATCAGTTTTGGCTTATAGCTTGAAAAGAAATCATGATTTTGAACTAAACTATGACCTTTGTCCAAACAAAGTAAATTCTGTGCGTTATACCAGCTAAAACATTGTTTTTGTTTGTAGACCCACCCAGGTAGGTTTGATGTTTGGACAGACCAAGTAGAATTTGTGGCTGAACCTGAAGAAACTTCAGAATTTTGGCCAAAGCAAAAAACTAAGAAATGACAGTTCCAGCCTCAGCAAACTGTGACTATGAAACTAATTGGCTCGATTCATGGGTGTAGAACTCAGTTTTGTTTTCTTAAATGTTAACATTCAGTGAGTTCGACACGGTTCTACGACTTTACATGAGCTCATTGGTATTACTTCTTTTAAAACCTCTGCTTTATTTTTAATTTGACTGCTACAGTTGGTCACTATTGTTTGTGATTCATAGCAGATTTGCAGGGTATTAAGCTCGGCTGGCCTTGGGTCCATTTTGGTAGAATCCTCTTTTCCCATAACTGCGAGGAAATGACTTTTAATCCAGTGGGATTGTTGGATTTTTCTGTTTCGGGGGACCGAAAAACGACAGTCAGATTCAGATTTATTGTTTTGTTTAGGCTTTTTTTTTTTTTTTACATTTAGAATAAATGCAAAAGGATTTTGGAGAACTCACCAGGTGATGTCTATTAGCTGGAGTACCGGCCAGAAATGTTTCATCACAGGAAATATTGGCCTATAAGAGCCTCTTGTCAGAAATCAATAAGATGAGAATGAAAAAGCTTTTGTTTGTATTGATTAGATGGAGTAGAAAGCATTTTTCCATTGACCTCATGTTTGAATGGAAAAGTAAAGGTTCATATATATTTAAGTAGATCAACTGATTTTTTTTTGAACCCGTGTAAAAAAAAAAAAAAAAAAAAAAAAGAAAGTATGAAACGTGACTATCTTGTGTCATTTGTTCGACTCTGTCGTCTTTATAGACGGACACAGTTTCCACCAATTCCCAGGAATTCTAAAGGAACCCATTAACGTCCTTTCTTTGGCCCGTGACTGTGAGCGCCGGTGTTGTGGGAAGCGTCGGCAGGTTCTCCACTCTCATTATTGTTCCGTGTGTGTTTTTGCTGGTGGATCATGAGACTCTCCAGCCCTCCCCGAAAAACTAAGGAATTCTTTCAGATTGCTTCCAGATGTCAGGAGCTACCTCCTCCCACCTTGTGTGTGGTTTTTTTTTGGTTTGTTTAGTTTTTTTCACATCGTGTCACGTTGGTTAGGATTCGCTCGTTTCTCACCTCGCCTTACCGAACCAAACCGAAACCTGCTTCCTGAAAGACTCTGCTAAATATTCTGCCAGGTTTCCACAGCTCGTGCACAAACCCCCCCCCCAAAAAGAGAAAAAAAAGACGATTCTTTTGCCAGACGTTACGGAAACGAGATTTGTAAGTACTCCGCCATATCTTTGAGGAAACCCTGTCCTTGTTATTTTGCCTCAATTTGAAAGAGAAAAGGTTCTAGATGCCAGTATTACTGCTGCAAACCTCAACGACAAGGTGACGAGCATGAAGCTGATGGGCGCAATGGAAAAACTATTAAAAAAAAAAAAAAATTTCGTGAGGTTTACGGCCTCCTCTTTATGTTTTCGTTTGTGTGTGTAGATGTGAAAGTAGCATGGAAAAAAAAAAAAGCAAAAAGAAAGCTTGATGTGACAAGGAGAGGAACACAAAAAAAAAAATGTGTGTTGTGTTTATTAGAAAGTTTACAAAGCGAGGCCTGATCCGAAGCTTGGGACGAACAAAATGATTTACTTTACAGCTGATAAAAGCGACTTTTTTTTTTGTTATGTGCATAAAGGAGCACTAAAAATTGTCCCCGTATGAACCTTCTTGGATTGTATTTATTTTGGTGTTATCATTCCCCATCGATTAAAATGCTTCCACATGCAGTTTGATTATTTAGAGTGACGAATGCAAATGTTTCCTGCACAAACATTCATTTTACAACTTCATTTATCCACCGTTATTCAGTGACACTAACTCCACTTTTATTGACTTGCATTACAAGCACTAATTTTTACAGTAAAAATGGCCAATAAAGCTTCAAAGCACCTCTGGTCATCATTTCCTGATGAGAAACTGAGAAAGTTATTGATGTGAGTCACAGGAAGCTGGGCGGATCCTTGACCTCCTACCTACTTCCTAATCACTGATTGTTTCAGCTCCAGAACAACATTAAAATACTGTATGGTGGTGTTTGTGGAAATCTCGGGATCTGCCTCCAGAGTTGTTTCTGTTTGCACTGTTTTGACTCAATTTCAAACCACAAATACCACAACGTTAGGTTTTTTTTGATTATGTTGAAAACTGTCATTTGTAACAAAGTAGAGGTTTGTCAAGCTCAATTTAAAAAAGAATCTTCTGGATCATGTTGGGAAAGGGTTCACTCTGAATAGCTGGATTTCTTCCCAGTGTCTTTTTTCTTTTTAATACTCTGAGAACCAAACATGTTTGTGCTGTTCGTCATCCTCCAGGGATTCACTGTGAGTAATTATGAGCTGATTCAACATATATTTGGACTCATGACTCCATGTGAAGTACAGACACGAGTTAGTCATCGTGAGGAGGGTGGGGGCGGGTGGCCAAATAAAAACATCAGAATGTAGTAGAAATTCACTACTTTGTGAACAGTTAAACATGTGGATTTAATCCCCCTTGGGGAAATTTCTTAAGCTCCTTTATGATATTTTAGTTTTAAATTGTATCAAATGGAAGATCAGCGCTGCATCAGGACTTAAAATTCTAACTGAATGTGGAATGAATTTGTCGAGACGGCAGCATATGAAATCTACCAAATTTTGTTGAGCATGATGGAAAAGTCACTCTGGCCTCAGATAGCATTAGTTCTGATTTAGATTCAAAGAACCAGCAGTCTGTTTTCTATTGGTTCTCATTTTCATATGATAACTGGCTCAGAGGAGACCTACAAACTTCTGTAGATGCAACATTAAACTGTTGCCCACAGACGATGGTTTCCTAAAATGTTCATGAACCAATGTAGTGATTTCCGTGAATAAATCTGTTTTTATTACAGAGCTGAATGAAATTAGTGGTTTCAGCTTGATCATTTACTCACAGACTTTTGAATGACTTTAAGACCATAACAGGTGAGATTCCACAGTGTTTTGCAAATTAAGTATTACAAAGTTTGTCCTCGAGTTGAAAAAGTCTTCTTATCTTGAGTCAGATGTTTTTTAATGTTTTCAGACGAGTAATATTTTGTTCACATTCCCTCTCAACGCAAAAATCCTTTACTTTTGCTCTCACGTACACATCGATGCAAAATACAATTGCAACAACTTGGGAAGCTCAACATCTTAAATTAAGTTTGTCTAAAACATTCGTTTAATGAATTTGAATATCTTCATGTGCTATTTTGGAATCGAAGTGTTGTTGCACTGCCCTTTTATACCAGCAGGGAGCGGTAATGCATCGTATCTTCGTTTGTCACCCCAAGGAAGAAAAAGATGGAAAAAAAGAATACACAGTAGAAGGGGGCGGTCCTCACAGTTTTGCCATGACAACGGTGCTGACGTTTCTTAAGCCCCTCCCCCTGTGACACGCCCCGCCCTCTTCAGATCAAAATAGCTTCATGCCATCCGGTCAGCAGCCATTGTACCAACAGACTACGTGGATATACCAAAACTCAATTCTCGGTTAAAACTGATTTAATAGCCGAAGAGTATCTGCACTCGACCGCACAGACGTCACATTTATTCAGTTAATACATTTGACTGTCTGAGAAGCGAAGGAAAGAGACTTTTGAAAGATTTTCTGCCGGGGACGTTGAGGCTCGGCGGAGGGATTTCAACAGACTACTGCACACGTCTGAAAGGGGAAAAAAGGCGCCGCGTCGACCTGCAAGACAACTGCAACATTTCTTTTTGCCTCGCTGACTTTTCTCCTAGGTCTTTGCTCTTATTTAGATGGCAAGCTTCCCAGACTCTGTCAACGAAAATGATATAGGTAAGTCACATTTTTTTTTTAAAAGAAGAAGAAAACAACAATAGCCACGCGTATGTTTTCAGTTGAGGGCAGGTTCCAGAGGCGCGGCGTGAGCCCGATAACCGGGGAGGAAAAAAAAAAAGAAAACACTGCTAGGAATTGCATTTCACAGCGGGGAATATATTTAGTTATGTTTTTTTATTTTAAAGATTGAGACACGCTGCAAATATCCTCTTTTGTAGCGGTGTAAATAAGCAAGAATGCACGGGCTCGTCGTCTGCGTAAAGGATGCCACACAGCTGGCGTGACGAGGTGTAGGTATTAAATGTCAACATTGAGATTAATTAACACGTAATCTTTATTTGACGATGTTTTACCACTCGACTTTCTTTTTTTTTCTACGCGAATGTCTGTATTTTGAGCGTTCGTCCCTCGGCGACTCGAACCGACGCCTCCCTCCCCCACAGCGGTGACTCATCGTACGTGCACGTCCGCACGGCTTTACGCCACCTCTCCGCCGTGTGGAGGAGAAGGCGCTCGCGCTAGCCTGGCATGCTTTGTGCAATTATAGCGAAGATCAATTGAGTTTGAGAAATTTTGGGGGGTTTATTTACATTACGTCAGATGAGGGTTTTGCAGTAACGTGAGACACTCTGCCCGTTTTGCATCCCTACAGATGCGATTTTCAGAATCTGGTCCATCTTCCACGATGGACCAGATCCATCGGTCATGGATCCATGGACCCTGGATCCATGCAGTTAACGATCGGTACATAGAGATTGCAACGCATTGCGGGGGACAAGCTCTGGCCACCAATTCCTCTCGAATGGTTTTGGGCTGTGGGATTTAATCATGCATAGGGAGAACATGCAAACTCTACAAAGAAAGCCGTAACCACCACACCTCCGTGCAGCTGGATGAGGCAGTTGTCCTTTATGAGCTACTGACAGATGTGAGGTGTGTTAACACAAACTCCAGGAGTTGCCTCAGATGTTACTACTACATTTATCATGCATTAACTTCCTCAATTCAGTTTACTGTCACAATTAACTAACCCTAACTCTCACGTGTTGGTAGATTGTCTCCAGCAAACGGTTTGTCGTGTATCTACAGTCTATGCAGTTCTGAAATCTGGAGCAAAGGTTACTGTTTGAACTGGATTTCCTTTACCGTTGTACTTGAGGATGAGTGAAGCTCCAAACACTAGTAGCATGGCGCTGTCGTCCATCCACTGTTGAAGCGCTTCACCCATTTCTCCAGTGAACTTCTCCACCCACTGTATTTGTACATGTGGTTTGTTCAGCACAGGTAGCCAATCACGTGCCTGTGTCGAGGCCAAGCCTCCTGGTCTGTTGTGGAGGAGGTTACTTGAGGATAGTTAAAGATTCTCTGAGTCGTGGGCAATAAATACGAGAGTTGTAACTGGTCACACTTCTAATGGCCCATTTGTGGTTGTTGCTGTTTTTTTTGTTTTTCTAGGTAAGGCTAAGTTCATCGGTGAACTCCTGGTGCCTGTTGCTCCCTTCGACCAGAAGTCCGGGCGCGAGGCTTGGACTGTCGCCTTTGCTCCAGATGGTTCCTACTTCGCTTGGTCTCAGGGGCACCGTATTGTCCGGCTCATTCCTTGGACAAAATGCCTGAAGAACTTGTAAGCATCACACCAACTTGAAATCCACCTCTTTAACACCATAAATGTGTATCAGAACACATAAAACTCTATTACAGAAAAGTCACGTGTGTGAAAAGTAAAGCGACTGTGCAAAATAATTCTATTATCATGATTTGATAGTCTAATGCTAGGGTGAGATAAAATTTAGATATATTTGTATTTTTGTCCATGATGTTTAAATGCTTTGTGCGTCATAAAATTCAGGATTTTGTTTCCATAATGACCTATATCTTAACCTTTCTGTATTTTTTGTGGTTGTTTTGTATCATCACCAAAAGAGTTTTATATTTTGCTCGTTTTTCAGGATATAACATTTGTTTTTCCCCGTCTGGTGTATCCATTTTCCACTGCAGTGAATGATTTACTTGCTTGGGCTGCTCTGTTCGCAATATGAAGAAGAAAAGGGCTTTGGTGCAGCCTGAAGGCGCTTCAAGCTCCGACACGTTTTATCTATCGTTTTGGCGATAAATCTCTGCAGTTATGTAAATAAGAAAAATTCCATCCAGATGAGGTCAAAGTGCAGAAAGTTTGAAGCTTAAAATGTTAACAGATCGAGTCTGTTACCAGTATTTAGATTTATAGAAAGGTTAACTGTTGTTTTTTTGTCATCACTTGTATTTGACTTGTAGTAAATATAATCTCACAAGTAAAGTCTAGGTTTGTGGCAAATCTGGTAGCTCATAAAGATCAGAGCCAAACCCTTCCAGATAAAAAGAGTGATATCTGAGAAAATCTCACTTTTATCAGCTGCTTCTAGCTTCACAGAGCCTTGTGACTGTGATCATCAACAGAAAGTTGTGTGTCTTACAAGAGCCTGTTGTTCTCAGGCAGCAGGCGGCTCCATCCCTCCCTCGCAGTGTGTCGGGTGTCTTTCTGAGGTGGAACATGTGGGAGGAAGAATTCCCAACGAAGTCAGCCAGAACGGAACCCTTCTTTAACCTGGTTTTGTCTTGCATGTCTCCGCAGCTCGGCGGGCCACGGCAAGGAGGGCACCGACGCCTCCAGCCCCCGCCACCTGTCCCGTCAGAACAGCGACGGCAGCCAGATCCTCGCCGAGGCCGGCGAGCACACCATCGACTGCGGCGACATCGTCTGGGGCATGGCCTTCGGGTCCTCGGTGCCAGAGAAGCAGAGCCGCTGCGTCAACATCGGCTGGCACCGCTTCCAGTTCGGCCAGGACCAGCTGCTGCTGGCGACGGGCCTCAACAACGGCCGCATCAAGATCTGGGAGGTTTACACTGGTGAGGACGCCGCGCCTCTAATTAGAGGCGTTCACCCTCATCTGATCCACCAGTTGATAATTGGGTTAGAGACAATTGGGTTCAGAAAACAGGCCGAGCTCGCTTGTCAACACGTCGCCATGGTCTTGGTCACCAAGCTTCAGCAACACAAACAACAGTTTACAGCCTTCAGCCACATTCGTTTCGCCCGTCTGTGCAGAAATACCTTCAACATACACCTGTTATATAAAATGTTCCCGTTGATTGATGATTCACACAAGTCTGCCTTCACTCCTTCATTGTTATTCCTCATACATTTCATTATTTAAGCATCAGTGGAGAGTTAATGTGGATTTCAACAGAACTGTTTGAAATGGCACAGACTGACTTTTCTCTTAAATATGTAATATTTTTTCATGTCCCCGATTCAGTGTTTGGGATTATTCCGGCTTTATTGTAGGTACATTTTTAATGACGCATGAATTGAAGTTGGTTTGAATAATCTAAGGAAACGTGCAAGATAATAAGTCTCCTCGCTCGTGGTACTTCTCTGAACGGTACCTCTGCTCTGATTTCTGGCTGTTAGTCTTCACTTCCTCAAAATTTGCCGGCAAGTTAAATCAATTTTGTAACAAGGTTAAACCATTTTTCCCCCCTCCGTTATACGGAAGCAAATAAACATTTTAAACTTATTTAACAATTTGTGTCCAGCAGAAGGTTTTATTCTGTGTTTGATGTAGTGAAAAACATGTTTTTATCCACATTTTGACTGAATGAAGTGCACGAGTTGTCATTTCTATTGGCCACACCCTCATTTATCAGAACACACAGTATCCTCTGTCTACCTGGCTTCAGTGCACAGTGCAAACTAAAACTGTAACAATGGCTGCGACAGGCATGTGGGCTCAGCAGGAGGCCACACAGCGTTCATTAATTCCTGTCCTTGCTCGCAGACTTTGAAATGTGGGCACTGTGCCAGAGAGGGAGACCAGTCTATTAGTATATTATGCCAACATGACATAAACAAGAGAAGTCAATAAAGGTGACCTTCCGTCTGAATCACGTGACCTTTCTCTGTGTCGTCGCAGGAAAGCTGCTGCTGAATCTGATGGACCACACCGACATCGTGCGAGACTTGACTTTCGCTCCCGACGGCAGCCTCATGCTGGTGTCGGCATCCAGAGACAAGACTCTCCGAGTGTGGGACCTGAAAGACGACGGTATGGACACCGGAGCCGCCTCCTGTTCCGCCCACACAATGGCCCCCCTTTCTGTCTCTCTTTGAGCTCACACTGTTGTTAGGAGCAATACTCGCTCGAGAGAAGACAGAAGATTTGAAGATTCTAGGATGATGTCTGCGGCGTGTGCTGCGCTCCTTTTTCAGTCTTTTCTCTCTGCCGGGAAAATGTGGTCTCCGTTAACGTCCCGCACTCACATTTCCACTCTCACGCGAGCACCGGCTTTACGCCCACATCGCTTGACTGGCATGACTTACTTTCCTACCATAACTTCTCCTTATGTCAACAAAAGCCCATAATGTGTGCCAGGGGTTTTTTTTTTTTTTTTTTTTTTTATGAGCCTGGTCTTGTATGTTCCGCATACACAAGTTAAGTGTGTTGTTTCCTTCCTGGTACATAAGAAACACAGTCCCTCATATCTGCTAATATTTGGTTTTGCATTGACGGGTTCATAGTCTCACGTGTTATTAGTCTTAAATAACAGTCTGGAGATATTCTATAATTCTGTGGCGTTATCAGTTTTGTGTAAAAGGTCAGCTCTTACAGTGACGGCCAGATTCTACAACAATGAGGAGCACTTCTAGCTCGTTTGTCGCAAAAATCTCATGTTTTAAAGTAAGATTCTTCACAACGTGACTGATGATCGACACAGTTTAACAGTTCGCCATTGAAGAAAATGTATCCTTTCCCAGAATATAGGACACTTTTGTTACTCTAGACAAGAGATATGTCAGCTTTATGCTTTTGTAACAAATCAGATGGAAGTTGCTTTTTGGGGGGGTCACTACTACAAAGCTTCTAACTTGCTCTCTATACCTGCGTTGTCGAACACATTTTCGTTCAGGGGACACATACACAAAACGTCCACCTGCCGGATGTTTGTTTGGAACTGACCCTGGTGCTCCTTCCTCTCAGGTAACATGGTGAAGGTCTTGCGGGAGCATCACAAGTGGGTGTACTGCAGCGCCTTCTCCCCGGACTCCTCCATCCTGTGCTCGGTGGGCGCAGGCAAAGCAGTACGTACACCAGTTCCTCTCCTCTCACCTCCATCACTTGTTGCTAGCTAATCTCTGCAATCGCTTGTTATCAGTTATGCTCAGTCAACACTCCCCCCTGCCATTTTTTTGCCCCGCACCCACCACCACCCACACATTTTTGCTGTAGAACAAACTGCTCAGTGTCATGATGATGATGATGATTATGAGTTTAGCTGCAGTTAGACTTGTTTTGCATTTTGCCTGCATGCAGAACAGACTTTTTACTTTTCACTGTTGTTGCATAAAGTGTCCAGAAGAACACACACACCAAAAAAAAAAAGAAAAGTAAAGAAAAGAAAAGATCCTTTTGTGGTTTAAAAACATGTGAAGTCAACAGTCCCCTCTTCTCGAATGCTATTGTGACTTCCACATGAAGGCAGATGTTGTTAGCGGACCAGAAGTCCTCACACTGGCTACCATTAATCCCGTAGATTAGAGAACATTGGTGGTAGCTCTGTCAGGCTCTGTGTGTCCCTACAGTGTGTGTGTCTTGCTCTCCCTGTCACAGGTGGTGGCAGAGCTCAGTGTGTGATTGGTTTTGAAAGGAGCGCCGCGCTGACATTTTGAGCAGCCGGTGCAAACCGTGGACGCACAGTGCACAATGCCCAAAGGCCTGGCCAGGGGCAGCCTGGTACCTGACCCGCAAGGTCAATCTGTACGTAGGTGCTGCTCCTCGTCTGTCTACCTCTGGTGTCGCAGTTCCTTTTTTTTTTTTTTTTGATTTTAATCCATCTCAGTTCATTAAACTGGTGGTTAAAATATCTCCTCTCCTCTCTCTCCTTCCTTTATACCTTCCAACTGTCTCCCCAAACCCACCTCCACAACCCCTCCCCCCCTTCTTTCTTTAAATTAGCCCCGCCTGCCATCCACACACACTAGCTTTTCTTTCTTTCCTTACTGGGATTTTTCTTCTTTCTTTTTTATTTTTTATCTGTCACTTTACATGTTTCCCTTGTAACACACAGTCAGTTACCAGGTTGAAGCTTAGAAGGCTGCAGCAACATTTTAATAACTTCACCGTCAGTTTCCACCAATATATGTGTGCAGGAGTAGGTTCATCCCAAGAGAACCGACAAATATCCCGTGTTGCAATAGTGGAGAGAAATACTTTAGAACCAAAAAACAAACCTCAAATTTGAAAGTCCTGCCGCTCATACTTGTAAAAGACTCCAATTGGAAGTTGTTGTTTCTAATTTACCAGACTCCAACTGTCCAAATATTGCCTCAGTTTTCAGTTGTAGCAATAGGCTACCTGTACTTGTGAACGCTTTTCCTCACTGTTCTTGTCGATAATGTAATATGTTGCTATATTATCATAATTAGTTAAAATTAAAAATCAAAATTGTCACGTCGGTATGCGGCCCACCAGTTTATCCACCCTGCTTGAAAGTTAGACCTTTCCTTGGGATGAAGCCAACTTTTGTGCAAGATTGTAATTTACACCAATAACTCTTAGTAGTTAAAAAAAAAAAGGTTTTATTGAAACTATCAGGGTGTTCATGGTGCAGAACATCTTAAATGTCTTAAATGAGACTTGTTGCCTCAAATTTGCGTAACAACAAAGCAGTTATTGAGGAGAAGGCTCCATAAAAAGGCCTGTTATGAGGCAATGTTTCCATCTGCTGCTCCGCGGTGGCATTTGGTTCTTTTCTAAAGAGTAAAAGGAGCCTGCTTGAGTTAGAGGCTTTGATACAAGGTACAACTTACAAGCAATCAACAGAGGAATCAGTGTTTTGTGTTTGTTTTTCTAAACCAAGGAGTGAAAAGAGGAAACTAGAGGGGAAGAAAGCCCCGTTTACCTCAAGAGAATCATGACTCTGCATGCCACTAAGATTTAGTTCTCTCGATCATTAACTGCATGCGTTAACCAGCAGACATTTTGTTTAGTTTCAAAACATTCCAACAGTGACGGGACCAAAGAGTCCCCCGACTGTCTCCTTAAAACAGACCCCATCAGTACAGATTCAGACCATGTCTGCTTCCACAGATGAGTTTTTACAGTGTGTGTGTGTGTGTATGTGTGTATACAGTGTGCATGTGTGCGTGTATGCATATGTATTCTTTGCCAGAGGTTTCAACCCTTTGGCCATAAAATATTCTTTTCTCTTGCAGTATCTGTTTCTCTTCGTAGGCTTCTGCCGGAGATGCGAGCCTATTGTAAACACAGTGATCTAAAACTGAAAGGGGAAACCAGTGGAGTAACTTTATGTTACCTTAAGTTACTACTTGTTTTACTTTTTCTCTCTCTGTAGACTTTTCTTTTTTGTTTAAAGTAACGTACGTGTAAATACTGATTTTGTAGTTTTGCTAGTGTATATTTGAACTGTAAAAAACATTGTTTTGTTGTAAATGTCTGCGCAGGCTAGTAGTTGTTTATGTCACAGCTTCTGCTGTTTGTGTAGCATGTGCTCTTTTGTTTAACCGGATTTAAGGTTACAGTCCATTACGACACACTGAGCATAACTGTTTAATTCTGGTTTAATTCTAATGGCTTGAATTAATTCTTAAATGCTCCAATAGTAACGTTTAAAAAACTGTAAGCTAGAGCATATTCTACTCCGGCCTCGAATCACTGCACGAGCTATAACAGGCCTCCCTTCCGCCCGCAGGTGTTCCTATGGAACATGGATAAGTACACGTTGATCCAGAAGCTGGAGGGCCACCACAATGACGTGGTGTCCTGTGAGTTCTCGCCAGACGGGGCGCTGTTGGCCACCGCCTCGTACGACACCCGGGTCATTGTGTGGGACCACCACAAGGGCACCATCCTGCTGGAACTCGGGTAAGAACGTCGACGCGACGTCATCTGAATTCATCTGGAGATTAAAAAAAAAAAAAAAAAAGATAGATGAGTGAGTGAAAGTTCTCCTGGTCAGCCCGCCACCGATTCCGTCTGTCCGGTTCTTTTCATGATGGTACGTGTTGTGTGTGCTGGACAACGTCGTCGTGTGGTTGATTCCCTCTGCCGGGATTTTATTTGTTTGTTTTTTATTTTTTCCTCCGTCTGGTGTGTCACTGACGTGTCGTCGTCGTGTCTCTCTGCAGTCATCTCTTCCCTCCTCCTTCACCCATTTTCGCTGGTGGCTCCAATGACCGCTGGGTTCGCTCCGTGAGCTTCTGCCCTGACGGCCGCCACATCGCCAGCGTTACTGATGACCGGTAAGACACTTTTACTTTCAAGGCTCCTCTTGAATAGTGTATGACGGGACAGTTACTTCGGACTGCTGGGGGTGACTCGCGGGGTCGGTATGAACTCTCACATGGGTCTGTTTGGAAATGCCTCGCTGAGCTTCTGTGTGCTGCCTGTCGGGCTCGCTCTGGGTCACATGACCGTCACGAGGTGGCCATTAATCACTCCTGGCCCCGCCGCCGACCAGCCCAGCTCTGGATCGCTGTGGGGGGAAAAATGTGGAGCGGAAACTCCACAAAATGGAGACTGCAGGAAGAAAAGAGGCAGCACAGCACAGTGCAGCCGCCCGAGGCTCCAAACCACTCGATAATTCACTGTTATATTAACTTTAACTTCAGTTGAAGCTGTGCATTTGTTCCACAAAATGCTCGTAAACCTTTAAACAATACTCTCTCTCTCTCTTTCCTGGAAAGAGATTTTCCTCATCCAATTTTCATTCTGGCATCTGTTTGCCTTCTGCTGCCAAACCCACCGAGAGTCTTTGGCTTTGTTTACATCGTTTTTGGCTTCTCACAACATCTGCAGTTCAGCTGAGGCGACTGGTCGTGTTTTTCTTATTGTTTTTAAATACAGAAAGGCAATTTGTACACCTCTTCTCTGGACACTTAAACATAATCATTCACAAATTGTACTGAAATGTCATTTTTAACCGTTTTCGGTTATTGTCCTCGAAAATCTTCGTATCAAGACGAAGCAACGTGGAAGAAGAAAAAACCTTCTTGATTTTGATTCGTCCGGCTTCGGCACTCGTGATGCAGGACGACACATTAGTGCTCGTGACACAAGTCACTTGCATTTTTTGCAAGTACTGCAGTAATAAAGTTTTAATATATGAGATTTCAAGGCAATATTCGGTGTTTGAGGTCTCTCCTTTCAACAAAGGATCCACTTCTTAACACAGAACAGGGAAACTCTTAACTTTGTGTTCAAACCAAGCTCATATTTTAAATTGCTTTGCATTTTTTTTTTTTTCTTGAGCTCATCAGACGTCCTGTGTTGACTCGCCTTGATCCGTTGTTTTCAGGCTGGTTCGTTTCTGGAGCATCGAGGAGCGAGCGCCTCAGGCCATCGCCTCGCTCTCCAACGGCCTCTGCTGTGCCTTCTCTGCTGAAGGGAGCGTCCTTGCTGCCGGGTGAGACGCCGTCTCAATGCACACACGTCTTAAAGGGTCTGATGTCGGCTGGCGTGTGACTCCCCTCCTCCTCCTCCTCCCTTCCTCCGCAGGACCCGAGATGGCAGCGTGCTCTTCTGGGAGTCTCCTCGTAGCGTCACCAGCCTGCAGCACATGTGCAGGATGGCTCTCCGGCGGGTGACGACCACCCAGCAGGTGGAGGCCCTCGCCATCCCCACGCCGCTCCGCGACTACCTGACCTACAAGGTCGTGTAGAGCCAACGGTCCCCAATCTCTGCTTCTCTGGGGAGAAAACGGCTCCTCACAGAACTCCGAACAAACGGTGATCAGGACAGGAGGAAAGTTTCATTACGACCCCGACTTTAATCTGTTATTTTAACATATTTATTTTTGTACGTGCCGAGGCTGGCGCGCCGTCCGCAACCCCGTGAGGTCAAGTGCGCCGCCAAGCCCCGCCGCCGCCTTCTTTGCTTCTGCGCTGCCCGTCAGTGTTCGGCTCCTCTTCCAGCCACAGGTCTTCGCCCTCCTTCTGCTCCTCTCACTTGAATTCGCTGTTGCACTTAATGAAGAGCCTCTGCAGCGCCGCTTGCTCTTCATGTGGGTTCGTTCTGCTGCGTGCGGGGGAGGGGGACGTTAAAGGGATGAGACTGGCAGTATAATAAAGCCTCCATTCTGAGACTACTGATTCTCTGGACTGAAAGTATCAAAACTTCACTGTTCAAAACCATGCAGTTTAAGGTCCAGTCATGGGGATTTTTTTTTTTTTTATTTCGAAGCAGTATTTGCACCAGCGCGGCACGCTCACTCACTGGAGGCTCCCAGACGGTATGCAACGTTCAGTTTTGGTACAGTAACCGTTTTTGGCCTGGGCGTTGTCTGCATGATTTTGTAAATCAAAAGCAGCTAACAACTATCGTCCCATGCGTGCATGGACGTCACACGCCGTGAGAAATTGCAACCAAACTGCAGACAAAAACCTGCAATTTGACACTTTTAGATCAGCGATGGAGGCGGGGCTTAACGTACATACTGTTGTCAGTCATTGTTTTTAACGAGCTGCTTCACTTTGCCGATCTGCTAACGCGCTAGCTAACTAACTGCAGCTCTCTGGGAAATGCATGAGGTATCTCCTGGTTGTGGAATACTAACATTGATGTTGGGTCACGTGATAAATCTGGAAAAGCGGCAGCGACGATGCCGACAGCTGCTGCAGTTTGCAGGAGTTCACCTCTGTGAGTGCGCGTCGGCTCTGCCTGCAGGCAGGAAGACGAACCTTAAAGAGCAATGTTCATATACCACCACTTAAATCTATTTGAGCGTGCACAAAACCCACTACCCAGAATTCCATGTGATGCGTGTACATACAAAACTGTTCATAGACATATCAAAGGTGAAGCTTTTTACCACTTTATTTTACTTTTCTTTCTTTTTTAATGTATTTACTCCTCGTGTTAATAATTTCTACTTTTGTATTTTATTCTTTTGTTTTCCTTTTAAATGTGAAAATGTTGATAAAACAACCACACACGTCTTACTGCGAAGAGGCTGGAGCGAAGAGGTGTCCACATCATCAACCGGCCAATCGGAGGCCGGCGTCTCTCACCCCGCGTGTTCTTTGTTAGCGAGCGGATGGAAAGAAGGGAACGAGGTGTCGGAGGAGGCGGGCGCAGAGCAGCTGTCAATCATTCTTGGCAATAAGTCCAGAATAAGGCCAAAGGTTTTTTTTTGTTCTCTCGGATAGTTTAGGTGAAGTCGGGTTGAGATGTGAAAGCCTACATGTATACCTGTTAACGTTGTGATTGGACAAACAGCTCTGCCTCAGTGAGATGCAGTAAATATATCAAATATATATGAATGTATACAGCAATCTTCCTGTAATGGTTTTTGTGTGTGTTTCTAGTTTCAATAAACACTTTTTGACAAAATATTGATTATTTTTGTTGGTTATTGTGAATAAAATCCAGAAATCCCTTATCGGATAAATCGGGTATGCTGATGAGCCTGTTGTCCATTGAAGAAAAACATTTTATATTTTTTGGTACAATATTATGTTTCCGTGCACAATTAGGTGGAGCTCCACTGTCATAACTGTTCACAGGTAGTTGAATTTCCCTTCATTATTTCAGCACCGTGTCCTACCCGGTGGCCGTAATTCAGAAAAATGACTAAAAACAATTTTTTGACAACATTTGAAATGCTGCTGGTGGAAAGTGCAGATGTGTCTGTGATCAAAACAACAAAAATGGGGTTCAAAAAGAGAGATTACCGCTGTTTGGAAGTATGAATCTCTCAGCAGAAAGACAATAACTACTGTAATTTCCAGAGTAGAAGTTGATAGTAGTTGTTGATAATCTGCTGGTCCCTCAGCTCTGTCCGTCCTACTTTTAGCCCACAATTAGCCTTCTTCGTTGTCTTCATCATAGTGATAGTTTCTCCAGCTTTCTCTCACAAGGAACTTTTTTCGGATGCACATTTTAGAAGTTACACATTAAATTCCGCTCTGTAGATCTTTCTTTTTGGAATTCTATTTTCTTGATCCGTCAGTTACCGTCAGTTAAATACAGATTTTTCTGAGGTACTGTAACAGACAGTATTCACCAAAATATGTTGATTTATACCTTGCTTCGTAATGTAAGTAACATTAACAGTCACACAACAAAAGAAATTGTAACTTGTAGTCTGGAAAATATGGTAAATGACTGTATTTATCCAGATTAAATACAAACAGATGCTGCGACAAGTTGTTCTTGTGGACTCCACATTCAGAGAGGTTGTTTTTCTTTTCTTTCCAGCAGCTCTGTGTGTTTCCAAGCTTTGTCCATTTGAAACATATGAGATGTGAGCCTGGTGTCAAGTTACAAACACAGTGTTTGTCGCCCCATGTGACCTGGAGCAGATTGGATTACATTTTATCACCGTTTCCTGCAGGAAACTGGGACATCTCATGTGTTTCAGGACGTTTGCACTGTGGAAGTGAGATACAGGACGTGTAGTGTGACTATTAGTCATCCAAAACAGTGGCTGTAAATATCAACGCGAGCATTATAAAGCTCTGGCTATCTTTGGCGCATCAGGAATTTGACTCAGAATTTACAGCCCTGGAACGATCCAGCGATCGGCCCAGTGGAAATTTACCAGCAGGGCCTCGTGCTCGCGGCGCACATGAGCTCAGATCTGGTTTATTATTGACCCAGGCTGCTAATACCAGCGGTTACACATTAAGGAGGAGACGTCCTGGTTCCTCACGGCTGAACGCTGATATTTTTACAACCTTCTCAAACAATTTAGTCTCGGTGTGAAACGCAGCGTGCAGAAGGGGAATGTTCCCGACGTGCTGGGTGTGAGGAGGGCACAGTTTTCATGGGGTTTGCAGTATTTCTGGCACACCTTTGTGGGTAGTTGTCCAACAGTCTTGAAGTCTTATTTTCTAGTGAATTCACAGTAATCGTGACACGTTGTTGACGGAGTCCCACGGGCAACAAGTCTAAAAGCAAGAGTGGGAGTTGTCTGGCTGCATTTTTGAGCATCTGTGTTTGTGACCATTGTGAGAAAATGCACATGAATCCAACTTTTTACAGAGAGACCGAGGGCTCATCCATCCACCCCGACCCTCCTCCAAACACAAAGACCTTCTTTCTTCTCCCGTCAACGGTTCATGATGGATCGTTCTCTTGCCCCGGTCAAGTACCTGACAGGTAACCTGAAAAACAGCTTCACAATGGGTGAGAACTATAAATAGATAAAGTCACAGTAACTGGGTTAGTTGCCAAATAAAAGAAAGATGACAGCACACCGAGATAATGATTCGTCTATATTCACTGTTCATTTCTATTCGTTTAACTAAATGAGTTGTAGGAGCCTCCAAGAGGATCGCAGCCAAACTTGGAAGTTTGTTAAACCCTGTTGTAGATCACGTGGTTGGAATTGAGCATTCTATAACAACCACGTGTATTAAGAGTCTTGAGTATGCGTAAAATCGAACATGATGGAGTCACAACAGCCGAGTCGGTGATTCGTTCCTCGACTGTGGAAACCGATTGGACACGTAGAAGATGAAGCACGTTGAAGGGAATTAATGGAGACGTGTTTAATCAGGTCTTTCATTTACACCACGACGTTTTCAAGCGAAAACAGAAAACATTTAAGCGGCCCACTCAAGATGAAACTGGGATGAAGGTGATGCCTGTCCTGGTTCAATCTGTCACCTTTCATTTGCTATAATAAAAAAAACCTATATGTTTGTTGTATTTCGTGTGTACAGTCCCTGTGAGCTTGTGGCGTTTGTGTAAAAAGAATCTGTGCGCTGCCTGAGCCAACAGGAAGTGAGTCATGGCTGTGATATGAGCTCTCCAGGGCTGGAGGGAAGATCGGAGGGTGGGTCAGTCAGAAGGCAGAAAAAAATAAGAAGACGCACAAAACATTTATACATTTATTTTATCTGCTGCAGAGGGGATTTTTCTTTTTCAGTCTCCCTTTAAATGAGTTCAGATAACACATGCTGCGCACCATTTGCACATCAGGGTGGAGGAGGCGAGGCTGTGCTGCAGGAATGCGTTAACGTGTCTCAAATCCTTTTAATCTCGGAGAAAAGAAAAAAAAAAAGAAACTGAAAAAGCCTTGCTGACCTCTGCAAATTTTTCGAGCGTCAACATGATTTCACAAAGTACAGAGAAGAAGATGACCTGCGTGTGCAAACATCCTCCACCCACAGCAGGGTGTACACATCTGCAGAATGGAACATCCTCACATCGTTTAATAAGTTGACTCAATGCAAAAGGAGTGTCCCGAATGTGTCATTATGTCCTAATGTCCCAGTTAGAGGAACAGACGCCACAGGCCCACATTTGCATTCACACAGTGTTGGAGGCTCGATCCACCGACGCTCACAAACTTCATCACTGGTTTTCTAGGTTTTCTGATCAACTTCCACCCTTACTTCCTCCATTCGAGCTCAACGTGTGACAACCTTCTCCTCACAGTCGGTTTTTTTAAGACTTCCTGCAACGACTCAAGAGGCAAACTGACCGGAGGGGAGACGACGTGGAGCCAATGTGACGCTTCCCACATGATCGGCTCATCGTTCTTGCACAACTCAAAGATTGTGCAAAAAAACATTTGAGGGGGGGGGGGGGGGGTATTTCTATTCATTCTAAAGCCACGGCGACGGTCATGGATGCTGACGGTGCAGAATTTGAACGATCAAGTGAAAACGAATCTAAATTTGGAAAATAAAAATCCTTCCAGAGGAGATACATTAGTTTTCTGCTACAATTATCATCTGTCATTTGTAACCACGAAGCTGCTGATGACAGCCGTGTGTGTGTGTGTGTGTGTGTGTGTGTGTGTGTGTGTGTGTGTGTGTGTGTGTGTGTGTGTGTGTGTGTGTGTGTGTGTGTGTGTGTGTGTGTGTGTGTGTGATCTATGTTTGCACATACGTAAGAACATTCGCTCTTACGTATGTGCAAACAGTTAAAAATTACATTTCAGTCCATTTTGGAATCTGGACTCTGTGGTTGATCTTTTACAGTACCGGTACTCACTTTTCACACAAGCCTCTGTGATTCTGTTTAACGTAACATGTTTTGTGAGCGAGTTCTTGATTATCTTTAAGTGTCCAGAGAAGAAATGTACAGATTTCAAGTCTTAAAGCAGCATTTGGGGGCTTTTCAGACTCGGACCAAAAGTTAAAAAAGAGAAGAATTGCAAAGAGATGGATGCTTGTCCTGACTTGTGTTTGGTTCAAACTCCAGTCACACATCGAACCCTCACATACCAAACTTCAGGTTGTTGCATAAGGACAGGCCTGCTTCTGTACTGGAGGCCACAGCAAGGCGCTCAGGGACTCATTCGTCACATTCACCTGCACCGAATCTTACTGCAGAGGAAAAACTACTGGTTTAAGGTGTTTGAATGGCTCCACATGTAAACTGTACACTCTAAAGATATTTTCTCTATTTTTCTATGTCTCTGTTGGACTCTGCTGTTCTGAAGACACAGATTTTATTTCTCGGGATCACAGTGAATGCTGCTGCACACGCAGAATTTTCAAAAAACCTGGTGTTGTTTTTTTTCCACTTATCAATTATGTCACTTTGTGTTGGTCAGTCACATATAATCCCATTAAAATACATTTATTTGTGGTTGTGATTATGAAAACATGAAAATTTTTACGAGGAAAATTTGAAATAATCAATAAAAAAAAAAAAATGCAGTCTGAGTGATGAAGTGTGAAATTATTGTCTGTGCAACATGCTTGAAAATCTCTCTTGAAAAAGTGACATTTCAATCCCATTTTCTTTTTTTGCGTTTTTGTACTGTGACGTCTGATAAATATCTGCTGGGAGAAGGCAACCAGGTCGGGGCGATGACATACTAACTGATCCAGGAGTTGAAGCCAACGCTCACACCTCAGCGAATAAAAGTGCAAACACACCCCGCAACACAGCCGGCATGTGTAAAACACACCTGAGTGTTTGGACTAGCCACAGTCCAACTGTGACATGTGATAATAGATCATAAACACTCTTTGATCATGAATCAAATGTTTTCAATGGGAGGACATGATGAGACCTGTTTCTCATAAAATGCCAATGTGTTTTTTTTTCTTATGAATAGTTTTGAGCTTTGTGTGATGACAGCCTCAAGCACAATGCATGTTGGCAGAGGCTTTCCAGAAGGTTCTGCTGGAGCAGAGTTCTCAGCATTCCTCCATAATGAAAAGGATGGAAGGATCTAGAGTGCCGGCTCTCGTGAAAGTAAACTGAGCGCAGCTCGTGTGACGGTCACACTGACCACTGAACAAGTTCATTTCCATTATTCACCTCAGAGGACAGGGTCACCTCCAAATACCACGGTTAAAAAAAAACAAAAAAACACGGATAGAGATAAGTTCTATCGTATTGGACAACATGTGAGCAGTGCAGCTTAACAGAGATTAACAGAGAGACAAACCACTTCCAGATCATGTCTTTGGTGTGAAATCCTCAAACGTCACCGTGATGAAAATAAAAATACAAAAAATAAAAATTCCAGATCCGTAAGGATCTGGAAGGGTTTGTTCATTATTAATGAATTCATTCTTAAATATGCATGTTTGTAGAGGATTAATTGACCAAATTGGTCAATTTAACACTTTCTAAACTGAGGTGACTCAGTTTAGAAGTGTAAAAGGAGGCGAAGCAGCCTGGACAATATCACAATATGTGAAGTGTGGATGTACTAAACTATTTGTACAGTGATATTGATCAGAATTTATTTACTAAAGTAAGTTCAAATTGCTTATATGGCTTAAAACCACGTGAAAAAACGAAAAACCAAATAATCCAAATGGTTAAAATTGCTCAAACAGCTACAAATAATTGAAAACTTAAATGTGTAAAAATGCCCAAAACAGTTAAAATGGCAACAAATAACTAAAAACATAATAAAAGTGAAACATCCTGATGAGACTGAACCATTGGTACCATTGGTACCATTGTACCATTGTACAACATCACTGTTGTGAAGCGTGTTCTCCTCATTTTATTTTATTTATTTATCTATTTGAGAAAAAAGTTTTTAATCAAACCATAAACATGTTCTTCCATGTTTATGTTTAACCCACTGGTTCATGATTTTAAATGGTAACTACTTTGAGATGTAATCCAGGAGAATAATCTGTGTAATTTACCTCACAGTGAGACGCTCGAGTCACATTTTGACTCGAACCTGCAGTGAATTCATCAAACTGCTAGTGTGAATGTGTTTGTAGCGCGGGATGGAGGCTACGACGGTCCACCGTTGATCAAATCAAACGGATGTGACCTCCAACCTGACCTTCACCTGACTACACGGCTCCGTTCTGCTCCTTTAACTCACATGTTCCACGTATCAGAGTGAATCACGAGGTGGAATGAAACGATGATCGTCAGTGAGAGGAGGCCTGGATCGGTTTAGCGGATTAAAAAGTGAAGCATTGGCACCAGCTGGAGGTCACTGCCTTCATCTGCCTCGTTTTAGACCGTCACTGACACAGATCTGACACAAGAGGGCAGCACCTTCAAACCTTTGACGACGCTCCTTCCTGGAAGAAAAAAACAAAACAAAACAACAACAACCAAGTTTCCTGTATTATAGTTAGTTTTCATAATTGTAAAGAGTATTTACCGCTGGGGAATATTAACTTCTGTGTTTAAAGTCTTCATCCTGCTGGATCATCTCATTTTTCCCCCCCAACCTTAGTTTCATTAATGCATTTTCTGGATTGTGAAGGTGGTTTGCCGGCAAACCTTTGGCATGTATTTTACAGTGTTCAGTCAGACACACCATGTCTGATCAATGTTTTGTGTATAATTATATAAATTCTTCCCTCAGATTTTTACTTACTTTACTTTACTGCCTCACCATGGTGCATCTTGTTGGAGGATTATGGCATTATTACAGATTATTTGAGATTACTGCCTCACCATGGTGCATCTTGTTGGAGGATTAAGACATTGTTAGAGATTATTTGAGATTACTACCTCACCATGGTGCATCTTGTTGGAGGATTATGGCATTATTACAGATTATGTGAGATTACTGCCTCACCATGATGCATCTTGTTGGAGGATTAAGACATTGTTAGAGATTATTTGAGATTACTGCCTCACCATGGTGCATCTTGTTGGAGGATTATGGCATTATTACAGATTATGTGAGATTACTGCCTCACCATGATGCATCTTGTTGGAGGATTAAGACATTGTTAGAGATTATTGCCTCACCATGGTGCATCTTGTTGGAGGATTAAGACATTGTTAGAGATTATTTGAGATTACTGCCTCACCACGGTGCATCTTGTTGGAGGATTATGGCATTATTACAGATTATTTGAGATTACTGCCTCACGACGGTGCATCTTGTTGGATGAGTCTTGCAGCAGCTGCTCTCTCATGAGAGCAGGAACAAGGAAACGCGTCACAGCTCGCGGGCTTCAGGGCAGCAGACTGCAGCGCTCCTCCAGCTGGGGGGGGGGGGGGTTGGTTGTGGACACGTGCGGCAAACGGGGAGGAGGAGGAGGGGGAGGGGGGGTCCATGGGGAAGGAGGGAGGGAGTGGGGTGGAGAAAAGGTCCTACGCCGGTGTCCGGACCTCCAGAAGCGGGGGGGAGAGCTCCGCGTGCAGGATCCAGGAGATCCGCTCACTGCAGGTACAGAGACCCTCCTCAATCCAACTCCAACATAAACACACAAGTTCCCGGAGGCAGTCTGCACCAGCAGGACGTCATCCACGTCTTAATATGATGTGTGTCTGAAACTCATTGTGCTTATTCAGTTTTAATAACATTTCTGCTGTTATTACTGTGGAGGTTCACTGTGGTAGATTGTTTTTTTTTCTTCTTCTTCTGTCAGTTCTGGTTTGAGATGAGCGGTGCTCAACATGTGGCTCGGGGACCAATGTTCAAGCCACCAGGTTGTCTCAATACGGCCTTTTAAAAAAATTGTTTAATGCTCTGTTTACATGGAAAAGATTGCTTCTTGGTGAATTAATTCCAAAGCCAGTAATGTAAGTCTTGCCACAATTTTTTTTATATTACACAATTTATCACATGAAGAAAAAAACTGCTATTGTAGTTTTGCGAAAAGATAAAATACATGGATACAAACAAATAAATGACTAAATATAATACACACAAACATAACCGAACAAACACAACATTCATTGGCGAAGGTATATATCCTCTGGTTGGACGACGCTTCGTGATGATTTGTTTCAGAAAAGTTTCACATTTATGCTGCAACATTTTGAAAATCATGTCTGTTCACACTGAAACTGATGTAGTTCGCGTGCCAGGCCACAGTGTATTTTCGAGAAGTTGCATTTTCACTGTTGTCATGGGAACCGCCAAATGCAACAAGAGTTTTCACTTTGTTTTCACAAAACTTTGTTGTGTGTCTTTAAAACTGCCAAACACTGGAGGAGCGGTCAACGCTCAGCAACATACTACTGTCACGAAAAACTAATAATTGAAAGGTTCTCTAGATTCTATAAGGTTTCTTATTCATTTTTTTTGCATTTTTTGGGGCTTGGGTGTGCTGATAGCCAAAGCACCCCTCCAAAAAAAATCTTCTTTTTTTAAATTTAGTTTTTAATGTGTGAAGATTAGAATTTGTTGCCGGGTTGATTAATATGTACACCAATAAAACATGTATTTATGTATTTTTTTTTAAACTAAAAAGCAGTTTACCGTAATATGATTCAGCCAATCGCTGCAGCGGACGCGTTAAACCTTTAAACTTACAAGTTCCAAGCGCATTTTTCCCAGTGACTGCGTAACTTACGGACAGTAATGAAACATATCTGGCAGCGCCACTGCTTCACAGATCAGTCACAGGGCGAAGTTTTGGCTGATCTTCTGCCTGATGTTTATATTTGAGTTGCATCTGAGGCGCGACTCGCCCGGCCCACTCGTTGTGTGCATGTTTGTGTGACCGGGCTAAATTTAGCCTGTGGTTTCCCTTCCACGCGTTCTGAGCCGCGTCCTGTTTGGCGAGAAAAGTGGAGCGACGCATCGGGCGGTGGGAGGGGAATCAATGTGAGACACAACGGTTCTCTCTTTTTCGCTTTTTTTTTTCCTGTCCCTTTCTCAACCGTCGCGTCTCACCCCCGTGTGCACACAGCTTCGTATCTTTGGGTAATCAGTTGGGTAGTTTCATAATAATTGAAAAGTAATGACTGCTTGAGATGCATCGGATATCATGATATCGCTACAGTTTGAAGAAAATGTCAGTGTAGTCATAAGATTTTAGCTCTGCCTCATTCGTGGCCCAGTTTACACAACAAGGTTTCAAGTTGAATAAGCCTTTTAGATTTAAAAGTACAGTTTCTTGTTTACGCATCAATGTCGTGAATATGACGTCCTTTTACGTGGAAATGGAGGAAAAATGTTGAAAAAGATGCAGTTAGCATGCCGGGCCATGAGTTGGTGCTGTTGGTTGTTTTTGCAACAAAACACACATGCAAGCCATAAGTATCTGGAGGTCACATTACTGAGTTTTTAGAATTAGCCTTGAAAAAGTAAACAAAAAAATATTAATTACATGTTATAAATGTTTTAATAATCTGTTGGAAAAGTGTAAAACAGACCAATTGTTCACAACTTATAGTCTCAATGGATGTTTTCAAAAGCTTGAACAGTCCTGTTAATTCATTCTAATGTGTTTTTTTTATTTTTAATGAGAATAGTAACGTGTTCTCTAACTATTATTCTTTTACAAGCCTTGGGTTTAACTGACTCATATGGTTACTTGCACCATAAAGAGTTAACTCGTGCACCTGCTGCTTCTTCCTCCTCTGTCTGAGCTTCAGTCATTATTTACATTAAATCAGATTAGATCACATTTTCCCTTATGAGTACAACGGAAATTACAGTCGTTGCAGCAGCAGAGGCTCAACAGCAAGTGAAGTGAGCACCGAGATGAAGTGAGTCTTCCTTAATCTTTTATAAAAGAATCACTGTGTGTGGGGGGGTGGGGGTGGGGGTGGGGGGGTCATAATGATGAAGAAATGATCAGATGTAAAGATGAGCATCATGTTTGAGAAGAATTTGGAGCAGTCGACCTGCAGAGTGGAAGATCACAGCCACAATAATGTGAAGCTGAAGAAGAGAGTGTGGAAACCCCCCCCTCCCACCCACCCACCCCCCCCCCCCCCCCCCCCTGTGGTTTCCCAGCTGCCTGTTCATCAGGTCACTTTTACCTCGTATTTACCTTTCTCATACACATTTTTCTTTTCTTTTCTTTCTTTTTTTTTTTCTTGCCCGCATGAATTTCTTTGCACACCCCCTCTCTGCTTTTGTTCTTTCCACTGTCGGCGTACACAAACGGCGCCGCGCAATTTCCACAGTTTGACACCTGAGCCTAAAATCAAAAGGACCAAAAACACGGTGTTGGTTCTACGTAACTGAATGGTTGCTAATGCTGCAGCAGGTGAACATGATATAATTACTTATAGACGACGTTGAGGTTCTTTCAGTGTTCTTCCTCTTGTGTTGTGACAGGGTCGTTTTTTCTTTTTTTTTTATGTTGTTTTTGTACATGTTTCATAATCGGTGACACGCACACAGGGCCGGAGAGAGTTCAGTCAGTCTTGATGTGCACGGTGACTTTGTGCCCGAGTCGTTATTGCAATTTAACAGTTACTTTGGAAAGTAGTCGGCACTGTTGCGAATTAATTTTACAGCTTTCTGTGTGATGTGTACGTGAGTGAAATCTGACTTAGTAATACAGTCCCGTCCTCGTCCTCACGTCTCCGGGTGAGACAAAGACGAGCTGCGTGAGCCGAAGGCAGAAATCCGAGGCCGTCCTGCAACGTGCGACCGTGTGGCGCATGTAATGAAACCGCGGGAGATGAAGCCACAGATAGACCCTGCAAACATGCAGACTCTTCGTCGCATGTGCAGGTGTCGCTTTGTGCAAACTAACACCCTCCTGCCCTCAGCAGTCACTCACTGATGTACTGCAGCTCCCAACAGCTTAAAAACCACTCCTATACAGCAACACCACTGTAATACAGTGTTGATTGCACAGTGTAATTCTATGAATTGAACTGAATTGGTACCAATTGTATGGCAAATATGTATCTCTCTATATATATACAGAGAGAGAGAGAGAGAGAGAGAGAGAGAGAGAGAGAGAGAGAGAGAGAGAGAGAGAGAGAGTTTCATCTTGAGCGGGCCGGACTGGTAAAATAGTGCCATGTTAACTTTTAAATTTAAGCTTTAAAGATTTTCTTTTTTGTGGTGAAAATATCTCCATTTGAACAAAACCAAACAATTACTCTGGAAAAGTACTAGAATTTGTGCATAAAGCCAATTTAAAAGAAACCTTCTGGAGCAAAATACAGTGAAATGTTCAAAAATCTTCCTTTATAAGTGTATGGAAAAAGATCTCCAAGCCGATATTATACATTTTCAAATAAAATGTTGAAACATGATCACATTCGTCTCTATTAACACACCTCATTTAGATGCTACTCGAACAACTGCTTGATTCTCTTTTACCTCTTTTGATGTAAAATGATGTAACGGTAACTAGATAGGAACAGCAGGGAGCCCACGACTGATCCTTGAGGAACGCCACAATACAAAGGCTATCAATTGAATATGCCGTCAGAGATATTAACCAGTTTTAGAAGAATTTAAAAAAGTTACAGATGCTATCAGATGTTTTAAGAGTTTAGAATTATATAACCAGTCAGATTGAAGGAAATACAGTGGAGGTGAAGTGAAGATCTGCAGCTAAAAAAGAAAGAAAGATTCAATTCAAATAAAAACTGCTCTTCATTAGTATTTCTTAGTAAAGAAAGAGGGAGGGAAAGTTGACTCGTTTGCATTTTTAAGGATCTGAAAAAACTTTACTCTTTGGTTGTTTCCACAGCCGTAAGCAAGAAAAAAAAAAAAAAAACAACAACACAAAAACCGTCTGTGGCTCTAAACTGATTGTAGATAGAGAAGAGGGGTTACACTATACATCAGAGAACAAGGGAGAAAACAAATATTCTGTCTTTCTTACTGTCTACACTGAGATGTACATGTATCAGGAAGAAACCAAACACCATGCATCACAGCAGTTGAGTCATTTTTAAAGTTTGGTTTCATGTTTTGTGGTTTCCCTTCAATTTTCTACAGTTGTACACCTTTTTATTCTTTATTTTTACACCCACACACACACACACACAAAAAGACATTTATGAATGTCACAATGTGCATCCAGAACACAAACCTATTTATATTAAAGAATTGAAACTGTGAAATACACATTTAAGTGTCTTTTCTATATATTTGAATATCATTTCTTTTTATATCTTTTTAGACTTTTGTGGATTAAATGTACTTTTCCTGCAATCTTTATATACTTAATGCACATTATGCACGAGTGATCACCAGAATAAAAAAAAAAGAAAAGAATAAGCACACACTTTGTGTTACACAACAGCTGCCGTCTGAGGTGGACACCATGTTTGGGGACTTCCTTAAACAGAACAGTTTTTTTGTGTGGCTGTTTTGTACTTACATACACTGCTTGACATTGATTATTGATTAACTCAAAGGTCATTGTTTCTAACATATCATTTAATTATCTCTTTAAACGGGTAAAAAATAATCCTGACTCATTGTGAGATCCTGTTTCTTTTTTTCCCTGTGTGCTTGGAGTACTTTGAGATTTTTTTTCAAAATGAAAATAGTTTTATCAATACAATTTAATGTGATAATTATTCTAGCCTTTTTTTTTTTTTTTTTTTACCAGATTCACCTCACAGGATAAAACAAACCGAGATGTATAAAAAACTTTTGACAATAGAACTCGAAAAGTCTCACCGCCCTGTGAAACGGCCCCCGGCCTACTTTTGAGAATGTGTTTCAGATGAAGGTGCCCCTGTGTGTTTACTGGCTGTGGTGTCTCCCCCTGCAGGAGAAGCTGGTGAACTGCATGGAGGGGCACGAGGATCAGACTCCGGAGGACTGGCTGCAGGTCGCTGGTCTCACGCCGCACTTCATACAGGTGTGTGTGTGTGTGTGTGTGTGTGTGTGTGTGTGTGTGTGTGTGTGTGTGTGTGTGTGTGTGTGTGCGTGTGCGTGTGCGTGTGCGTGTGTGTGTGTGTGTGCAAACAGTTAAAAAAAATTGATGCGATTTCACGTTTATTATCGCGAATCATCATTTGTGATAAACAAAAGAAAAAGATCCATTGAACTGCAATAGATTATGTTTTAATGCGCTTCATATGCTGGAAGAGATCATATTTCAATTGATTATTTAAACATGACATCACCATGGTGGCAACTAATCAGTAGCACTAAAACACAAAACTCATGGACAAATGATGTGAAACAAACAAATTCAACAAACTACTTCAAGTTTAGATGTGAAAATAAAAAGAAGGTTGTGTCTGGTGAGCACACCAACCTATTTGCTCATTTACTGGAAGACACATTGTGATCACAATACTCTACCTTATTGTGTTTCATTATGTCTGTTTAGATTAATACTGCAAGATATAAATAAGAATTTCCAGTGGTATAAAACCTATTGGCGAAATCTTTTGAAATGATGCACAAAACACATATTTCTGTACTTTTCATGTGTATTTCACATATTACATACAGCTGCAGATACATGGGGATGTAATAAAGTATAATGAAGAGTCTAAAATAGTCTAACCCTATTTTTTAGAATATATTTTTCTTATCATTTCTCATATATATTATATTGTCATGGCAAAAACATTCAATCAGGATCAATCTACAAACCTGAACCTGAACAATTTCCAAAACAATCAGATATTTAGATCAGAGATTTTTTTAATTTCTGTATTTCTTTTAAATTCCAATTAGTCAGCTTGTTCAGATAGTTGTGGTTCAAGCTACTTGTGATTATGCACCCAGCTCTTGATGTTACAGCTCCATGACATGGTTTTATGATGATTAGATATATAAGCAGAACTTGGATTTTTTTTAATTTTGCTCCAATTCATTTGGTGACTGTTTTTGAACTTTAATGGAAGGAGTCGTCAATTAAATCGGCCAGTCGAGCTGTAAAACCATCACCCTGGGTGGGAACGCTGCGTAGCCGAGTTTTGATCTTGAGATGTCACAAATTCTTGGAAAATCCCCGTCGGCCCAGAGGCAGCTGCTGGTTGTTTGTGTTGTAAACAGCCGCCCGATGACTCAGCACTCTATTGCATAGGTCAGAGCCGAGCAACAGTGAAATGAAAAAAAATAAAGTCTTAGAATAAGTGACAAAGTTCCGTGGAGCCAAAAACCAACTGCTTCCATTACTATTTCTAGAGCATTGATTCTCTGATTGATACTCGTTTATCTGCTGACTTGCTAATCAATTACGTAAAAAAAAAAAATCTGTGTTGGTGTTGAAGTAATCTGTGTGGTTTAAAAGATTAAAAACTGATGACTGGTAAACAAAGAAACCTCTGATTGCATCAAGAGAAAACTGGTTGATTGGATTAATGAAGCGCGACTAGTTTAGTTAGTGTTGGCGTCTCTGGTCTGAGTGTCTTAATGACTGAGTGACCAGTTGGACTGGTTTGAAAAGGGCTTCAGGGAGGCAACAGGGTGAATCTGCCCCCGGCTGGGGTAAAACATGTCAGATCCAGGAAGGTTTCGACACATTATTAGCATTAGATTGTTTTTTTTTAAAATATGAAAATACTTGACTTTCTTCATACCAGCTCTTTTGTTCAACAATTTGTGAATCAATCGTGTATTTTATTTATATATAAATTAAAGCTGACCTTACAGCTGCCATGTAAAAAAAAAAAAAAAAAGTGCAAAGGGAGAACATGCAAACTCGACAATGATCCAGGGATGTTTTTACTGGAATGCGTCGCACCACTCCGGCCATGCTGCACTGGTTCTAATCCATGCAGTTCATTTACGTCTCATCTTAGGTCCCGAAGATAATCCATGGTTTTTATACTCACCTTCCCCACATACTGAGATTTTTCCAAATACTCTGACTATTTAATTGTGGAAGTTGTGAAATATTTTTTTTTTCTGGATTGTTTCAAACATTCAGCCTCTCTCATGGAACTTTAATGCTATTGAAGACAGTTTTTGTTGAATGTGGCAAAACATGTTGAACTTAATGTGGTTCGGCAGGTTTTGTTGCTCCAGGTGGCAAAAATACAAGAGATCAAGAGCTACTTCATCTCCATCAACATCTCATGTTTGTGTTATAAAGACTTTAATGTCCTTTTACCAGCGCTGTCAATCGGTTAAGAAAAAAAAAATCATTAATTGCACAATTTTCTGTAATTAATTGCAATTAATTGTATTGTTTTTCTACTGAAGGCTGTTCCTTGTAATGGATATTTATTCAGGGAAAACCACAAAACTGTTTTCATAATGTCCTTTTAGAAAAATAATAAAAACACAGATTAATTAATTAACAAACATCTAACATGTCTGGGCAGTAATGTAAAGTGGCAATAATATACTGTAATATTAAAACACACACACACACACACACACACACACACACACACACACACACACACACACACACACACACACACACACACACACACACACACATTCACATAGTATCCAGTTTTAGCAGTTTGGTGCCTCCTGGTCAGCCAACATGGCAACCTGCTGTTCTGCTGCAGAATTACTTCTGTGGTGGTTGAATTGGGCTTTTCAAAGTAAAGCTAATGACTTTCACTTTCTCAATCAGCCTTCAGGTAACTTTTTAAAGTCAAACTTCCTACCTTAATATTATCCCACTCAGTATTGTGCTGCTCTGTCGTCACGGTGCTGGACCCAGAGACGCTTCACGTGCAGCTCCGGTGAGGGAGCAAAATAAAATAATAAAACATTTTAAGTAATTAACGCAGTTTTGTTTACTTCTTGGTTTTTTTGTGTGTGTGTTTTTCTTTTTTAAACAAGTTAAACGTTTTAAATCAATTGAGAGTTGACAGGTCTACCTTTCACTGAAACTTATTTGTAAATTGTTTGCTCTTGTTCGTCCGTGCACACGTGCTGCAACCTGCATCCTGCTGTCCTTCAAGATGCAGCCATAGCATAGCATTTAGCTCTGCTCAGAAGTTATGCAATGGCGAGCAGGAGTTTTGTGCACGTGTTCTGATGTTTGAACTGTTGGAGTGAACATGAATAGAATCCAAACTTTTCTCCCCCCCACCCCCCCCGATTTGGTCTGCAGCAGGGAAAAGTGGTTGCATTACTTTCCCCCCCGCAGTTTGTTTGTATCTTTGTCGCCGTCAACTGCAGAAGTCTTGTGCCAGTGACTCTCCAGTCAGCATGAATACGTGGTGGAAGTGTGCACAGGTTGGCGTTTGGAAGCCCTGCAGCCACGCTGCTCTCGCTGTGTGTGTGATGAGCACTCACCCAAACTAGAATGTGTTGAGTCAGCTGCTCTGCAAGCCTCTGTCCCTCCCCAGTGAGCTATTTATACACACCCAAACCAGCCTCGGCTACATACCAGCACACACACACACACTCACACACTCAAACACACAGACGTAAGAACGTACACATTTGGTATGATCTCACAGACACACATACACACAGTGACAGAGGCTCGATAGCGCCTTGTAAACAAGCGAGGTGGAGGACGGGTTAGAGCAGAGCTTCAGGGTGACTCAGTTATTTTCCTCCCTTCCTGACACTGTGCTGAGCAGGAGGCGACAGGTGGGCTCAGAGAGACTCGGAGACGCTCCGGCCGATACTCGGTTCTCATGGGAGCAGCTGGATCCGGTGGCCGACCTCTCAGGATCACATGTAGCACGCTAAGGTAGGACGAGAAGTCCACTTCATCTCCTGTCTGCACTCGTAAGAGTTTTGACGCTTAAATGTGGAGAATCACACCCGCTCTTAAATTCTCGCTCGGGTTTAGTGATTAGATCAGTGTCGTTTTCTACTGTGACAATGGCAGCGTCCGTCGAGCTGCGTCGGCAGCTTCTCGCGTGACGCGTCGATCCTCCTCCGAGTTACGTCTTGATCTGCATGAACACCAGAGCTGCTCTGAAGAAGAACACGTTTTAGTTCAGTTTCATCGTGATTGGGCCAGGCAGGTAGAACAGTGCCACGCTAACCTTCAGATTTGAACTTTAAAGTTTTGTTTTTGGCGCACACCTGATTAAAAATGTCTATTTTAAGCAATTCCGATGGAAAATAATTATGATCTCAACATAAAGCCAATTTTAATGAAACCTTCTTGTGCAAAATACAATTAAAATGTAAAAACTTTCATGGCAGCAACAATGATATCTCAGCTTGGCTCTCAGTGTTATGTTTGATACTCTTTTTCTTTTCTTTTTTTTTTTTTTTTTACATTTTGTTAAATTTGCTTGATGGTTTGGCTGGATTGGAGCCTCTGGTTTTGCCCACAGGCTTCTGTTTGACGCCCCTGGTTTAAAGGATCTGGATTCACGTGAAAAGCTCCTCTTCAGCTGACTCGTGTCCGATTCTGTTAAGATTAAATCAGTGTCCAGTTATTGTTGCTACTGTTAGAAGTGTGATAAACCCCTCCACGTTTAGTAACCAGATTAGATTTATATTAAATGTCTGCAGCCTTTTTTGAGTGAGTTTCTTCATGTTTAACCTTTAAAATGAGGAGAACACAGCTCATAAGGTTTTATATTTATTGTTATACAAAAACAAACTCATCTTATATTTATGTGTAAGTTTCATAACGACTTCTTAGAACAATAGACATTTCATCACATAGCTTTAGTGCTTTTAACATTTTTAGAAATAAATGTTTGCATTGTTAATTTAGCTGTTTGGATGTATGGATGTTTTTCCCTTTTAACTGTGTTTTGTAATTGTTGTTTTGCTTGTTTTTCTTCTCCATCTGTTATGATTTAAGCTTTTTAAGCGATTGAAGCCATCATAGAAATGTATAGAAACGCTTGTGGCTCGAGAGCTGCAGGTTGTAATATTTTGCCCCTCATCTATGATCGTATTAAAAACAATTCAGACTATTTTAACCCAACCGGCAGCCACAGTCATTTACATAGAGTTCATATATCAACACAGCCACTATTACAGAGTGATGCTATTCTCAGAGTGTTGTTAGTTGTACTGTGTAAATATACTCACATGATTTCAGTAGTAGAGAAGGTGTTCATTTTCTATGCAGTGTTGAAGGTGGCGATCTGTTTCACTCCCCGTTTGTTGTCTGTTCAGTGCGTTACCTTCATTTTTTTCCCGTTTTTGATGCTAAAAGTTTGGTAAATATAAAGTTCCTAAAGCCCTCTGATGTTCCATACACAGTCTCAGAGTAGCTACATCTCATACTCATACTTTAGGCCCCAGTTACACAACATTTCAATTCAAAACACAGTTTTTTTTTGTGGTTTCTTTCAGAAGAGTTTTGCGTTTACACTGCAAAGTTTTGAAAACCATGTCTGTTTCGGATGCAGAATTTACTAGCTGTGTTGTGCATGCACAAAAGCGGCGTATGGGAGCTGTTTTCAAAAGGTTGCGTTGTCAGTGGCTCCGAGCTCCCCATAAAAGAAAATCAATGTCGTGTAAAATGGGGCCTTAGAGTAACCTTGTCTCACACTCGTACTTTAGTTTTGGGTTTTTATTAGGATACAGGTTGCTTGTTCCATTAGCACCAAACTGACAACACCTTAACAATAAACAAAGTGTTGTGCAGTAGTATTTATAAACAATTAATGCCAAACACTAGTATAAAAAGTGTGAGACATGTTGTGTAAGTGCTGCTGATTTTCTTGCGTCCTGCATTAAAAGATGGAAATGGACTGAAGGAAGGCTCACAGCTTCACAGGTGCGACTTCTTCGACTCTGAACACAAAAAAAAAATCCATTCTCGGGATTGTCCTGCTCTTGGGTCGTGTTGTGAAGAGTTGGTGGTGACGGTTTGGGTTTGTGTCCTTGTTGCCCCGGATTCGCTGGTGAAGTGGGTCGTGGTTCGTTGGCCCCCGTCTGCATTGGCCGGTCGGTGAGCTTCACGCTATGACTCACACGACAAGAATGTCTGGTCACTGAGCAGAGTGAGATTATAATAGGTAACATGGGCTGCTGCCAGTTTCTGCTGACCACATTTGCATAAGCTCCGTTTGTCAGCGGGCATGAGAGCGACCACAGTCGCTATCGGTTCACCCGGAGCAGATGCATCATCTGTCTTTGGCACTGCTGCTGAGACCAAGAAACATATCGGGCTGAGGTGATTTCCACTTTTCTCTGTTCTACTTGACCTTTACTCCGACACCACCATCGGACTCTTAACGTCCTCTCATACTCAAGAGAGAGAAAAATATCTCGAGTTTCTACAAAAAGGTCTGTAATTTTGTCCTGTGCTTTAATGAGGCCATTTTCCCCCCTACTTTCTCTTCTTTTTTTGACGGATTCATCTTTCAATTTTCAATATTATTATTCTTTTATATGATCAAAATGAATGATACAGTTTTAATTGAAATGCTTAAACTGTGTAGCTTTGAGACATGAGTGAATTATATGCAGACTCTGCGATTTGTAAGACATTAAAATAAAACATGATGCCCCTTAAAATTAAGAGGGCTTCACGATTGCTCGTTAATCTTTGGGGTCAGGGACTCACTGGCGTACGTGACTGCGTGGTTCCACTTCTAGTTTGACCTATTATTTATTGGAAGACGTAACGTCATAGACCTCATAGAGACACTGTCGAGAAAGACGCTCTCTTTCCTCTCTGTTTGTTCTTTCTGGTCATTATTCCTGTTTTGAAAGGTGATCTGGAGTTTCTGGTTTTGTCTTTCTGAGTTTACCTATTGTTAAAAAAAATAAAAAATAAAAAAAGTCCACAGAGATATTGTGCACCTCTGAGTCTGGTTCTGTTTGAAGGTTTCTCCATTTAAAATGGAGAAACCATTTTAAACCATAAATGGTTTTCCCCCCAATGGTCGCCAGTGCATAACACTGAGGAAACAATGGAGTCATTCTTGCATTGCACTCGTTTACCGAAGAGTGTGAATAAAGTTATGCAAGCATAACACTTTGCAAATCAAACGAGTGCCACCAGTCACCGCAAAACAAAAAATAACCATTTTTTTTAAATGTAAAAGACCTGGAATTCTAACGCGCAGTTGCTTCGCCGTGGTTTTCACAATTTAGTGCTTTCCCTATTCCTGGTTCTGCGCTTTGCGTGTGCATTCCTGCTGCGTAGTTCTGTGGAAGAGGTGAGCAATGTCCCCGGGGTTAGAGCTGCGATCGGGCGTGTTTCCACAATATTTACATGACTTGGACTGTTAGGTGAAAAGCATGAAGAGGCAGAGATCAAGAGAGCGGGCTGAGCTCGCCGCTGGAGGCTGTTCTTTTGCTCTCAGTAATGGCATGTAATGGGGCGCCGCCTTTTCATGAATAGCAGGACGGCGCCTCAATTTTCTTCTCTTTCAATTAATGTGAGACATTTATTACAAAGCCCTGGAGGCATCAATCACAGAGGTGAAACGAGGAGTTTGTTGATCGGTTGATCAATGAAGCAGCAGCTGAGTGCTTCCGTCGGTGCCAAATTTCTCCATTGTTCAAAAGGGCTTCGTTCAGTATGAAGGTGCGTGTTTTATGGTCGCTGTGTGAACTGCCGGCCGACACGGGGTGATCAGGTGACCCGTCAGACCATTCACCCTCCATTCAGTTTCCCAGCTGTAGCATTTCGATTGATGCCGATGCCCATTCTGAATCTTCAATCCTCAAATTCAGAATGAATTGTTCTCTTTATTTCTCGACACTGTTCACTTCAATGAAACACTGTGGTACGGTAAAACTCCTTCCTGTAAGTCTGAAATAGAGCCGGGAGCTTAAAGACGGGTGGATCCTGCTCTACCGGTCCTCACAGTGTCGATATCGACACATCTGACCCTACAGGTTCCTAGAAAGTCTATATAAACACATTAATGGCAGCCGGGTTTAAAGGAGACTGAATCGCAGTCACAGAGTGATATTCATATATTGACAAGCCACACTGCAGTTTAAATGGTGACTGGTTTAAAGATAAGCTTTAAAAAGTAAAGGTCCTTGTGATAAAAGCTACTGTTTTGAATTGTCACGCTGCTACTGTTTTGAATTATGACACGTTCCAAACTCACTCAGGTGGAGAAACAGTTACGTAACACGAGAGGTTTGCTTTGGGCCTGTGAAAACAGTGAAAGGCAAAAAAAAGATATTCCAAGATTAAGCCTGATCAAATATTTACTGAGTGGAGAGGAAAACCTTGCAGTAGACATGTGAGATTACCCCTTCAATGCGCAACACGAGACCCACGTTCCCTTCCAATGGAACACATGGGCCACAATTGACCCGCATTCATTTCCCAAATTACAAATCAATAAATTCTGTATTAAGGATATTGAAAATGTTCTATAATCTACTGTGTCGCCACTATGGACCCCTGACCCCCATCAGCTCCCTGGTGCTCCCCAGTGTCGTTGCACCTCCTCATCCTAGAAATAGGATTGGTCAATAAAAGAAGGAATTTCCCAAAGGGGATTAAAAGTATGAGTCGCTATGAAAAGGTTAATAAGTATTGGGATGAAGGTGTCAATTAAGGGCAAGGGAAAGAGTACTGTTTGATTGGAAGAACACTTTCAGTTTTTATCAGAAATCACATTATTACCACAGTGCAATGATATTGGGTTGGTTGTTTTGCTAACTACTTCTTAATTGCTCAGTTTTATTATAAGCTACGATTGTTTGCTACAATTGATTATGTGAACAGCTTTCTGATAAGCAATGTGTTAATTTTCAGTGTAACCAATAACCTATGTCAATAAAATACTGTTTTGCGCAATTGTCCCGAAGCTGTGATACAAGCTGATTTCTCTTTCGGCATCACATGCAGCCTGGTTTGATCCAACTGTATCTCGAGCAGATAGAAAAATAACTTCTCAATAAAATGTGTGAGTACATCTATATAATGCTAAAATACGTGAACTTGATATGAAGATCTTTAAACTTTCTCAAGCAAAATAAACGCAATTTGAAGTCGGTGTTTCTGTCTGAACTCCACTGCTTCTGCAGATTTGAATGTCAGTTTGAACATTAACATGAACTGTTTGTGTGTATGTTTTGGTCTGACATGTCACGGCGTTGGACGGTGAAACAGCCAAGTGCAGCGGAGGCATGCAGAGGAAGTGGAGGATTTCTTGTGAGACTGGGTGGGGTGCAGCGCTGATTAGACATGCACATAAAACACCAGAAGTTTCAGGAAATGTAAACATGGTAATGGCCACAAGTGTTTCAAAAGCTTATTGCACACGCAAGAATTTCAGTGAAGTGACAAGAGGGAAAAGGCGTTCGATTTCAAGGAGTTGCGTTGGTTGCAAAGTGGGTGCGCTGAAGAAAATCCAACAAAAACTGCAAAATAAATTACAATAGTGCAGTGTGCTATTCAGTACTTATCAATAACACTATGGAGTATGACAAGCGTACCCAGATCCAAATCTCGTTCCACCGCAGAGAGTACGGTTAAAATGTAGGTGGCATTGTGAACCATAGACATAATGTACTGATAGATAATTATCATGATTATATATTGTGAGGTTGTGAACGTCTGCGTAATGACGCGTTGTTACGCAACGTTAAACGGTTTTCACGCGCCCCCACTGACAAACGTTGTGGATGGTACAGAAAGCAGCAGCTTTTGGTTATTTAGTTATTTACTTGATGACAGAATCAGAGTGTTTTCTGTGAAAACACGATTTTTTTGAAAAGGTTTGGAAGCATCGTTGTCATGTAAACAAACACCTACAATGCAATGAATGTTTTCAAATTTTAATTTTCTTTTTGTTTTTTAGTTTGTTTGTTTTTGCCTTTTCGAGCTGTATTATATATTCTATAGTTTGTTTGTCTTGAAAGTGCTCTTATTTTGTTATTTCTTTATTTTGTATTTTATAATTGGTTTCTGCCATTTGATATTGCACTGTAAAGCCTGGTGCACACTCGCTGCATTTCACCGCCTTATTGGTATGCGCATGTGACAAATATAAAATTGGGCTTGACTTGAGGGTGACAGTGTTTTATTTGTATTGGCGTTAGTGTACCAAATTAATAAGGCCGTATTACGAGCTAGAAAAAGCCGCAGACCAGCCAAATTATTCTGCTCTGCGTTGTTTCCCTCAGCGAAAAAACAATTCTATTGCGTCAACCGAACATTTAACGGTCTGCCCACTCAACCTGTAGCTCAAACCCGCCTCAATAACACCTTTTACTGTGGAGAGAGTCTGTTTATAACTTAAACCCATAAAAAAAAAAAAAGTGAAAATGTGATGACTCACCATCTGTCTCTATCTATATTTATAACTTAAGACTCAGAAAGACCCAGAGAGAGTGACCGACTGGTGATGCACAGTGTTGGTATGTCAGGAAGAGGGCTGGAGCTGAAGGAGGGAGGGAGGGAGGGAGGGAGGGAGGGAAACGTAAGAAGGAAGGAGGGGAAAAAGTGGGAGTGTGATAACAGCCACTGGGAAGATTTGTTGGCTCTCTGTCAGTGTTTCCCAGCAGCCTGCTGCGCTCGCGGACTTCTCTGTAGCGGCGTCAGGATCACACGAGCGTCGGCTCCAATGTTTGGCAGAGACCGCCAGCGTCATGGTGAAGTACAGATCCATCCTGTCCCCTGTGTGTCTCAGTGTAACCTTTGGAAAGGCGTTTCCTTATTGCTGTGCTTTCAGTGTGTGTGTGTGTGTATGTGTGTGTGTGTGTGTGTGTGTGTGTGTGTGTGTGTGTGTGTGTGTGTGTGTGTGTGTGTGTGTGTGTGTGTGTGTGTGTGTGTGTGTGTGTGTGTGTGTTTGGTCAGCTGTTTGTGTCGTGTGCAGTGGTCAGGTTCAGGACTGATTTGGCGATTGTCTGTTAGGTGGAGTCTCAGTGCAGATTTGAAACCCACGTGCCTGTTGGTAGTGAGTCGAGCCCTTTCATCCTGTCAGGCGCTGCACTTTGCTCAGAGGTTTGTGTCGGGAGTGTGTGCAGGTTTGTGCGTGAGAAAGACATGGTTACCGGTTACGGGGGAATGTTTTGGTGTCTCTCCTCCCTCTGATTTACCTTTTTATTGCCCCAACAAAAAGCCCCTCCTTCCAGTTCAGTTTCTCTCAGTCACTGTCCTGTCAATGTTTCTTTTTCATTTCTGCCTTTCTTCTCAGGCTCTCGTCACCTGTAAACACAGGCAGATCAGGCATGCCCAGGCACTGCCCAGGTATTGGTATGCGTCAGCTCTGCAAGGTGTAAAGTCTGTTCCTCTAACCCTTTATTCCTCTTCTTTTAATGAAAGCAATATGAACAAGAAACCGTCCACATTTCTGAATAATTGGTTATTTCCTTTGTAAGTGAATAGAAAGCAGCTGAGTAAGTTACGAGCTCGATTTTTTTTTTTTTTTTTTGCTGACTCTGTAGTTCTTAAGGCTGCCTTTTCAGTGTTTGTGTTGGTGGACGATGAGTTGCTGTATTCTGCAAGTTATCATGGATTTGCAGTCTTTTTAGGGCTACATTATATTTCCATCATTTCAGACAACTTGTCGTCCATTGGCCATGTTTTTTTTTTCATAACTCGACCAAACCGTGACGCCGCTGCTCAGTTGGAGGCTTTACATAACACCCCTGCTTTCCACAGTCAGAGGCGTGACAATGGTACTGACCCGCCCTTCCATAGAGAGAGATAAGTCAAACTCTTGTTAGCAAACACAGTGGGAATATTGTGATTTTCAAGGTCTTGCAAACTTTGGCATCTTCATATCCGAATTGCATTGTTGCTAAACGAACCAATATGAAGCCATCTGTTGATTGTAGGGGTTCGCATAATCCTTGATTTGATTCTTCGCTTGGAGTGTCTTGGATTTGAATTCCATGTAGTTTCGGTTTCCTCTCAAGCCAACGATGTATAGAAAGTAGATGCAATCTAGGTGGTTGAAACTGAGTTGATTAGAGTTCCCATCTCCATCAGATTGTAGTGGTCATTTTTACTGAGGGTCAGTCTGGGTTGTCACCAGGTTGATGGTGCTTATTTAAGCTATACATTGTTGATTATTTCCGGTTCCTCTTGGACAATCTGAACACTTTCTGCTGCATTTGTTTTATAGTTTTTCCTGAGACTTCTATTGTGTAGCTTCTTTTTTTGTCCTGTGATATTTTGCTTTTTCTGTGGTGCAGTCGCAGCAATCAGAGAGCATGCACGAGTATATCTGTATATCGTATACTTCACATGGCCAGCCAAGCAATGACTCAATTGGACTCTTTATTTTCCAGCTATTTGTAATCATATGAATCAAATTGTTAAAGAAAGCTGGTTGACCCTTCTCAAGCTTCATCAGTAGTGCATTTCTTTTATCCAGCCATTACCATAGTTCACTACTTGGGGTCTGTGCAACATGAGTCAGAATTATAAGCTCTTTTTACTTCATATTTGTCTTACAAAAATCTCTGTGGCTTTAATACACAACCTGGTGGTTTTATGGGGACAATATATGACTCCATCTGGTTGTAAAGAGATTAAATAAGAGCTGCAGAATGTGGAGGGATCTAGAGGCTTGTGGGACTGAACCTGACACTCTATCATTTCCTTTGTCAGTGGTTTCTAGTTCAATAACAAAAAATAAAAGAAATAAGCCTTTCAGGACAGATTGTCTTACAAAACTATGCAATGCAGCCAGTTATCTTGAACAGTTATCTTGTCTGCGAGTTAACTATTGCCGTTTCAGCCTATAAAACCATGGCAGATGGACATTTTTAGTTTTCGCTCCATACTAACACAGATGTCAAGCCCAACACGACTGCAATAGGAAAACTTTTAGAAATTAACATTTTGCTGTGTTCTGATCACATTTGCTTGTTAAGAGTCTAACGAGACGCTGATACCAATTCAGAATAATCTGTAACCATGGACTCAATTTATTGCCAATAAAAAGGAGTGGCATTCTTTCTTGATTGGTGTCTCCCATAGAGCTTCATGACGGATTACCAAAGGCCATCGGTGTTAACAAACACCTGGACCCTGTCTGTGACGTACTTGGTTATGGTTTTTGGTATGCAGTTCCACTGCTTTGCTCCGACTCTAAAGATGTGTAACTTAAATCAGGAAAAGGCAAAAATGCTTACCGGGCTCCATTAACTAAACTATATTGCATCGTTCTGATGACTGGTGGCCAACCACTGTCACTGTTATATTGTGTTATAATTCAGCAGACGCCAGCATCAACCTTTTCATTTAGATTGGCCATGGAATCTAAAGTTAAATCTAAAATCAATTTCCTTTAATAATCCACTCATTAAAGGTCTGTGCATAACATAAATTAATATATGTACATTACTTGTCCTCGCTGACATTTGGCCTAATCTTTAGTCTTTGCTCTGGTTTTAGATCTAAATTTGAATGCAGAGTCGGTGTGATGATCTGAGAATGACACCCATGTGAACCCAGATGAAAAGAGTCATCCGCCCTGCTTAATGCCAATAAGGCTGCTGCAATTTAATGTTGGGTTTTTGATGATCTGAAACTCAACTTATGTGTTAAGTTTTGTTATAGTGCCTCTGGCCTCATGTAGGGATACACAGTGGTGTAGTTCAGGGTAACTGGTGGCCCCATTCTGCAGCAGAATTTGCAAGATGTTCCACATTTGAACCTTATTTCGGTTATAATTGCTCTTTAATTTGAGTATTTTGTTTTGATCAATGTTGCTCATCCCTGGTGTAACGATTTCCTCTATTGCCTCACGTTTTGCTTCGATTTGGGGTTTTGGGACCTTTTAGTTTGGGGTTTTCTCCCACGAGTGGGTTTGTCCAATAATTTGACTCCCGAGGTTGGGTAATTGGTAACTCCATGTTGACTATACCAAACTGTGTAGATGTGCATGTCTGTGGCGCTCTGTGATCAAGCTGTAACGCACTGACCTTTACGAGGTGTACCCTCGGGGGCGTCTGGGGGTTGGCTTCAGATCCCCGCTATGCTACGTTTGGGAGCGTGCAGCCACATGCAGATCGTTGACTGTCCCTGAACAAGGTGTCAGTGAGGAATCATGAATCAATGATCCATGCAGTTCAACTCCAGTACTTACTTACTTATGTAACCCCCGTCATTCGTAAGAGGAGCATGGCGCATCCACGAAAATACGCCACTCCAAACAATCTTGAGCTAATCTAGCAATGTTATGCCAGTCTGACTCAGTTCCTGTTCCACTGATCGTTTCCAGCTCAGTACGGGGCGGCGCCATTTTCCCTTGACCTGTGGGTTCCAAGATAGCGCTTGTCTTGTCGCACAGTTCTGGGGTTTCCTGAGCAATCCACCTCCACTTCCTTCTGTGTATTTGGTGTGGCATTCTTTCTTGATTGGTGTCTCCCATAGAGCTTCATGACGGATTACCAAAGGCCATCGGTGTTAACAAACACCTGGACCCTGTCTGTGACGTACTTGGTTATGGTTATTGGTATGCAGTTCAACTGCTTTGCTCCGACTCTAAAGATGTGTAACTTAAATTGTTCCACTGCATGGAGTTCATGCTTGTGTGTGCGTCAGATTCACTCCCATTTACAATTTGAATCCCCATTATCAGAAAATAGTCATAGAATTACGGCTAGCCAGCGGTGTCAACAAATTTCGAGACTATGATGTAATCTTTAGGTCAAGATAGAAGGTGACACCACTTGGTTTTTCAGACCAAATTTTGGAAGACATGAATATAATATAAAAAGATACTCAAAATACCCATCTTACCATTCATAATAGTATTGTATCATGTATGATGCTGGTTCTGGACTTTCACCTACATTTTTCAGCTATTATAAAGTTGATAAAACATTGATATCCTGGAAGTGGAAAATAACTTTGGAATGATTTAAAATGGTATTGCACTTTTATTGATTAGATAGTAACCTTTAAAATAGTAATGCACAGCACATTACTTTGTATTATTGTTTTTTGTGAGTAGCAATGCGATTAATCATGTGATAACAAGGATTTTGAAGAAAATTTGTAATTATTTTCCATCATTATAAGAAATAGAATACCTTGATTGATTCAGAGTGACAGCGGCTCATTCAAGAAGCAGTCAGCCTCATTTTTCTAGCCTTATTGAAGTGCTAATTATTGCAATCATGAGGTCCAACAGAAATCCATGTAACCCAAACTATGGAATTAACCTAACCAAAGCTTTTTTTTCCACTCAGGTGCTTCTATTTGTGGTGTTGGATTAACATGCACTCTGAAATGTCATTGTTAAGTGCAGTTTTAGGTTAAATGCTTTGTCATTCCATTTGTCCCACTGTGGTTACGGTTCGGTGAGCACAAAAAGTCCTTGGTGAGGAAAACACTGTGGTTCGAGTTAAGTTTGGAGACGGTATGAAAAGACTGTGGTGGTCCAGGTTAAAATAAACGGGCTATGACTCGGAAACACTGCGGTCATAGTTAAAAAAGTTCTTTACTTCTGGTTTAAAACAAGACACCGACGTTGCATTCTTTGTTATTGTTTCAGAAGGTGTGACAACGTGCAGGGCTGATCCTTATCAGATATACTGTCTTTCAATATAGCTCATCGTATCTAATCAGCATGTTGGATGATGCCATTTATGTTGGGATTCTTTTAATTATAGCGACAGTTTGAATATGAGTCAAAGTGAAGCCTTTATTGTGGTTTTGAATGGTGATATTGAATCATCGTGAGTTAGTAGTTAGTAGATGTCTTCATGTGGTTCTGAGAAGTTTTGATTGATCAGTATGAAAATGATTCGTTCATTACGTTGCCTTTCCTTGACTGAATCTTACAATGGATAGGAAGTCATGTCAATGCTTATATCAAAATCAGCATATTCATGGCAAAGAATATTCTATTCTTCAATGAAAAGCATGAATGATGTGCAGTAATCCAAACATGTATCAACATTTTGGACATGAAAAATGAGATCAATCGCAGGTTTATAGAACTAATTGCACCTGTGTGGAGTCTGCAGGTATAATTCCTCAGCGTCTTGGAAAGAAAATACTTCCAGATTCCTCCCCTCTACTTCAGCATTTGAACACATCAGGATAAGTCAGAGAATTACGAACAAATCAGAGGCCGCCTCTCAAAACGTATAAACCACATGGCATCAACGGACCAATCATGTTGCTCGTTACTGGATGTAAAACTGAACTGGAAGTCAGTTGCAAGTTGTTCACTCGAGCTGATAATTTGCAATATTTTGGCGAAAAGGGATTCATTTAGGCAAAATCAGACGGTGACAAGTAGTGAAGGTCATTATACACATATTTTAGAGGCTTTGAGCAACTCATCTGCTATTTTTTTGGCCGTCTTTTCCGAAAATTGACTGTCCAAATGATAGGTGGACGGCTCACGGCTTAAAACCATGGTCCTCGCACATCCAGGCACGATGGAGCACACATTTCAATCGCACTCTGACGTGCACAAAGCCTGCGTCGTGTTCCAACGTGCCTGGGTGTGCGAGGACCCGTTCAACGCTGCTTGCAGCTTTCACCTTCTGTCGTTTTGTTGTCGGTTCACAGGGTTAGATTTCAGGTTTCCAGATGCTCCGGTGGATGAATGTTCATGTGCAGCAACAACTTGTTCAAGCACAAGGTCCATCACATGCACAACAGGGAACAGTTTTTCTGCACGTTCGGGAAGTAGATGGACAAATCAATTATGAGTGTCATGACTCTCAGTCCACATTCTCCTGGGACTTGGTAGTTTTATAGCTGACAGTCACTTGTAACAGCAATCCAGCTATGCGTACTCCATTGTTAATGTTTATAACATAAAATCTGTGCATGTGTGTGTGTGTGTGTGTGTGTGTGTGTGTGTGTGTGTGTGTGTGTGTGTGTGTGTGTGTGTGTGTGTGTGTGTGTGTACGTGGTTTCATTACAAAACCAAACCAACAGTGTCAACTTGTGGTCTGGCCTTTTCGGTATAAAGGTACATGGTTTTCAAAAACGTTGCCACGAAGAGGCAAAACTTCAATCCATCCATCCATCCATCCATCCATCCATCTGTCTTCTTTCCTGCTTGTCCATTTCAGGGTTGCAGGGTGCTGGAGCCGATCCCAGCCTTCTGTGGGTGAGGGCGGGATACAAATGCAAAACATTTCAGAAACAAAAACACCAAAAAAAGGGTTTTTACTTGAAACAGGGCCTAAAATATTAGGTTATGCGTATGCTCCTCTTTTATCTGATGTTATTTGACATTTATACCCACAGCCCTTTCTTTTATCCCCCCCCCCCCCCCACAAAATCATGGTCATGCTCCTCAAATATTGAACCTTTTAAACTTCAGTGTTTCGCCTTTGTGACCGTTTGGGTGATTTATTACTTATTTGTTTTGTCTTGGATAAAAGGTCCAGTATATAACCTCTTGTAGAGTTAAACAGGTCCCTGGGAATCTGGACAACTTACATCCTCCAGGTTCTGATAGGAAGTGGGTCCATGGGACAGTCGGTGGGGATCTGAAACGTTTGTCTGAGTCGGGGGGTGTTCTGGCTGAGCTGTGCCCACAAACACCTCTGCACTTCACTTCAAACAATGAACGTTGTTGTTAGTCGGACTCTAACTGGTTTTTGAACCTTTCCACTCCCCTCTGATTGGCTGGTCAGGTGGACCTGGGGTGGGGTATTATTTCAGCTGTAATGGTTTTGTTGTGATCAAATTCAGTTCTTATTAAAACTCGGCTCTTATGTCAACGTTTCTTAGAAAGAGACCGCCAAAGCAATCTCCTTGATCTTCAGAATTTCTTGGAATCTGCAATGAAGAAACAACTGCTGTTTCTTCGTCGTTTTTCAAACTCAAGGTGATCCAACCATGCAGGCAGGGCTGGGATGTCTTTCACATGTTTGATCTGCTTTTGTACATTATCTTACATTACCACACACAGCCTCTGATCTGATGCTTTTCAGAAATACAAGGAGGGGTACACAGAGCAGAGCTGCTGTGGTGTCAATACAGTCCCTAAGTAATTGCTAAGTGGGATTGCCCCTCTGTCATGGCTAAAACACTATTGAAGAACTGGATACAACAAATCCATTTGCTTTTATACTGTTTTAGTTTGATTTTATCGTGGTTTTATACTTTGCTCCTGTGGTTTTATCATGTAATGTAAAGTGACCTTGGGTGACATGAAAGGCGCTGTTTTCAAATAAAATGTATTATTATTATTATTATTATTATGAATCCAATTACATATCGACTTATTCAGGAACAATAGGGACTTTTCAATGGAATAATATGTAAATTTAGGTTTTTGCTCTGCATGGCTCGAGCCGTGGTCTTACCATTGACACCAATATAAACAATGCCGATAACTGGATAAACAAACCAGGTGCTTCCAATGCAGTGGCCGACTCACCAGGCCCTGCTGGAATCTAATTTCTGGTTGTTTTGACTGCAAACAGCAATCCATTCACTTTTGCTGCATTCGGGGGTAAAACAAAGGACAATGTCTTACAGTTGTGACTGTCCTTTAATTTAGCGCTCCTCCTGAATGTTTAGGATTGAATGGGGCTTTTGTGCGAAGACAATCCTGAATCTAAGCTGTTTACACGAGCTCGCAGCAGAGCACTAATTTAATTTCTGCTCTATTTTCCACCTTATGTGAGACGTGTGGCTTATTTAAGGGCCCTGAAGTCCTGACGTCTTGTGTTCCTCAGTCACAAGTGACTGTTTGTAATGAATTAAAGTGAAAATTTATTCAGTCGACCGCCGTTTCAAAGTTCACCAGGCCATATTGTGCTAGATCCAGTTGTAGCAGCCTTGATACCAACTTGCGTAAACATGAAATTATTACAATATAACAATATAATATAATAATCCATTTAATATAATAGACACTTGACTATTTGGGGATAATAGTCGCTCTTCTGACCGATCTTCAGATCTGTTTACGTCAATAGCTTTAAACATCTGAAGAGCATGTGATAATGTGACTGGCTGCAAGTACAAAAGAGTTTGTTCTGCTATTAGTTGATTAGGTTGCTGCACCATGACAACTACATGACTGGGTTCAGGAAAATCCCCTGGAGTGCTGGAAAATGACTACCTCTGTGGTTTCGCGTTGCTTAGAAACAAATGTCATCTCCCCGAACCAACAGTTAACCTCAACGTGTCTTCAACCAGCTCCCGAAGACTACTGTAATAATAATTGGGTAATATTTTAGTGAAATTCGACTATTACGCAAGCAATGTGGAATTCGTCACGTGATTTCATTTTTAACATGCAAGTGTTGGCATGCACCACTGTCAGCGAGTCACCATGTGCAGTAACAGCCGTGTGATCTCACCGTCACCTGACCGAATGTACCTATTTGCCCCGCCCACCCGCCTGCACCGCACCTCCCAGTGAGGCAGTCGAGGCAGTCGACAGTCACACTACAATAAAACAGAAGCAAACAACGACTCTTACGTACATGCTCCAAGAAGTGAAAGTTTAATCCATCCATCGACTCTCGGCGTCACCTGCACCGATCTTAGTCCTCATGCCTGAACCCAACCAACCGACTGGGTCCTGTGAGGATTTGGAGTCTTGGCCAATGACAGACTGAAAATTCTGTCCCATTAATGGATTAGTGATGAAGAAACACTCTCAGACCAGCGCGGAGGATCAGACCTGAATAATCTGTTCCTGGATCACTGTTGTCAGTGGCTACATGATATTATGGTTTTTTAATATGATTGTGTTTGAGGAGTAAATTGTGAAGAGATTTGTTTTGGTTCATCTTGTGTAAAGAAACAATCATTGGTGTGACCGCTTGATAATGTCTTGTTCGGTTTGATTGTGCAGCTGAAGCTGGAAATTCTTGTGCCACATTGAACAAAGTCCATTTCTGACTCCTCCTTATTATATAATGCGTTTTTGTTTAAAAAAAAAAAAACAACAACAACAATAGCTGATTGTCCAGTGATTGATGACGAGAGGCACCTCATCTGACACTGGAAGTTTCATCTCACGATAGGACGAATCAGACTCCCATCAAACTTCGCCAGTTTACCAGTAATCTTTCCAAACATCGGCGAACCACTGAGCTATGAAAACATTAGGAGGGACACTCATTATTAATCTACTGACACTTTTTCTTCATGAAGCTGCAGTGAAGACGGAATAAAGACCTCCAGATATAAAATGTCTGAAACCCATTGGAGCCTTCTTGGTCTTCAAGCACATGTGCGCCGACTCGGCCATTTGTTATGCCAGCCTGTCCATTTCACTCACCATGGACACAATGCAGAAAACGGACAGTTGCCAGGAGATTAAAGCAACGCTTTACCCCGTCCTCGCCATTAAACACGCACACACAAAGGCTGAGAAAACACTACAGTGTTTAGACAACCTTGTTTTCACAGTTTGCCAGCAGATTCCAGGAATGAGCCAGTGCAGGCTGGCATCTGACAGCAATTCAGAAAAAGAATCCAAATAAAGAAAAAACTTTTTGTGGACTTCTTTTTTTTTTTTTTTACAAGCCTTGATTCAACTTTTACAACCAAATCAGCCTAAATTATTACTTTAGAGCCTCTTTGAAATAAAAACAAACAAACAAAAAACTAGGTTGCAGATTTCAAGGTTCAGAAGTCGGTGAATAATTTTTTAGAGTATCAATTTTAAATTAAAGGCCACTCTTTCAAAGTAAAAGTGTTTTACTCTCATACCTTGAGCAGTCCCATATCTTTAAGTGCGGAGTGATGTGCACCTTCGTTAGCGCAGGGTCTAATTTACCCAGAGGGATGGTGGAATACACCCCCATACACTCTACGTATCCCCCCACTCTCCTGAAGCCTCCTGAAGTCTTTCCTCTGGGAATTGGTAAAAATCTATTCTCTCTGCATGTTGATTAAGTTTACAGAACGTTTCAGGCGAAAACACATCGTTTTTTTGTTAGTGTCCATCTACTGAGCATGTGCGGAAAAAATACTCACTCTGGCCATGGTGCACACGCGCTGTAGCACCGAAAAGTCACATTTTCCCAGTTTCCATGGAGACGGAGTTGAAGCATTTTCAAAGTGTTGTGTTTTCATCGGCTCCAAGTACTCTTGCCGCGTAAACTGACCCCAAAATGTCACAAAAGTTTCTTACATTTTCACTTGAAAACAAAAGTAGACGTAGACGTTAATAAAAAACAAAACAAAACAACAATAATCTGGTTTGCTGGTCGCAGTTTTTATGGCATCGATCTGCGGTTAAACTTACCGCCACTTCAGAGTGAAAATCAACGTACCAGCACACATGAACACAAACATGAACTTGTACTTAGCAGGAACTCCGTCTTTATCCTCCCATTCTGGAAACATTTGGCACTATTGTTGGAAGAACATTCCCAACCATTACTGTAAGTCGCTGTGTTTGTTTATGCCGTAATTACAGTTGCTAACTCCGCGGTTACTCTGCTGAACTGAAGTGGAGGGAGTTCAGAACTGATGTGAACATTATAAATGTGTTAGCTCAAACACATCTGAAACTTTGAATAAAGCCTTGAGATCAGGCTTGGCACAAAGTACTGGGACGAGAGCCACAATGTTTGTCGTAGACTGTAATTTAAAGTCACAGCAGCATTTTTAATTTCAGTATTTTTGTCCTTTTACGTGAGCAATTTCACAACCAGTCGTTTGAATCTTACCACTCAAGCTCGGTTAACGTGAACAAACATCATCCACGGCTGCTTTGAACAAATGTTGTGTATAGATTTTAAAATGTGGTGTGATCACAGATGAATGAATGAATGAAGGCATATATCAGTTTTTTATACTTTCTTGCCTTATTCTCATTTATCTTAATTATTGTGAGATTTTCTCGTACTATCAGGGGTTGTAGAACATTTATAGGGATTGCTGTAATTTTGTTTGCTTGTATTGTTGCCTTGGTTACGAGCCCTCATCAGTGTCTGTAGCAGAATCTAAAAAAATTTCCTTTAACAGTGAGAGTTAATAGGCTGAAACTGCCAGATACGACCTTAAATTCAAGATTAAATTCATATTAATTCGTCTACAGTGGGCTGATGTCCATCCTGCACTGACAATAGAACTCAGAAGTTGTGTATCAAAGGTCTGAACATTGTTTTAACTGGATATGAAGGCAAGTGGACACAATATGTGCATGTATGAGATGTTTTGTCCATAATTATTAGAGAAAACAACATGAATCAGCCTTATCAACTGCAGAAAAAAAAATTGTGCGTGTGTGTGTGTGTGTGTGTGGGTGTGTGTGTGTGTGTGTGTGTGTGTGCGCACTGCAGGCTGCAGCAAGGAAGCTCTCAGTGGACGGCTTGGTGCGCATGCCCAGCTCTGAGCTGCAGGACACCATGAGAAGACTGAGCTCCAACTCCGAGGACCGATCTCGCCTCACTGCCGCCCTCTCCTGCCTGAAGAGTGAGACAGGTTGGCTGGAAAGGAAAAGCAACACGTAGAAGACAACTTGCAGACAAAATAGAGACTTGCTTTTGACATGAAGAAAGTTGAATATATAATAATATGAATCTGTGTCAGAATGATGCGAGCGAAATACATATGCTTTGCCTATTCCAGTAATTTGCATTGTGTGGGCACGAGGTTTAATTAATATAATTTCACAAATCAGGTGGAAATTAAATATACAAAAGATTAAACTTATGATACTTTTAACAAAACACACAGTTTATAGCATGATTCATTATTAGAGTAATGTCAATTCAGTAAAATGATAAAATAATCCTTACGTGTGACAGTTGCAGACTATGTATAAATGTGTGAAAGGGTCTGAAAAGCACAATAAGCAAATAACGAGTTTCATTACCCAGTTGTTAAAGAATGTTGCAAGACCTACTCCTACTTTTTGACTTAACCTTTTTTTTTTCAGTTTTACAATAAATCACAAAGAAAGCATGATTAAATGTTAATAGAATGTAAAAGAAATACATACAATGTGTAGCTGTCTAAAATGTCATCATATTTTGCAACATATTGTTAAAAATAATGTCTTCAAAAAGATGTCATCGTCATGCTCTTTTATCCTGATCACTACATAGTAGTAGTGTCTAGTACAGGGGTGGGCAATCCTGGTCCTCAAGGGCCGCAGCCCTGCACGTTTTCGATGTCTCCTCACATCAATACAGCTGACAGCAATTAGTGGCTCCTTGTCAAGCTTTCTGCGGCGCCTCATCATGATAACAGGTGTGTTTGAGCAGGGAAACATCTAAAACGTGCAGGACTGCGGCCCTCCAGGACCAAGATTGCCCACCCCTGGTCTAGTACCATGTGGAGCTGAAACCAATAGACCTGATGTGCAGAACATGTCACAAGAACATACAACCTTTCAATTTGTTATATTTTCCCCCCTGAACATGCTAAAAGTCTGTTTGCATCTTTTCTTTTTGTGTAACTGCAGGAGATGAATCGGGGCCCGACTATCTGGAGGCGCAGCAGGACGGCAGTGTCTTCTCTCCCATCACCCCACCTTCCAGCGCCGCGGGTATCCACAAACCCCCGCCGCCCACCAGTGTGCATGGCCGCTCCATCTCCATCTCGGTGGTGCCTTGCTCCAGTGAGCACAGGCCCAGCATCTCCACGGAGGACATGCCCAACGCCTTCATTACGGAGCCCGGCAGCCCGCCGGGCACCCGGGCCTTCAGGACGCGCATCGCCAAGACCTCCAACACGCCGCCGCCGCCGTCGCCCTCGCAAAGGCTGCTGCAGCTCCTCCCCAACCTCACGCTCCCGAGGAGCAAAAGTCACGAGTCCCAGCTGGCGCATCGCATCGAGGACCCTTCTGCACACAAGTAGGTCTGATCCCAACATGATATCTGGGATCCAGTGTGATATAGAGGGAGGGTGTGGGGATTTCCACTGAAGGAGGAGGCGGTGGCGTTTAGCAATTAAATAAGTCAAATTAATCATTTGTCTCCAGGCCGACCTTGTGTTTATCGGAATGTGCTGGTTACGCTTTGTCTTTCCAGGGCTGGTAAGAGGAACAGAGTGCTGGCCGCCATTCAGATAAACGGCTATGGGAACGGCCCCGAGGACTCGGCGCTGAGGTCACCGCTGACATCCGCCCGAACTCACAGCTCCTCCGGAGTCTCGGCTCCGTACATAATGCCCGCCACCCCCACCCTGCAGGACAGTGAGTCCACATGACGCACAGCGAGAAGCATTTATCTTCCTCCCGTCGCTCCGTTAACTTAGTTTGATTTGACCTTGCAGGTGTGGCCAAGCCCAGGGGTTCCCCGCAGGCCATGAGGAGGGACATCGGTTTGGCTGTGACACACAGGTCGGCTCCAACACACTGTTCTGACATCGAAACATGCGATTATCTGAATATCTAAACCGCCTCGTGAAACATTGATGCTTCTTTCTTCCTTCATATGCATGTTGTCGTTATAATGGCAAGGAGCTACACAGACGCGTGTTTATTTACCTTTTTGATGATTGCTTGTGCCAAACTGCAGACGATCAACATGATTAAAAGTATAGTAAAAAAGTATTAAAAAATATATAAGGATGCATAAATTATATGGTTGAAACTACCATTGTGGTTTCTATTGTTTTCTTATACTGTTGGTTTCTTTGAGTTTTTAATAATAGTTTGTGTATATTGAAATAAAGTTGAGTCGTCAAGGTTATTATTACTGGATTGAGAAGTTGTTTTTAAGCTTATTTCTGCTGAGAATTTAGAGGTTTTTGCAGCAGATTAACGTTCCACAGTCAGCGCTGTGGTTTCCTGTTAACTTCCCGTGAGTGTGCAAGTCGGTGCTCGGTCAGGAGAGAGAGGCGTGTTTTTAAAGATCCCGGAATTCCAACAATGTGGAGCGTTTACTGTGATCCACCGGTTATCGCAGCGGGCAGCGAGGATTTTAATATGGCAGCACCGACAAAGCAGGAACATTAAAAAAACCCCAAGAAGACTGAATTCTGTTAAAATTATTGAAAACGAGAAGCTAATTGTAGGAAATTCTGAGTGAGAATTAAATATTTGAACAGTGTCAAAGCTGCAAAGAAAAAAAAAAAAATCTGGAGTTCCTCAGGGATCCCTTTTTAGCCCTCTCGCTCTGCTTGTTAGTTTATCTGATCGAACAGTCGCTTTCAGGCCCCGTTTACACAACAACACAGAAATTAAAAACGCATAGTTTTTGCATCTACAAGCAAAATCTGTTTCCACGGAAATGGCAGACAGGCTGAAAATGATGTATTGCGCTTACGGGCAACTCAATTATAAAACTACCAAGTCTCAGGGGAATGTGGACTGGGAGCCATGACACTCCATTGTTGTTATTGTTGTCCATCCTTTCGCGCATGTGCAGGAGAACTATCTACTACGGCCATTGGGTTTCTAAACGCCGCGTTGTTAAGTACACCGTTGTAATCGGACACTCGAAGCACCGGGAAAATGTTCTGGTTTCACTTGAAAACGTTGTGTAAACGGGGCATTAGTGAGTGAAGAAGTCCCTTTAAGGATTCAGTGTGGCGCCACACTCTTTTAAAACAGAATCGCAGAGCCACTGTTTCTTGCACCTGCTCCTTTTTTTTTTGACCCTTCTTGATTTTCAGGTTGATCTCTCATCAAATTTCCTTCCTCCGTCTCTGCGCTGCAGGTTTTCCACCAAGTCCTGGCTCTCGCAGACGTGCCAAGTGTGCTGCAAAAGCATGATGTTTGGCGTCAAGTGTAAACACTGCAAGTAAGGATGGGCCGCCTCGCCGCTCCTCACGCCTCCACCTGCCCCTCATCTGCCCCTCATCGGTTTGATTACAGCACCGGTGCTCATGATCTCATGTGTTCGCAGGTTAAAGTGCCACAACAAGTGTACCAAAGACGCGCCCTCGTGTCGGATATCGTTTCTCACATGTAAGCAGGATTCAGTCTGCACCGTTCGCAACACAAACAGTTAATTAACATAATTCAGTACCAATTATTTCGAAATGTTGAGGGAGAAAGTATAACACTTGAACACATATTTCATCATTTGTAGCTTAAAAATGCATATAAATGGGATTTTTTTAAAAAAATCATTGTGTTTCTCTGATGCTCACATTCAGTCCTCCATCATGACGAGTGAAAACATGAATAAACATTTGCCACCATGATGGATTTTTATATTTGGTCACATTTCTGAAATGAAATGGGTGCAATCAATGGAAGTAAGAGAGGATTTTTAAAGGAAAAGTCCTTATTGAGGCAAGATTAACTTTACTATCATGTCGTCATTAAGTTTTCATTGTCAGTTTAGAAAATGGAAAAGGAAAAAACATCTTTTGTTACTCAATATGCTCGCCTGCCCGTTAAAGGTTTAAATGCTTTGTAATGCAACGTAAATCCGAGCCGGTCGTTGGAGGAAATCAGGAATTACTCTTGTCGTAATAAACAGTAAACATGATGTTTATTATTCAGCGTGATGTGGCGTGACCTCATTGCTTAATGTGGCTTCCAGTGCCGAGGATGCGCAGAGCCGAGTCGGTGCCTTCAGACATCAATAATCGGATTGACCACACGGCGGCGCTCCCTCTGCAGTTTGGTACTTTACCCAAAGCTCTCCCCAAAAGGGTAAATACGCTTCTCTGTCGGGGGTCGTGAGTCTCAGGCCTCCACCTCTCTCGCAGTTAATGTTTTTCAAATTGGCCACAAATGAAGACATCTCTCGCCGGTATCACACCACTGGTTTCTGCAGACCTCCGTTCACCTCACCCTGTGTGTGTGTGTGTGTGTGTGTGTGTGTGTGTGTGTGTGTGTGTGTGTGTGTGTGTGTGTGTGTGTGTGTGTGTGTGTGTGTGTGTCAGCAGGAGCCTGCGCCCAGTCTGAGTCATCTGGATTCAAGCAGCAACCCGTCGTCGGCCACCTCCTCCACTCCCTCGTCCCCGGCACACTTCCAGCAGAGCAACCCCCCGAGCGTTGGCACCACCCCTCCGCCCGGCAACCCGTCCCCGCTGGCCTCCAGGGATGAGCGCTTCCACTTCCCAGGTCAGCAGCAGCAGCAGCAGCAGCAGCAGCACGCCACCGCGGCCGCTCAGAACCACTCGGCACACGTGGAGGGCGTGTATGGACCCGTCGGTAAAACTCACAACCAACACAGAGAGAAATGCTGCAAAGTCCAGAATGAAGGGCGAGAAAAATGTTCAAGGGTCATTTATATCATGTATATCTTAGTATTTTTTTTAACCTGAAGTGAACCTCAAGCTTAAATAATGTGTTGGAATGTTTTATGGCGTTTTGTTTGAAGATCATTACTTTTAGACTTAAATTTGTTCCAGAGGTTTCAGTGAGCTGAAGACTTCAGTCTTCTCTCCATTCAGCTCGTTTATCTGCTAGCATTAACTTGCTGAAGCTGGTGTGACGTGTTAAACTTATTATCCCTCTAAACTCCTGTTATCTCAGAAGGGAGCATTTCATTAATCCTGATCCAACCCGCCCTGTACATGTCCCTCTAACTAATTACTATTTTCACAAGAAGTAAAGTATCTTCACTTATTGTAATGAATATTCGCAGCTGTAAAAGTGTTATATTTTTCACTAACTGACACAACGCTGCTTCTGCTAAACATATCTTATGACTGCATCTGTCTCTCGTGACATTGTTTCTTTATTTGTACTGTGTTCCTTTGTCACATATCAACATTTTTTATAAGCTGTTATAGAGGTTGGACTTATTTAATGTGCACTTTACTCTACAGTTAATAGTTTTTTTTTTCTATAAATCCTTTATGAGTTTTTTAAAGGTTTTATTTCGTGCTATAAACTGCTGTATCTGTCTGCTGTGCACATGATAATAATCCTATTGAATCTTGATTTCCTTCTATTAGCAGCAGCTTCAGATGACCAACTTGAAGTGTTTTAACTTCTTTTCGAGTCTTGTTTCCAGTAACTGAAGGTTGTTTTTTTTCCCGCCAGATGTTCCTGCTTCCATGAACACGGTGCAGCCCGCTGGCAGCCAGTATGACTCCAGGTGAGACAAATCCTTTTTTTTTTCTCTCTCTTAAAAACTGCCAGATAATGGAGTATTGGGAACTCCCACTATTACATTAATTAGGTACATCACTCACATCAGAGGCTTTTATTCTCTGAGTAAAACAAATATTCAAGAGAGGTTGTGACTCATAGTTCTGTTTATCTGAATCATAAGTATCACATTCCATTAAGAGGACAAAATATTAGCTACAACTTTCAATATATTGCAAATTCTGTCTTCAAATATTCACAAAGTAATTTTGGTGTACGGTGCATTCAATTTCTTCTTCACACTGTCCACTAGAGGGCGCTGAAAGCTTCACTTGTATAAAATATAATAACCATCTATTCTACATCATGGCTTGAAACACATTTTAGTTCAGGGGCCACATTCAACCCAATTTCATCTCGGGTGACCAGTAAAGTAACTTTTAAATTTAAAAGATAAAAGTTTCTATTTGTTGCTGTGCAGCGTATATGTGATGAAAATGTCTCTATTGTCACAAAACCAAACAGTTACGACTGCAAATTCTTACAGTTTCAACACAAAGCCAATTTTAACGAAAGCAAAATAGGGCAAAATACAGTGAAATGTGTAATATGCAACAACTATAGGACAGGACTATGCCCCCCCATCTTAAAAGATCTTAATCATTTAATTTTATGGGTTTCATTGGTCATTACTGGTTTTTACTGCTAAGCCTGAAGGCGTGTCACCAATATATGTTCCTTTCTAAGAAGAAGTAAATACAATGGAAATAAAATCCAGGAATTTAGTGTTGTACTGTTACTGTGGAATCATCCTGTTCTTAAGAAAATATTAAACTTTATAACATTCGACCCATATAAAGCACCTCTAAATTACCTGTAGATTTGAATGTGAATGTGTGATTGTTTGGCCTGTCATGACACGTTACCCAGTAACACAAATAGAGATTGTAAAGCAATGTTTGTGGCCCATGACGTCTGCAGAGAGCAAAGTATTAAGCCTTTGTTTTAATTAATTTAGGCAGGAAAGGAAAGATGAGTAGTCTATGAAGGAAAAAGTCTCGTCGACAGCTCAGCTCAACACAGGAAATATTAACTTCTCACTTTGCTCCTGGACTTTCTTTATTTAGTGGTCCATGTGAAAGAGGAAGTAAAAAAAAAAAAAAAACAATAAAAAGCAAGAACAATAAACTTCTCTGTTTATATACCAGCCAATAATATCACTCAGATCCGGGAGGTCATCAACAAAGAGTTTCATCTGTTAGTCATACAAATTCCCTTATTTTGTGTCCTCAGAGTCTCACAGGTGGCCGCCAATGAGATGCAGCTGAAAGCAGAGGAACAGAGGGTGGTGAGCACACACACGCACAGGCACACACACACACACACACTGAAGGTGTTGCACGCACACAGTGATCAGCCCAAAATAAAGAAGTGAAACACGACATTAACAAGAATTTTCTCTCACATGTATTGTGTTCTCCTGTGACTTGTAGGAAGTAGATCATTTACTGTTACCGAGCTATTTTCAAGCCGTCGCCGGTCTATTCTCTGCTGCTTTAAAATCTAAAATATTGCAAGTGGACTGGAGTCGGGTCGCACACACTAATTGACTCAGATTTGAATTTGCCAATGTTGCTGCTGCCATGCAAAGTGTTGAACCTGGAAAAGTGAGCGTCAAGCTAAACCACATTTTCCGACGTGGCTCACCTCGACAACGCATCCATAACGTCACAGGATATGTGTTTAACGACTGCTACAGAATACTGCATGTGAGGTTATCTCCAAGTGGGAGCTCAGATTTTGCTGCTTCTGCCTACAAAATGTCAAAACTCAGGTGCTGCTTTTTAGAGGAACTGCATTTATCCTCTGATTGACAGCTGAAGTGAAGCGTATCCAAAGCTGGAAGATACTGTGTGTGTGTCTATGTTTCATGAATGTAAAATATATATTTAAATCTAGATGTTTGTATTTTGTTAAATGACTATCTTTTTGAGGTTTCATTAAAAAAAACAAAAACCATAAAGAAATGTTTCGTTAAAGTAAGATTTTTCTCAAACAGAAGAGGCATCCAGAACATTAAAACTTCAATTCAATTCGACTTTATTTATATAGCACCAAATACAACACAGTCATTTCTCGATGCTTCTAACAGAGAAAAACCCAACAAACATGAATTCATGTTATATATTTAAACTGTGACCCGAAAAAGAACAATTATTGTGTTACGGTATTTAATTTTTCTAGACAGAAGCAGATTATTTCTGTCAAACCTCTAAGAAGCCTGTATGATTCTTTGTCTTCGATTGTCGAGAGTAGTTATTATTGTGTTATATTGAATTAACTGAATTTTCTCTTCATATAACTTCTTGCGTCTTTGAGTAAACCTCACAATTAATTTCCGTTTTAATGGTTGACAGCATCAAATCATGACTCAGCCTTAAGAAACCCACACAATGTTTCCCCATAGGACCAAAACATGTGACTTTCCACACAGTAAAAACCTAAAGAAAAAAAAATACCGGTACATGTAAATCAGGAGTTTGGATTCTCTGCACTGTTTGTTGCACTGTCTATGCTGTAACACTTTTAATCCATCATCATCCACACATTTGGAAGCTTATTTTAAATGGATAATTTCACCTCGAAAGCATAAACATGTAGGCCGATGTTACACAACAGCATTTCAAGTAAGAATACATAGTTGGTTGTTTTCAACATCAACTTGCAGAAACAATGTAGTTTTCATGTAGGGCCACAAGAGGTGCTGTTGTGTCGTTATATAATGAAATCAGGCATGCGTGCAGAGAGGACAACACTCTTCCTGTCGTTTCAACTGAGACGGAATCGGAGCTTTTTTTTTTTTTTAAAGTTCCAACTGAAAGCAGTTTTCAAAAAGTTGCATTTTCGGTGTCTCTGAGCGTCGTCGTGAAAACAGAGACCCAAGACACAATGAGACTTTTGAGTTTTCTTGTACTGTTAATAAGAGACGAGAGCAACAAAGCGGATGATTTTTCACTGTGAGAAGAAGGCGGAGAGTCACTTGTATGACTTTTGCCTCTGTCCATTTCCTCTTCCAGACGAGTGCAGACGACGGCTACCCAACCGGCGGCGTGGAAGCGTCCGCCGAAAGTGACCAGAATAAGAAATTTCCCACCGAGGAGCACGATGAGGACGGATTGGAGGACCTTCCCTCCTCCATATATCGCCGCTCGGGCCGATCGGGGGCTTTCATCGCTCGTAAGGTCAGCCAGACCAGCGTATACCTGCAGGAGTGGGACATCCCGTACGAGCAGCTGCAGCTGGGGGAGCTTATTGGCAAGGTGAGGACTGAAATGCCTCATGGATATCTGGCTTTGTCCCACACTACTGGGGTGCATTCCAATAGTCCCTCCTGCCGTCTTCCCTGTCCACTTTACCTTAACCCTGGAAGAGTTTAAATGGCGGCCACGATGAGGAACATTGGAATTCTAGTTAAGCTAAGGAAGGAAGGCTCAATGCTTCCTTTAGAACCTCCTTCAGCCGAGGAAACATTGATGCATCCTTTACTAAAGGAGACCAGATCATGCTGCCCCACAATTCCTCGCGGCGACAACATTTAAAGGGTTCTGCTCATCTTATCGTTCAGGGAAACTCACGATGACTCAAAGCAGATCATGTTGAGTTACGAAAGCAATAATCTGCCTTGAACAACTTTAAATCATCTAAAACCCAGATCCCAACTAGGAATGTTCTAGATGTAAAATAAACACAGTAAAGTAAACTTTTTTTGCAGCTTATTTTCAGTTTGATTGCTTGTTTATTCTCCCTTGATTTCAATTCAAACTTTGTGATATTTGAGAATATATCAGCAGTTAGAGGCACAGGGGAAATGAGCTTTTTATAATCCTGGATTAGGGTAAGGATGAGGGTTAGGGCCTTTCCTGAAACCCCATGACATCATCCAGAAAGGAGGGACTATTCGGATGCACCCTGCTGGTTTCCTGCGGACTTACTCTAAACTCTGCTACTTTGGTCTTCCTGTTCAGGGTCGCTGGGGAAAGGTGCATAAAGGCCGCTGGCACGGCGAGGTGGCTATCCGCCTGCTGGAGATCGACGGCACCAACCAGGATCATCTGAAGGTCTTCAAGAAGGAGGTGATGAACTACAGGCAGACCCGGCACGAGAACGTGGTGCTGTTCATGGGCGCCTGCATGGCCCCGCCTCACCTCGCCATCATCACCAGGTCCACAACAACAAAACTCCCAAAGCTCAGGCTCATCTCCAGCCTGGGGAATTTTGAGTAATATTTCCCATCCCGTGCTTCCTCCACAGTTTCTGTCGAGGTTTGACTCTCTACACGGTTGTCAGAGAAAGAGGTCACATGCTGGACATCAATAAAACCAGGCAGATTGCCCAGGAGATCGTAAAGGTGAGAGTTGCATTTTGAAGTATCTAAATTGTAAAGTAAGCCAAGTCCCACTGTGTACAACAGTTATAGTGAACCTTTACCCATTGAAATGTTAAGATTCAGCAAATCGCTCTGTTTCAGGGAATGGGTTATCTGCACGCAAAGGGCATCATCCACAAAGATCTCAAGTCAAAGAACGTGTTTTATGACGCGAACAAGGTGGTCATCACAGACTTTGGCCTGTTTGGGATGTCCGGAGTGGTGGAAGAGGGCAGGTAGGGGGTAAATCTGTCTACAGCCGAGTGAGTTTCTGTCCTTTTCATCAAATTCTTCTCTTCGCTCTGCACATGTGCAGGAGAAAGAACGTGGTGCGAATACCAAGAGGCTGGATCTGCTACCTCGCGCCGGAAATCGTCCGAAGGATGAGTCCGGAGGTCGACGAGGACCAGCTGCCTTTCTCCAACGCCGCAGACATTTATGCGTTCGGGTACTGACCGATCCACTCACTGACTCACACAGTCGACGTTCATGGAAACACATCGTTCTACAGCGATCTTTGGTCTGTCGTTTTTTTTTTAGCACGATCTGGTATGAGCTGCAGGTCGGAGACTGGCCGATCACCAACCAGCCCGTGGAGGCCAAGATCTGGCTGGTGGGAAGCAACGAGGGCATAAAGAGGGTCCTGGCTGAGGCCAACCTCGGCAAGGAAGTCACGGTGAGTCTGAATCCAAAGCTCCAGGCGACTGGCATAAAACCCCCCCCCCAAAAAACAAAGTATTGTGGTGTTTTATCGTGGGCCTCATGTATCCACACCATTCTTTACATGGCCGCAGGAGATCCTGTCCACCTGCTGGTCGCCCGAGGCAGACGACAGGCCGACCTTCACCCAGCTGGTCGACACGCTGGACAGACTTCCCAAACTGAACCGCAGGCTGTCTCACCCCGGACACTTTGGGAAGACGTACGTATCATAGGAGGCGAGCGAGTCAGCTGGCCGGCGTCACTCACACCAGCATGTCCCGGAAACGCATCGTGTTTGGAGCTCGAAAGGACAAACCCCCCCCCCAATCCCTCACATCCGAAAGAGAGGAGATACTGTAAATACAGTTTTGTAAAGAATGTGAGTTAAGCTGTCCTGCTGGGAGTTCACTAATATAAATTAACTTCTTTTTTTTTCCAATTTGACTCCTGTTGTCGATTTCTAGGTTTAACATTTAAAGATGGCGTTTACAGATCTGTCCTTGACTTCCTCTCAGTCTACAGTCTGTTCTGTCTTGTATCAGACTTTCACTTCTGGTTGTTTTCCTCTTCCTCCATGACTTCCTGTCCTGACCCCCCCCCCCCCTCGCTTCTTGTGTTTGCCTTGTGCCTGATCTCACTGGGTTCCTTCGGATCTTTGCGTCTTCATCGCCACTCTGCTCGTTTTCCACCGCTCCTGTCCCCCCCTTCTTCTGCCGGCGAAGGCCGTGGGATCTCCACCACCATCATCATCATCACCGTCAGCATCGATGCCTGAGAGATCCCTGCCATCAGGCTTTACATGCACACGGTCCGTATGAGTATAAATAAAGCAGCTGAGGTGCGCTGGCGCTCCTTTCGCAGCTCCGGCGGTTTGTACTTGGTGTTGATGTGTGATCCGCTCCTCGAGTCAGAAAGCCTGAAGCAGGCAGCTCCTTATCAATCCTCACAAGCAACACCCAGAGAACCTCACGAGCAAAGTGTTTTTTTGTTTTTTTTTACATGAAACACATGACATGGTTTGGTGCAGGCAGCCAGACTCCCCATCGGAATGGGAGTTTTGTCGCCTAATTTGTAGATTTTTCAGCTATAAGTTATGAGACCTCTGGTCAGTTTTACACCAGACTTTATTACACATGAATAACTTTCTTGTCTTTTAAAACTGATTGGACAAGAAAATTAAAAGTACATCTTAGGATATTTCTAGTGTTTTTAATTCTCCATTTTTAAATATTTCAAGGCCCAATAAATGGTAACCTAGGGTTCATCCATTGGGAGCATTTTGGGTTTTATTGTCTTGCTTTAGGACACTTCGACATACGGACAGGGGGTGAATTGAACCTGCAATCTCCCCACTGAACATGCTTTTAAGGATAATTAACCTGTGTCAGCCATTTCCAAGATATCCACTACTCCACCAATGGCAGCTTGGGTTCGTCCCTTTGACTATAACTTCAATACAGAATGGAAAATTGCACTTTTACATGTCTGTGCGGCAAAAGATTTGTAAACTACAACTTGGATAAACAACATTTTGATAAAAAAAAAAAAAAGAAAAGGGTATAAGATGAAACTTTTCATAAAAGGCTCCAGCCATTGTCTTTGGACTTTGGGAGAAATACACACATTTGTGAACCTCTCATTCAAGACTGGAGGACTTTCATCTTCTTTTTTTTTTTCATCAAACAATCCAGATTACATGTCAACATCAGGTGTGAACGCAGTGTGAAGCTGCGTCTGAAGTGGGTCGGTACTGTGTGTGCATGTGCGTGCGTGTGTGTGTGTGTTTTCTCCTTCATGAAACCACTTTCGAAAATGATTTCTCATTTTGGGATTTGCACAAGGATAACATGAGACGTTAAAACTGAGAGGAATGGTACAACAAGCGACTGGATGTGTCACTCGAAAAGCAAACAGGAAACCTCATCTGGACAATCAAGGAAGCGGTTCGACGCTCTGATACGACGTGACTTTCAGATCGATGCGGATTCATGAAAAGCCGATTCCAAGCTGCTGTCCTTTGAACAGCATTGGCTTTATCTGAGGTTTCCCTTTCATGTGTAGATGAAAGGTGGGATTCCTCCCCATAATGCAAGGAGAGCTTGTTTAACGTAGAGGTAGGAAAGTTTTATTGCCATGAAAAAAAAAAAAAAAAATTGTGAAATTGTTTGTATGTGTGTTGGCGTGTGTGAGCATTTTTACATTTAATTGTATTTGTGAACTGAAAGAGGCTGCTTTGTTTGTGCATTGTGCTTCCTCGGGCAGGAATTAGCATACAATCACTGAACATGTTTGAATGTAATAGATTTTTACCAGCACAGTGGAACTCCATCAAACAGGATTCTTAAGTGGGGGGGGGGGTTAGATATTGCATAATTGTAAATACAGTTTAGCAATGCAGGTTGTGTAAATGTTTAGATTTCACAAGGCATTTTAGCTGGTACTTCATATTTATGTGTGGAAGCTGATGTTGGAAGCTGCTGTTGGTGGCGTTTTGTTTTTTTCTCCCCTCCTTTTTCTAGGGGGAGGGGAAAAAAAATGTGTAGATTGTTTCACAAGATTCGTTGATGCTTTGTAAGATTTCGGTCCGAACAACTGAAGACATTAAAAATGAGCTCAAATGATGCAGCCTGCCGTTTTCTTTTTAGTGTGTCAAATAGAACTTCTATCTATTCTTAAATGACTTACTTGCAGCATCACAGCATGATGCTGCCATCGCCATGCTTCACCAGTAAAAAAAAAAAAAAAATCCTTTAGAAGCTCAGGTGACGTCAATAAAGACACTTTTGTAAAACCTTTATATGACTTTAATGACAAGTCATTCCTTCCTGAGCTCTCTCATAGACAAAGATAACAGTTGCAAGGGAAAAGTAAAGACTTTTAAAATTTCAAACCTTTAAAATTGACCAAAATGTCAATAAATAACGCTTTGAATTTCATGCAAACATGCACTACACTGATTATAGCAAAATCTAATAACATTACATCTATTACAAATGTAGCTTCATTCAAAAGGGTCGAAATTGTTTCTCCCATTGTATTGGATTTATTGCAAATAAGTGTGGTAAAAGTAAGTATCTTTGCTGTTGGTGTGCCGTTTCTATCCTGTTTCACATCATTACAATATTAACAGTAACTGTTTCAGTTTTAAATAAGTCAAAGATAGAGCAAAGTTAAATAATTTCTCACAGTCCATCACAATAGACCCAGATAGTTTCCCTTCCTCTTCTGGTTTCCTGTCACTCCTGTACGACGAGGTCTTTTTTTTCCCTTTTCTTTTACGGCAAGCTGAGAAAGATTCCAATCTCATGTTTGTACAATCTTCCACACAGAGTCACAGACCAGACCCTCTTTGAGAGTGAAGAGTTTGGGATTTGTTGTAGCATACTATTGCTGTGAACTTTCCCCTCCATTCCATCATTTTGTGGAAACGTAAACAGATTTTCAAGAGGATCCAGATGATTCGATGTTTTCCACTGAATCACATTTCTTCTTCCTGAATCACTTTGTGATGCTTCAGGATCATTTTCCTGCAGAAGATAACGTGTTCATCACATACGCTTTCCCACTTTATGTTTACAACCAATACTAATATTAATGCAAATTATTATTATTTGGAACTAATAATAATAATAATAAAATAATAATAATGTTACTGTGCACAATACAATTTTGAAACACAACAAACATTAAAACACTATTATTACTATTATTATTATTATAACTACTACAACTACTACTATATGAAACAGGATATGACTCCTATACAGACTTGTGTGTGAATAATAAATGGATTAATGAATAATTCTCAAATATACTTGTTTTCTTCTGTCTACATCCATTATTTTAAAATGTTTTCAAATAGAATCATATTTGAAGCATTATTAGTGTGTCAGAAATACATTCCAGCACATTTTCTGATATAATCTGAACCGATGACTGAGCAGAATAAAGACGTTGTCCTGAAGTGAACTGGAGTCAGAGCAGGATGTGGCTTTACAACTAGTCAGATAGTCCAACGTCCACAGCAGGTTGTTTATTTACCAGAAAAGAAGCAGCGAAAAAGACTCTGTTACTACTTCGGTTTGGGTTTTAATCCAGAGGCTGAAGATGATCTCCAGTTAGCTGGACTAGTAAAACACAAACAAACAAACAAAAAACGGCATATTGTGTAAATAATAAATATCAACAACTCCAAACTTTCAGCATCTAATTCAAACTTGAATAAGTTGACATTTTTAAGAGGAATATGTCAAATTTCAACATTCTGTCATTTCAAGCGATACTGTATACCGTAAAGTACAACAACAACAACAAAAATAATGCTCTCTAATTTGCGGATCATGCCATTCTTCTTTGAATTGTGTTACAGACAAAAACAAATTAAACAGTAGTAACTGATTTTACATGCAAATAGGATGTACTATAATTTTTGTACGGGTTTGGAGGCATAAAGGTGGAATAAAAGTGGTGGAGAGACGCGAGGAAATGAAGAGCTGATTGAATTGATGGTCTCTCTCTCTTTCTCTCGCTCTCTCTCTCTCACACACACACACACACACACACACACACACACACACACACACACACACACACACACACACACACACACACACACACACACACACACACACACACACACACACACACACACACACACACACACACTTCGCTCCGCCTCGACAAGTAAATCGAAACTTAACTGAGTCCAATAAAAAGTCACATCAGGTCGTTTAGATCGTTTTCAGTCCGGGACCGTCCACCCTGCTCCAGACCCCCGCAGAACCCCGCAGAGCCCCGCAGAGACCCTCTCAGCCCCTCGGAACCATCATGTCTTTCAACCAGACTCCGTTTTATAACCCGGTAAGTGAGAGAAAAATCCGAAAACCGGAACCGTTACTCTGCGAGGAAACGCAGTTTAAAGTGTCTCGGTGAAGAAAAACAATGAAACGCTAAAAAAAAGAAACATGAAGACTTCCTCTGCTCGGCGTCGTCTTGTTTTGCTCGTTTCTATTCTGTTTCTGCTGCTTCCGGTCTGGAAACTATTAAGAAATACTTGAGCAGTCATGGAAACTTGATATGATCACATACTTGACTCAAACTCAGAGGTTAGACTTCGGTTTGTATCTTCGATTTCTGGACAGAAGGCGAAAGATAAAAAAAAACAAAAATAACAACCTTCTGGTTACTACTGATAAAGCAAATGATAATGTTGCTTTTTTCCCCCAGCTCTTGCTGAATAATTCCGAGTACCGATGCACGGACCGATATCAAACTATTGATACCAAACTATTAGCACTAGATTATTAGCTTGTACTGGTATCAAACTATCAATACTATTTTAATACTAAACTACTGTTAATAATTAATCATGAATACTATATTTTTCTTGGCCCTGATTTACAACAGTTAAAATAGTTAATTGCACAGTTTAGTGAATGAACAACACTGTTTTTATTCAGTCATCTTGAATATACAATTCACGCAACTTAATAACATAATAACTAAGCTATTACCCTGATCAGGTACGATTTATTTCATATAATTGCTGATGCTAATATAGATGGTTATGCCAGAAGCTGTAATTCTGCTTTTGTTTTCAGCCTTTTGTAATGTGTATAACATTTTGCACCTCATATGTTTTTAATTGTTCCACTTTTTAAAATAATTCTTCGCCTCCTTCTGTCTGCATTTGTCCGGTAAAACGATAACTAAATTTTAATTAGTCAAGTCAAACGATAAGGCTTTGTTGGTCTGTCAGTCAAAAAGATGTTAGGAGACATTTCTGGTGTATTCACAAGTAGAGTTAAGTTTGTACAAGTAAGAATTATTATAAAAAAAATGTTTACGAGTCAGTGGCTAACTCCACCCATGTGTCCAAGCACACTAATAAAACCCTCTGAAACTGACATGACTAGATTTTCTAGAGGTTTGTTGGGACACCAGTCCTTGACTTACACTGTTTAAATATAATTGTGAGACGTTTTGTCATCCAGTTCTTCTTTAAAGAATCCCATCAAGCCGACACAGTCTGTGTTTTTTTTCTTTTTTCAGATTGTTGAAGTGTCATAAACATGTTCCATAGCAGCAGATATAGCAGAGCGTAAGTTGCCGGAATAGTAAATAAATACTGTGGATGTTCCTGCTGTATTAACTTCACAGTTCGCTGCGGTTCCTGTTCAGACCGAAATGCCGAGAGCTGACAGATTGTTGAAGATACTGAGTTTGAGTCAGTATTGGTGGAACCTAAAGTCCTGCTGTATTTCTGCCCTGCTGCTGCGTCGTTCCTGCCTCTGATTGGCTGGAATCCGATTGTTTGATTTGGGTTCATGCCAAATTGTTGAGGTCAAGAGTTTCAGCCAATCAACAGCAGGAAGATGTCGTGGCAGCAGCAGTGACAGAGCGTGAGACGAGAGAGTTCGAAGTTCAGATCCACTTTGCTTTGATTCAACTTTGAACAATAAGGTCAGATTGTTTCGCTGACATTCAGTTTTGCTCCGACTCGGGATGAATATCTCAGCTGAGAGGCGACGTTGACCACAGACTTTACCGGGGATGACGTAAGAACCACGAGATCAACGTTTTGAAATGGACACACTGAAAACGATGTAATTAGCCAGGCCACAAGGTGGTGCTGCTGGTTGTTTTTTTTTTGTAGTGAAACCACACACACACACACACACACACACACACACACACACACACATACACTTACATACATAATTAAAGTAAATCCTCCACTCTTCCAGCCAATCCCCTTCACCGGATCGATCCAGGGCGGCCTGCAAGAGGGGAAGTCCATCAGCATCACTGGTCGAGTCGTACCTGGAGTCGACAGGTCAGAAAGCAAATTCCTTTACTTCTCGACTGGTAACGGCGGCGTGCAAGACGGCGAACCTCATTTCGAGAGTCCTTCCTTGGGATGCGGCGCTCTGGTTGTCCGTTGACGTCTTGACGCTCACGTGTCTGCAGGTTTCATGTGAACTTGCAGTGCGGCTCCATGGCGGGGACAGACATCGCGCTCCACATTAACCCGCGGTACGACGGAAACCCTTACGTGGTCACCAACACCCTCCAGCAGGGCAGCTGGGGCACCGAGGAGAGGAAGCCGAGCTCGCCCTTCCACCGTGGCGCCACGTTCACCCTGCTCATCGTGGTGACCCGAGACTTCTACCAGGTGCGCGAGAACGCTCCTGCTCAAAACTTTAGTTGCGTCTTCCAATTATTCCTCATTTAATCTCTTATTTCTCTCGATTCTTATAGCAATCCACTGTCTATTTCTATATCTTTATGTCTATATCGTGTCTATATCTATATCTATGTTGTATAAATACGACAATAACGAGGACTTTCCTGTGGTGCTGTAGCAACACTCCATTGTCAGACAGTGACACCAAGTGGCCCCAGGTGGTAGTTTGCTAGTTTCATGACAAGCTAAGCAACAGACTCCACCAACAGACATTTTTATGTTATTTTTAATGATAACTTCCCTTGTTTTTCTCTTCTAGCTGAACGTGAATGGCTGCCACTTCATGGACTACAGGCATCGTGTTTCATTTCAAAGGGTGGACACCATCACGGTCGCCGGGCAGGTGGAGATTTCCAACATTGTCTTTCAAAACCCCACGGTAAGGATGCGAGCAAAGTGTTTAAAGGCTACTTGACAAATGATCCTGAAGGGCTTGAATGGATCAATATGTGGATTGTGAAAATGTGAAGTTCACTGAAGTGTTTTTTTTGTGTGTTTTTTTTGTCTTCATGTTCGTGTCCCTCCTCAGACTCCGGGCTTCCCCTCGTGTCCGTCAGTCCCTCCTCAGTTTGGCTTTCCAGCTCAGAACGCATTCCCACCACAGCCTTCATTCCCGACTCATCCCGGATTCCCAGGTCATCCCGGATTCCCAGCACAGCCAGGATTCCCAGCGCAGCCAGGATTCCCAGCGCAGCCAGGATTCCCAGCGCAGCCAGGATTCCCAGCGCAGCCGGGATTTCCTGCACATCCTGGATTTCCAGCGCAGCCGGGATTTCCTCCGGCACCTCCTGTCAGTATCAAAGGACTTAGACAGCGGCAACGCAGTTCACGCTCAGATTCATGACAGGATAACATGTTTAGCCAACGTGTAATCCACTTTCCACTGCATGTCTTTTGAACACAAACTATGTCAGACAGAAATATGTGAGAGAATCATCTTAAACGAGGAAGAAATCAAAATATGAAGAGACCAGTCAGTTGTTGCATTGTAGTTTTTAAGACATATTTAAATCAAAGCAAAAACACTTTGATTGTATTTAAGTAGTAAAATAGGGCTGTTTGATTATGGAAAAAAGTATTTATAAAACATTTATTGAACGTGTTTAATAAAAACAACTCCTGTTAAATATATACAAAAATATACGGTTGTACTGCACACAATCTTTTGAAAACAATAAAATAAAATACAATAAGAAATAGATATATTTTAATAAATAAGTCCAACATAAATACGTTGATAAATTGTTCCAAAATAAAACTGTGTTGGTGTAGAGGCGATGAACGGGAGTCGGTGGCAACGAGTTCAACAAGGAACTCCAAACTTTATTTTCCATCCCAACACACTTCTCAGAAACACTTTTCTTTTCTCTCTTTTTTCCTTCTACTTCCGCTCAGAAACCCCGCCTCTGTACAAAATAAAATTCCCCACCGCCACACTGTAACTGGGTGAATTTATTTTGTAGAGAGACGGGGTTTCCGGTCGGTAGTATTTTTGGTGTAACGGCGTGTGGCGTTGCACTCTCATGTTGGAGAGAGAGAGAGAGAGGGAGGAAAGAAAAGAGTTACTCAGAAGTGTGGATTAATGGAGAAGAAAGTTTGGAGTTCCTTGCTGAACACGCCGCCTCCGACTCCCGTTCATCGGCTCTACCACATCATCGTTTTCCCTCGATTATATGAATTTTGAGATCGTTTGGACCGTCTGTGTTTCTCCGTGTCCTGGTACACACGGTTTCCTCCTGCATACAAGCTCAGTGGTTGAAACGTTTTAAGATCAGTTTTGTGTTTCCATCCTCTGCAGGTGGTTCCTTACCACAGTCCCATCAGTGGAGGACTCCAACGTGGCCGGACCATCACCATCCAGGGGAACGTGCACCCTAATGCCAAAAGGTCAAACGAGTTCACACATGGAAACTATATATTAGAACTATATAAGATAAGATAAGATAATCCTCCATTCGTCTCGCAAACGGAGAAATTTTGTGTTACAGCAGCAAAGCAGGATAGCAGAAGAAAATCACACAGTGCAAAATGAATTTAGATGAAAATGTAGCTTTAAAAATTTTTTTTTTAAAAATAGCTAGTAAGTTAAAGATGCAAGTCTGTATAAACTGTATGAACACTATCATGCACACGGTGCATATACGGATGGACATGTTATTGCACAGTTGGTCCCATAAATGATTATTGCAATGCAAATTAAAATGAAATTACAAATAAGATCAGGCGGCGATGGCATCTTATAACATTATTATTGCACAAGAGGTTTGAATGAATTGGTGTTTTGCGAGCTACTGGGAGCAGGCTTGGTTAAACCGTTAGCAGGATATATTAATGTAAATTACATGTACTTGTATCCTGGAAAAAAGAAAGTGTATTCCTGCCAAAACAAAAGAAATAATAAATAAAAAGGCACAAATCTTACTAATTAATTTGACTTAAACATCATCTAATGGGTCGAATGTTCAATAGTAGCATTGCTCACAGTCATTAACGATAAATGTTTAAAAGAAGGGTGTTAACATTTGGACATTGAACCTTTTCATTGCTGTTGAGGCCTCGCCCTTTACGCATCACATGCAGTTGTGTCATTAAACTTCTGCAAAATAAAACCTGACCCCAGAAATCAAACTATATTCGAACGGGAGCTTCTTGCTGACGCGGCTCAATCATCCTCGGTTTTGTTCAGGAAAACCTCCTGGGGTGTAAAAAGAGTAAAGATCTATCAGCAATTTGAAACTGTGAATTTGTTTAAACAGCCCAAAGAATCTGGGAAATCCCTCTGCACGGACAAGGTCAAAGGTCAATATTGCATGATATGCATTAGTGTATCGATAATCGTAATGTTAAATCATGCAAATTATCACTCTTTTCCTCCGACATTATAACTTGTAGAAAAAGGAAGAAAAACTTGAATCTCCGATGGTAAAAGCAACAGCCGACACACCTTGGTCGGCTCCATCAGTAGTTTTAAAGTGACGCCTGTTTCACTTCAAGATATTCGACTACTTTTCAATGTTCAACCACAACAATCGATATTCACTTCATATAATCAATAATAAGTTCAAACATTGGAAAGTGAGAGCAGTGGTAGGAAAACCTGAGAGATGGACTGTGAAAAGCTGAATGATCTTGGTGTTTAAATTCATAAATAGGGTTATTTATTTCTGCATACTTTGTTTTGAAGATCGACACTGATTAAAAAAAAAAAAAAATAGAGGGAAAATTGTATATTTGTTGCTGCCGTCTCAACTTTTCTTGCAGCTGTTATATTAGAAAAGAGACTTTACGTTCCCCTCAACATCGAGTACAATGAAACATGAAGTATGGGGTTTATGAGAATTGCACATCGCATCTTCTTTCTTCCTTTTTAACAGAAAGACAAATGTTCTGCTTCCTCTCAGGTTCTGCGTGAATCTCTGCCACCCGGGCGGCACCGCCCTGCATTACAACCCGCGCTTCGACGACAACGTGGTGGTGCGAAACACCAAGCTGCGGGACCAGTGGGGGTCCGAGGAGCGGGGCGGGGGGATGCCTTTCCACCGAGGACAACCCTTCACGGTACGGCTGCAAGACAGATCGCCGCCCACACCACAATTACACGATCATGCTGGACGGGCTTAAACCTTCTTCACCACCAGATTGGATGGGAAAAAAAAGAAAGAAAAAGAAGTCCTATAAATATCCTGTGACACCCTAAACCCACACGAAGCTCAAAGTCTGAAACATGTGATCTTTATTTTTGACTAAATACTCAAATCAGCCAAATGTCATGGGATTCTTTCGTAGTTAACGGGGGTGTAAATGAACTTTTATCCGGGCGAAGCCCCGTTTCTGTGGAAACTGTCAAACTATAACATGGAACTACTCATTGATTCAAAACATTCATTTAATATTTTATTCACCAAAAGTTACTACTTGTTCATCAGTGCTTTTGAATTAATTATTTCTATTCTATTCTAATGTTTAAATATGAGTCTGATTTTGTGCCACCATATTGCTCACTGTACTGCCCCAAAATGTAAACACTTCAAATTACAGGTCAAAATATACTGCAAAAAACATTTCAGATACTATCAACAATACTGACTTTGTCCTAAGATAAAGAAATAAACACAGAAACCTTCTGCAGGCTTAAAAAACAACTAATTAATTGATGCTTTCCATTTGTATAAAACATAAGATTTGAATATGTAATTAATAATAATTATTGCTCCTTAATATACATTAACTAGCATTTTAATTATTTTTTTATGTGTCAAATAAATTTATGTTTTTGTTCTCAGTGACATTTTAAAATTATCTTCCATTTTCTGTTTTAAAAAGTTTCAATTTCCATTCAGTTCTGCTAGATTGTTAAGACTTTGTCGCCCCCTGGTGGTGGCAGAAGTTGCCCAGACGCTGAAAGGAGCCCTGTTTCCTTTTTCCCAGCTGGTGATCTCCTGCCAGCAGCACTCCTTCACCATCGTGGCGAACGGGATGCAGATGCACGACTACAAGCACCGCGTCACTCCGCTGCACAAAATCACGTCTCTGGAGATCGACGGCGACATTTCGCTGACTTCCGTCAGCGTGTAGGAGCGAGCGGCCAGACCGCCACGACCCACCCAGTCCGACATCTTCACTTCCTCCTGTGTGTGTTTATCCCGCAGCTACTCATTTTAACGTTACATTACATTGTCAGGAAAATGTTTAAATCCTCCTGTTATGATCACATTGAGTAGAATCATGAATAAAGCTCCGCTTGGCTTCCTCCAATGTTCCTCCATGTTTTTCATATTTTACCGAAAAATGAATAAGACGACAATTTTTAAAAAATATAACTGAACTTATAAGATCATTTGTTGCTTGCAAGTTTTTGAAAATCAAAAAGTAAAAAACAAAACAAAAAACAATCAACATCGCCAACTAGTGGCCCTACATGCTATGTACATCATTTTCAAAAACGACGCGTTCACACTTGTCGTGTAAATGAGGGGAAAAAAACACACCAGAATGATGAAAGCGGTCAGGAAAACGGGAGGAAGTCGGAAAACCTCTTTAGAAAAACATTGGATTTTTGACTCCGACATGAAAATAGTTTTCTGTGCCGAAGCCAAAAAGCTCCGTTTGATCCTGAAAATAAAACAACCTCAAAACCTTCCCAGCTCAGGGTGTGGACCCCTGCTGAGCTTCTATAAACTGATTCTAACCAATAATGATGATAATATAAAAAAAAAGCTACATAACCAGCATTATTACTAAATGTCCCAGGCCACAGCTCAAATTAAAGGTTAAATCTTTAAGGTCATGAATATTTATGTGAAGTCTGTCGCTTGACCCTCATGACTTCTGTCTGGAACGTTTTAAAAGTCAAAGAGGAAGTTATGACATGTAGATAGCTAATAAAAGCACTTCTATGCATCACATGGCTGTTGGGTGACCGTGGTTTAACTTTTGAAACGCAACCAAAGCTATATATTTAATTTAGAACTTATTTCAATGCAGGGACACATTTTGACCTTCATTTGGAGCGGATCAGTAAAATGTCAGTGGAATAACCTTTATGGGGCAGCTCATAATGTTTCACTCATTAAATAGTTTATATTTAACTTAAGATCACATGATGTGGAACATTTCTTTTTTTTCTCCCACATTTATCGATTGAAATTTCATAGTTGATCGTCTGTGGTCATTTCTTTATAAGAGAACAAAAGCAACAACAAACAAAACAACAACAACAACAAAAACAAGCATAACCAGACAAGATTAGTTACAAAAATAAGTGTAAAGATTGAGGAGTGAATAAGTAAGTATAAGAAAAAAACAAACAAACAACCCAAATCCAAATCTTGAAGACAAACACCAGGGAGGGGTTGGGAGTGTGGATGTGGAACATTATAATTACATATATCACAAACAACTTCTAAGTGAAGTTGATGTTTTTTTGGAAATGCCCCCCCCTCCAAAAATAACAATTCACAAGTGAGAAGAAAAGTTAAATATTGTCCTCTAACACTCTCAGGAGTAGAAGAAAGTGTTTCCTTTTTATTAATTTCCTACTTGTGAATCCTCCTGTTTGTTTACTTTTCCTGTGTGTGAACCTTTTAACAGTGAAGTACAGTAACATGATCAGTACCTGTAGTAGAAGCGAACAACCACAAGGTGGCAGCAGTAACACACTTTAAGATAATCTTTTAGCAGTGACGACCACGTGTGAGGGGCGTTCATGGGATTTTCTTTAATTGATTTAATAAGCCCATTTTATAACTTTTCGACAAGATTTATTCTGTTACCGCCATAATCTCACGTGTCACCATCCTTCTGCATCAGGATCCAGTGAAACAGAGAAAGAAATAGACATACTTCTCTAACTTTCACGCACTATTCATGTTTAATTCCTTCACAGGATGGCACCAATTATTTCCGACATAGACCAATAATATACATAATCACAATGTATTAACTAGACTATCTGACATTGATAAATTGATGAATAATCCTTAAAAAGAGTGCATTTTCTCAGTTATACGACATCTATTTTTGGTGGAGAAACATTTTTATATGTGCTGAAACTCAACAGCACAAACTCAACATAATACATAACATATTGTGGATAAATCATATTGTTACTTGATTTTAACCACACCACACATCAAATTAAAATAATAATCTGTAACACTAGTGCAAAAGTTCTAAACCGTATTTTCGGGTGACTGAAGAGAAATCAAAAGATTCGGTGTAATAATAAAATGGGTCGTAGGTGCGAGTTAATACAATTGTACGATGAAAACCAAGCTTGTAGATGTAAAGGTCATAGATCAGAATGCCGGGTCCTACAGAGTTACATGAAACATGGAACCCAACCCGCGTGTGGCCGCCACTTAGCAGACCGAGAAGTTTTGGCCAGAGGTCAGTGACGGCGGCGCTCGGCGTTCCTCCGGTCAGGTTACAGATTAAAGTATATTTTCTTTTCCCCGCCTCTCCATAACAGGCAGCGAGCGACATGTATAAAAGGTTGAGGAAACAGGCGGGAGGTCCGGCTGAAAACCTAGCGGGAAAAAGTAACTACAGCACAAGCCGAGAACCTTAAAGCAGCTTGAATTATCTCTATTGGAGACAACTGGAGACAACTCCAGGAACAAAAAAGACCAGAAGGTGGAGACAGGAAGCGAAGATGGATGGATAAGACGAGGCACCATACTGTTATAATTGGGACTCACACTGGGTCTTCCTGCTGCGAGTGTGACTCACACACAACGTCACAAACGTACAGAATGTAAAGCAGAAGTGCAAAAAGCATTGCAGCTGAAATTAGATCCCATTAAAAAAAAAAAAACATTCTATGCTCATTAGGCTGCTTGTTATACTGCATAAAACACACCAAGTTGAAGCATTTGCTTCCGTGGTTTATTTTCGTTCCACACTGTATGACTGCTCAAAGATATCCAGACTGGAGTTTTTGGTGTACGAGCTAAAGAATGCAGTGTGTGTGTGTGTGTGTGTGTGTGTGTGTGTGTGTGTGTGTGTGTGTGTGTGTGTGTGTGTGTGTGTGTGTGTGTGTGTGTGTGTGTGTGTGTGTGTGTGTGTGTGTGTGTGTGTGTGAGAGATTGGTGGTTTCAGTGTGTTAGCGGGGATTAATCATGCACGTTGGCGAGCATCCCAGAAGAAGTGGCAGCAGAAGACGACCGGACTATTTAACGTCAGAAAGCAGAGCTGACATGAGCGGAGGAGACGTAGATAGAGGACGAGCCAGAAAGTAACATTTCCTCTTATATATATATATATATATATATATATTATATATTGGAATATATCAGGGCAGGACTGAAGCAAAAACGTAAGGTGGAGATTAAAAAAAAAAGTGAAAACAACTTCTTGAAACATGCTTGTAACTCCTCACAACTAGACTGTTAGAATTTTATCATGAGAGAACGAAGAAATACATTTGGAGTTACAAGAAAAGAGTCAATTGATGCTTCGGGAGAATTTACCTGGACATAGCGTGTTAAAGAGTGTTATCAAGTAAGGCCACCAGGTGGTGCCAAAACAACGTTTCACTTCATTCTCACTACGATTTGAAGAGTCTGAAAGTGACTTGGTGGTTTCACGATTGTTTGAGGGAGTGACGTCAAACATTATTGGTAAAAACGAAACGAAAATAAGTTGGAATGCATAAAGCTTACCAAACTGACTTTATATGTCACAATCTTTATTGGTCAGTAGTGATCGTTGATGTTTATTTGCACTATTGAGCTCCAGGGTTTGAACCAGTGACCCTCCAGGTCTCAGGTTGGGTATTTTGCATTCGTGGACGCGGAAAAATCAGACGTGAACTGATAGAGTTTTATAAAAAGTGATTCTACCCCCTCTCAGACACAGTGGGGGGATATATATATTTTTTATATATATATATGTATATTTATATAGAGCCAGGCTGAAAATAACCCTTACATCTTCACTCGTTCCTCCTTTCTTCCACCACCCTCCTCCAGTGGTAATCCTCTCTCTCCCCTTGATGCATCCCTGTGGTTCGCAGCTCTGCAGGAACACACTGTTCAGGTGGCGTTTCCATGGCGGTTTGATATCTGCTTTGAAAGACAGCGCTGCCGCCGAGGCACAATGAGCCCAGAGTTTCTGTGTGAAACTGAAGAAATCACCGGCTTCTTTCATGGATTAATTCAAAAGAAGCGTCTGATATGTGTGGGATACGTTTTTATTTCGTTTGCTTGATATGCCGAGTTTGAAATTACAAGACTCGTTTTATCGAATGCGCATTTATAAAGGTTATGAGGTTTACATGCATTACTGATAATGAATGTACAGTATTCTAAACACTAAGTACATTTTTTTTAGTCGTTTGTCTGGTCATGTGATAACACTAAAAAGCTAAATATTCAAGTACATAACATCTTAAACCACTAGATGTCCCTGTATGACCACAGAAAGCTGCTACAGCAACACAGAAACACCAACATTACCATGGGATTAAACAGAGCAAGAGAAACGTTTCCAATTAGACACTTGTTGACGAGTCCTGCTTTTGCTGGATTAATGGAAGAGATCCATGCAGGCGTGTGCGAATGCATGTCAGTCCTCTGGATATACAGTTTTTAAAACTTACCATCATATGGTAAAGTTTAACCTCTGAAGGGACCTGAACACACACATTCTGGTCCGTGAAAACCCTGAAGATGGACAAAGTGAGGAATTTAGTCCTGTTGAGATATCTACATTCCCAATCAGGAGGAGAAAATGTTGGCTTTTAGCAGGAGAAACATCCTCCATTCATTATCGATCTCTGCGCTTCAGACCACCAGCCTCAAAGTTGTCGCATCATTCCGACTCAAGGCGGGAACACACTCTGTAATTTGGAGCCTTCCAAGCCGAGGAAACAACGTTGAAAAACTCAAGACCTCTCCTTATATTCCTGAGGAATACGCGGTCGTATGAGCCACGTATGAGTCGTATGAGCCACGGTCGCCCCGTGTGAATGTGAGCGTGAATGGGTGAGTGAGCTGATATGTAAAGCGCTTTGGGACTGCACTCAGTGTGGTTAGAAGGCGCTATATAAATCCAGACCATTTACCATTTACCATTTATATTCTCTTTTCATCGATATTCTTTCTGTGCTCAGAAATCCCTCAAGAACTACAGCTCAACTCAACGATGGCTCAGCTAATCCCGCAAACACAAGGTGGGATTTGTGAAAACGCCAAAGGAAAACATGAGAAAACTTTCATTGGGTTCAGAACAACAATGATAGAAAGTGTTGTGATCAGCAGAAAAGTTGTATCGTGTTAGATCAGACGGACGAGAGCCCCGATCTGGAAGAGACCCACTGAGGGGTTTGATTTTGGTCCATATCATTGACATGATATTGGCCTCAGCTTGTTGTGGCCTCACAGAAACAACCGATAGCCCCCCCTATTGTCCTACAGCATCATTTTGCTTGTTGCCATCTCAGTCCACTCCTTTTTCTGTCTTTCTATCTGCCAAACTCCAACCAGAGAAGAAGAAAATCTCCAGCCCTCTGCTGGTTTTCTACGTTTTTAATTTGAAGCTTTTCATTTGCACCGTTGCGAATGCTTGCTCATGCAGAATAACTGGGTTTACTGCCTTTTATTGGTGCTATATAAATAAGCCTGAATAGAACTGCACCCCCATTTGAAGATTTAAAAGATCTGAACGCCCCCAGGTGAAGGGAAATCCCCAATAAACCACACTCTGCATGCGTTTGGTAGCGATCGTCACCTCTGATTCTGATTCGGCATTCAATCGGCCATAACGTGTGCAAAGCGAGCTGCGACGGGAGGATTTAAATATCCTGAGCGGAGAGACGGCGGCGGCGGGAAACGACAGCGAGGTGAATGGAAGTGAAGCCCCAGCAGTGAAACGCGGCTAAATATGGATCCGGCAAAGTCGAGTCACCGCAAACCAGATCAAACACGCCAACCTTCAGACGAGTTCGATAATCCTTTAAAGGGTTTCCTGCAATAATGGAACGGCAGTGCCGTGCTGGAGGAGACTCGGGTCTCAGCCTGGAGGTCGAAGCCTTTTCTCTCGCAGCGTTAATGACGACGGTATTCAGACGGCCACGGTTGGTGTCAGTCAATCTGAGACACCTCGAAAGCAGCGATGCCTCTCAGTGAGATTATGATATTATCGACTCAGGCCGCTCTCCGCGGCACAACATTAATGGATTTTCTGTTGGTGCTGCCAGGAAAAGGAAAAAACAAAACAAAAAACAAGGCAAGTCAAACTTTGATCACACATCCAGCTTCGTCGTGGCGTTCCGAGGCCTCAGTTGTGGAAGTCAGGTATTGAAAGTTTCCACTTTCGGGGTTTAAAAAAAAAAAAAAACACACACCACAAAGAGTTTGTGTTGTTTCAATTTGTTTGGAGGAGACAAACACCCACAGCCTCAGACGACATCAGCATCTCTATATGCAGATGACACGAGGGTAGCTTTGCTATATAACTATACAGTAACCCAGTCAGTCACAAAAAATAAGTTTTCACTTCAACAAACACTCCTCAGTTCTGCTTTCTGGACTCGTGTCAACAAAAAAACAGAAATGGGAACGCTGTCTTGGTTTTCGGCTTAAATCCAGATGAAAGTTACCACAGGGATGACAACGATTAAAACTCTGTTCATCACCGTCAAGCAGAATTCATGAAGCGGTGGATTGTTCCACTAATGGGGAACATGAACGCTGCATTACCTCATTTAGATTATGAGTAACCTTAGTCAGACTATGTCTTGATGTTATTAGTAGTGTTACAAAACAATGCATCATTGTCCCCCCCTATGTTAATGACCAAGCTCAACACAATCATGAGCCACAATACTCCACACAGTCGCATTAGCATTAGCATGTCTCCACATGTCATGTTATGGCAGCAATATAAAAATGTTCGCTTACCTGAGTGATGGATGTTGATCTGAGCCGTTTTGTCGCCATTTCTCCTCTTTAATTCACAAAATCAATCATAAGAAAGCAACCCTAACCCTAACAACAACAACATGGACAACATGCATTGTTCTGAGGGAAACAAACGCACCACAGCAGTTATTTGCAGAACCGTTAAAAGTGATCAATCGCTAATTTTCATTGCTTTGCGTAACTCAAGAATGGAGAAAATGTATACTCCAATCGGATGTGTTTGAGTATTTTCAATAAAGTGTTTACACAAGTCTGGTGATTCTAAATGACTCATCTCATTATTAACATGTAAGAATAAGATAAGATATAAAAAATGAAGAATCTAATCAACCACACGTCCCCATATAAATCGTTTTCTTTTTAAAAAGAAGCAGTTTTAATGTTAAACTTTGCAGTAAAAGTTGTGCAGAAAAACTTAAACATTTTCTATAACTTCAGCCGAACTCCAGCGGAGTGATGAAACTATATTTTTTACCCCCTCCAGTAACAAAGTTGAATGTCTCGGTTCTGTTTTTATCAATGTTTGCCCTTAAACTTGGAGTAAACTTACTAAACAACTTCAGACAAGCTGTTCTGGAAATAAAGCAATGAAGTTTCCCTCCCAGCTTATGAGCTCAAACGTCCCAATGCTCCAAGATGCAAGTGCACCTGGCGCTTAAAGGGGAAGTAACACTGTTTGGAGGTACAGTAGAACCTCTGAGGGGCGGACACGTCACTGTGCACGGACATATATTTAACTGTTAACACACCTTAATGAGGGACAACCTGCCGAACGCAGACAACGGGCAGGTTTTCCTGGAAAATTTCAAGCTGAGCGACACTAAAATGGTCAAAATACTTGGGCTGAACTCGATTATTGGAATATTCAGACATTGTTGCATTAGGAGAGTCGTTTTGAGATGTGAATAACTGCTGCTTCCCTTTAAAAAAAAAAAAATAAATATTGTATTTTGCACCAGAATGTTTCATTAAAATTGACTTTATGTTGAAATTGTAATGATTTTCAGTACCAACTGTTTGATCTTGCAAAACTACAGACACCATCATTACATAAACGGTCACCACAGCCAAGAAAAACCTTGAAGTGTAAATTTACAGGTTTTTATAGCAATATTTTACCAGTCTGGTTCACTCAAGATGAAACTGGTCAGTATGTAGTCCCTGAAGTAAATTAAATCTGATTTAATAACAATCTTGTGTACATCTTATTTACATGCAAACATATGTAGTTATATTGTATACATCTTTGTATTGGTTCATTTATTTGTCCCTCTGAAGAGAGGACACCTGCCTTCAGAGACACCGTTAGTCAAAGTGGAAGGTATAAAAAGCACCTTGGAAACTCAATTAATTTGAGAATAAGCAGAAGAATGTGACGAGACAAAGATTCGTTCAGCTGAGTTTATTCTTGTTCACATTTAAAAGATTTTTCATGGCATCACATTCTTCCACCTTAAACGTGCAAGACATACTGTCCTGCGGATAAATCTCAAAAACTATTAAAAAAACAAAAGAGAGAGAGAGAGAAAGGAAGTGTTCGGGGGAAAGTCTCTTTATAAGACCTTCATCTAGCAGGATGAGTAGAACTGGTGGAAAACAGATGGTAGAAAAAGAAGGATAGAAAAGCAGCATTTAAAATGTAGAATGAGGGAGAAGTGTGTGTGTGTGTGTGTGTGTGCGTGTGTGTAGCACAGAAGGAACATCAGACGCAGCTTCAGATTTCACATCAATCCAGATGAAGGAAATGAATGAAGCTGCTGTGTTCTCCAGCCTGCGTGTAGATGACTTGTCGTCTTGCGACAGACAGTGGGAGCTTTGTTTCTACTAGACAAACACACACATATATATGAGATCCCTGTGCAAAAATAGAAGTGTGTGTGTGCGTGTGCGTGTGTCCGTCCTCTCTCTCCTGCGACTTGCAGGGATTGTGTCTCCATGGAGTCTGCCGTGTTGTTGGGAATAGAAATATAAATACCAACATGTTTTCCGGAGGCTTCTGTGAACTATGAGGAGAGAGAGCCTGAAAACCTGCAGCAATTTAAGGCCTTTTCTAATTGCGGACATGTGGCGTGACTCGATATATATTCATGCCATCATGCGGGGGGGGGGGGGGGGGGGGATTCAAACATTTAATTTCTCAGCTCCTTGACTCGATTGTCCGGGGAAAAAAAACTAAAACAACAAAAAAAAGATTGAAAAACAGCGACATCCAAAAAGTAGAATATCCCAACTGGTGTAAACAAGAACCCACTGATAGCTCCGTGCTATGTCCATCGTTCATGTGGTCAGGTATCAGATGGGGAGAATTAAACTGGAACCATATCCAGGCATGGTGCTCGTCCTGTGTGTGTGTGTGTGTGTGTGTGTGTGTGTGTGTGTGTGTGTGTGTGTGTGTGTGTGTGTGTGTGTGTGTGTGTGTGTGTGTGTGTGTGTGTGTGTGTGTGTGTGTGTTCACTGGTACTGGAGGTAGTTCTTGAGGGTCTCAGGCAGTGGGAGTGTGTCGATGTGATGGATGCGTTCTCGGCCCAGAGCCCGTCGAGCCGCCCGTCTGCACAAGTCCATGAGGGGGAGGGGCTCCGCTGTAAGGTCAAAACATCAAAATTTCAGAATTTAAGGAATCGTGAGGCAAATTTAACACTCTTGTCAGGATTATTGCAGAGTCGCACCTCTACGCTCTTTCAAATAGAATAAAGTTAAACACTAAGCATACGGCCTCTTTGCATTAGAACAACCTTCTGGAAACAAGACTTTACAGTTCTTTACTAAAGAGACAGAATGTTTTGAGGATTGCAATGAAATAAGACGACAACACACCTGTGATGTTTCCATGGTGGGCTAACTGTTAGTGAAAACTTGTATGTCATCTGACAAAACTTGTAAAAACTCAAAACTTGCATCCCTCAAGTGTAATGCATTCAACATTATTGTCTCTTGAGTCCAATCAGAAGGTTGAATAGCAAACAGAAGAGAAGTTGGGGTTTTAGTAATCACCAACCAAAAAAATATACCGATTAATTCAAAAGAAGACAAACCCCCACTACTGCCACCTAATGCACCAAGATACCATGACAGAAATCCTCCACGTTGCTCCTTCGGAGTTCGATAACCAAACACGGTTTAAAGGGTAGTTGCTGACTGTGTGATGTCAGGTCAACACACCCTTTGATCTCAAGTAAACATTTCTTAGTCAAATCTCAACATTCCTTGAAGCTTGATTCAGAAACAGCAGCACATTCCCTATTCTGACTCTCAACTCTAAAAGTACTAAGTTCCAGGAGAACATATACTAGGAGTCACGACACTCCGGAGGCGGCTGCTGTTGTTGACGTCCATCTACTCACACGTGTGAAGAAGAAACATTGAGCACAGGCGTGGTCCACATGTGCAGTAGCGGCATTTCGGAAAAGGAGTGGGAGCATTTCAAAGTTGAAATTTCAGTGACAAGAGTACCATTGTGGTGTAAACGGACACACAAAAGCACAATGAAAGTTTTCACCTCACCCAATAAGTTAACACCTTATTGTTTTCATCATTTAGCCAAACGCTGCCGTCCTCTTGGCAGGACGGAGAAGCTGTACCAGCGCTGGATGAGGGGGTGTGATGTTGAGTTGATAAATGGATCGTTTCCTGCAGGAGAGGCCGCTTGCAGGGTGCAGTGGATCAATACTTAGTTTGATACTTTATCTCCAACTTTCACTTTTCTCCAGTGAGATATTATCTTAAAAATAGGACACTGTAGTTATATTGCCTGCTGCTTCCGACTTCAGCAGTTCAACCATACGCCGACAGATTTTGGGTGAAGGCTCCTTGTTATCGGAGGTTTTTTTTGTGGGTTTTTTGGTAGGTCAGTCAGCGCAGCAGCCTCTCTGCTCCGCTGGTGTCGAAGGATTTTGCAACTGTGTGACAATGCATTCAACTAGAAAAAGTATATATATTTTTTAAACTACTGATAACAGAGTCCATTAACTTTGGGAAACGCAAATACGGCAGCTTTCCTAAATTTAGCCCTGGCGAATATTTAATAGGACACGTAATGCTTATTCCTACCTTCAAAAGCCAATAAGTTACAGCAGACTCACTGTTACACACTATCTCACTTCATTTTCCAGCGGCAGATTCACCTCACTGCTACTTTAATTCCATCCACACACACACACACACACACACACACACACACACACACACACACACACACACACACACACACACACACACACACACACACACACACACACACACACACACACACACACACACACACACACACACACACACACACACACACACACACACACACACACACACACACACACGAGTGAGGGCTATTAAAAGATATTCACAATATATCCACACTTGCAAGAGATGAATGACGCCTGGTAGTCAGACGGACGGCAAACTGCTGAAGCCGCTCCACCTGGAGGCGCCATCTGCCCCAAGTACGGCTGAAGAGCACGAGAAGAGACATTTCAACTTTACCCTGATGTAACGATACGAGGAAGACTGAAGAAGAACTTTGTCCTCGACTCCGTGAACTTGTTCCACCTGCGAAAGTCTTCTATACTGTATGTGCAGAGATCCTGTGAAAGTGCATGAAAGTCAACACAAATCCCAGGTTTGCAAGAAAGCTTGAGCTATTGCTAATGCTGTGCCGTGGCAAATTCTGGTTTGATCAAGATACAAACAAGCCGATAGACAGCCCTCCTTTGTGAGAGTGTTTTCCTCTCAGCCTATTAAAAGCACACCGTTACCACAAACCAAAACCAACTCTACCAAACAAACATGTGGCTTCTTTTTTTTTTTTGTGAAGTGTGTTCAGAGAACTGGAGCAGAACGAGCCTGTTGGGTGGGACCAACCAGGAAAACTCAGGATTCCAGCCTTTGCAAGAATCTTAGGGACTTTATTTGAAAATCTGGGTGAAATTCTGCGGCATCTCCTCCGTGAGTTGATCTACTGTCTGAGTCTACGTGACCTCTGAGGAAAAAGACAGAGGAGAAGTGAAAAGAAACGAGGGTGCAGCTATCGAGTCATTTGACTGCCGTGTACTTAATGAAAAGTCTTTGAGAGAGCACCTTGGGGACATGTGGCGGATTCATTTGTGGAGCTGAATGAATCTCTGCTGAATGTAGACAATGTGCAGCAGTGTGTGTGTGTGTGTGTGTGTATGTGTATGTGTATGTGTGTGTGTGTGTGTGTGTGTGTGTGTGTGTGTGTGTGTGTGTGTGTGTGTGTGTGTGTGTGTGTGTGTGTGTGTGTGTGTGTGTGTGTGTGTGTGTGTGTGTGTGTGTGTGTGTGTGTGTGTGTGTGTGTGAGAGGTTGATAATCCTTAACAGGAGTAAGAGAGAAACACTCCACAGGACAATACAACCCTCTGACGTCTTGGTAGCTCACGCCTTTCTGAGGCAAAGTTGAACACCACGGCTTAGCAGATTAGAAACTAAGACCCCGACGCACCGGCACCACGATGGGATCTTCAGCCCCGGCACCCGGTGACTGGATGCTGAGGCGGCATGCTGCTGTGAGACCCCCCCCCCCAGGGGCACATGGAGTCCCTGAGAGACCAGGAAAAGCCAGCAGAGATGAAGCTCTGCTCTCCATCAAGCCATACAGCAGCCTATCAATCAGTCGACAATCTCATCGCTACAGCATACGGACAGCTGTTTCCATGGCAACCCGGCTCCTCACACCACCACTACAGGGGAGTCCATTGAACAGGGAGTTCATATTCACAAATACACAATGTGCCATCAAATTTAACTGATAATTAAATGCTGGATGGGAGCGTTTGGCTTCAACACGTTTCACTACTGGAAGAGCAGATGTAATCACACGGGGCCCTCCAAATGTGGAGACAGCCGCTCATTACGACAAGGTCATCTAAATAACTGAAATTACTGGTCTCCAGCCTTCATGACTAAAATATCTTCCAAGAATATTTGCCTTGAGCTAAATAAGTGTTTCATTATACAATAAATAAGGTATTACATTTCATTTAAAATAGCCAATAAAATATTCGCAGGTTATTGCCCATTATTGTCCATTATTGGTTGCTATAGCCGCTGATCCCAAAGCCCGTCTTCAAACATTGTCCACCTCCATTCTGTTGTCATACAGCGACTTCTAGTGGTCCCACATAGAATGTACCATATATTGTATTGAATAGTCTTCTGAGGTTAACTCATGGTAAAACGGACAATTTCCAGGTTTGCGTATGAAGTTTTTTTTTTTTTTTTTTTTTTAGAACTTGTGTGTCACTTGATGACTGCGTTTTAATTGGCACTACACAAATAAGCCCGAGTTGTAATTGAATGCTACCTTGCAGCTTGGCTATGGCAGACAGTATCATTATCCTCTGACAGCTCTCCTGAGGGAGGCTGACGCCATCACTCTACAAACTGGCTAAAAACCAGCCAACGGCGGCTGGCGTGCGTCGAGTCTCCATGGTAAGGGTTGCCCGGGGCGACAAACAGTCCCGGTGATGAGCACCGACAGTAGGTACACGCTGTCTGTCAGCCGCTGCCGCTAATGAGTGATGGCGACTGGTGGAGGAGGCAGTTGTGGTTGACAAATAGAGGTTAGGAAGTCGGTGCAGCTTGAATGTGATCATGAAGGAAAAGGTGAAGGACCTGGATATGAGGGTGTGACGATTCAGATACAATGTCGTGTCTGCAGGTATTTCATACATAGTGAATATGACTGACACAACAACAGACTTGCATATACGAAAAGGTTTAACACCGTTATGATCTCCTTGAACCTTTCAAACTTGACAGAAAATGCCAATAATATGAGCATTTGTCTTTTTAAAGTGTGTGATAACCTATAACTCTGGATAGGTCTTCAAAAAAAGACCTAATGATGTGAAACTAATTTTCTCCAGTCAGAAAAGCCATCCATAAAGACCCAAAATGTCATTATAGGAGCCGTAAGGAGAAGGACTTCACTTATACAGCTCGTTTTTCACTGCCTCAGCAAGTCTCAAAGTGCTGATCAGTCACATTCATACACACATCAATGGCAACAGAAGGACTTTGTAATGCGCTCTCCCATTATCGGCGGCAACTAAGGCAAGAACTCAGGCACCGGATTGAACCACCAACCTCTAGATTGGATGATAACTCAGTCACAACAGCTCCTTCAACTGTTGCATTTGGGATGCCATACATCTCAAGGTGAAAGAAGTGAAATCTCTTTGCGATTGTGGACTTTTGTACACTTCTATATACTTGTTGGAAAGGATTTGCTCTGGCACTAAAAACACTTGCAGATTATTTGCCTTGTATGGGAATGATCATAGACTCTTCAGGTCCACAGTCATCCATCTTCTGAACAACTTCATCCAGAATACTTGATCAAAATTCTTCTCACTGTCAAATAATGACAGTATGAACGACTGGATAATTTATCCTTTTCAAATTGTATATCCATCGTAGGTTGGTGACAATCCCAGCTGACAAGGTGAAATTTGAAAAGGATTACTGTTAACATGGAAACACTTTAAATATTGTCATTTCCACATCTGACCACAGGTCAGCGCTGTGCTTTTGTAATACGTCTCCACTTAAGAAAGGTAGAAGTAGCACAGTGTGAACACCTCCATTAGTATGGCTGCCGGGTTAAAAATAAAACATTGACTGCATCCGCAGTGTGCATGTGCAGTATTCTTTGTTTCAGGAAAGTTGTGTTTTTTTTGTTTCCAAGGAAATTAAGATAGTTCTAAAATGTTGCACTCTGCAGGGTTTTATAAAAGTTCTGTGTTCAGCAACTATAAAAGCTGTTGTCATAGAAATGAACAAATAAAACTCCACAATAGGACCACACAATCAAATATCAACCAAAAGCATGTGTTTTAGGGTGTGGAAGAAAACTGAAGTGCTGTGAGGAACGTTCAGAACGGAAGAACAGGTTCCAAACTAAAAAGGCCTGCAAGCCTGGACTCATCACTGGACCCTGAAAAGGCTCATCACTACACCACTCATACTTGTCAACAACATCTTTTCTAAATGTCTCAGTGGGCTCTACTCAACAGATTTTAGTATGAATATGTTGTGGTTAAATAGCAATGAAAGGCACCATCTTCATCCCGACCAGGGTGACAGAACCTATTTCAGCCGACAAAGAGCAACCACATTAGAACCACTCAGTCTCTTGAGTCCTTCAAGTGTTGACTCAAACCACACACGTACTTCAAAACACACACGTACTTCAAAATGCACATGTACTCGCTGGCCTTTGACAGTAAGTTTTTTTTAATCATTGTTGCCCTTTTTGTTGGTTTTATTATTGCTTTTAACTGTGAAGCACATTGGTCAACCTTGGCTGTTGCGTTAAATGTGCTATACAAATTCAGTTGGATTGGTTTGGAACTGGCTTTGGGCTTTTGTGGACAGTTTGCTAACATAAACAGATACACAAGCACTTACACTCATACTTGTGTTATTTGGTTAAATGCTTTAATTCTTAATGTTGCTGGACTGTGCGAAGAAGCTGGAGAAACTCAACACAGAAAAGTCCCAAAAGGTTCAAACTGACAACAATCTTGCGTGACATTAACCACTACGACACGTTTCAAACTCACTCAGTCTGAAACCTGGCATCCTGACTTTAAACATTTTAAAATGGAATTAGTTGGTAAATGATTCTTTAAGCTCACCCCAATTATGAAAATAATATGCAAAATGTAAATGTACTTTCAGTTTTCTGCCAATGTCACTTTTCGCACTGAGGGAGCGAGAAGGGTGAAATATTTGATGGTCCAAAAACATCAAAACAAAAATATCTGTAGGGTACACTTTGTTGTTTGTTCCTTATGGGCTCTCTATTCTTTTAAGTACACATCGTGATTGCAAACCGAGCTGCTATCTAGAGCAGCCTGCCTGTCATTCTCAGTAAGAAAACGCTGACCGAGTCGGACTAAACCAGCCTCCCCAACTATTAACTCATGCCAATTACTTGGAGACAACACAGCGAGTGGAGCTCTCTGCACATGTCTACCTTTCTACAGTCCTGCCATGTGTGTGTGTGTGTGTGTGTGTGTGTGTGTGTCCTTCAGATTTATGGCGGACTAAAGAGGAGCTGGGAGTGTGGGAAAGTGGGGATGAGGATGAGCGTGTGCCTGATGCTCTGTGAGACTGCAGAGGAGCCTCGGTGGCTCCTGCATGCAGAGGAAACGGAGGGGAGTGGTGGGACGTCTGCGCGCCGGTCTGTCTGTCCTCACTCAGGTGAGACTGCTTATAGACAGCTGGCGATAGATCGCTTCAGCTTCTTACACCTGAATATATATGTGTGCGTGTGTGTGGACTACAGAGACAATTCGACCTGGATACGTCTCACTTAACGACACACAGGGTCCGTCTCTCTGGCACATGTGCTCCAGTTCCCTCGCGCTCCGACTCCGCCCTCTTCCCACTGCCTTCCTTCATAATGAGGGATGTGTTTAGGTGAAACACGAGGCTCCGGGCTGCACTTATCAAAAAGATTTGCATAAAACTGTCGGGCTCGTCTGACCTAGTTTTAAAGATGACGAGTGGCTGTGTCTCCACACTCAGCCCTTAAGGTGCCGACACATCTCCGATACGAAAAAGTTGTTCAGCTCCAGGTTGAAGGGAGGTTGGGGGGGGGGGGGGGGGGGGGGAGGGAATATATTAAAGAGTGGACAGAATCAGACTGACGATGTAGGAGGAGGAAAAATAAAGAGATAAGTGGAGCAGGGAGAGATGGAAATTGCATTCTGATGGGAAAAGCAGGCGTCCAAATTGAGCAGGTACCAAATTGCGTGGTGAGGCGGTGGAGATAATCGTCAGCGAGAGGAATTTCTATCAGTGTGTGACTTCCTGTTAACTCGTGTCGGCGAGACAGCAAAGCAAAGCACAGAACATTTGGTGGAGCCACTCCTGCTGCTAATCTCCTGTCATTAAGAGCATTTGCAGAAGTACTTGAGTAAACAAACAGACTGAAGCTGTGCGCACGCACACGATGAGACAGTGACCGACTCCTGAGTGATGACATGAGAGTCACGGTTTGTAATATTACTCGTCTATGTAGGGATGCACAATATTTGATAAACGTGAGAATATTGTTGAGTACTGTAATAATGACATCATCATCATAAACTAACATGTATTTATTTTTAACAGTGCTTTTTCTCTCTGCACCATTTTACTCCAGTTGTGACTGGACCATGTATATTTTGTATGTTTGTGTTTTCCATTGCATGTGCATCTACCATTTCCACCAGGAGCATTGTCGATATGATTATACATGTTTTTTTGGTAAATATTTTCTTTGATTTTGGCGCTTTTGGTGTTTTTTGTGGTGTGTGTATATTGTGCAGCCATAGTAAAAAGTAGGAACAGGTTCTTTGATACAGCTGCTCCCATCATAAGATCCAGGCCAAAATTGGACTTTGCATGAGTCAAATAAACTTTAAGAGAATGTGTGCACCAGTGTTTGACCTATCAGAGCTTGAGATGGAGCCACAGAGTTTCTGCGATCGTAGAGACGCAGGCAGATCAAGCGCAACTGACCGACGACATTTCGTGTAACTTGTGTGGCAGACCTGAAGCTCAGAAATGTCCAGTTCTGGTTCTAGGGGGTCTTTTCTGAAGTCCTTTTACACTTTTCATTGAAAACGCATCTTTGGGTGCGCGTTTCCGACTGAGTGAGTTTGAAACTGTGGCGTAGTGGTTAATGTCACGCAAGATTGTTCTCAGTTTGAACCTTTTGGGACTTTTCTGTGTTGAGTTTCTCCAAAAACGCGTTTTTAAGATCTTTCTTATGAAAAGGTTTGTGTTTGGAAAACAATATGTGGTTACATGAGGAAATTTCAGAAATGCTGGGAAGAAAGTCGTTTTCATGCAGAGCCACTTGAGGATGCAGCTAGTTGCTTTTGTGTTTCTGAGGTTTGCTTGAGCAGAAAGTTTCAATTTCCCCGTTTACACAGTAACAGAGGTGGAGTGTTTTCAAAAAGTTCTCCGTTTCTGCTCGTCGTGTAGCGGGGCCCTTAGAAGTCTATCTGCTCGTGCACACTCCATTGGCACGAGCGTCTAGTCATCAAGAATTCTGCAGAATTTGATCATGAACCGTAATTTCAATTCAGGCATTTCAGATGAATTACATCAAAAACATGCAGAGCAGTAAAGACAGAGATTTGACAACACTGAATTCAGACGAGCTCAGAGCCAACATCATCTCTGTGGTTCTGAACTGATTATATTCAGAGACAATAAGTTCCTTTTGTGGGTCGAGAGGACCAGGAGACCTTTTTTTTAATTCATAGTTCTAAGCAATTATTTCGAGAAGTAGCACCACTTGCATTCCAAGAAGCCAATATGGTAAACAGCCTCATTCAAAAGAGCAGGCTGGAGAATTCTATGACCTTTATGGTCTCACGAGTAAAGACGTGAGACATGGGTCACATGACAATTTGAGCAGTGAGTCCACAAATACATAGGATTATGTGAATATTAAGTGCCAACTAAACCAGACGTGTCCAAACTATGGTCCTGGTGCCAACCGTGGCTCAATGAACCTTTTCATTGGTCCAAGTTTATAAATATGACCCACACAAAGGGGTCGACTGGAACATTTGTTTTTGTACACCTCTGAACAAAACCAACTTGTAGAAAATGTTATTATAAGCCTGGATTGGCTGGGATTAGTTAGTTTTTCAAACTGTCCAGGAAGATGTTAGCAAATTAAGGTCAAAGAGGGAAAATCAAGATGGCCGTTTAGTCATATACAGTTGATGTTTTTTTTTTTTTCTGTTGGTCCTCCATCAAAACATGCGAATCTAGTCAATGAGTCAAGAACCTCGGAAGGACTCTCATGAGTAGCCAACGAGAAACAACTTCTTTCCCGAACATTGTCATAAATCATTACTTCATGACCTCTATCCATCATTTCATTTTTGAACAATATAACCGTATGCTTGGTTTACACAGCAACAGTCACATTTAAAAGTACCAAAAAAAAAAAAAAAAGCAAACAATCCAATGCGATAAGTGTTTAATGAACTGGCCCTGGATTTTCATCACCACCAAAAACACAACTTATCTGTCCAAGCAGGAAATATTGATAGTGAATGGATGAATCATCGGACTTGTTCAGACAGCTTAGAGAACTGGGTCATCGAATCAGTTGTTCTCATAAATAACAAGCAGGTGGTCAACAGCCGCCAGTCTTCACTGGGAACCAAATAACACACATGGGGGAAATAATGGTAGTTTATTACCTGAATGATTGTTTTAATGTTCTGTATCATCTTAACTGAGGCACGGCTGTTTGGACGCGGCTAACTGGGCTCACCTGGACTCTTGTTGACATCAGAACAATAAATCTCTAACTCAGCTTCTAGGAGCTCAGGCTTATTGATAAATGGCTGGATTATCCCTGTTCGATACTGCATGAGCCAACCCGCATCAGCTTTCAGATGGTAACTCCTCTTCTTATTGCAAAGCAAGCAAACAAGTTAACAAATCTTCCCAATAGAGATTCAAGTGTATGAAATCTACATACACCGAAACCCTAGACTTAAACAACAGTACTTAAACAACATATTTTAGATGAAAATTGACCATTGACTAAAATTGGACAAACACAATCACACCCACTTTGAAACTGTGTGAGTGTTCTGACAGCTCAACAATCAAGGCACAATAAGCTCAAGATCCAGTCTTTGCGCTCACAGTCAGGAAATTAGATTTCTGCAATTTCCCTTTTCCTCCAGAGGGTCAATGTTTAGTAAATAAGGTGCTGCAGCAAAATGAGCCACCTAAAGAATGAAGATGGGAACATATGTGGCATCTACATGCTGTTAAGCCCAGACATGCAAGTGCTAGGAGTTTGCATCAATCTGTGGGAGAGCACGAAAGGCCAGATTTAATAAGATCCTGTATAAACTATACATGAAATCAATGAAGAAAAAAAATCAAAAACATGACTCTAAATACTGTGAAAAGTGCCACTGGGACATGATTGGTGGGAGACCCAGGATAGGCACAACAGGGCAGATTCAGAAAATATTACAAGACCGTAGAAGAGGCAGGACAGAAAATATGTCATAATATTAATGAAGTTTGTGAATTTGTTAAACAAAATCCTCAGTGTATTAAACCTCTCGCATCAGGCTCAAACACAACACAGGAATATGGAAAGCATAAAAGTTTTTTTTTTTTTTTAAAGGAACTTTTTCTTGATTCTGATGATCAAGTACATATAGTTAGGTACTTCATGATACACAGTACTTGGTGTGGTATGAACAGACGGCATTCTCAAACAATGCCTGGGAACCTTTTTAAAGGGGAAAGTGCAAAAGTTTTCACTTGAAGCTTTCTTAGTTAAAATTGCTCCTCCTTTATTGACTAGCATTTTCAGGCTGCATTAAACTTTGGGCTTCGCTGAATGATAATGCTCAATAGAGAATAAATTTAGTTTAAAAAAAAAAAAAAATATTAAGAACTCCAGTTCCCATAATTAAAATAGTATCCACATCTTCAACCACCTCTGAATATCGCTGATGACAAACGTAACAACGGGTGACTCCTGATCCAAAGCAGCCTTCTGTGAAGCAGCGGATCATTTCAACCTCAATACCCATGCGGGCTGAGATCAAGTTACAGCTTACATCTGCACCGTGAACGTCTCTGAACTGCAGACAATCGGGAGGAAGCAGCTCCTTGGCCAGCAAACAAGTGAGAAAAGAACAATGGTCAACAATTAACCACCCACCTAATCCACAGACATGCATATATACATGAAAAAAAGTGTTTCCACGGCAACATGCCGCCACAATTGGGTGTGTAAATGTTGGAAGAAAGGATGGGGGGGGGGGGGGGGGGGGGGGGGGGGGGCGAAGGCAGAGGAGGACGACAGTTGGGAAAAGGAGAGCGGGGGGAGGAGGAGGGAGGGTGAGATGAAACACAATGAGAGCTGGAGTCAAATAGGGTTCATTTACTAAAAGGGGAGGGTTACACATGTCAGCAGTGAGTGTGAGATGCTTCCTCCTCTCTGGTGTAAACGAGTTTGGCTCAGCTTGTCGCCGAGGCGCTGGCCGGGGCCACCGAGGTGTCAAGAGGCTTGTTGATGCCTTTCCAAGAATAGAAGGAGGAGGGGGAGGACGGCGCGGTCCGGCTACACCATTGTTTCCTACTTCAGATGAGAGTGGGTCAGAGGTAGAAGAAGTGATGAAAAATAGAGTCTCGGCAGGGTTGGCTTTCAAGTGACTCCTCCGGCTGGAGGCCAGAGCCCTGGAGTGATGAGTGGAGCATGATGAACACCAGAAAACCCCATCCTTGTCGGGGCAACACAGGCAGGAGAGGAAGAAGGACACAGATTTTTTTTAATCTCTTTTCTCTAAAGAGACTAAAGGAAGAAAAAAAAAAACGTGAACGGCCTACAAGGCAAGCACGAGACCAAGAAACCAGAAAGTGAACAAAGACTGGAGCCTCTCTGTGAGGTGCGGGAATAAGGGAGTGCTGCTATCTCCCAGCATAAATATTGATTCTTTTGCATTTGCCACATCACAGAGGCGTGCCGTGTGCATGATATCACACGCAGTCATCTCTCATGTGCATTCTGTCAGAACATCAGCTTCATATGGTAGCGGGCGGGCGTGCCGACATGTACGGGTAAAGACTATACTGATGCTGCTGTCAACAAGTTGCTACTTTATTAACAATGACAAGTGACGTCAGTTCAAGCCAACTATTTAGCTTCGCCGGACCAGAGAGAATACCTCGGGGTATCAAACTACATTTGCACTGTTCACTCACTTCTGAGGATCACTGCAGCCCTGCGTTTACATGATGTACATGTCGCATCTCACAGCGAGGTCTGATCACAACAGCCACATTCACGATTTTATTAGAAGACACCAAGCCATCCAGGGAGTTGCTTCATTCCCGATTCTTTGCAAACTGCTGTGTTCAAAAAGCACATATGCTACAGAAACAACGGTGCGCTGAAAATGCAACTTTCTGAAAACAGCTCCCAAGGTGGAACTTTTCGAAAAACACTCCGCCTCAATGTAAATGAGGAAAATGCAACATTTCTGAAGAGCTACTACTGCGCATGTGGACCAGAGCCATGGTAAATAGTTCTTCTGCACATGCTCAGTAGATGGACAATAACAATAATGGTGGCCTGCAGAGTTTAACGACTCCTACTCCGTATTCTCCTGGGATTTGGTAGTTTTACAGTTGGGTCACTCATAATGGCAATCCAATATTGTTCAATGTCTGTGTACTCGTCATTGTTAATGTTTATTGTGTAATATTCTCTGTGTGCATGCATGTGGTTTTATTACAACAACAACCTACAGGGCCAGCTCACAGCCTGGCATGCCAACTGCATCGTTTTAAAAAGTTGTCACGCAAACATGATACTTTCTGGGAACAAAAGCACAAAGCCTAACGGAAAAAAAAAAGATTATTAGTAATCATTCGGTGAAAAAAGAGCCAAGTGAAATGCTTCAAGATTGTTGGTTATTTTGTCTTATTAAATTTCTGAAAATGTGAAGCAGGTTGCAAATGGCCATGCTACAGATCAACAACACACTCATCCGAAACACAATCTTTCAATTGAAGCTTAAAGGTGTACAGGAGGATGTTATACTTCCGGGTGGATCATCAAGACTATTGGTCCTCCCAATTGTCAATCATTCTGGTGACGTAAGGCCGTCGTACGTGCTCGTCTCTAGGTAGCGTGGATCTATTAGTTTTCATTTTCTGCGCATGCGCGCTTTCAGGTGTATATGCTGCGCTACGCCTTCAGCTAGCTCGCAGTTCTCACCGGGTACTTTGAAAATGGCAGAGGGTCGCAAGAGAAAAAGTGTCTTCGAAGTGTATGAGAAGAGGAGAAAGGCTTCGGAAGAGAGAAACAAGACCAGAGTGTTTTTGGGAGATTCTTTCACACGATGGCATGCGCTGAAAGCCCAGGTTGGGCTTCCCACTGAGGCTTCGGTCGCCAAGTTTCTACTCGACAGGTAAAGTTTGGCATTCTATTTGGAGAAATCCATTTCAAATCACTTCCAGTAAAAGTTATCTACGTCTATATTGTAACTTTCCAGGGTTGATAAGTTTATTTTGTAATTTGCATCGTCCGTCGCTATTACGGTGAGCTTGTGTGAGCGATGTGAGCGACGCCGACTTGTAAACAGAGCGTGCACGAGGAGAACTGGGCTCGTGCACGTCTCTCGCACACGTTTTAGTAGGCGATCCGTCTCGGGAGCAGGTAGAGCGTTGCGCATGTGCATTTTTTCAAAAGGTGGAGAGGGCGGTTCTTTCCTAAAATGCGGGAAAATCCTCCTGTACACCTTTAATGTGAAAACAAAAGTTACACGTCAATACAAATCAAACTATGAACTAAACGCAAGTTCATTGCAGAGACGGTGATCTTTGCAACAGGAAGTGTGGTTGTAACCAACTGGACCGTAACATGAGTTCTGCTTGATCAGAGCATTCCGACCATTCAAACAGTCACAATTTGTTCTTCAGAGCTGTTATTTTGCCGGCTCGCCAAGTAGATAGAAAAATGACTGATGTACAGCATACTACATCCCCACAAACCACACTGTACCAGAACTGTCTCATAGAAAGTCATTATGTTATGCCACCGCAAAAATTTATGAATGCCATTTGTAGAAAATTGGCAGTGGCAAAGACTGCTGGGTTTAGAAGACATTGCTGCTCTTGAACACAAACATCTATTTCTTGTCAGACTCTGAAGGACGGTTTTTCAATGGAGCCTTTTCAAACATAGACACAGCAAGCTTCATTATAGCTAACAAATCCATCTTTAATAGATGAGATAAGATCGGACTTTATTAATCTCAAATGGGGAAACTCAATCATCGCTGCTCAACATTGCACAAGTATTTTGAGACGGACAGGATCGTAGCACACAATGGATAGAAAAGTATGGTGAAAATACTCAGTAGTATTTATATTTACAGTAGTCACGGTGCAACAATATCATTTAAACATTTCTTATTCAGTTCCTGCTGTTGAAAAGGCTCACCAGCCTGTTACTTTCATTCCACAACATCATAAACTGCTCGGATGAAAGAGCTCAGAGGCAACTGGTAGGCACCGTCATAGGACGGCTGGTAAACCTCATCACCACCAGTCAGGTTTGGGCAGCAGGAGCCTCGAGGTTAGAGAAGTCAGCTTGCGTTCAGAGGTTTGCTGGTGCAAATCCCACTGTCAAAAGGCTGCCAATGTAATTGCAAGGATCTTGACCCGTGATGGTCTACTTCACCGAGTGCAGTGGTGCCAGGGGCCACATACAGCCCAGTTTCATCTTGTGTGGGCTGGCCTGGCAAAATAGTGCCAAAATAACATATAAAGTAAAGTTTCTCCTTCTCGTGAAATTTGTTTGTGTCAAAATATGATATTATATTAATATTAATAATATTATGATACCTCCTGGTGCAAAATACAGTGAAATGTCCAGAAAACCTCTCCTGTCACAGTTGCAGTATGCATGTTTATACAAACTCACCCTGACAACATGGCTTTGACGCTAATGCTCGTATGCTAGTGTTAATCCTTGAAAACAAAAAGAGAGAGAGGCAGAGAGGTCAAAACATTGTGTGGCTGTACTCTGCATGTGCTGACGACCACACTCAACGATGCAAATGGATTGGTACCCAGGCTCTGCCCATCCACTTCCAATATCAACTCAAATGATGCATTTAGGCACCTTTTGAAAGTGTTCCTTTCCGACAAATCATCAAATCAGTTGCTTTGTTGGAAATTAAAAGTGCAACAGTTTGTCTTCCCCACTTCAAAGCCCCACACACAAGATCATATTTATCAAATCAACTAAACGTGAAAAGAGTTGGCTGCCTTGCAGGGTGCTTGATTCACACTGGAAGCATTTTGCAATCCTGTGTCCAGCCCAAAAATACTCCAACAGGACATGATGGAAAGGGTCAAACCACCAACATTGGGATGTGAAAGCAACTGCTTTAGCAGCCACACTACAGTCGCCTCACAGAAAACGAACACACAACCTGATTAAACACACACACATTTTTAACCTGAGGTTTCTCACTATGTGAGGGGCCAGAGGCACACTGGGACACAAACATGGCTCACAGCCACGGACACTATGTCCATACCACAGATTGCCTCTGTGCAACATGGTGGCAGGGGTTGGAGGGACGACCTGTTACACAATCTGAAACACACTGATCTTCTTTATGGTGACCGAGACAGTATAGTCCTCCTGCATCAGAGCTGGAGCCAGTGTTCTTGTTTTGCTCTCAGCTTGTCAAAAGTTTGAGGTACCACCGTCTGCAAACTTGAGCAACAAAGCCATTGAAAAAAAACAGCTTGACTGGAAATAGTTAGCGCTGGCGGCACATTCAGGACTCTTCCTGTTGGTAAACAAAGCAGCAGCCCCTTTCATTGTTGGCTTTTTATAGATCAGTGCAGGCAGAGCTGCGTGCTGCGCTCGCATCCTCCACGCTCCCAGTGGAAAACGAGCTAAATGACAAATCTGCAAGCGAGGCCATCCTCTCCGCTTTTCCTCGAAGCCTCTGTGCTGACATTTAAGGAGAGCCGGGGCCAGGTGCAAATGTCTGAAGATGATCCACAGCATTCAGGGTGTACTTGTTGAATCCTCCTACGTGCTCCTTGCGATTACACAGGAATGATACTGTTGCAGTCACACTCGGGATTGCATGACTGTGCCTTCTCCAGAGGGTTAGGAGTTTAGTGAAGGCTGCCAGGATGACTCAGTCGCCTGATACACACAGTCCTCTGTCCTCGTTCCAAACAAACGCACTGTATGCAAAGAGTCACACAGACCACCGGCCACAGCCTTCAACTGACGACTGAAAATGCGTTTATTTCCTTTGACCCAAGCTCTACAATAGTTAGGACGCTGATCAACGTCAACGGAAACAGGTAGCAACCATCTCTATTTAACAGTTGGCGATCCAATAACAGTGGAAAGAAAACAAGTGTTGATGCCAGGAACACATTTTAAAAGTTTGGACAGCAGCGTGTCGCCACCCTCTGAAGGCATTTGGGAGCCGAAAAGACAATCTGTTGCCATTTCAAAAGTGAAAAGGGACTTCAATGCGGTTTGATGTCGAACGTCAGCTTGTAGTTCTGTCTATGGTTCATTATTTAGCTTTTTCCCAAATGCCATGTACAAACAATGAGAAGATGGCAATTTCAGTCAGAGCCGAGCTTTGCTTCAGACCAACAGACGGTGCACAGAGGCATTTGTCCTCAGATTTCTTGTTTTACAACGTGTTGGGGTTTTCACTGGGTGACAGGTCTGGACTGCACTCAGAATTTTTTACGAAGGAGCCACGATGCTGTAACGTGGTGGTTTGGCACTGCTGACCTCGAGTAAGACAGACATTCACTGAGAAGCTCATCTGGGTGGGAGGGTGTGTCGCTCTGAACTGTAAATATTGACATTTATATAACATGTACAACAATGCACCCACGAAACAAACCAGGTGGGTTTCTTTTTGTACCTTCACTGGCTCAGCTAAGTTAAAAAAAAAAAAAAAAAAGCTCCACCCCAAAAGACGTCAGCACTGTTCCCGCATCTGGGGTCTCGTTTATAAAACAGTGTGGAAAAATCTTTGTTCAAAAAAAAATAAAAAATCAGTTTAATAAAACATGTGAGCACAGCCACCCTGGAAATGTGCAAATGTTTATTTACCACCATCATTCATTCATTCAAGCCGATTGCTCAATGCAAAGCAGTTAATAGCAACATTAATAAACTACTAGAGCAGTGGTTCCCAGTCTCTTCCTTGACAAACACTAATTTATACTGTTAACTTGCGCGACTCTACCTCACCGTGAACAATTACAAAAAAAAAGTTATAAATAAATATTGTGTAGGTTATATTTTGTTACAATAAGTCCCTTCTTTATGAGGATAAAGTCTTTGGGTTTACACAGTCTTTCATTGACCAATTTTTCAATGCAAAAACATTCAGCTCTAATTTTGTTCATTTATTCTATGAGGCCATATTCTAGGCAACCCTCTTGGTACAATCCCACTGCAAAGCTTACCTTTGTGTATAATGGAGACCAGACATTCATGTGAGATCCCCCCCATATCCTCACAACACTATAAAACTTTTAATGAGTAATTTTTTAAAAACATTTATGAGAAAGTCGACCGGCTCCAGAAGCTGCTGCAAATTTGCCATTAACTCTGAACCAGGAACAATTGGACATCTCACTTTCCAGAAAATGGCTGTGATTTCAACAGGAACAGCATGTATAAGTCTATTTTTGCTCATTTTTAAACAACGGGTTGATGTATTTCACTTCACCGATTCAACAGTACATCATAAGTAGTGGCAGAAGTCTGAGGTATAAATGAATTTTAAGAAAAATATACCTGTTGTGTATTAGTGCTTCCAAAAGCTGGTGCGTGAGGGGAAGCTGCGATGAACTACATTCAATTCACAGTGGTTTTCAGTGGCTTTTCTGCGCTGAGAAAATCAGTCATTATAATTATAATAATATAATTCAGCCTGAAAAAACCAATATAAAAGCCAACCAATATTTGACCATATCAACATTTTCCCTGATATTATGCACCACACAGAGATTAATTATTTTTTGCAATGTAATATTGAGAGATAATACTAATTTGGCAGTATTTTCCTGCAGTCCTTCACAGATAAATGGATTCCTCCTCATTCTGACAGCCTCAGTCTATCTGCATAGCTCTGTTATAAGCAGTCATGTTACTGACCTGCTCCCAATTAACCTCATTAGCTGAGGGATGTTCCACTGTTTTCTTTTTCAAAGCATTGCGCAACTTTTGCAGCCGTTCTGTGTCTCATTCCAACCTTTTGATTGAAAGTGTTGTTGGCGTTCAAGTACAAATGGACAGAAACTCACTGGCCACAGTCTACCGACTTGCGCAAGGCCCCATGACGGTGGATCAGCCTCCGCAAGGGTATATAGTTAAAATGTACTATACAACCATAAGGGTTTGATGGAATTATACTGATGTGTTTAAACTGCATTTTGCTAAGGAGTGTTTTTAATATTTTACCCTTTTTTATTTCTTAAACACAAGATGAGGTTATAGAAGAGTGGTAATGCTGAATCACGTTTCATTGCACAAGTGCATCTAATGAAGTGGGTGGTGAGTGCTTTTCCAACATAATAAAATTTCTTAGTTTAATGTGCTTTTTTTTTTTTTTTTTTTTTTTTTTTTTTTAATGAAATAGAGATTTTAAAGGGCTTGCCTTTAGTTTTTATGTCCTAATCATAAAACTGTTTGGGGATTTGCGGTTGAACAATCACAGTTACCCACCTTTCTCCTCTACTTTTCAGTTCTGCCAGTAATTCTCAAAGCACGGATCAAACTGTGGGCCACTGCATTGTCACTCCACAGCTCTGAAAGTAAGTCTTTCATGAGTTTAAGCCATAAACATCATAACCTTTCCACACAAGCTGTGAGAAATCCCCAACCGCATCCACCTCTCCACATTTCTGCAGTGACGTAAATGCAAAGAGCAGAAATAAACAGATGCTAGTTCTCATATTTATCGGACAATTGGGTAAACAGAGCTGCGAGTTATTGACTTTTATACAGTGCAAAGTAACATGATTTTCGTTCTATATATATATAAATCTAAATCACTTATCTGGGTGTTTACACTGAAGAAGTATCAGCATGGAGGAATGCAGGGCGGGTTCCAATATTGCGGGAAGTGTGTGAAACTCAAGGAGGGATTTAAGAGTCAGAAGATAAACCCATTTCGACATCAAACATCGAGGAAAGAAAGTCTGGATTCCAAAACAAGACGCTCTCAGACTTTGTAATCTCTGAATACCACCTTTTAACATGTTTGGGTAGTTAATTATACAGCGCCGATGCTCTCTTCACCATGTCAGGAAACTAACAGACGGGAACAGAAGGTGTTGGAGCAGATGACTGAAGACCGGAAAGAAACATGACAAAAGTTCCTCTTCTATAGGGAATCTTGACAGTTTAGAATCATGTTTTTGTGCTTAATTAAAAAAAGCTGCTTAGTAAATTGTGACTGTGCATGTCTGTGTGGTACTTACGATCTAGACCGTTGACATAGCGAATTGACACTTCACAATGCCCCCACACTGCGCTGACGATGGGATACAGTTTCTTGCCTTTCAGCCCCCTGAAGGCAACTCCCAGGTACTGTTCGTCCACCATGAAGCTTAGTGTCCCTTCGTCCATGTCAAGTATCACTGTCAGACAGTCTGGGAGCACAAACGACTCGTCGGGCTCAAGGAAACTGGGATATGTAGACACCGATGTGGGATGAAGCCGGTTCTTTCCGTTGTGGTAAATTTTGTTCCGCCCCAAGTCCCAGCCCCAAGACTCCTTGTCTAAGCCCACCAGAGCTGTGTAGCCCACTGAGTGCAAAGGAGCTTCAGCGGTTCCCACCCCCACCACGGCGTGGGTGCCTCTTTGTCTGGCTGGCCAGTGAATCCTCCACACGTGGAGGCCCCTTGTGTAGCCCACCCTACCACGGATGCAGTCCGTGCTCTGCGCTATGGGGTGCCGGTGAAACGTCAGCTTGTCGTCCTCCTTGACGAAGACATTGAGCGATCGGTCGTCTGGGTTCCAGGCGTGGCGGAGCTGAGTCTCTGCATTGACCGGGGGCATGTCCAGCAGTAAATCCAATCTTGGGGGCCGACAGTAATCGGGGCCCCGTAGCTCACGGCGCACCAGTCGGTATGAGGATTCTCCTTGTACATCCACCGACTTGATGCTTCCCGAGATCTTCTGGCCCATGGCTGGTTGGGTCCAAAGAAGGAAGGAACAGAGGGGAGGGAAATGGATGGACCAAGGGTGGTAATGAGGGGCCGTTTGGTCCTTACGTTACCTCATAGGCGCATCGGCAAAACAGTGGGTGCAGGTGGAAAGATGTTGTTGGACACACCCGATGTCTTCAGCCAGGGAGAACCACACTCCTGAAACACAGAGGAAAAGTAGGGCATGTGTATTAAATCTGCAAAACTGTAGCAAATGGTAACAATTGTGAGTTAAAGCGTTCACAACTAACTTGAAATAATCAAAAACAAACCAACAAACTGTGAGAAAACAATTGTCATAATTTCTAATGTGATGTGGTGACTCAACACTGCCACTCCATACACCAACTGGTATTACAAGACAGGACATATATAAATCATACCTTCTCATTTTGAACTGTAGAGAGCAAATAAGACAACATCATTTGTCCCTTTTAACTGTTTGACACACATGTGGCACTGCGTATGAAGAGCTTTACATCCCATCAACACTTTCAATACAAAAGTTCCCCAAATACACAGACAGCAGTGATTTAACTATAATAAAAGAAAATCTCACAAGCTTACATGACATTACTTGATTTCACTTTCAGCTTTAAAGTTGATGAATTAATCTGTCACTTTCTTTGCAAGTAAAATTATCAAATATTTGATGGTTCGAGCTTTTCAAATTTTACATTTAATCCTCTTACACAGAAAATGCCCTGATGCTTCAAAAACCTGATTGAGCAACTTTTTAACTCACATTTTTGGTTTCATTTCTTTTTGTGCATGATATACAATAAGACAAAATTTGGAATGAAGGATTTTTGATCCTTTTTCCAACTAGTAATACATTTCTCAATGAAACAAAAAGTAACTGACACATATTGTTTTGAAACCACTCTGCTTGGCCGAGAACTCCAAAAATAAGACATGTTATTTTTGACTTTGTTTCAGTGTGCTCATCTCTAGGTTTTCCACTTAATTCACCGACAGTAATTGACAGTGAAACTATGCAACAGAAGAAATGTCAGCAGTCTAGACAGCCAACCCATTGAGATTATGGCAACAGCCAAGAAAAACTACAAGTATGATGAGAAGAGATCCTCAACAGTATTCTGAACCGAGTTATTTCCAGATGCAAGCCTTTTTTTAAAAACTGAAACTCTTTGACAGGTTGAGGGATTTGCTGAAACCTGCTGCTGACTCACTGAGTATTCACTCCTCATTAGCCAATCATTCCTTGTTTGGGAAAACCAACGTGAGGCAATGCCTATTTTCTAACGCAATCGGAAAGTGCAACACATTCACAGTGAGCAGACTGAGCAGCCCCGAGTTACTGTTTGTTCAAACACAGGTGCAGTTATTCCCAGTCTGACTGAGCCGTTGAGTCTCCTGTGCTGAAATTACCCAACGTCCTCTATCGCTCTCTCCCATACACAATCCCTGCTAGCCCCCCCCCCCCCCCCCCACCACTCCCCTATAGTTTCATGGGAATGAGCTCTGTGTGACTCTTCCAAGTAAAGAACACAACGATCTCTGGTGATGACCCTCCGAGAGGGTGCCGGATTGAGGGAGCAGATGCCGTGTGACTGGAATATATTGCAACTAATTAAAAGACTGAAAGTACAAAACAGATGAGATTCATCCCCCCTTTATGCTGTAAAATGTATTGAAAAGTGAAGTAGATGCTTCAACTCAACCTGGAAATTCAGCACAACGCAAAAACTATAACAACAATTAAAAATGCAAAACGTATAAAAGTCACCAGCATCCTGCTGGGTGTTGCTACCCAATCAGGTGGTGATACTCCAAGTCAACACACCCTCAATGGTGCATGACAAGATTAGAAAAGCTATAAAAGATAAAAGTCACAACAATAGTCCAAAACCAAAAATAATGCGAAACCAAGAAAATCAATGCAAAACCCACAGTGTCAAATCCATGCTGTGAATGCAATAACAAATGCAAAATCTAAAATGGGTACAAATAAGTGATGTAATTTAGTCAGCACAATAAAAATTCAAAGGCCATATTGCTAAAATGGTAAACTGGATTTCTCCTATATTGTGCTTTTCCACCGCCGGAGCGGTGCCCAAAGCACTACACACTGTTAATCACATTCACCCGTTCACACACGCACTCACAATTTGGGGTTGAATGGCTTGCTCTGGGACATTTTAACATGTGGACAGGGGGAGATGGGGAGTCAAAGCGACGGCCTTCTAACAGAGTTGATTACTCTACCAACCGAGCCACAACAGAATCAAGGGGAGTCATTCGGTAAAAATTCTGTACAAAAGTTCTTGGCAATATTGTCGGCAGGATACAAACCAATGCAGGGAGACCTCAATGGATTTCTAGTCCATCACCTTAACCTCTGGACCACAACAACAACAACAAGTGGGATTGAGTATTTAGTGATTCTAAATCAATCTATTGATTGATAGAATAATAAAAAGAAAATACAACATTTGATCATAATATGAGAGGATTCTTCATATAGAGCAGGGGTAGGGAACCCTGGTCCTCGAGAGCCATAGTCCTGCACGTTTTCCACATCTCCCTCCACTGAACGTCCTGATGGTTCATCACCATGTTCAGCACAAAGCCAGATAACGAGTGTGCTCATGCAATCAGCTGTGTTGAAGCAGGGAGACATGCAAAATGTGCAGGACTATGGCTCTCGAGGACCGGGGTTCCCTACCCCTGATATAGAGGATCATAGAGTTATAGTTCACTTTCCAAAACCTCTTATCAAACCTTCCCACCAAAACAATCCCAATTAAAAGAATCAGACAGTAACTTACTGTAATTAATTGTGGCAGAAAAAAACAACAACAAAACAAAATCTTTCCATTATATGCAAATATATTCTGCGATGCAGCTGTCAATAATTTTGGCTGCAATGCCGAGCAACAAAAACATCCCAACATTTTTTTTTTTTTTAAATTTCTTGTTGCTGTTTCAAAATGCCAAATTGAATATATTGCCAATTCCAGCAGTATAAAAACAAAACAGGGATGATAAATGGGCCACAGCTCTGACAAGAATAACACACCAGACTGAGTTGTTTTAGCAAGAAGCTGCAGTCAAAGTTGTATGTAGCACACGAACTTCTAACCATAAAGGCAGACAAGCTCTCCCTTTCCATTGTAATTACAACCCCAAAGATGTGGCGTGAAGCTATCCCGGGATGAAGGAGATAGCTATTTATCATACAGCAACATTTATTCACACAATGCATCGTGATCACTCACTATCTGCTGATCAGTTGGCATTTATGAAAGTGTGCACGAGTAACGCTGGAGCGCCGAGTGCTCCCTCATGCACACGGGTTGATGGCAATTTCTCAAGCTTGAGCTGTCAGTGGCGGAGATACCAGGCTTAACAATAGGGGGGTAGGGGGGCGCGGCAGAGACAGGAGTGATTCATAGGGACCAAGACGACAACAGTATGATGAGAGAAACTACAAAGCAGAAGACTGCCCTCCAAAGTCAGAGCTTCCAATTAATTTTCAAATAAGTAGGCAGCAGAGAGGGATGGACGGCACACTCCATCTCTGAATATGAAGTCAATTTGTTGCCGTCTATCGATCCACTTCTATAATAGTCCAAGATGAAATGTCACTGCAAGTGTAGTGGCTGGGTTGTATTGGTCTCAATTATACTTCCATGATAAATTCAAACATACATATATCTGTGTCCTTGTAAAAATCTTCCTTGCACTTCCTAGATTTTTTTTTTTTTTTTTTTTAACTCCTTAAAACTCAACTAGGAGAACACACCGACCTCCAGAAAGCACTTGTTCAAGTTAGTTTGAAGGTTCCGTGAAGGCTCTTTGAACTATTCTGGATCAACCTGTGGGTTGTTGTAATGGTAAGAACCTCTGTGATAGAAAGGCCTACTTATTTCACTGGTGTGGTTCACCTCCCCATTAGATGCAAGTCTGAGGTTGATCATTGACGGTCTCAGTCCATAAACAAATCAGCTTGTCGGCGTAGCTGCGGCAGACTGACGGGTTTACATGGGAACCACTTCCTTCCTGTGAATCAACGCTGGAAGCAGGACATATCAACCCATGATGTGACTGACAGGATATGGATGAGGAAGGGTTCCAGTGCTGTGACCATTTGACAGGTTTCTCCACTGGGAATGAGAGAACTTCAAAGAACCCAGTTCACCTCAGTTGCAGCTGGAGGAATGAGTTGATGTCGATGGCGATCAGGAGCCCCACGGGGGTAAAGAGGAGCGAGTGTGGAGCATTGTCAGGGCTCACTCACAGAAAATATATAGTAAAGACCGTTTAGGAAGGTCACATTGTTATTGTATGTACACATCTCAGGATAGTAGGTGACATTAATGCTAACAATGATATGACATTTTTAAACATGTCAGTATATCATTTCCATGACAGGTGTTGATTTATTACTTTAACCAAGGTGCTGCTGTCAACATAAAATAAAGAAAAAAATTTGGATTTCTACACACATACTTAGATGGCATTTGCTGCATTGCTTGAAATATTAAAAACTACATTGTAACACATGAGGTTTTGTTCTGTGATACAATATAGAATGGATTTATCGCCCTACCACTGAGGTCATGAGAATTGTGGAATATAAAGACTTGCTTGAACAAAAAATTGACGTATAGGTCAAAATGATCTTACAACTTTGATTTCCATAATGTAATTGGTTCATTGACTAAAAGTGGTGCTTTGTGCCAATGTTGAATAACTTCCCATAAAGACACCATCTATTACTTTAGGACAGAACTGAAGGGTAGAAGGATCGATGGAGAGAGTGTGGCAGCACAATGGTTTGGATTGTGGACCATGGTGGAGGGACCCTAACCCCCAAAAAATAAAAAATAAAACCCCTCTGGGAATATTTGATGCCATTTCTGCTCTGAGCTGCTGACATCAAAAAGTACCTCCAGCTGCCAGATATCAAGCTCCCAATCAGCCCCCCCCCCCCAGCTGCGTGATCCACACTACAAGCTGTGCTCCCCTACACACACACACACACACACACACACACACACACACACACACACACACACACACACACACACACACACACACACACACACACACACACACACACACACACACACACACACACACACACACACACACACACACACACACACACACACACACACACACACACACACACACACACACACACACACACACACACCCCACTGAGCCCTTGATCAATGACATCTGCAGAAAAACAAACAAACAAGTGATCGGGGTACTGTGACACGCTGGCTAATATCTCCAAGATGAGCAAACAGTGACAGAGTCCGACCGATTCAACTGTGTCATCTGCTACAATGAGGCCATATGAAGCACAACTCCGGAAATAGAAAGGTTTGGACATTTGGTGCTAATTAACAGACCCAGATTAGGTTCAAATCACTTAAATATTTAGTTGGGAAAAAAGAGTAACATTGGACTCAAGTTTTCATTTTCAAACTGTAAAAACACCCGAGCTCCTTTTCAAATGTCAATGAAATATTCTGGAGTACGAGTTGCCAATCACAGATGCAATTATGAGGATGGCTGCTGCAGGTTAGCAACATCAATCTAAGGACCACATAATACTCAATTCAATGGTGAAAATATCATGTAGACTGCAATGGCTTTGACATTCAGGCGCTCAGCAAGCATTAGAAAAAACAGCGGTAGAAATCTCAGCGAAGATGAAATATGCACAGCCGATACAGATCACATAAGTTGACGTCTATTCTGGGTTCAAACTCCATGAAAAACGTCCAGGAGCTGCATCCTTTGAAGGCTGCATTTGAAACCCGGCGCACGGCATGACAAGGACATCCCATATTGAAGGCCCTTTCAGAAGCAGACCACAAATATGTACAATCGTTTCCACGACAACGGAGGAACCAACAGCGAAATCATTTGCTGCCTCACTTGTCCAGATTTAATAAAAAAAAAAAAAAAGTGTGTGTGATTTGTGCATATTATCTCAAAGTATCTCCTTAACTCCATCCAGGAAGGACTGCCAGAAACAAGTTCAACAGTCAGTGTTAAAATGATCTACTTTTAACCATTTGGAGTGTGGTTGTTGTGCGGTTTCAAATTAAAAGCGGTGTTTGACCCATGTGAACATTTAATGCGACAAAACAACCGTCACTATTCAGCATACCACCTGATCACTGAAAGTACTGAGGCAGCTGATTCAGGAACTGGATTCATTTTGAAAATTGGTCCGGGCAATCCTAAACCCTTCAAAGGAAAATATTATTTCCAACAGCTGCGGAAAGCGGAGATTATTTCCTGAAAAACACGGCATATTTGGCATGCCCCGATACTCTTATAGAGAGCTATAAATCACAGCTGTAGCGTGAACACAAAAATAATGTCTGCAATAGCAATCAACAGCTGCAAACCGGGAGTCCGGTTATATCAATGATTGATTGTTTGGAATAAGAAATGTTAGAGAAAAAAAACTTATTTTTTTCCCCCAGAATTTCCTTAAAGCCAATAGTGACCTCTTGAAAGTTTTTGGGATTGGCGACAGGGCAAAATCAGCTCGTTCCCATATTTGGATAGCAGAAATAAAACAAAGATTGGCAAGTTTCCTTGAGTAAATAAAGACAAAAAACATACATACAAGTCAAAATAATTGTTTGTGTCAGTCAACGTATGGGTGATTCAACAGCGGTCACGTTCTTCCTACATGTCATTCGTTCTCACAGAGACATAGGGAGATTTTCTTTGGCTGGAAGATCGTCCGCCCATGTCCCGAAAGTGAAGAACGCTGCCACAGGCTCTTCCCATTATCTGCCCGTGTCACACGTGTGGTACAGATAATAAGGTACAGCTAAAAGACAGACAGACAGACATGGTTCGGTCTTTCTTTCACGGACGGCCACAGAGATAAGGAGTAAAGCGACGCGGCTCGGTGAGAGCACGGAGGAAACGCTGGCTGTGAAGAAGGTCAGAGCTGACGAGGAGTGTCAGCCATGAGCGCCAAGGAGAGGTAAAGGAGGAACGTGAAGGAGAGAGATGCTGATAGTCCGGGCGAGTGACAGGTGGTCCTGTGAACCCTCGTAAAGAGAATGATGGCAGGAGATGACGCGTCAAAAAGACAGCACAGGTCAATCCATCTAGAAAGTCACAGCCTCACAACCCAAATAATTAAGACTTTAAATCGATATCCCTGTCAAAACAAGGCTGGGTTTTTGAAATATGTCACATTAATCTTATATCATAAGTGTGTCGTTTTTTGCATGCATGCGAGCTTTTCTTCTCCACCCGAATAGAGGGACCCTCTTAAGGAAATACTGTAGATTAAATTAGATAAATATTGCAGATTGTTTCAAATTGTTTAACCATCTGTGCTACCGGTCAATAAAATGCACCAATAAAATCCACTGAGTCATCACATGACGCACGGGTGAAAATATCTTCACGTTGCACGTGAGAGTATTATGGTAAGGAGAAAAGCTCTTAGTTCTCTAATGAGGCGTAGGTATTTTAGAGTCTCAACCAGTGTAGGGAACGTGATTTGCATGAGGTGGAACACTTTGCGGAAACACGGACCCGAGTCCTCTCTGGACAGCATCTTTTTCAAAGTGACGCACCAGAAAAACCCTCAATGTAAGAACTAAAAGCAAGCAAATGCCCCACAGTAGAACTTCTTTTTGAGAGAATCCATTCAATATTAAGGATTTTAGGCAATTATAGTTCTCATTTTAAATGAAAATGAGGCAAACGAGGGACACAATACAGTTGCAATTCATGAACGCTAAAGCAGTGGCTCAGAGCAGCCTTGTGGGGGCGCCGCGCCAGAGATCACAGTGGGGATAAGTCTTGGTATGAGGATATTAGTATGACAACATTTCAAGTGAAAACACAGTGTTTGCTTCCGAAAATGTTGGAGTTGACACCACAATGTTTTGAAGACCATGTCCGTTTCCACGGAAACAACAGAGGCACTAAAAGCAACGTAGTCCCAGGCCAGTTGGTGTGGTTGGCTGTTTTTGTAATTAAGCTTTAAGAGTTTTCGAGTTGATTCTCAACTCGAAAACTCCCAAGTCACAGAGGAATATGGACTGGGAGTCATGACACTCTGGAGGCCACATGTGTCCATCGATTAAGCATGAGCAAAAGAACTATTTACTACGGCCGTGGTGCGCACATAACAACTTAATATCGACTGCTTTCATATTGAAGGATTACTGTTTGCTATGGTGGTGAGATTGGGCTTTTCTGCCAGTTTGGCTTCACAAAGGCCTTCCTAAGAGCCTCAGCCTTTTAAGACTTTATGTAAAAGTGCCAAAGAAGAAGTGATTAGTGTGATTATTATCATCTCAAGTGATTAACTGATTTTAGAAAGCAGGTGTGATGGTTTTTCTTCTTTGTGAACTCCACATTAACAATTGCTGTGGATTACATCACAAGTTTAATCAAGCTGGGGTTTTTTTCTGTTTCTAAGAATCACATTGAAAAGACCCCAAAACATCCTGCAGAGGTTGATCATGATGTTGAGTGAACATGTGATCAATACAAACACTTACAGATGATGTTAAAGTCTTTGCGCTTTAGTATTTTTCCAAATAACTGTTTTTGTTGTGTCTCTAATATATACAGATTTTGACTAGGTTCCATTTTTTTCTTTCTTTCAAAGTTAAAATGATCCTTTTGTATCATGCACATACTTGAAAACACAATTCGATCTCAGTATGTATGTTGTGCATGTTGATGTTGCGACAATAATTCTGGAATTCACTGTGTGTTCCTTATTGTACACTTTCGCATTTATTCATTTACGTTATTTTCCTTGCGGTAACAATGGGTGTACGGGTTCATAAAGTCCACAAAAACTGAGTAATCATCAATATACAAAGGGACCTATTACCTTATGCAATAACAAGGTGAAGCTGTACCGACAGGAGCTGAGGATAAGTCTTAAGAGGACGGTGTGGCGTGGAAGCTTAATGGAAACGACCTGCTTTGAAACATTGACGTTCGCTGTATCCTGACAACATGAAGTTACGCAGTTTATTCCCATCTAAGCTTCCTGAATTCTCTCTTTGGCAACACAACCAACCCAAAATACAGAAGAAAAAATGCTGACAACACAATTTAAGTAAAGACCAAAGTAAGAGGAGCTCTGGTGCCAGTTACTGTTGCCTTTTACCAGCCGAGTCTCTGCTTCTTATTCTGAACATTTCACCTGGCTGTTAGGTCAGTATAGTGAAAATGTTTGTTTCTCCGTCAAATAAGTCTCGCGGAAGGCTTTACTGCAAAAATGAGTCGAGTCTTAACTAAGTTGGAGGAAGACGCTGTACAATCTGGATGTCGATGCTTCTTATAAGAAATAGTTCTGTATAATAATATCAAGGATCATAACCAGCAACTAAAGTCTAATGTACAAAAATAAAGAGAAAATTAACAAAGAAAAGTCAAATGGTTCCTTGTGTAATGATGCTGGGAACTGGTGAAGCACATATGAGGGGAAAAAAAAAATAAAAATGAAAAAAAAAAAGCTAAAAATGTAGCTGTTAGTGTTGGATTTTCTAGTTATTTTAAAGGCTGAAGCAAAATCAGTGAGAGATCCTGAAGCATCTGAGCCACCACTGACCTACACTACTCCAGTAATACTGAACCACAAGTCACAGTGTGCTAAATTCATCCAAACCCATGATGGAGATTCGGCAGAGGAGCTTTGTTTGGCACAGACACTGTGACAAATGAAGAGAAAACCTCCATTTTAGCCACATTCCAGTTTTAATGGCATAACAAACTGTGAATCCCTGCATAATGCGTTTCCTGCGTCATGGAGACACTCAAGTGTTTCTGAATGGGAATGTACAGGATCTGACGTCACAACTGTTGTAGCAGCTTCTGAAACCATCATCAGTACATTCCTACCAACAAATGTAACTTACTCTGTGTGAGACCAATTTAAAGATGATGTCTTGGTTTGAATGTCCATTACGTACATATACTTTGTTTCAAGTGAAAATGTATTGCTTTTGGATTTTCAGAAACGTTGAAATCGATGACAACCAAAATGACACCAGGCATTTTGGTTGTCTTTTTTTTTTTTTTTTATGAAAACACAGATGCATGGGCACAGAGAGAGAGCTTTTAGAGCAATTTTTTCACATAATAAAATAAATCCTCATCACTGAGGCTTTGAAGAATGTTTTTCCTTCTTGACTTGTCCCCAAGTCCGTTTAGCACCAAGAGGGTTGCATCTGCAATTATGTGTGTGAAATTGTGGAAATATATAAATGAAAATGAAATGCCGTATAATCTGGAAGTCATGCATGAACAAGTCTGGACGTTTCTGGCTGTGGCAACAGTGTTTAGCCTGGTGAATGTGTTTAAATTCTCCATATTTTCAGGTAATAATTGCTCCTCTATAGAAAATAAGCTGCTCCGCAGGATTTCTCTGCGTGTGGTTGGTCAGACGCTTCAAACTCTGCCCCTTTCATGTGAACGTGCATTGATCCCGGTGGAAAAACCCTGGATTGAAGTACCGAGTTGTCACCGCTGATCAGGATCACGCATGTCGGGGTAAGTTAACCCAGGTAACAGAGCGTCATCCTGGGTATGTTTATCTCAGGCCGTATTTCTTCTTGAGCCTCATTCTCAACAAAACCACCTCCAGACGAGTGAGCTCCGTGCAACCAATAAAAACTCGGCTCAATTTGCCACACTCAGCATCTCATGTCGGTACCGTTCAACTCTGGTGACGACGGGCTTCACAATCTGCTCCTCTGTGTAGGACTTGTGATGCATGAAAGTGGCAGCGCTGTGGCCGCATTGTGTTTATTGTTCGCTTACAGTTTGGAAGCAGAAGGGCAGTAGAAGTGGACCAAACACAATGACGCTGGGATTTTTTATTTTTTTTTTATCTCCTGGCCCCTGAATCTCACACTGCCAGTGTTGAAAGAATATATCAGCTCCGTCTCACACTGCGTGATGTATGGTGATAACGGGTGAAAACTGTTTCTGGGCGCAATGTACGGGATATCTCTGACTCCAACTCAGGAGATACTGAGACGCAAAGCAAGGGCTGGGTAAAAAGCTTTATACGTAGCAGGAGACCTATTTCCTCACTCGGGCACTGATTTTTACCATTTTGTTTCCTGACACGTGGAAAATCAATAACTCAGCTCAAGCATCAAGTTGCAAAACACAGACCTGTGCAAGTGTTTTAAAAGTGAATCAACCTCTTGAAAGCACCTCTTCCCCTAAAACAACCTGACGTACAGTCGTTCAACTTTTTTCGTCTTTCTTCCACCCGTCCATCGATCAATCCATTATGAATACAGAAAACTATTCAGATATTTCTCTAAATTCTTTGTGATCAATGATGGTTTTTGTTTTTTAAAAATGAAAATCTGTCGCCAATATGGAAATGAATGATTAAAATGGAGAGTGTAACAACCTCGGTTTTGGACATTGGTCTCAAACATATGTGAAGCATACATGTTCTGTGGTTTGGCTGTTAGCTTCTAGACTCAAAACATCCAGTCATGTGATCTGCATGTTCGATTTGGGACAATCGGAGCAGTTTTGGGGTTAAAGGTCAAACTCCAAGGATTAAACTTCAAACAAACACCCTCTCTTTCAAATTCCAGGCCACAAACACAGGCACAGTCTATAAGACACCCTTCTTCTAAGGATGTTTAAATTAAAAATTTTATATGAATCGAGGAGTTTTCCAATCGGACAATTCGAAGAACTATCAAGGAAAAACTACTCCCTCCATTGTGTAATGGAACAGAACACTCATGTGTATAAGAGAGAGGTTGTGTCTCACTTTATTTTATGGTTCTCCATATGAGAAGCCCCCCCCCAGTCTATCTTGCCAAGAACTCCTGCTGCAAACCGCTTCAAACTAAGAAAAAGTACTTTCAGTCGAAACACATTCTCTCTCGCTGGTATTTTCTGAAACGACACACTGATCTCTGCTTCATCAGCTGAGAAACATTGCAAATACTGACATCGGCACAAGGAAACGACTGCATCACATCAGAAACTGAAAACATCTTGTTCCCATTTCAAAAAACAAAAGCTATGGTTTTAGTTTTAGAAGAATAGCAGAAGGCTCATAGCAAAAAGGTTCAATCCAAACCTCAGCCCTCCTTAAAGTAGGTATGAAAGGGAATGGATTAATGGAAATCACAAGCAAAATTCTTTCAAAAACAGTCTTGCCAGGTTCTGACCTAATCCTCTTTCTTTTTTTCCTTGCTGATCTGAAAAAGCCATTCAATCCCTGCTTAAAATCCATGATCCGATCCAAACTGTGAGTTAGGGAGCTGTTTACACCCTCAGTAAGAAACACTTTCCTTCTTGCCAGCAGGCCAACACAATAGAGCAGGTCCACAAGCATGTGTCTCTCCCTCCCACCCTTCAGCCACTCACGTGTGAGAGACCCAACACCGACGGCCCCGTGCTGGCTCCCACCGTGAGCAGGACCGGGTGGTTCAACACAGTCAACAAACAGGTGTTAAAGTACATTTAAATTTCACGTTCTTACCAAATAAAATATCTGAAAACCAGACGGCAATGGGCTTTTTTTTTTTCGTTTGTTAATTTCTTTGAGGTAAAGCCTCACAGAAATCACTGCCATGGTAATTTACATTCCAAACATGTACCAAGTTTGTCAATTGTACCGAGACTTTCTCGAGGACACCATGAAAGAAACTGTCAGTGCGGGAAAAGCCTCACAGCAATCTAAGCGATAGAGATGATAACAAACAAGAAGTCAAGAGACACGAGTGTCCCGAGAGAGGGGAGGACGCATCTTACCATGAAAGTATTTCTACCAGCAGTCACACGGCGATGTGAACACACCGAGCAGGAGAGCGGGAATACTCGCTCCTCGGTCTGTAGTCCCAAAAAAAAAAAGAAAAAAGAAATGAGGTCAGCAGCCAGACGAGTGTGGGACAGGACAGAGACACTAGACCGGAGTGTGTGATTTTTGCGTATGTCGGTAAGTCTGTGAGTTTCCTGCTTGTGACGCGAGGATGAGGGGAGGAAGAAAGAAAAAAAAAGAAAAAAAGAAACCGCTTGGCTGCAGTTCACAGCTAAGACAGGAAAACAGCTGCTGGACAGGGAGGGAGAGCGAGCGAGAAAGAGAGAGAAGGGGAGGGCTCCGAGGCGAGCACGCTCTAAAGTCTTTCCCATGCAGCGCTGAAACCACCCACTCTCTGCACTGACTGTTCTCCTGCGAGGACGGCGCGACGCCGGGAAGAAATGTGGGCGCGCACACACGCTTCTCCTAAATTAAAAGCTCATTTCCACTTTGCCAGAAGACGCCGGGCCAGATGAGGAGAACATGTTGGGCAAAGTGTCAAGCGCCCTTGGAAGTGCATTGCTCCATAATCAATTCATTTGAGACCAAAATCTAATCTGGAGAGCTTTTGACTGGCGTTACACTGAATGGATAATGGCAGCTGCTGCTCAAGCATGCAGTCGATATCGACCCAATCAGGTCACGTTGCAGTTCCCCCCCCTGAGGATAAGGCTGTTCGTCTTTTCAAACTGGACCACATCTCAATAATGATGTTCCCAAGGAGGAAAACTTCAATGTCGAAGCCCACTTTAATGATGTTTGTAAAACACCACTGCATGTTCCATAGGAGGTCTGCTCAGGCTTTTAATTGATCAATGTCATATAAACCGGCAGAGAGTGATCTGCAAATGCATTTCGGAGCCATGTGCACTTTATACTGTGAGGGCATTAGTGGATCTATACATGTTGGAAGTATTTCAAAAGAAAGTAGATCCAACTGTGCGGAATCCTGCTTTCAGGAATGAGTACAGTCACCATTGTGACAATTGTTGCCTTGTGATAGCGGAAATCAGAAGTAATGCCTCCTTTCTGGGGTTTTGCCAATTGTATATTGGCAGTCGAAGGAATGACTAATTGTTTTTTTCAGCTTGGTGAATGGACGCAAGACAGTTTTGAAGTGGAAACAGCAAAATTCAATTGCACTTGAGACGTTTAAATGAAAATGGTGTTGACAATGGCAGACAAGGGTGAGCAATTGCTCTACCGAATACTTAAGTAATGAGCATTTAGGGTAACTCTTTCCAATACAATCTGGAGAATGTCCAGTTTTCATTGCGTTTCAAGAGACTATTAAGTCTGCAATTACAAAGACAAACACTTTGCACAGGAAGTCAGACACTTTGTTGAGTGTTGTGACAAATTGTCATTTATTGGAAATCAAAGTTTGGTCACCCTCCTCCAGAGCCAATTCCGCTAGAAGCAGGGAGCAGGGAGTTTGATCATGTTCAAATCACTTTCGTCTTTCTGTGAGCAATATTCTAGAGCAGGGTTCCACAGGCCTGGAACCTCTTTTGGCGACTGTTGCCAGACAGTTTGTGGATTTAAAGGACCACATATGAAAAAAACAAAACAAAAAAACTATACTTTCTGTATATCTAGAACAGACCTTAGGAACTGTGCATTGTCTTCATATAGTAGACCAATATCTAACTGCCTTGTAAGGTGTTGGCAAATTTAGAGAGCAGAAAGTGGATCCACAGACCTTAAAAACAATCTGGGATGGCTTTAAGGAAAAAGGTTGGGACATACTGGTTTAAAGGTTAAAAAATAATGCTTGTCTGATAACTTAAGACCCGGATTAAGTTGGACTACAGCACAATGTCTTTGTTGCCATGAGATCACTGTATGCCAAGACCAACACACCCATGAACACTTGTGATGTGGCTTCTGATAAATCTGCTATATAAACACTGCAGGTACAAAAAGGAAAAATGACCTCAGTGACAATCAGAAACTAGCAAAGATTGTTCTGCTGTGATTTGTTTTGCCACCTACATGTAAATACAGACACAGCTAACTGGAACCACCATTCTTTTCACTATTAGAATTAAACTAGTTTTTGAGATGCAACAACAATGTTTGCCAAAGGTACAGATTCATCAGTTGTGTGGTTCCACGGCTAAAATAATCTCACATGATAGAAGGACATCCAGAAGACGCACCGACAAGTGTCCCTCTGCGTAGCTAAACTAATCCACCAGCACCACCTGTTGTCTTTTACGATTTCTTCTTGTTTATCTCTTGCCGATTGGAGGCATTTTGTCCTTCATTTGATTTAGGTTCTTGTGTATAGACTTTGTGCCCATTAATAAATACACCCAGCCATTAAACGGAGATGACCTGCGACTGTCATTATAGCGGTCAGTGGGCAAATCTATTATTGCAGTTAACCAGTGACCTTGTTTTTAAAAGGATATTCAGACCTGAGTGAATATCTGCCTCTTTTTCACGAGCTGTTCATTCAAACCTAAAGTCACAAGAGCTTTGAAAGAGCACGTTCATTCAGAGAGCAAAAATACCAAGTCGATTTTGTATAACAACTCAAAGAGACTGATTTCTAACTTTATCACAAATACATGTTTCACTTTTTAGACTCCCGACATGCAGCTTGTCTTCTTTTACCTTTGTATATTATTGCAGTAAAATAACTAGTTTATTCAAGCTGAAGCCAGAGAAGTCATGCCTTTGTTTTAGTCGGTGACTTTGTTGCCTTCTTACAGTATATGCCTTTATTGAAGCTCCCATCACCACATTGAAATTTAAAGTGTTTTAACAAAGAAGTTTTATTTAAATCGGCATCCCCCACCCCCATTAAAGACCACAGGTTGATTGTAAAATGAAATTGAAAAGAAACTGACTATAGGACTATAGAAGTGGGCCTCGTCAAGGTGCTTATTCAACTGGTCATATGTAATGAAAATTTGACTATTTGTGAAATTGTACCATTACTCAAAACCAACAATCCAGAAACTGTATTTGGACCTTCAGAGCAGTTGTATCCACTACAGTCTCTCATTATGCGACTTGGAATTGCTATATTCATAAACAGTCGAATGTCTTCACATTGGATTATAATGACTTTTGTCCAATACATAAATAATACAACGTCTCATTCCACGGCTTAAATTTTTAGCGACACGTAAACATACCAAGCATAATTAGTAGAAGCAGAAAGTGTGATGGCTACTCGGCACCAGAAGCAATTCCAAGGAGGTTTAGCATTTTATTCTAGTACAAGCCGCCACTCAACTGTAACACACCGGTTCACTACTAGTTGGAGTTACGGTGCCACAACTCTCCCTACAGAAGCACCCGAGTAAGTGACAACTTTAAAATAGCAATATAGGCATTGTGACATCGACCTCACAAGATCTGCTTCCTCTTAATTAAATTGAAGGTCAGGACTTCAGGAAATTAATCAAAGGAGCACAGTGCATCTTATTTTAGCAGAATTTGAAGCCTAGTACAGTCCTGGGACATCATAATAAATGACTTCAAATCACTCGATATATACAGTATGTAGAAAAAGTTGCATTACTTGATTGCAAGTTGTGTTCTTTTCTGCGATTTATAGTCAATACCAAAAAATGGTAGGCATGTGAACAAGAAATCAATATAGTATTTAAAAACACCCTTAAAATCCATGGTCTTTTCTCTGTTAATCCTGTAATACTCCACATAGTTTGTTTTCTTATTCAACAATCTGTTGCTTGTTTATTGAGGCGTGTCAATAGTGAAGGACATTACTTGCATTTGTCCTTTAGACCCTGTACATAAGTAAATATATTTAGTGTACTTAAAACACATTTGAGATAAAGCTTTGGTTTTCTGCAAATTCTTGGATCAGAAGTGAAATGCACACTTCTGAAGCTGCTGACTGATATTAAACACATTCATGAGAAACTGCTTTGAAGCAGATCCTCATTAAAACTACAACTAGCTGGGTTAAATAGTCGGAATGAAAGAAAGACAAATATTGCTTTTTCTGGATCATTTGGGGTGCCGCCACAAAAGCAGCCATAATAAAAAAAAAAACGTCTGATTACTGAATCAGTATGAGCAAGATGCTATAGGCACTTAGGAAACCACAAAGCAATCGGAAGGATAATGTACATTTGTTTAGTTAAACAAGTGAGGGGAAAGATCGTTTGTTTTTTTGCTACAAAAGAGACTTATGGTGCACATTAATGGTTCACCAATGGTGGCTTTTTGCTTCATAAGGCTCAGCAAAAAAAAAAAAAAATTGTTCATGTTTTTTATCCAAGCAAACAACCCCATCCAAGCCTCACCTCCCTCCCCTGCTTTTGACACCCTCCCCCACTCGCTACCTATGCATCCATGCAGCTCCTCTCCTGCTCATCTTTCTCCCGGGAGAGAGCAGAAAGGCCGTTCCTCACTTGTTACCTCCCCTCCTCAGTGAACAACAGCATTCCTCGCCTGCCTGCCCTCTTTAGCCTTAGGAGTGTTTCGTGCAGAATTCTACATACATTAAAACACACTATGACTTGGCTGAAATTAACTCAGGCGAGAAGAAAAGACACTGCGGCTTTCACTCTCATAACAGATTCAACAACACCCACGCCAAAGGTGCAGGACTGTCTTGTTCATTCAAGGTATACTGCGACAGCAAAACGCCGAATGACCTCAAAGTGAAGATTGGAGAAGGCAGGGCGAGACGGTTTTATGAGGCCCAGTTGACACGACGACGTTTCCAGTGAAAACGCAATGTTTTGGTGTTTTTTGTTTCACAAATGCTTTGGGTTTTAAAAACTATGTAGTTAAGCATGCCACCCCTCGAGTTTTTGACGTCATGGAACCACGCACACATACACGGAGTGCACAATACACTATAAACATTAACAATAGCGAGTATATGGACTGTAAACTATAAAGTTAATACAGTTTCCAGTTGCTCCGAGCACTATCGTGGTGTAAACAGACGCCCCAAAACGCAGCAAACATTTTGTGTAAACGGGGCCTGAATTTGAGGCAGAAATATTGAGAGGAGGTAGAAAGGAGGAGTAACGGATAAAAAAATGTATATTGAAGAGAATTGTCATGAGGAAGAGAAGTGAGAGGTTACATTCTCCCCTCCAGCTAGAAAATTCAGGAGGAAGTTTTGGTACCCAGCGCCTTCGCACCTCAACGGCAACAAAGCCGGACGAAACAAGCTGCACAACAATGATGACGATGCAACATTTAAACCATCCTCCTTTCATCTGCCCGTGAAGCGGATGGGCGATTTTACAACTTGCAGATCAAAGAGCCTCGTCGGTCAAGGTAGCGGTCGGGTCAATAATGGGCCCATTTGTCCAAATGACTTCCTGCTCCTCAGACGAGGCGCACACGCCCAGCAGCCGAGGCGGAGCGCCAGTTTGCCGTCTCCATTTACTCAGGAAAGGAATCCGCTGGCAACATCGAGCTGCGAGTCGGAGCCAACGCCAACTCACTCTGAGAAAGCTCTTTTTTCTGATGGAGACAGCACACAGTAAAGCTGCCTCCATGCCCGGGACCTGAGAGACAACAATCCTTCTCATATCAAGGCGGCTGTCAGTCTCTTAACTATTTTTCCCCCTTAAAGGAATAAACAGCAAGACACCTCTCTTGAATATGACAAGTGTTTGTGGCAAGCAGCAGCAGAAATCAGTGCACCGCTACAGTATGACCCACGGAAGGTTTTAACGGTCAGCCTCGATGATGACATGCATTTAGCCCGTGTGGAGTTTACGAGCTCTCAGCTTTCGTCTCGTTAGTCTTTCACCAATTTTAAAAGCCTGAAGTGCTTATTTGTCTTTGAGGCTGTTTACAGTCAACGTTATGATGCCTCTTTGAAGATCTGCTCACCAGCCAGCAGCTTGATGTGCATCAGCAAACTCCTGGTGTGAAAATGTGTTTGCAGGTCTTTTTCTAATCACTTATGACCAGGCATCCACTTTCCAGCTTTAAGTGGAGGTAAGCAAATGACTAATCCATTGTTGTTTACACCCCATGGGAGGCAGCAATGCCACTGAAGAGTTGTTCTGCACAACATAAGGTCAACATGTGCTATAGCCTTGTCAAGTATTGTGATAAATACACTTTTGTAGGCGATGGTGATACCTTTATGCAATTCCTACCAGCAGCATTTCAATAGTGCAGTGTTTTGATTTTGTTGGTTTTCGGAGATCTTTCTGCCTTTGTGGTTCTGGCTTCTGTCCTGTGGCCAATAGGAATGTCAACAAAATAATTCAAATAAGTATTCCTTTTGCATAAGCATCAAGCACAACATGGCTCAATTTGATTGGTCAGTTGTGAAGAAAGGCAGAGCACGAATGCACATAGCTTGCCAACTAAATAATAGTCTATTTCATGTGTATATTGCAAACAATGAAAACGCCATGATTACAGCTGTGCAACATATTGTGCAGCTATACTAAAGATTGCAGAAAGGGGAATCCATTTCCACCAGAGTACACTATGGTAAATGATAAATGGATTTCACTTATATAGCACTTTCCCGGTGCTCTGGGTAGTCCCCAAAGAGCTTTGCGTTGTTTAATGTCATTCACCAATTCATACACTAGTGGGGGTGGCTGCCATGTGAGGCGCCCAGTCCATCCGTTGGGAGCAATTTGGGGTTCAATGTCTTGTTTAATGACAATTGAACATGTGGACAAACAGGGAATCGAACCTGCACTATTCCAATTGAGAGTAAACTCACTCTACCAACTGAGCCACAGCCGCCCAACACTGGCCCTATTAATGCATGTGTGCGTTTCTAAAATGTTTAGTGTATTTTTCAGACTGATCAGTGACGGATAGGAAGTCATTTCAATAGTTATTGGAATGTAATGGAGGTTATGTATGAGGAAATGCTCATCTGCCTCCACAAACAAGGAAAGCTTCCAAGGAAAATAGACTTCGGAACCATTCACTTACAGCAAAGTCGACGCACCATTTTTCAGCATGTGAAACCTACTGACAAAAGCCCTGGATTTCACATTATATAGACTTTCATGGTCAATCACTTCTCAGTGTTTTACACATGCTGATATCATCGTAAACAGAGGCAACCTATTTATAGTTTTTATATTAATTATGGTTTTTTTCTTTTGCTAATTTGGATTTCCCCCCCCCCCCATGTTCATGGAGCCGAGTGGACAGAAGTTGCATTTCACTTGCATACTTGTATGCGTATGTAACAAATAAAAAAAATCTAACAGCAGGGGAGTCAATTCTCTTAGCCATGAGTCAAACTGAGGACACCAGATGGTGGAATCCAGCCACCAGGATGAAACTGCAAAAGGATGCATGACATTAGTTAAACATATGATGTGCAATATTGTTGAGTACTGTGTATTGTATTAACCAAGATTTGCAATGACTGCACTTGCGATGAAACACTTGTGTGGACGTTAATGACTTTTTCAGATTTCTTTTGCAATTTGTACATTAAGTTAATTTTGCAATAACACATTTTCAATATATTGTGCAGGCACATAGTACATTGCAAAACTTTCAAAGAGGACACTAATCTTTTAATCTGCCCAATGAGTTGCTTTGTTTTATTAAGATTAGCAGGTACATCACAACGAAACCTGTAACTGAACAGTTAATTGCAGCAAAATGACGTAAAGCTCCCAAAAGCATTTCTCTGTAAAATTACACCAGCATTAGATTCTGTGAGGGTGAGTTTTAAAAACACAAACTAATGCCTACAGAAGTTACGTGGCTTCAAGCGACAGGCTTTACACAACACACGCCTGAAAAGAATCACTGAGAAAGTTGGGTTGTTTGCATTTTTTGCTCAACAAATTGCTTTTTTAGTATTTTCAGGCTGTTCTCGTAATCTTAAGGTGACGCCTTCATTTTACTGGTCCTATTATAACTAAAGTACATTTGTGTCTTCAGGCATGACTTAGCATCTTTGTCAAATAAGACGGCGCAATCACACATGAACACTAACCACACGTGTGAGAACAAGTTAACAGAAACTGCATACACATTTGCAGCCGAGCGCCATCAAGACGGGGAAAAGTCCCGTCTCTGCCTGATGGTCCACATCCAACTACACGGCTCAAAGTCGGCTGCTGTTTTCAGTTAGTGTGAAGGATGAGGAATCCATCGCGAGCCCTCCGGTCCATTAATGTGGAACAAAAGTGGTGAGGGCCAGTGTGTTCGCTTTAAGTAGCTGTCCTGACAGGGGGAGCATCACTTCCCGAGACAAGACGTACAAGAAATGAATGGAAGTATTACATTTGTCTATAACAAGGGGCATTTCTCAAGTTCTTCAAACTCAGACTGTCACAATACTGCTCTTGGTGTTTCGCTAACAGTTTTAGACGTTACAACTGACCCCCATCGGTGGAGGTCTGACTGAGAAAAAAAAAAAAGTCAAATCAGTCTGTTTCCGAATGAGGGTGGGAATTACGACGATTCCTGGAGAGGAAGTGCCACTATGGCTCCCCCACAGTGAGGCAGATATACAGACTCAAAACAAGAGACCAAAAAACAGAGTCGCCGTTAAAAGATGACTAATACGACCAAGGAAATGTCTTTACTGCAAGCGGCACAGATTCATTTCAGAAAAACTGACGCGATTTCATGACTCAGTTGTGCATTACAGCGAAAGTATTGCAGGAGACGGATTACAACTACGTTTTCACAGAAACTGCGCGGTCATACACAGGTTGCAAAGAGGTGATTTCTGCAACAAACTGTAAATTCATTGGACAAAGCATGTTCTCATTTGCAACTGAATCGGTTCAACTGGACTCGGCCAATCGACGTGGAAAACTTTTCACCCCTTAAAGCAGTGGTTCTCAATTATTTTCTGTCACGCCCCCCCTAGAGGACAGAATTTTTTTCAGGGCCCCCCCCCCCGAATTGTACTACCATTGAGAACTTGATAATATTTATCTGTATAAACCACTGTATCAGTTGCTGGCACCAGCATTCTGCATACAATCGCCTGATTATCAAAATAAATCTGCTATGGTGTGAGGTTTTTTGCACCTTGCGATGTGGTGGGCAACTTTGTAAGAGGCTAACATTGCTCTTTTGTTTACTGATGCCGCGCTGACAAAATGACCGGCTTGTTGGCGATACTCATGGAGTTTACGATGAAAAAACTCCAGTGGCTGACTGACATAACGGGTGTATGGTCTCCAGGTGTATGGTGTATGGTCTCCAGGTGTATGGTGTACGGTCTCCAGGTGTATGGTGTACGGTCTCCAGGTGTATGGTCTCCAGGTGTATGGTGTATGGTCTCCAGGTGTATGGTGTACGGTCTCCAGGTGTATGGTGTACGGTCTCCAGGTGTATGGTGTATGGTCTCCAGGTGTATGGTGTACGGTCTCCAGGTGTATGGTGTATGGTCTCCAGGTGTATGATGTACGGTCTCCAGGTGTATGGTGTACGGTCTCCAGGTGTATGGTGTATGGTCTCCAGGTGTATGGTGTACGGTCTCCAGGTGTATGGTGTATGGTCTATGGTCTCCAGGTGCCGTCTTCATTTATTTGGCTTCATGCTCCGCTGCCAGAGTTTTTAGGCATAAAACACAAACGGGTGTTTCCTCGTTTCCGACCGTGTTCACGGTAAACCCAAGGGCTATGTAGGCATCGTCATATCTCCTGCTCTTACTAGGTTTATACCGGTTACTGTCACCTGTTTTCTTTTCCTCTGACGCCTCATCCTTTTTTCTTTTCACTCCTGTCAGAAACTTCTCCACCTCTCCTCCTCCTCCTCCTCCGCCAGCTCTGTACACCGGTGTTCATGTGTAGTACTTCTTCTCTACTGGGTTGAACAGGCAGCCTGTTGATTAGTTTGAGCACTGCTGCCACCTAGTGGCTGGAGGCCCTTTTTTATTGTTCAAGCATGAATAAAGACACTAATACTGAAAGTCGCGCCCGCCTCGCGCCCCCCCTGACACCCCACCACGCCCCCCCAGGGGGGCGCGCCCCACCATTTGAGAAGCACTGCCTTAAAGCAAGTGGCTTCATCAGTTCAGTATCAATAAGCCAGACGCTGGGCCCCTCAACATTTAGGCCCTGTCTACATGACATTGTTTCAAGTGAAAATGCATTTGCTTTTGCATTTTTCCATTTCATTTTGCGTTTAAATGGCAACGTGTTGAAAACAATGTCTGTTTAAACAGAAACAGCAGTAATGTTGAAAATTATGTAGTTGAGCATGCCAGGCCACAGTTTGACATCGATTGTGTTTGTAATGAAACCACGCACACACAGAACACTACACCATAAACATTTATGAGTATGCAGGCACTGAAGGAAAACTAGCTACATCTCAATGTAAATAATATAATGTGTGGAAATCCTGTGGGTGGAAATCCCTTGAAGGGTTGTACGCGTAGCCAAAGTCATAATAAGGTATAGGGTATGAGCAAGATGACATGGCTCCTGACTGCTGCGGGTATAAAGAAGTCTCATCACTATTTGAACCCAGGCTAAGCTGAAGTACATTTTCACAATATTTAAAAACATTTTTAAAATTATCAATAGTCTAAGCACAAAATTAGATTGAATAAAATATATATATACAACATTCAGCATATTCCTGAGCAAGATAGCTTCATTTGTAAAGCAGTTGTGATGGACAAGGCAATTCAAAGTACTTTAGAATGTTTATGTTTTCGTTCCTCCATCACAAATCAATGTACAGCAGTTGTGTTGTATCACATTGTAATAACTCAGTGACAGATTATAGAGCACATCCGTCCCTGAATGGGCTCGTTCATGAACAGCTGATTAAACACCAACTTCTCTAAATACGACTTCCACTCATGTACACATGAGCGCGTTCAGTATTTGACAGGACTGATGTATTGGATTCAGTTTTCCTCTCTCCAAACAATTGGAGTATAACCGCTTTCTTTTTCTCATTCATGAGCAAGTTGTGGTAAACGCACATTGTGACTGTATTTTCAGTTCAAGCTGGACAAACTGAGCTTCACAAAGGAACCAGACACAAAGACTTCAGCTGACCCTCAGACATGTGGATGGATTTTTTTTGTGGCGCTCCAGGGGCGCATACGTTACATCGTACCTCAACAGTCTGAATAAAAACTGGAGAGTGGTGGTTCTCTATATGAGGTCCAGACCGCCAGCGAGAGTGGTTAATTTTACTTCAGTGATTCCTGCCTTTTATTTTCAGCAGATTGCTTCTTTGCCATGACATTTCAATGTATATATTCCCAGCATTCAACTTCGATTGCGTTTATTACCATTTTATAAGATGCATCATTTCGTACTACTTCACAGAGATTTGAATGTTGCATCTCTCTTCCATCACCTGAAGCGCTATGTGCCGAGTCTTGTGCAGTGAACCTCCTCAATTAGGTATCCATATATATGTTCGGCCCTGTACTTTAAAAAACATGAACGCAAGTGCCTAAAGGGCAACTAGCATAAGCTTCAACTATACAGCCCTGGGGCCAAAACCAACATGCCACATGATCCAATCAGCTTGTGAAATAACACTGCAAGGTGAAAACGTACAAAAAAGAAAACAAAATAGTTGATGTGTCAAATGTATATATTGGAGGAAAGCCGTTTTAGTAAATACACCAAACACAACGCACTGAGATGCCAGAAATGTAAGCAAGGTGCCTCATTGGAGAAGCGGCATTAGTGTCAAAGCTATACTGTGAGAGTGAATTCATAAAAACATGCGTGCTGGAGGATGCAAGACCCTGCAATTGGAAGATGTGGCTTTTGCCATATTTCATGGTTTAAAAAAAATATAAAAATTGGACAAATATCTGAACTTCTTTCTTAAAGGGATTGGATGCTTCCCATGCTGCACCTGTGTACGTCAGCATCACAACTCTGAAGAGTGCCGTTACAATTAGATTGAAGTTGTATTCTTATCAGGATGAAACCTGAGCGAGAACTCTCCGAATGCTGCAGTGCATCATCAGCTGCTATTGGGATGGGACCTGTTGAAAAATTCAGCAGCATCCTTGGCTCAATATCTCATCGCCTACAGGTAAGTCCCAACCCGCCGGATCGGGTTTCGGCAGCTGGTTTATGGAATGTGAGGCAGACGATTGAAATCACATGAACAGCAGTGAGATATTCCGTCACTGTCCGTAAGGACGATAACCTGCATGTTCAGTCTTTTCTGAAATAAAGTAATTTTTCCCCCCATCGCTGCTATAATTCTCTAACTAAAGGAGACATATTTGAAGTTTGACTGTAGCCGAAGGATAAAACAGGAAGTTGGAAGACAAACTCACCTATTAGTCCATGTGGCTACAGACGACTTTTGGAAACTGCATTCTCGCTGGGTGACACCGAATTCCTGGTTGGTCCCTGCAAGGAAAAAAAGAACAGAAACGTAAGATTTGTTTCATTAGTAGATACTTTATGAGACAGAGAGCGTCATCAAGCTGCGGGGATGTAAACAGATGATAAATACAGTTATGGGGTTATGGGGCTTGATGGATTGCAGTCAGTCCTTCAATGTCATTTTCAAGGCTTTTGGAATTAACTTGTTTAAAGTGTAGTTTTCATAATTACAGACGCACTGAAAAGAAGACCAGGTGGTGTCCTGAAGAAAGGCGAAACATCTTTGCTTTCTCCCACCATATGGTGTCAAGAAGCACTAAATACGCAGACAGAAACCGACCTAGCCCTCTGTCCATCTTCTGTGTCCACAACATTGGGAATGTTTTCATAGAGCTTACTGATGGGTAACTCCACTGATGACCTGTGGGGGCAGTGTTGTGAGGTACAGCTCACGTGTGACCAGCATAAGGAACCGAGAAGAGAACAGAAAACCTCCATTCAAAGAGGCTGAATGAATGCGTAGATACAAGATAATCCAAGACATAACTTTGCCTGGACATTAGAAATAAGAAACTTTTGATGACTTGAGCAGGTTAGAAATATTTTTTTAGAAACAAAACTGGAACATAAGGCAGCAAATTATATCCCCAGATGAACATTTTTCAATACTACAAGGACATATACTTTTTGGGATCAGTTTTTTTGACGTTTGGATTTGTCCCACATGAAACCGACAACATGCGCTGCCTTCTACTGTATGAACTGACCAACACACACACGCAGAACCATCTACCTACGCGAAGGACATGTGTGAGTATAAAGGCAGTGATGCAAGCCAACATTTGAAACACTTATAGCAATCTACCTCGGTAAAGAAAAGCACAATAAGGTACAAGCTTAAAGGTCTCTGGCTTATTCACAGGAAAGTCACTCATTATTTCTGTCGACTCCAAGAGGAAAATTGAAGGCATTAACTTTGCGAAGTGCACCATTGCTGCCCTCTGAACATGTCGTTCCTATGAGGACTGCTTTACTTGTAATAGCTGTTACAAACGCTGGCTTCATTAGTATGACTCACAGCAGTCCCGAGAGCATGTGACGGGAGGGTGGAGGGGTTTCAGCACCATCATTACTCCCTGTGGTCAAGCATGACTGTAGTCCACTAATATACCATCTGCTAAAGGAAAGCACACAACATGCCGGCTGCTCTTTAACAAGTCAGGCTACATTTAAGTAGTAATTCAGCCTACTGACTCTTTGAGTGCAAAACTCGGACCACTTGAGGGTTGAACAGCAATCACCTCGCCGAGAAGTACTTGACAGTATTTTTAAGCATCTACCAGGAGCAGACCCTAAATCACATCAATAAAAAGAGCTAAATTTCGCATCAGAGTAGGTGATGGCAGGATTTTTTGTTTTTCTGTGTGCGTGTGAACATAGTTAATAAGAATCTTGTTCAATCTGCCAGCTTTGAGTCCTGATTCGCTCGGTTCTTACAAACACATTTGAGCGAGGAGTGTTATCTTGACAATCATGCATTCAAATGAGCAAAGGGGGAAACAGTTGGCAATGAGAGGAGTGCTGCACTGGTGCAGGACGGGTTCACAAAGCTCCAGTTAAAAAGCAACTCCACCATCATAGGGGATCTGTGGCTCCTCACACTGACTAAACAAAGAAATGAGCTGCAGAGAAGTGAGGTACACAGATCATGTGGACAATTAATTGAATAACAATGAGAATGTAGTACAGGAAGTTATATTTGTCATAAGAAAACTTGTTAAGAGGAAAAAGCACCATGTTTTTTTCACAATAATTTAATGTCAAACTTAAAAAAAAAAGATTCTTCTTGTTTCGACCAACAGGTGGCAGTGATCTAACCTCATTAAACCTCGAAACATTTAGCGATGGAGATGCATCCCACTAATGAATCAATTTTTTTGTAGATTGACGCGAGAACCATTTCCATTCACTTGCTCTTGTGTTAACAAATCTTCAGCCTTTAGATCGCTACGTCAACAAGCAGTAACACCATTAATTAACTGTACCATCTGACACACTTCTAAAGCGCTGGCTTGGTAATGACAAACAGTACCAAAGTCATAACTAAGAAACACTGAAACAAAACAGAATCGAGAAAGATTGAAGGCCGACGTCACCATGGCAACAAACTCCATTTGGATGTCTTCTTGAGCTTGACTGCAGGTACAACAGTTTGGAAAGCGACGCACACAGACTCAGCACGGCGGCAGCAGGGCGCCTCTCTGCCAAATTGTCAGCCCTTGAGAAAAACAAGTAAACACATGCGAGCACGCACGCGTCCAAGTGTTCCGGCGCCTGGTAGCGTGTGGTCCGACCAAACAGCAGGACGGCTTACGCGGCTCTACACAGTAGCCTCCTTTTCCAATGCCCCTCACTCCTCACCACCTGTTTCCTCCCACTCCGCCTGCACGCCACTTTGCAAACCGTCAGGGAGCTGCCGGGGTGAGCCGGATAACGCGGGAGTTTTCCTCGGTGTGGACACGGAGGCCCAGAAGAAACGGCCCACGCTCTCCGCAAAGCTTTCTGGGCACAAGTTTTACGTGCAATCCCAGGGAATTAAAAACACTTCTAATTCATCTATTAGCCTTCTTGAGCTCACTTCAATTTAACATGTAGTCCAGCGGCCCATCAGTACTGTGCATAGAGGGCTGGAACAGTTTCTGTTTCATTCATGCAACTTCGTTATCTTCTGGCTAACCTCAGATGATGAGGAAGCTGGTCTTTCAGCATGCTTTTAAATGTGGTCATTTTCAACAATCAAACTCGATTGTTGCCAAAACACTTGGTTTTGGCAGCCCAGCGTCAGTTCAACAGTGCGGCGCGAAAGGATGGGTGTAATGTGGCCAATGATTTCCCCAAAAAGGATCAATAAAGTACACGAAATCCCCAAAATATTCACAGCGAAACATGTAATATTGGGTCAAAACAGTTTGCAAGCCAACAATGACTTGTGAAGCAAACGGTTCATCACATCAGCTTACATGAAAGGTGACCATGATAAATATTTTAGGCCCCATTTACACTCCAACGTTTCAAGTGAAAACGCATCGTTTTTGCATTTTTTTTTTTGAGAAAAGCTTCACATTTACACAGCAATGTTTTGAAAACAATGTCTGTTTGTATTAAAAAAAAAAAAAACAACCCTCAGAAATACCAAAAACGATGCAGTTAGCATGCCAAGCCTTTAGTGGGCGCTGTTGGTAATTTTTGTAATGAAACCACATGCAAGTCATTTTCAAAAAGTACCATTGATCACCGTTGCCATGTAAACTGATCCTCGAAATGCAACAAAAGTTTTCCATTTTCACTTGACAACCCTGCCTTAGTATTTACTTCCATGCTGCCTCGCAACACCCCCCCCCACCCCCCCCCCCCCCCGTTCATTTCAAAACGTCTATGAGCAACTTTCTTGAAAACTGGCCACGCAGTCAAGCTTTATAATATTTCTATCCAGAAGGAAGCAGTGAGTCAGGAGAGAGAGTGCTGTGCAAGGTTTTTTCATTCACAATTAGGATATTTTCATTTCCTCATAATCACAGATGTGATTATAAAATGTGCCTCAGGTACAACAGCAGCACAACATGTCGACACCAACATGTGCAATATATATGTTCCAAAAGATTGACTGAAATTGATTCGCAAAAAAAACCCAACAACATGCATTAAACTAGAATGCATCTCTCCAACACTGAGGGACTGGAGGGGTTCAAAGTGTGGAAGACCAGTCCTCGGTGGCTGTACGGGGGACTCCCCGAGTGAAGGACTTTAAAACAGAGTCGAGCAGAGAAGTGTGTCGATTTCAAAGTTAGGAAGTTCTCTTCCAGTGTGACCTCGGCTCTCAGGATCACGCCGCCGTCTTCGCCGTGCATCTTCATAACTCGCCGGATTAATATCTGCTGATAATCAACAGGACCATCATTCCCCAAAGACGAACCTTTAATTTAGCGCACAAACATCAGGGATGCAACTTAACGCACTGCGAGAGGGGAGAGGAGGAGATGTCTCCATGTGATTGCCTTCGTCGATTTAATGATTTGACATTTTTAATGATGGCCAGAGGGAAGAGGGAGAAGAGAGAGAGAGAGAAGGGGAGCATATATCAGCAAAAAGCCCCCCCCGGGAGACTGTCAATTGTTTCAGCCCTGAAAACACTCATTCTGCTGTTTGAGCGCGAGCGGCGGATGGGCCGGGACTGAAATAGCAGCCATCTGAGCTGCCATTAAACGGGGCAATAAAAACACATGCAGGATGTCAACATGAATGAACAACGATGAATAACCTTGTTAGGGCCCTTCAGGTGTTTCACAACCCTCCAACTTACTTAACTTAGATTAACTCCTAAACAGCCACGCCTCAAAGCCTCCTGAAACACAAAGCCTTCACTCAAAGAGACTAAATAAGGCTGCGTGCAGTCAAATACTATTTTTATTGTGCTAGGAAGGGGAAGGAAAAAAAAAAAAAAAAAAGAGGCATGGTTTGTAGCAACACTTTCTTTGTGTGCTCCCTGCAGACTTTGTTGACATGGCGAAGGCGTTCAGAATCCCATCGATCAAACGTTTCCAACACCGCGCAGCCTTATTTTTGCAATACAAGAAGTATTTCTGCAACATGGCACGACTAGCTCAATTTAGAAACAAAGCACAGCAGTGAGGAACACCATGGAATTTGAATTTCATTGGGTTTTCTTTTATTGGTCATAAAATGTGATCAGGTCGACATCCGAGTCATCTAACGCGTCCTTCATAAATACAAGAGACATTTTTACCACTTCCATCAATTGGAATTTGTTTGGAGCCACAAAACATGACAAATTTACTTTTAGGATAATGGTTCAAGTAGGATAAATCTTTTTTTTTTTTTTTATTCCTACAAAATATGCACCTTGGGGTGCATTTCTGGTCATTTCTAATGACAAGTAAAGACGGCCCACGTTTTGGGCCGTTTTGAGTCCTTTCGATATTTTTTTTTCCTCTTGAACCCTTCATCCTATTATCACCGTATTGGCTGAAGGGGTTTTACCTATTTTATACGTTTAACCAGTTTCTGAATGTGTAAAAAAACCCCAAACAAAACAAATCTTTTAGCCATTTTAACAGCTTTTTGTTTTTTTGTTTCAGCAGTTGTAGATGTTTGGAGCATTTAAGTCTATATTGTTTTATTTATTTACTTAATTAAATGTAGCAGTTTCTCTTCGTTTTAGCTTTAACTATTGGGGCCATTTCATTTTTCCTCATTTTGGCACCACTGGATGTTTTATCTGCATCAGCAAATTGGTTCAATTAGACATTTGAGCCGCTTTTGATCATTTTAGCCATTTTGTCTCTTTTCAACTTTTCTCTCTGCTTTTAGTCCATTTCTAACAATCTTAGTTATATGTCCTGTTTGCCATTTTTATTGTTTTCGCGACTATGTTTGAAAGAGTCCCTTTGAAAATGAGTCTAGCGTGCAAATAAAACAAAAAGATAAAAGTGACCCCTGGCTTAAGCTAATACCACACGCACATAAATATTTCATGCCTTTATTGGATGTGTCCATTAAACATTCATAGTGCAGATGTAGATATTCTACCTCCCAAGCTCATTTCACCCTCTCTTCTTTAATATATGTGGTAAAGCAGCAGTATAGGAAGTAGCCATGGTGCACAATATTAGAGAAACATGCAATATTGTTGCGTGACGAAACGGAAAAACAAAATATGAATAAGCTTACACTTCAATGGTAGGTGCTTTTCTGAATTCATGTGTTTCTTTCATTAGACAAAGGTAATTTACAACATTATGCCGACTTATTTCTGTCCATTTAGCCGTCAAAATGCTGACTTTGTTCTCTCTACACACACTTTAACCTTGACCATTACCGTCTATACAAGGAGAGGTCATCAAGGGCAGTCGGGCTCCATCTCATCTAACCATTACAGTGAGATGCAAAGAGCAACACTGCACTGCATAAAGACAATTAGTCATGGCTCAGTCAGTCTTTTGCTGTATGTAAATTACACATTGCGATAGATTTGCTATATATTGTACAGTGGTAGTTCTTTATTTGTTATTGTCCCAACTCAAAATCGCCCCAGGTCCCAGCTGCAAAAATTTGCAGTTTGACAGGAAGTACTTTGGCTCTTCTCTAAATCTGGAATCTGGTTCTTCACCCATGCTCAAAAATGATCCAAAACAACTCGAGGAGCAAAGTGGACAGAACGTTCCCAACCCTCGACACATTATCGGATTCCACAAGTGTCAGTGTCAGAACAACCAAATACTGTGGTATACGTAGCATGAAGGCACGCCTTATGCCTTCACAGGGAGAAGATCAAAAGTGCAGATCACTTTAACCGCTGGATGAGCTCAGTCTGCCGTGTCCCGGCGCAACCCTGAGAGAAAGAGTCATTAGCTCCAGTCAAACACCGTACAGATTTACTCAGGTAATTAATGGGCCTCTGTGCTCAAGGACTTGGGTCTGATTAAAAATGCAAAGCAAATTTTGGAAGGTTACAATGAAAAGACGGTGGTGTGAAAAGTGTCTGTTCTGTTTTTGTGCCACTTTGAGCACATTGTCCAGGGGACTCACAGCGACGACACCCAAGTCATTAGCAGAGCCAAAAAAAAATACCAGACTAAAACATGTGCTTCTGTTGTAGACACGCACTGAACGGACAGCATAACCTCTACAACCTTAAAGTATTCATGTGACAAACTTGGATAAGCTCACCCGCGCTCCTCACATGGAGCTCTGCCGCTGCGAACAAAGATGCTGGCGTCTCGCGGAGGGCGCAGCGGGAAACAAAGACGCTCCACGTCAACGAGGCAACGGGATGCCGGTCGTGTGCTTCTCCGAGCGAACAGGACAGCTCAATTATTCATGTCAATGCTGCGTAGCTCAGTTCGCCAGCTCCAGGGCGAGGGGTGTGCGCCATTGACATCGAGCTCACAAAAGGAACCAGTTTGGAAACTGTGAAACAGGTTTTCGGCAAAAAGGCCAGTGGTACTTCAAGCACACCTATCGGGGAAAACCTTCGACGGGCTTTAAATTTGCTCAGCAAAAGTAAAGCACCAACCCTAAGCATGCAAACAATGTCATTAAGAGCTATCTTGAGCCTGACAAGAGAGACCTGCAACAGATAAGAGTGGTCTATACAAAAGGTCTCAAGGTGTGCAATCTGTCTGTGGTTAAAGGATAAGACTGTCAGAGAGACTCTGTTCTTGAACATAGTTTAATTAAGCTCATTATTCCTTCATTCGCATTCCATCATCAGAAACATCATCCATTATAATGAATGGAAGTGATTGGAATGACTGTGGTCTACCCACAATACTGATTATCTCCTTTTATTGATTGATCGAACTCGCTGTGACAGAAGAATCCTGTCAAAACACGTCAAAGGTGTGTCGTAAAAACCCACTTGGCTGAAACTAAGAAAGCAGGAATACTCTCGTCCTTTTGGAAGTTTGGAAAAAAAACCTTCTCTCAACAAACATACAAAGAAGAAAAATGCAGTTTAAAAGATACAAAATGGTCACCAGAGACTGTACATCCATCTGTTTATTCACAATGTGTTCTGTGATCCCATGAGAGAAAATTAAATGATTCATTTTCAGATGATAAATCATACAGCGTGTGAGTTGAATCGATCATGTCATTATCAGACTGAGTGATTACATCATCACTACCGTGAACAGACCACATTCATTCCAATGATTTCCAAACCATTATGTGCATCATAATGACTTGGAAATGTGTGCAATAAGTTGGCTAAATGATTAAACATCTACGTCGTCACCAGAAATATAGATTTCATTGGTATTTTATCCAGTTGGAAATGCACTTGACGTTCATGTATCCGTCTGCCACTAGTCGGCGCAACAGAGCTGTCAGTGTCCACAGTGCTTAATTAGACTGCATCGTTGAAAACAGTGCTGTGGGAAACAAGGAGATTTTGTCTCACTAAACTACCCCTGTTTGTCAGAATGTTCACGTCGACATCTCTGATGGGAGATGCTAGCATTGGGTCTTCCCCAAGTCTGACTGAACAGATGCGTCGGGAACGGCATCCAGCCCGAAACCTTTGTCAAAACAAATATGCAAATGACATTACGATGCCTGACGAGAGGCCGGGGCTAACAAGAACCGCTACAGCGAGGGAGCCTGTTGACATATTGTAGAGCAGGATGGTCGATGTACTTTGTGTTCAGGAGACAAGTTTAAAATCTCGAGGTCCGACAGAAAAACTGAGCTTCTTGTGGGGAAATTATTCACAACCCTCACAAAGAAACACCCGCTGACAGAGCTGCAGAGAGCCTCCACAGCAAAGAGTATTAATGTGATTGGGCGCCCTGCTCTTGTAGACCAGTTTCTCTTCCACTACACTGAGAATACGATGTCATGTACGACTGCATTAGTGTGCCGACCCAACGAACCAGAGCACAATGGGTCATGTGGGGTGAGTTGATTCACGGCGGCTGATTCACTGTGGGTGTGTGTGTGTGTGTTCCCCGTCCTCACATTGACCCCGGTGTCAGGGCACACTGTTTTTTGTGATTGTTGTTGCCGCACGACAGATGAGGACGGTGTGCAGAGGGCAGATGGATTATTTCTCCTGTAACAGACGCTGTTGTTGGCGAGGATGCGACACAACTGCCACCAAGGTTGAGTAGTAGTGAGTAAGTGGAATACGCGAGAAGATGTAACCGCCGTCGGGAGTCATTTCCATTCACAGGAGTTTGGAGCTGGCTGCAGCACATAATGCGGAGCTCCGGTATACCAGTATAGAAACACGTGGGTGGGAGTTTCTTCAAGAAGGGAGCGCTTTTACACCACATCCTCGTCAGATGTAAAAGATAAACAGCGCCGCTAACTTCTCTCTCCCTCTCCCTCTGCTCAGAGGAACATCCGTCATCTGCCTAAAGAGCTGAGAGAATCCAAACCTCAGCGGTGACACGAGCGGGAACCTTTTCTCCCATTATCATGCGCAGCCTGCCTCAGGAAAGAGGATGACGGGTGAGGCTCGAAGCATCAACCCCTATTCCAGAAAAGCTGGGACACGATGTGAAAAAAGAAAAAACAGACTGCAGTTCATTAAAATCCAATAAGCCAGAGAGACTGAGTATAGCACAAGTGATAAGACTGCAGGGGAAAAATAAAACAACTGAATTAATAAAGCTTCTTGGGATTCACTTCAGTCAAATCTCAACATATTTCTCCACCTGGGTATGGAGTTTCACCCGCTAGAGGCTGTTGAAGGCTTGTACAAGCCAGAGCACACCTCAGATCTCTGATTTTATTTTCGGTCCCATTTACTCGACAGCTTTTCAAGTGAAAATGTTTTGGGTTTTTTTTAGAATTTTTTGGGGTATTTTTAGCAATGTCAAAAAGTTGCGCATTCCCCCCGTTGCCACGAAGACAGAGATGGGAGCGTTTTTGCAAAGTTCACGGGCAATTTCAGGGGCTCTGAGCATCGAGTCGTTTTACATTTTATTTAGTTCATCCCACAATCCCGGTGACCTCGAAGTGATTTATTACAGTTTTCTTGAAAATTGTAATACCAATAAATTTGTAGAATACATTGTGCAGCCCAAAAAAAAACACCCTATTTGTTTTTGGTGATATGTGCAAATCTATTTCCGACAACCTCAAAATATCACATGCCTTCGGGAGTCTTGTGATCTTGGGCACTCCGCCAAAGACGATAGTGTCAGAGAATCAGTAAAAACTTCAGTAAACAAGAGTCAGAGCTCGGAAAACTACTTGAAAGGTGCAATACTCGGGCCGAGAGAAGTTTTAGACGCAGTTCTGTGGCATAAATCGCCTTGTCCGACAAGCCCCAAAAAGGATCAGGAATGCATCTGAAACAAAATGTCACCACTCTTCAAGCAATTCTGGCTCTTTGATTAATCCAACTAGCGCAATGACGACAAATGAGCCAACAAATTACTAATTTCTTTGATTTCACTCAAAACAACGCAGTCCCTCGAAAAAAACCATTACTCTCCATCGGCGCTTGAACCCACTTGTACAAAATCACTCGAGTGGGCTCGAGAGCAACTAAACACGAGTGGCGGCGCTTTAAAGAGCCGTTCGGTTTAACGCGAGCCACTCCAGTGATTAGATTCAGTTTCACGGAGCGGACGCCAGGGAGCTGCCGGCCTTTTTCAAAGCGAGCCGCTGTCCCATAAAGCCCCCCCGGCCTCGCCCCGTACAGCGCCGGTTTGCTTTTAATGGGATTTCGCGACATTAACATTCTGCTGAGTCAGCAGTAGACATGACGGCTGCAGTCCCGGCACTGCTGAGGCAGCGCGGGCTGGCAGTGCACAGCGCCATCAGTGTGTGTGTGTGTGGAATCCCTCCAAGAGATAATTACAACATGTAAACCCTTCAAACGGCATCAAATGTTTGCATCTTGGGGAATAAACACTTCCGACACGATGCGGCCGATTGGCAAAGTACCAAGCCCGGAAATGAGTTTAAATACCACTATGTGAATTAAAGAAGGGCACTATTTATGCAAATCTCTTTTTCGAAAGGGGTTAGTTTTGTCAAATCTCGAGATAGACTGATTCCTCGACCGACTTTTGCACACAGATCTGAGTCAATAAAGGTTGTATGTGCAGGAATGTGATGATTTACATTAAGTACAGATGTGCCATAGTGTGAGGAGTCATTTTTCATAGATTAATGTTGTAATCAAGTCATTTAGAAAAGGTTGTACAAACTCACAATATGAAGAAAATACCACTGGATGTATGAAGGAGCACACAACTAGTATTTCATACATGGATACCAGGTTTTTACAGCGCGATTAGGAGTACTTACTTTGGATGCTCAAAGATAATCAAATCTAAATGTTTGTCACTTAGAAGCTGCTTATTTGCAAACTACCATTTTTTTTTTTTTAAATCAATGACACTCGGTCCTCACTAATTGATTATTTCGGTAATGGAGTATTTTACAGATTATTTTGTCAATTGTTTGAGTAATTGGCCGAAAGATTCTGTTCTATAGGTTCACTTTTAACGCCGGTGTTTATTTTCTGAATAATAAGCATAGAAATTGAAACTATATTTTTACCCAGTATTTGTATGTCAGATCACAACTTTTACACCGTGCTTCCATAGGCACGCAGGCTGCAGCCATTTTTTGACATTTCCTAGCTCGAATAACAACAGTGCCATCAAACCAACGTCAAACACCGCTGCAGAGCCGCTACAACACACTGTAAATAACATCACGCACTGCAGGTCATCAATGAAAAAGCAGCCCACGCTCAAATGCCAGTAACGCCATGAAAAAGGTTAAATCGGCTGCGTGCTGTTTTCTTCAAGTCAGACCACCACAAAGTTGCAAAGACAAACTCTAAAACATGCACGCCGTTTTAATTGGCGGTGGCACAACGGAAATAGAGATGTAAGCTGGCAAAACGAATGTGGTCGTGGCGGGGAGCGAGTCTCCCCCGGCACATCCCGGGCCTCAGGCAGCAGATCTGGCTGAACCCTCATTATCATAATCAGTGCTCGGCCGGGCTTATGACAGTAGCAGCGGGAGGCTGACGGAGAGAGGCTGCAGCTGGATTCATGCTCGCTCCAAGATGATTGGCACATTTCTGTGGCAGCCCAGCTGTTGGCTTTTATTTTCAGCAGGTGCACCAAAAGATCAGGCCATTAAACGATTTATCCAAAAGCAATTGGTCATTTATGTCCCCGTTTCTCTCTTTAGCATTTGGCTTGGGGCACTGCTTCAGTCCTCTGGCCAGGCGGCCTCAAGGTTTCTGCTCTAGTTACTAATCTGCCTATTGAATGGAGGAGAAAGACAGAGATCGAGATCTCTGTAGAAGACCAGCGAGGAGTTTCAATCAGTGGGAGCGACTATTTTCAATCCGATTTGACCTTACTTATTCATTTCCTTGAGCACACACAAAAAAAGAAAAAGCTTTTATGTCTACATTCACCTTCCTCGTTGCTTTGAATTGCCTTTTTGTTGAAAGGCGCTATACCAATAAAGCGTATGAGACAGTCGGTGTACTCTCTGGGGTGTTAAATTTCTGAATCTGAAATCGAACATTGGCGGGAAAACCGACCATCTAAATGAGTGGACATTGTGCGGAATGTATTTATTCTGAAAGTGAGGACTTTTGCTCCTGAAATTAAGACAAAACGCTGAAGCACAGATCGGTGACCCTGTTTACACTACAAGGGAAAACGCATTTTTTCATTTTAGAAAGGTTTTTACGGCAACATTTTGAAAACAACAACTGTTTACACAGAAACAGCAGAAACGCACACACACACACAGAATGCTACACTATAAACATCAACAATGGATGACAACACGGACATTCATATGTACAGATGACACAGTTGGGGAATACGATTCCAGGTGACTCCCAACTCATGTGCAGAATGAGCCTTGCAGAAAAGTTGGTCTTACCCCGTTTACATGGAGACAATCAATTTGTTTTCCAAAAGCTCCACCATGGGAGCCATTTCCATAAAGTTGTGTTTTTTCGGCCGCTCTGAGGAAAGTGTCGTGCAAACAGATACCCAAAATGCAATGAAAGTTTTTGTGTTTTTACTTGAAAATGTGGGGGCAGGGACCTTCTTGTAAAGGCAACAGAGATCAGAGAGGCTTGACCAGCTCTTCGGTCATCCAATTATCAGCTCATGGCTTCTATGTTGAAAACATCTGGTCGTATATTTTTAGGCTTTGCTGTAATACTTCCCCAGCATTTCTTAGAGACAACCTGAAAGGCTCCAGGTACAAAGGTTGAAACCACATTGAGGGTGATCTGCCGATTGGTTCCATGCTTCAACAGCAAGAAATTCAATCATAGCTTATGGCAGCTACTCAGCACTGACCTGAAATGATCTTTCCCGCTGAGGCGACAGGCTGATAAAATGGTGCTGTAATTTATCCTAAATGTTTAAAGCTTGAATGGATGAACTGGGTCAAATTATCGCAGCTTGCGTCTGCTGCCGTCTGGAAGAGCGTCACCACTGTCTGTTTAAGTGGGGTGACTCTTTTCACTGAAGGAAACAAGTGAAACAGTTTCTGTTGAAGCCTGACAGGTTGTTCTGGCTTGAAGACAATAACCAGACTGATCAACAGCTTCCTCCCCCCTCAGGCCGTAAAAGCTCTCACCGCACTCCTATACTTTCCAGCCTTGAGACCAAAAAGCCCAAATATATTCGACACTATACACGACAGATACTAATGTAATTTGGCAGGTTTTCGCAGAGTCCACAGATTACCTGCAGCGGCAGTGTTGTGCAACCAGAAAAAATTAAACCGAAAAAAACGCAATGAAAGAGATGTATACAAGCAAATCCATGACCTTATCTCACCTCGACATCCAGACAAAGAAGCTTCAGATCCCTTGTACAGACAGAAATGTCTTCACACGAAAAGTTAAAAATATAAAGCATTAACTCAAGTTAATCTTAATGAGTCCCCTCAATGTATTCAGTTGGAACACCACTGTAACTTCTGGGAAAATCTTCCAAATGTAGACTTAAATGTCAAATCTAAAGAAGAAAAACCAGTGTTCTGCAGTCAGATGGAAAAATGAATAGCAATTAACCCTCCTTGAGTCAATTTATTCAGGATTTGTGAAACATCACAACAAGCAGGGTGTTAAGACGATTTGCGTTGTGCTGAGAATTTACCACAAGAGCGTGTACCTACACCCAGAAGAGTATTTGAAGGGCACTCCGCAGCAAAGACCCACACTCATCTGATAAACAGTCCGAATTTAAACAGTCATTCAGCCGCGGTCATTAAGTAGGATTGAATGACGCATGTTTAACCTGCGTCACGAGCATCGGCCTGTCAGCACATACACGCCAATCTCAGGATCACAAGCAAGTGTGAAATCAGTCCCTACGGTGTCACAAGACAATTTATTATCACTGTGGTAAAGGCAAGATAATGTGTTACTTTTTCACTCTTTTCATAGTATATTCTTTTTGTAATCACCTATAAAGGAAAAACCGATTGCTGAAAAAAAAAGAAAGAAAGAAAGAAAAAAGTTAAACACTTTTGTTTTGCTGCAGCGGAACAATTGCCCCAAAGCAAAAAAAAAGAGAGATAATTGCTCAGGTCCTCGCAGGCACACAACATATAATTATCATCTCAGTTGAAGTGACTTTACGTGACTACAGACAATCCTCTAAATCCCCAGAAAGCATATGAAAGTGTCTGAACAGTTAGGGTAAATATTGTGATTGAAAGAACGACTAAGGACGTGGTCACACCAAGCAATGTCGGGACCAGAGTTCGTTTCGGGGGAAGCTCGCTTCGTTTGGGCAGGTGTGAAAGCTCCCCGGACTCCGATCCGGATCAAAGAAGTGAAGTCTGGTCCGCCTGAAACGTCGGTCTCGGTTCCCTTGCAAGTGACCTGACGTGACGTTGAGTGCAGAAATGCATTTTGGGTAGTAAACGAACACCAAGTGCAGCGTGAAAGCAAAGTCGATTCCCTTCTCTTGTGAAGCCTGTGGGTGAACTTAAACGCCATACTCCCAAACACATCATGCCACCCACACACACACTGAAGCAGCCACTGGGGTCAAAAGGTTGGGAGTCATTAGTTCCTCTGTGATGAGAAGATATGATCTGGTAGAAACAGAATAAAGATGAGAGTTCACACCAAAAACACTCGTCATACTAGAGCAGAAGTTTCAGCGCAAAGACCATTATGACCTTTTACCTTTGAAGCCAGACACTCACTCTCTCACTCCAACGCCTTTTGTTGTTTGAATGTCTGACTTTCTGCTGCTTCTCACGTTAAGATGTACTCGCAATCCATTCTCATGCAAGTCAGATGCTGGTAGTTCAAAATATCTGGCGAGTCCGTACATAGTTTTCAACCTCCAGAAGTTTTACACAAAAGGATTTGTACTAAAGCTTATTATTTTCAATGTGTCTCTGTTACAGTGGTGGACAAGAGGTTACTGAATAAGGGCGTTAAACAGAATCCCACCACCAAGGGGTCACTACCGTGTTTGAAAGAGGAAGGCTCTTAATCTGAAACTCCTGGGATTGCTCCAGAATAGTTTCTGTATCTCCTAATAAATTCACTATGGAGAGCGATTTGAGAAAGCCAAACTGCATGCTCCCCAAAAAACATTCATCTTATATACTTGTAGCAGGAGTTCTTCACAAAAACTCTGTCCACATTTACATGACAACGGTGACACGGAGCCACTGAAAATGCAACCTTTTGAAAACACAAATTTGCAGAAACACTGTTAATACACATGCACAAATAGATGAACAATAACAACAACCCGTGTCATGACTGGTGATCCATATTCTACTAATTCTATAGTTGAGAGTCACCAGTAAGAACAATCCAACCTGGCCGTCTGTTCATACAGATGTCTGCACCATTGGTGTGCGAATCGGAAAAAGAGGCGGGGAAAAAAAAAGAAGCAGGAGTCCTGTAACATTTATTCTTTCCTGGAAAATGGCTCGTGCACCGACGTGGAGTCGTGAGGAAGTGGTTCCTTTACAAGTGATCTTTCTTGCGGGTGGGATGAGAGGACGGGGGAGGATGTGACGTGTGCAATGCATTCTGGGTAGTAAAGAAACGGCTAACCTCGCAAATCAGAAGAAGCAGACCGAGAAAGAAAAAGTTGGGAAAATATCCCATGAACAGACGCGGAGTAGTGAGGAACAAGTAAAGAAAAAGGCGCTTATTGATATCTGGCCTGCAGACATATATAAGTGTATATATATATATATATATATATATATATATATATATATATATATATATACACATCGGGTTGTTTGAAGTTTCCCATTAGCCACGAGCTACCTAGCCTAGCCAACATGGGCTAAAGCTGCTTGACTTCCCATTTCTGTTCGGACCAATGAGCCGGGTTTCTTTTTTCCTTCCTCTCTGGACAGCGCCCCCAAACTAGCAGCTGGTATAACTATGTGACACTTTACAGATGGTTCGGTCCGGTCCTGTCTCAAAACTGAATGTGAACGCCACCCAAACCAAACGAAGATGCGACACCCCTTCAAAGTGAACCAAGTCCCAAACTATCCCAACGTGAAAGGCGTATTAAACGAAAAAGCAAAACATCTTATTTTTATCTTATCTTATCTTTATTGTGCCTTTATTGTGGTATAAAGGCATCCCCCCCCCACCTCTGCTGCAGCCCTCCTCCACCTCTGAATCTTTCTACCACCTCACCCCTCATTTGAAAATACCCTGCTCCAACTGCCTGATGAGGAACCCAGTCTTTATTTCTCCCCATATAAAATCAACACCAGCCACAACTGAAAAACAACTCCAACAACCACAACAGTCCCCGGGGTTCCGACCACATCAGCCGGCTCCGTCCTCCACCTCACCATCTGCTGTCCTCCGCCCACACCAAGTCTCTCATCACACTTGATCTGGACAGTAGCCTGGCCGTGCCCACGAGGGGCAAGGCAGATGGCAGAAGCGTTTATAGCCCTGGATATTTGGGCAGGAGTTCAAAAACCACACGAGGCACCATGAAAAGAGTCCCGTCCCCTCCTGTCCCTGGCTGTGTGCTCACCTGGACTCGTCTAAAGCCGCCCTGCTTACATTCATTCAAGGACGCGCAAATAACATGGATTGGACGGATGAATGGGTGAAGGGGGGGATCCGCTCGTGTCTCTTGAATGAGGAGTCAAAAAAAAAAAGAAAAAAGAAGAGATCATATTTCCACCTTCCTCACAAGAGGTTTTCGTGCCTCTGTGGCTGGACTGACTTCCTCACACAGGTAAAAAAAAACAAAAAAACGTGTGATTCACGCGCTCATCTCCCAGCACCAGTCGTTGCTGTTCAACAAGTTAGACCGAGGCTGACATTATAAACTAAGGACCGAATCACAGGGTGACTTCCAGACAATGAGGAAATACTTTGAACGGGAGTCTCGGCGTGTTTCTGGCCGGATTCTCCAGCGGACTCCCGGGGAGAGACGCTCCGGATCGGAGCCGGTAGAACAAGAAAGGCGCTGTTGTGGAGGAAAACAACTTGAGAGAAAGTTAGACGTCTCCAACCTCGCGTTAGGATTCCACCGAGACAAACGGAAGAAAGACGCCAAAACTTACCTGCGTCGCAACACCGGGAATGTTTCACGTCTTGAGGAAAAGCGACAAAACGTCCTTTTTTTGTTTTGTTTTTCCTCCTCCTGTGTCTGCGAGTTTCCTCTTTTCCCTCGGTAAACTAAACGGCGGTCGTCACGAGCCTCCTCACGGGCTGGCTTTCACTTCTTGAAGAGGAGAGTTTTGTCCAGAGAGGAAGGGGGGGACGGGGGACTCGTCCAGTCAGCCCGTGTGGATGTGAGAGGAGAGGAGAGGAGGCTCTCTTTGTTCCTGCTGCGTGCTCCGCGACTCCCAGCTCCGCTCTTGAGCACCAGGCCGCCGCTGATTGGCTGAACAGATCCGGGATCAGGGAAAGGTGACTGACGTCAGGTTCGCGGCAACATTAAAGTCCTTTGGCACCCTCCACCGCCCCCTCCTCCAAAGGGTGAAAAAGAAAAACAATCGCGACAAAATAAACAATAAAAAACAAAACAAACACCAATGTTATGTCAAGTAAGAGTATTAGTGTCACTGAAGAAAGACAAAATTCGGAGGTTAAAAGAAAACAACAACCTTATGCACTTCAAAATGCCCGTGGATGTCAAATCACATTAAATCACTTAATTCTTCTGTATGGGGTTGTTTACTGCTTATGGACATGTGATTTTACACACGATTTCCTCGGTTAATATTAATACATTTTATAATCACCCCTGGACCGTGTGGATTTTCTTCTTTTTTTTTTTTTTTTTACCTCGACTTGAAATTTCAAATTTTTCTGAAGCACATGAGATTTTTTTCTTTAGCCTCCTTATTTGTTTTTTCCTTCAGTGACCCTAATTCTCTTCCATAATACTGAAAGTTCTGAAGCCACACACCTATTTATTTCATGAAGCTTCAATTCCCCAGGCCAATTCATGACCTGCATATTTTCATCTTCATGTTGCGTCTTCTGGAAGTATCTGTGATGAATGCAGTGTAGGAAATAACTCTTTATAAAGTAATAAATTAATCAAGTAATGCGCAACACTACTGATGTACTTTCTGATTCGATACCAAGTAAATCTAAAGTGGATTTGACTTATATACGACCCATTTACATAACGTTTCAAGTGACAATACGTCATTTTTGCTTTTTCATTTCAGAAAGGTTTTGCATTTACTCAGAAATTATTTGAAAATAATGTCAATTTACACAGAAAGGTCAGAAACACTGAAAACTATGTAGTTGGTGGTTGTTTTTGTCATGAAACCACACACACACATGCACTTAAACATTAAAAACAGTGAGTACACAGATATTTGTGTGGACAGACAACAAAGGTGGATCGTTATTATGGGGAACTCATTGATAAAACTACGACGTCCCAAGTGAACATTGACTGGTGTCACTCCGTTGGCTGCTATTGTTGTTATCGTCCAGAAGAACGCAGTGTTTTTCAAAAATTGCATTTTCAGTGGCTCTGAGCACCGTTGTCATGTAAATGGCCACCTGGAATGCAGCAAAGGTTTTCTGTTTTCACTTGATAATGTTGTGTCAACAAGGATCCAATGTTGCAGTGCCACTGGTTGCCTACAGGGAGCTTTTCCTTTCTTTTCTTTTTTATTAAGGAATCATCAATGCAGGACACATGAATCTTCTCTTGTCCCAACATTTACATTTTCAGTCTTCAGATGGAGCATGTTCCAGTTTCAACATCTGATGCATTGTTTTTGTACCAGTTTGAATCAGAAAAGAGACTTTAAATGATTTGTACAACAAGACTGACCTTTTTATTCCTCGCTCTCGCCACATAAAAAACTGGTTTTATGGCCGAGATGAACCCTGTTCTATCCGAATCCCGGCTCGCACACAGCTCGCAGGTCTCACTACCAACACAGCGATCCTCACGTGCAGTAAAGCGCCACGTAAACTCAGGCTTGTTCAGTCAGACTGGCCATCAGACAAGTGGCTGGCGTCCACGTTAAGTCCCCCTCCGAACTCCCAGTCCAATGACAGAGGTGGGGACCTCACCTGTTAACAGGATCGTGAACACGAGTGATAGAGGCTTGCATGGAAAAGGGCTCAATGTGTAACGTGGACTTCCCTGAGCAGCTGGCCTCAAATCAGTTCCAACGACAGGCAGCGAGTTGAAGACGACGTGGTTAACGACACTGAGATAACCTCATCTGACACACAGATGATGTTCCCTTCCTCTTCAGACTGAGTCATAAAGTCACTATTGTGACATTTCTTCATAGGTCTGCTTGATTTACAAGCAGTAAGTCAGATGAAGAGATCAATCGCCTGCCCGTTAAACCCAGAGCTGCACCCCAGCCACGAAAACCGGAGAGAACGTACCAGGTCCATCCACAATCTGTCACCGCAGACAGTAAAGGGTCTGGCGCTCATAAAGTTGAAGAGAAAGCTGATCTCAGTGAGGCAGCTTCAGCTGAATGTGACTCACAGTTCCCATGCCGTGTGTGTGCACAGGCAGTGAAATGCGGCTGTTGTGTAAGAGAGCCGAGCCCTGTGCTCGTCTATTGTCTGTAAACCAGGCTGGAAGGGTTGCAGGTTAAAGTGTGTTGTCTGCTTTTCACCGGTAACGACTCCCCAGGAAGCTGATCTCCGAACTGGGCTGCACCAAATCCTCTCCGAGTCCCCCGACACATTTCCATCTCTGCATTCTACGTTTCACCGGGATGTATGGCCGCTGTTTCCTCTGTATCACAAATTCCCTTCCTTTCTCGCCGTTGTCCCACTATTAATCCACACGATGCAGAAGAGGATCACAGTGTCACTGAACACAGCAAGCGTTTCTGTTCTGAGAGGTCTGAATTTGCTCCATGCGATCTTTTTATTTTTACTTTTTATTATTTTCACGTAGGTATATTGCAAAAAAAATGAACAGAATCGGTCAACTATAATCTCAGCAGAATTGAAAAACACTCAAAACACTCACAGATGAGAGTCACAAGAGTCTGCCGAGTTGTACAGACACTGTCCAATGTTCAGTCTTATTCCGACTCCTACAGATTTAAAATGAGTTCATTCAGAAGTTCTGGCTTTCGCAAATTTGAGAAGAGGTAGAATCAAGCCTGGTTGCGGTAGTCTGTCCGAGTCCAAATTTGATGGCAAGGCGCTCATGTCTTGTTTTATTTCCTTTAGAACACAACAATTGTCACAGACTCTCTGGGTTTATTGGGTTTCAAGACCCTCCAAAGTTAAAGCGGCGGTTCCTCTTCCGCTCATCAGCAAAGTCTGAGACTCCAATCTGGCAACGTTTCACATGAACCAGTTGATTATCTGAGGCCACATTGAGTGACATGTGGAATATCATTATCAGTCTGTGCGTATTAGCCAGATGGGATGAGCATATTTCAGGCGGATACAGCATGCTGCCAGTCATTATGCGTCTAAAAACATCATATAAGGATGGGTGGATTATCATTTGATCAACTGGCAGTGTCATAAAGACGATTCCAAGGACAACTCGTCTCGGCTTGTCCGTGCACCAGTAAAGAATGGGATCTAGTTTCGGAGTCATCGGCTTCACGGGGGTGGAAGCCAGGTAGAAGCCACACATGTTTTCGTCTCACGTAGTTAATTGCTATAGAATTCTTCAATACCCATAGGATTTTTGTTCTGATTCTGCCTTTTATGCACCATACAGGCCAACAGTTACCACCCCGACCAGGATTGATTCACACAAGATGAAGATTGCACAAGAACCCTGAAACTTACATTTTTCCATCTTAGTTTTTTGCAGTACATAATAAAACCCCTTAGATTTTTTTTTTTTAAGGCAAATCACTTGAAACCTGAGAAATAAAACGAACACCCTGATGAGAAGTTATAACTTTGGCCGGTCGGATTGCTGAAGTGTCTTTATTTCTGGCGGTTCAGGCATGTGAACCAGTCCTTTCATACAGAGACGTCCTGGTGTTTTAAACAGAAATCCACACAGTGTGATAACAAACTGCCCATTCAAATGGCCACAGACACACTGAGACCTCCGACTGGCTTTGATATGGTAAATTACCCCCCACCCCAACTTCTGGTAGCTGGGGTTGTTACAAAAGGACAATAAGTAAAGGACTGGGATCAATTCTTTTTAGGCATGTGGGATCATCAAGTTGCATTTCAATGAAAAGTGCAAAGACGTTTGAAACACCTTCATTTAAATGACTTGTCAGACTGATGTTAGCAAAAATCACTTGTCACTAAAACCTTTGTTCGCATTTTGGGAGTAAATCGACTCAACTGCCTCTCTATATAATCACAATTTTCCATTGATAAGACTCATTGGAAGCATTATTATTCTATAATTGGTAGGAATTTGAAAGCTATTAAAAATGGCCACTGATGCCTGATAAAGGTTGAATGCGGAGTTTCAGTTGAAGTTACAGTTAAAAAAATGGGTGTCATCCCAGATAGACGATTCTCAGTTAGACGATAGTGTTTTTTCCTCCCCAGATACATTTCAGTGACCGAGCAAATCTGACTGGAGAGGACAGAAAACCTTGTTTTGGATTTGGGTGCATTACAATGTTTTTTTTTTTTTTTCCAGGTTTAGCCTCATTTATGAATTCACTTTTTTTTTTTTTTTTATTTAAATTGCAGATTACTGAATGAAGACCAATAAATGTAAATCGTAGACATGCTACCTAGTCATTAAAAGTATTACAAAAAGTATTACAAATGGGATTTTTTTTTTTTCTGTGTGTTTATTTATTTATTTTTTCTTCAGCGACCCTCAGCCCTAAACTGGGGCAGCACTGGGTTCCTCCATTGGGGCGATTTCCTACAGAGCGCTCTTACTGCACATGCGCATATCTCTCCCCCTCCTTCTGTTCATCCACTTGTAAACAAACATGGCGGATCCGTAGTAGTTTGAGTCGCAGTCAGTATTCTAGTTTTACCGTCCATATCAGTAGTTTTATAGTTGAGACTCACCCCTGATAGCATCCCGTGCGTCAACAGTCCATACAGATGTCGGGTTTTATCAATTTCCTTCACGTTTATAGCGTATTTTTCTCTGCACATATATCTGTGTGGTTTCATTATAAAATCAAGCTGCAGCGCCCTCCCATGGTCCGGCATACTAACTGAACGCAGAAAGGAGTTAGAATTGAATAACAAATTGGAAAATGGGTTTCTGAAGCTAAAGTTGTTCAAAAAACAGCCTCCTCTGCAGCAGATTGCATTTTTTTTTTTTTTTTTAATCTCCCCAAATGGCCTCAGAGAGGAGGAATCTGGATGGACGTTGGAAAAAGCAGTCATAAAAGGGCAGATGCAGATGAATCTCCTGATATATGCATCCATGTAAAGACTGGGAGAGGACTTTCATCTTCAAACATACAATCCTGATGCGGATTAGCGGCCAGATATTCCCCTCTCTTTTTTTTTCCAGGATTAAGTCTGACATGGAGCCCAAAGCCTATTTCTGCATTTCCTCTCTGCTTCCTCCTCCTCCAGCCACTTCTCCAACACACATCAGGCCAACACTGCCCCCTGCTGGAAGCCACACCATCGCACCTTTTATATTATTTTAAATAGATTTTGTATTTTTGAGAGTTGACAAATTGTTTTAACTGTTTTGCTTTTTACACATAAAAATGTTTAGTTTTTGTCTTTTCTACGAGACTTAAAAAACAGAAAACGTGTTTGAAGTCAATTAATCGGTACCCAGGTGCTTATTTATGTTTAAGACAAGACACACACACACACCAAAAAAAAAAAAAATCTCTAGTAGAAACCAGATATTTTACAGGCAGAAGGTAACTGCACTCCATCCACTTTATTGATTTTATTGTTTTACAAAAAAAAAAAAAAGAAACAATGAGAGAATGCATAGAGCAAGCTGCTCGGATGGAGAGAACACAGATGGGGGGGACAAATTGGTTCAAGAGGTTTAAATTTTTTTTTAAAATAAAACAAAACAACACTGTTTGCAGGTTTTTAAACTCTCACACAGTCCACCAACGGCACACCGACACAACAGGAGATGCATAGAATTTTAAATCTCCTTCATTACGGCAGAATCAAAGTGTCGAAATGCAGAAATGTCTGTATTTCTGCAAAATCTGCGAAAGAAAAAGACAAAAATTTCTCCAAGATGAGAGAAAATGAGCGTTTGGTTGATATTTTTTTGGGATGAAAATGGGAAAATTAGAGTGCATGGTGCTGCTTCCTCGGCGTCTGAAAGCATGAATGAAAACTGTTTCCGTGAAGAAGGGAACGGATGAGTAAAAGAAGAGAAAATGTTCACATTAAAGCGGGGAGCTTTTTCTCAAACTCGCGGCGGAAAATAAGAGGATGATAATTAAACAAAGCTTGGTGTTGTACAATACGTAGACCTCACTTCTCGTCTCAGGTTTTCGTACAAACATCCAGGAATGCATCGCTGCCACATCAGGAAATTAAAGTCTCGTCAAATTCGACGACGCCACGTCGCTAAACGTCTTTATTTATGCAATAACTGGATAGTTTTCATTTTGTTGTGAAGTCTTTCCAAATGACAAAGATATTAAAGCAGAACCATTTTTACTGTTACACTTTTTTAGGATCGACATTATACACGTTTATTTAGTATTTTTTTAAGTTGGTGAAGTGAGGAAACGTTACCACGGTAAAGCGTGGCCACTTTTATTTTACGTTCACGATAAAGTTTGATGACTATGTTTGTGGACATTTTTTATTTTTTTTTAATAACGCGATAATTAATAAATCAGTAAGTTTTATTAAGTTTGGTGCAAAATTTTGTGAAAATAAGTGAGGTAATGTTTTCAAATTAAAGTATGAATGCGTTCATTTTATGTCACGGTACATTTTTCAAGAGACAATATAATTCACTAATGTTTGCCATTTTGTGAGATAATGTAATAAGAAAAACTTGTTTAAATATAAGCTAAAGTTGATGAAATGACGAGATTGATGACGTGGAACGTTTCACAATAAAATACTACTTGGCAGTGTTTTACATTTAGTTTTACGAAATGTCTTGATATATTTCTGCATTTCTGAACATTTTTATGTGACAATCGAATCTAATAAATCAGTTTAGAAGCTCGACATTTCATTTGATGTTTCAATGTGATAAAAAAAAAAAAATTCTTATAGAGGGGATCCGTCATGTTCCATCAAGTTTTCCATCTGAAAATAAAATATACGCTAAAATTTACATTACTGTTAAGAGTGCAAATTAAAAAAACAACCCCAACAAACTAGGTTTAAGTTCATGTCGAAATTCAGAATGAAAACGTTAACGGTACAATTGTGTTCCAGGATCACGATACAAACGTTAAGACTAAATGCATCTCAGAAGTTCCTTAATGTTTGGAAAATATCAATTCACATTAATTTCACGATATTATACTGTGACGCCGTCATGTTATAGCATGATGGAATGTTATAGCATGTTATAGAAGATGAAATAAAACCTTCATTCTGTTCTATTTTAATGTTTGTTGCATTAAATCCAGATACAACTGTATGTGCTCTAAAAAAAAGAAAAGAAAAAGGTTTTACCCTCAATTTCACTTATAAAAATGAAAGAAAATCACATCTTTGTGAATTTTTTTTTTACTACTCATCAGTGAAGCTCTCTGGCGCCCCCTCAAGGTGAAACCTACCCACATTTTTTGCAAAGTACTGTTCGCCATAAATGTTTATTTCTGCTGTGGCAGCGACACAAATCCCCACAAACAAGGGTTAAAAAAAAAAAAGACATTATCTTCCAGTAACATGTAAAACATGAATATCTGGTTGAAATACTGCGATTTTACTCGTCGAAAACACAAACTGACTCGAGGAAAGAGTGGGCAGAACCACAGTTTTTCCTTTCTTCTGTTTGAGAATGTGCGTTTTGTGAGGAGCGGGTTCTCTAACCCCCCCCCCCCCCCCCCCCCCCCGACTCTCTTCCAGTGTGTAAACTCCAGAGGACTCGTCCCTCGCCGGAGTCGTGAGATGAGCTTTCAAGACGGAGCCAAAGTGCCACGAGAACTAAATAAGGGTTTGAACGAGGAACAATTCGGACATATTACACAGGTATTTCATACACACGTCTGTTAAAATCTGTTAATTAATCTTTACTTCACAACGGGTCAGTGTTTTAGGTTTGTTTTGTTTTTTTAAAATGTATTATTATTTATTTACTTTATTTATTTAAAGTATTATTTACATCCCGGCAAGTTTGAATGGACGATTCGATTCTGCTTTCAGTTTGGAGGCTCCTTCACCTCCATCCAGTTGCAGAGACTTCAACATTTCAACAATGTAGCATCATGGGATAGTGGATTAAGTCATAACGTGGAAGTTTCCAGTAGCAACGTGACAGATAATCTTTAAAAAAAAAAAAAAAATTGATCACGTAAAGTTGCCAAATTTTACAAAGTGTTAAAAAACACACATCAAGTTCGCACATGTAAGTCTTAAGTAATAATCATAAAAACAAGCCACAGAAAAAGACATTAGTTATGACACAAATGCCGTTGTGCATCATGAAGTAACAGAAAACTCTCACATGATGTTCTTTGGAAGCAAGTTAATGATGATGTGAAAACTCCCACATTGCATCGCGATAAACTTTTTTCCCCACATAATGCTTTCAAGTTTTCACGTGGCAATCCGATACGCGGTTCTGCCAGAAAACTTGGATGAAATGATCACGAGGCCGACGTTTGTACGTTGTTGGTCCCCGGTCAGATTTCACTCTTTCATCAGTGTCAATACAAGAGGACAGACTCACGACACCATCTGGTGGGACAAACTGGTACTGCGACACTGGATTAGAAGGTTTGGAACCACAGGGGGTTTGGAATAGATGAAGAAATCTTCACTGTGCTCACACTTTCACATGCATGAAAGTCTTAAGTTTTTCATCCAGGAAACTCAGCTACTACATTAAATTATTATTTTTTTTTTTAAAGGTCGTTTTTTTAAAATCAAAACTGATTGTTCAAATGTAAAGATTGGGATGTTTGAAGTAGTTGGAACCTCGATACTGCGACTCTAATACGCACAATTTTCAACGAGGTGTGTTAGCATTAAGTTAGAGAGCAAACTTCCTGCGTTACGGGTACAGACAACATTCTGGTAAGTGCTTGTTTTTAAATATATATATATATGCAGATTTTTCACTCGTCAAGCCTGGTTTCACATAAGTCGGACTTTCACATCTTCACACAAGGCACGTCTTCCGTTCGCCTCTACTTCTCATCATGTGACAAACTCCACAGGACTAAAGCGTTCTGCAGTCCCAGGCTGCAGATTATTAATCCCACCTCCAGATGTTTTGGGAGCTCCAGGCTGTGGTGGTGAGGGATGCAGGGATTTATTCCTCTTTGTTATTAGTATGGTTTAGGGTGAAGCAACGCTTCGGTGTGAACACCGGAGATTTGTATGATGCCGGTTCTTGAGAACCGGCGGGACTTGGAACTGGTGGAGGGGGCGGGGCCACAACTGATTGGACATTAACTCGCAGGGTTGAGGGTTTTAGTGCAGGAGACAGACACATTAGCCGGTGATGCATTAATGCAAAATTTATGGCAAAAAAAACCCGCCGTCGACACGGGTGCGCTGAACCGAACGGATCGTTATTTTAGCGAGAACTGTCGCGTCTCTGGTTTGGTTGGGGGCGGATGAAGCCTGGCGGGAGAGGAGGACACCGGAAATTCCCTCCTCAAATCGACACGTCTCCACCTTCATTGTGCCACATCCTTTTGGTTACAAACACAAAACATTATTTATTTCAAACACCTGCTTGCGTCAACAAAGATGGAGGCGCCGTTCGCCGCTGACGCTTCTCCAGAGGCGGGGGCGGGGTGGGTCACAGACAATCGTCCCAGAGGAAGTGAGGTGGAAGGGTGGATGGGTGAATGGGGCCTTTAACCGTTCAGGAGGTAGACCACCAGCTCGTAGGTGCACATCATGATGGCGGTGTTGGGGATCTGGCGGACCAGGTGGGTGGTGAGGCCGCGGTAGAGGGCGCGGTAGCCCTCCTCTTTGGGCACCGTCGTTAGAGTCTGGAAGAAGGAGCGGTACTTGGTGCCCTCCTCACGTAGCCTGGTCCGGATCACCTCTGTGCAGGGAGGAAGGCAGGGGGGTTAAAAAACACAAACAAAAACAAGGAACGACGACCACCTGTAAAAGTATCCCTACACTTCCAACCTCGCTCAAAAACGTCAAACAACCAGCAGTGTTTCCTCTTTTTGTCAACGCAGTGAGTTTATACAAGTCATCAATGATTGACTTCTCGATTAACTTGTATACGTGCTGAAGGCAGGACGGCGCAGGACTAAAACAAACTTTTAACCTCTGCCGTCGTCAGCAACCATGACGACACCGGAAACAAGCTCGATATGATGTGCACACGTAATGATGTGATAACGATTGATAACGGTTTTTATTCATCACAAATCACCGGTACATGATGTTATTGTCCGTCTGCCTCCAGATTTGTTCTTGTAATTGACAGTGCTCTTTCTGGTTCAGATGGTTAAGACTTTTAATTAGTCGATCTCGTAATTTTTGTCAATAATTGTACGTCATACATGTTGAAACCAGCGGAAACGTAAGTGCTGCTGGTTAAATCCAGTCTAGCTGGAACATGGAGCACATGATCTACAGAAGAGTTCAAACAAACCCAAGTTAAACAGGTATGGTTAGACTTTTCAGTAACCCATAAAGAGCTGAAGTGTTTAGATAAAGAAAACTGTTGTATTTATATAGGAGGGGATGTTCATTTGTCTGCGGGAGGAATTTAGAGATCAAGTTGTGGCAGAACACCACAGACTCCTAGATCACTTTCAGACGTTAACGTCTGCATTTGTCTTTCAGATCAATTACTAAAGCAGTAATGGTATAAATAGAAAGTTGTTTTCTTTTGCCGATTCAACTTTTTACTTCTTTAAATTGCACTATGGGAATGAAGCGTTTACCCCTAAATGCCAAAAAAGCACTTTGTATGAGTCAAATGACCATTTACAAAAAAAGAAAAGTCTATGTACCAGAACAAATAAACGTCTTCATGACTATTTCTCACAAAGTCATTCTATTTGGACTCTCACCATGAGGATAAGCGATAGTTGTGGCACAAGTCTTGGAGGTGGCGGCGGCGAGCATCATGCCCACAAAGTCGGACGCGTCCTTGGACGAGTCCTCCTCCTCGTCCATGTTCTGCGGCGCCTTGGCCTCCAGGAGGCGCCGCTTAATGTTTTCATAGATCACAAAGTGGATCACAGTCTCTGAGATGCCGGCGTAGGACGCCGACATTCCCCGGTAGAAGCCTCGCAGGCCGTCCGCCCGGTACACCCGCCGCACGCAGTCGAAGGCGTTCATCCGCCGCTCGCCTCGGTTCCTGGGAGGGCGGAGCAGAGCGTAAAAAAAAAAAAAAAACGAAGGGAGAATTTAAGAAAGAAAACAGTGGTCTTTCCCTTGCCGCTAATTTGATCTATTTTTTAATCAATACACTATAAGCATAAAAAAAATGTAAAAATAAATGGCGATTTTGCAAGTTGGATTGTTATTTCCAGTCGCCACCAAAACTTTTATCGAATTACCAGTAATTCACCTCTTATCACCGAGAAAACTCGCAGAGGTAAAAGTGTTTTTACCTCGCATCCAGCTGTAAACGGGTCTTTATGAGCCAGATGGGGTTGGTGGCTGTGATGGCTGTAAAACCTGAGGATTCATAAAAACAGATTACACACAAACACAAACCCGTGCGCCAGCCACACACTGATAATATCAGGCTCAATAAAATGAGGCTTATGAAAGAATAACTGACAACAATAAATCTATCCCATGCCATTACAAAACTGCAGTGACACATGGGAGAGGATGAAAATGAGGTAGAAGAGGTGGAGGAAGTGAGGAAAAGGAAGGATCTGTGGCGAGTACTCACAGCAGACCTCCTCACAGAAGCAGACTGAGACCCCTGGTGGAGCGGGGGTCTCATGTAAAGGCCTAAAACAGACACAGGCTGGTGTGTAGCAAAGAGACCGGCATGCAACCATTTCTCTTGATCAAGACCTTTCTGCTGACTACAGCCAATAAATACTGGAGGAACTCCCAACAGTACTGCAGAAACCAAGGTCGGTCATTTCCCCCCCTCTGTTGTGGTGCAGGGTATATGTGGGGGAAAATGTCTATTTTCAGAATAGTGAGAAAAGAAAATCGTGGAAGAATCTGCTGTTTTCTTGGTTTTTTTTCTCTCTCTCTCTTCCTTCGACTGGGGACTGAACAGGTGCTGAAGCTAATTACTGTTGAGAGCTCACAATGCGGCTGACTGCTTACAAAATTCTGTTTCTTTCGCCACATAAATAACGCAAGCATTACAAAAGATGCAGCATGATGGAGAGCAGAAGCAACCTCCAAATTCACGGTTTGAAACCCCCAGAATTAGCACCCACACAGCCTGTTGCCGACACAGTGCTAACCTCCGCTGTCTGAGAGCTGAGCACGGTCCAGGTGAGCTCCGTCGCCTCCTCTAAAAGCTTTGCCGCTGGACGGACACAAGCGGAGGAATGCTGCCCTTGACCGAGGTGTTGACAGGTCCGAGTCGTACGGGGGCTAAAAGTAGCCCCACGCTGGGACGGCAAAAAATAAACTCGCACTAACACGCTGAGGGGCTGTCTGGCTGAGTGACCCACATCTGTCTGGTCACAGGCGAACACGTCCCTCTCCTTCACATACAAAACCGACAATCCACATGCTCATATGTGGCCTTTTATCCTTAGTTAAGACCATGTGCAGACGCTCAGGAAGCACATCTGGTGTTTTCTGGTGTGCAAAGCCCATTAAAAAAAAAAAAAATAAATAAAAAAAATGAACATAATGTTAAATCAGCTATGGGAAAATGAATGTCCTTCGAAGAACTACGTAGCGTGGACTAAGCATGGTGGGGGCAGCATCATGCTGTAGGGATGCTGTTCAACTGAGTACCATTGCTCAAAAACACTCAACATTAAAAACGTGTAATTGAAGCTGCAAAAACTTGCTGATGCGTCGCCTGTAGTCTGTTAAAAACTTGCATCCTGAAGGCAGCTATGTCCCGAAAACTGAAAGAATAAAGAATACCTAGCTAAATACGTTTAATCGTATGTATTAAAAGGGGCTGTGAGATGCTGGATGAACTAAAGGTAATAAAGAACGAGCAGCGAGACTCGATATTTACGTTTTACTCTCAAGTGGTTCAACAGATTCTGAGGGGGTGAAGTCGCACTATTCAGACAATTACTGCAATCTATCCAAAGAATAAGGAAAAAAAGAAAAAAGAAAAGAAAAGCGATGATATTTATATAAGCGACTGAACATTTCAACCCCGGGTCGATAAGTTACCTGCCATTCCTGCCGACACCATGTGCACCTGCGTGGAGTCCGCCTCCAGCACGCCGTTCAGTTTCTCTTTGGCTGTGGAGTAAGCGGCGAAGTAGATCGCCCTGTTGAAAAGAAGAGTCCAGAGAGTTGGAAGAGAGAAATCGTCAGGATGTGTTCAGCCTGCAGTCGCCCTGTGGTCTATCAGTTACAGCACAACAGTAAATAAAATGGCTCCCAGTGTCGGCTTTAGCTTAACGGGCTGGAAGAATTCATTACGACTCCAGCGGCGGATGTGATATTTTCAGCAAACAAGCGGGCGATTCAGTTCGGGGCTCGATTTCACACATTTTCTGGGAATTATCCCTGCTTGTTCTGGCTAATTTACCAGATCATAAATCTCACGGGGCAAATATGGCGGCGCAGACAAAAGCGGCTCGGGGAGATGGTGATGGCTCTCAAGGCCCATCTATCACATCAGACGGTGTGTGTTTGTCTTTTCATGTGCTTCATCTCACCTCCACTGCATAACGAGTGCTAACAAAGCACTCGGAGTCTGCTTAGCAGTGCAACGTTAGCCGCCGGCCGCGGACATTAGCCTCCACTTTGCTCCTCTCATTAGCCCCTGGAGCAGTCAACGATAATGAGTAGCTACTGATTCACACACACACACACACACACACACACACACACACACACACACACACACACACACACACACACACACACACACACACACACACACACACACACACACACACACACACACACACACACACACACACACACACACACACACACACACACACACACACACACACACACACACACACACACACACACACACCATCTGAGTAGGCAGATGGAAGCTTGAGGTGAAGCCTGTTCGTCACTGAGTAACCATGAGCAGGTCTGCAGGAGTTACAGGGTACCGCCGTTTTCCGCTGCCACGCGCAAAGTGCAAAACTGAAGAACAGGCTCGAACCGATCGGCACTTTCCGTCTTTGAATAACGGTGACACACTCGTGAAAATAAAAAGGTAGTTCTGATAAATCATCAGCACCTCAACAGGAATCACACATTAATATCTACCAGATTATAACCGGAGCTTGGAGACTGGGTCATTTTCAGTGACATTCAGACTCTAAAGTCTGTCGCCATGCCACGTGAGGTAAGCATGGACAGTTTTATGTTAGGAAGATTTACATGCAATGTGACATATACCGCTCAGCCATCGTCAAGGGTAACGGGGAGCTGGAGACTTTTGAGGCCGATAACAAACGACAGGCTGGCAGCGCAAAGACACAAATCTCTCTACTTTACCGAGACGCACAAGAGAGGGACAAACCAAGTTTGTTCAATCCGATGAAGCACACCTGATTGCAATGAGTGGCTCGTCATTGGGCCTTTTCACAACCATGGGTGATGACATCACCATTAGATTCAGGCATGTGGAAGCAGGGAGAGGACTAAAACATACAGGACAGGGCGAGAACCAGAGCTGGAGATCTCTGGTCTATATTCTATGTGAGCACAACAATGAACTCCTCTCATATTGGGAGCTGGGACTTCGAGACATTTCATGAGAGATCAGAGGATCTCTCCTTCCTCTCCCGGGATGTGACGTCGCGTAAACAGGGGACGGGACGTGCGGCACGTTTTGTTTCCGTCAGGAGGACATGTAGGTGTACAAGACCACGGCTGGTGTGAAGTGTCAGCAGGCTGCTGCTGTCCCACAACGTACAACTGAACACATGTTAACTAAATGTTAGCTCACCGCTCATAGAGCGTCCGGACTCGGTTTACACCGCTGAAGCAGCCACACAAAGCAGCCACACCCACTTTTTTCTTTAGTTTTAGCATTTCATAAACAAAAGATGCCCTTAGGTGTGACTCATGGCTGTGGACTTTAGAACCTGGACGTCTCTGGAGTCTGGATATTTCCAAAATATCCACCAATAACGCATGCATACGAATGCAGCTTTTCATGAATTGAGTTATCTTTAATCATGCCAGGAAAAGCTGCACTTTTTTTATCCTTCCCACAAAAAAAAAAAAAAAAAAAGGCAGTCACACTCCTGTACACATGTGAATATATTAATGTGCTCACCTGGAAGGTGCCACGCCCACGAGGTTTGGCCCCAGGCCCCTGAAGAGAGAGCGAGGGCCTTCTTTCTCCAGTATCAACCTGGAAAGTGAAGACAAACTTGAAGGTGAACAGATTCGTCGTTAATCCACGACAATAAGTTGTGCAAACAGACCACGTTTACCAAACAGTGACAGATGTACAAGCCATTGGCTGCCTTCATTCTAACAGTTTTCATTGAAGTCGTTTTGCAAGTATCAGCGTGATAGCATGCTTGCAGCAACACAAACGTGGCCATCAATCAGAGGGGATTTGTGCACTGTAGCTCTGCGTGCAATTGACATTTTAATTAAAATCACATCTCACACTGGTTTAACTTCTGTCTCAAAGATGTCTTTTAGAATGACAAGGATCAATGTTCACAATTGAGCAAGTCCTTATTCGGGCTGCACATAAGCTTGTCGAGTATTGACGAAATGATCCGGTTTGCAAAAAATACAAACACTTGCGCAGATGACTGTGTTGTCTTTAAGCCTTGATATTTATTCTTCTGAATAATTTCTCTTTTTGCACAAAAACTCTTCTGACGTCTATGTTGCGCAGCTTTAATTTTCATTCTCCATTCTCGGACCGCCTATAAGATAAAGTATCCTTCTGTGCATGTGCCAGGACCTTTAGCCCACTTTCAAAGGCCTGGAAAAAAAAAACAGGTTGCCCAAGAATAGAAAAAAAAAAAAAAAAAAACCCTCCAATATTTTTAGACGTTTGGACATCACAAACTCAACAAAGTCCAGGAGACACCTTACAATGGACAAAGAGAGTGGGTTCCATGTGTGAGGAACATTCAGTGCACTTTTGAAGCATGCAGATTATCAAGCTGCACTTCTTTCCTGATAAACAAGCGAGCTGCTTCCCGAGCAAACAGGAGGAGTTACACCCGGCCCTGAAAAGCTCATTTATACGTTTTCTGAGAACTGCTCAAAAAACACAAGCTGCGTCTCAAACCTCTGAGTCATGTCTTCATACTGGTGTGGCAGACTCGCTCGGCTGCCCTGCAGAGGTCTTTTCAAAAGCGAAGGCCCTCACCCTCTACCTGCGGCGATAAACCCACAAGCACTTCAGATTCATCTGCTCATTTTTCTGTCCTTTCATGAGAATCCCACAAAATGAAAAGAATTACCAGCCGGATTTGTTTTGAAATTTCCTGTTTGGCTGCAGCGAGCGTCGCGTGCATGTGAGCTTCTGTGTGAAGTTTTCCCGAACACTGAGGTTTCAGAGGCGCGGGAGCGGAAATCAGTCGGACTAAACAACAATACGCAGCGCGTTGAGGGAGAAACCTTCACTCTGCAGAAATAATGGACCATTAACTCAACTGACGGGTAGGGCACACATCAAACTGGACTGAAATGTAAACGTAGGCCTGGGTTATGCGACGACGTCTCATGTGGGAACACGCAAGCGCTTTGGAATTTTCATTTGAGAAAAGTGTTGCGTTTACAACAGCAATGTTTTAATATCAATGCCCGTTTCCAAGCAAATGGCACGATGTAGTTTTCCTGAAGATTCACCAGTGAGTCCTGTTTTTGGAATGAAACATGAACACGAAGAACAAAACACTATTACCATTAGCACACAGACATTTAAATGGACTGACGACCAAGTTGGGTTACGATTCCGGGACACCGTCAACTATAAAACTACCAAGTCCCGGGATAATATGACTGGAGTCATGACATTCTGGAGGCAAACTTAACTATTATTGTCCATCTAGTCACACATGTGCAGAAGAAATATTTAAAAACAAAAAAGTTGCCCCCCCCCCCCCCCCTCCTGTTTCCATGGAGACGGGATTCAGAGTAATTTTTTTTAAAGTTGCATTTTCAGAGGCTCCCGTCACCGCTGTCGTTTAAACGGACATTAAAACGCAACAAAAGGTTCGTGTAAACACGACCCAAAGCTCAACGAGAACAAATTAACAAATACATTTCTACTGTAACGGTAAAACTATGTATAAAATCATGTGGAGTGCCGTGAATACTATGTCTTACAAAGAATAAAAAAAAATGCTTAAATACATGTTAAATTCAAGATGCTTTGAAATTTGTACTTCCAAATAACGTCGCTCCTTTCTTTTACCTCAAATTCACACCAGACGTCACAAGGCCCGTGTCCTTTTTTTTTCTTTCTTACTTCTAAAAGTTCTGCACACCACTCCAAATGTTGACATTGTGACATTGCACCAATGACTGGCTGAGTCGGCAAATCTGTGAAGTGGCAAGAGTTACGAGTCGCTTGGCCCAGAAATGGCTCGTTTATCTCTGCCCTTTCCATCACCACGTCACTCTTTAAGCTCTCTACACACATTTTGTGACTTTGGCCCCTCATGTCTACACAGGGGCCCGGCCTCTGAGGCAGCAGAGCCCCATGCAGCTGGCCCGCTATGTTCACCTGCCGAGCATGAATGCGCAAGCGCATGGACACGAGGAACTTCAGTTCAGTCGGTCTTTTGTGATACGTGCATTGGAAATGGCCACGCTGTTCATACATCCGAGCAGAAAAGTTCCTGGGTACCTACTTGAGACAGTGCAGGGGGCCGGGGGGGGCCACTCGGGCCACGCTGGCCCCATTGACGGTGCTGAGCTGGACCTCAGACACGTACAAGGTGATGGAGGACGACTGCAGACGAGTCTTCACCACTTCCAGAGGACAAGTCAATATGGCTCCGACAGTGCCCCCACATCTGAAGACAGAGATTAGAGGGGGGTGTGAAGGCCAGGAAAACCGGGTCTGAGCGCGGACAGAACCAAGCAAACAAAACAGTTCTAAAGTTTTGCCCGAGCAAACTGGCAAAGGGTTCAGTTGGTGGAATTTGAGCCATCCCCGGCATGTGGAAGAAGCAGCTCAATGCTGCAGCAGTGCGAGTCAGGAATGTTTTGTGTCTCTTACGTCCTTTCAGTTTAAACGAATAGATGTACACACATACATGTATTCTCAGGACAATGAACCTGTCATTCGTCACATAACTGGAAGTACTTCCACTGTTGAGCAGCTTTCAGTCTGGGACACACCTTTGCACAGTTACATATAAAGATGCAAATATGTTTATACTACAAGGGCCATTACAACATTATATATACGGTTATAACAAAGGTGTAATCGATATATTTAATTCTATTGCAGAATGTCAGGAAACTACTGTTACATTGAATTGTCAAACAAGTTGAGCCACAGAAGTAAATCAAACTCAGCCTTTCCAGTCCTGTAATACCACTTTGTACCACAGGTCAGGGTAAGCCTACATGACAGCTACATGAATAACTAACTGGATAAGAGGTGTTGATTAGAATAGAATAAATATTATTAACTCCCAAACCCAGTTTCTAATATGGCCATGCAAGACAATTATTCACCCACTCTGGTCAGAAGAAGAAGAAGGAAAAAAAAATAATTATCAGTGAAACTGTAAATATGGGGATGGCTGAAGCTGAGAAAGCCAACTAATATATTTCCTTTGTTTTATGGACACCATGGAAAAAACTAAGAGTCCCCTCTGCCGGTGTATAGAGTTAATTCTTGACGTTGACTGTGTGGTCGGAGTTTGAATCCCGGCCGCAAAAGGAAGGACAACCTGCAAAAATAATAACTTCCTGTACAGATTCATGTAAAAGGGAGCAGCTGAATAGGCCTGAATTTAAAAAAAAAGCGGAAAAAAAAAGCAATGACTTGTTTATTAGTGAGGGGTAGAAGAGTTTGAACCTTCTTATTAGTGAGGTGGAAAGAGCTTCACTTAATTAGAACAATTAAAAATTGTAGAACACTCTCAGAACATTATTAATAGTATTTTAATAATCTGAACTTTCAAGAAAGACTTGAAGTGAGAGAGCAAGAGCATTATCTCCATGTACTACACCGATTAACTGAACTTCACAGGGACACACTTGGCGGGGCCAGACAGGAGGAAGAAATCAAAAGTTAACTGGAGTTAATTTTCAAACGGTGTCAAAAGTGTGGAGAGAATCCTATCAGGTGAACTCATGATGGGGCACGCACGTGACACGTGAACACTCCTGAGAGAGCAGCACTTCAGTGTTAACTACGGTTCGACGTGCAAAACAATGTCAAGAATGACACATGGCTGCTATGGACTGGGTGTTCCTCAAAATATGGGAAGAAGGCGGCCGCCAAACAAAGCCTATAATCTGAAAGATACGGTGAGTTTGCATAATACTACACACATTAATCAAAGTGTTACCCTGTAATTATTATCATCATCAAAATTGTATTTATTTTTTGACCTTGCTTTCTTCTCAGAAAATAGCAATCCTGCCAGGAAAAGGCACCCAGCAGACCCCTAGATTTCTGCTACAGTTTGAGAGTAACAGCGGCTGGGAGCAGTGATTCCCATCAAGGGGGCACTAAATATTAAGGGGGGGGGGGGTGCGAAGCCCTTGTTTTAAAAAGGTTTAACACTTTTTCTGTCTTGAAATCAGATGAGGCTGCATTTAATTAGGTCAAAAAAAGTGCTTACATTATATATATATATATATATATATATATATATATATATACACACACAAAGGTAAAACTTGCAAAGTCAGCAGAGTGAGAAGAAATGGAGGTATTAAATTGAAGAAAAAAGGAGTGTGCCAAGACAATCACAGAATATTGCTTCGATGAGCTGAAGGCATCTTTTGTGGTGAATAAAAGTTTGAACCTAAAGCAGAACGAGTCCAACAAATACCACAAGACCACGTAAACCCAGAGTTTATCCTTCGGGGAAAAGGAGCTGGCGTAAGGAAGAGGACTAAGGACTGGGAGTTTAAAGGTTTGATTCCCACAGTAGCTCTCTGAGCATGACCTTTGACCCCTTCATGTGTCTGCCCACTGCAGCATTGAGAAATAGGCTATGGAGACAAGAATTCCTCCAAGTGGATTTATCAAGTCGTTAATTAGAACAACCCCTCCATCATACACACCTCTTGTGAATCCTCACAAAGAGACCCGACTGCAAGTTAGCAAACAATGGTAGTATTCATATACACCGATGGGTTGTAATCACTTCAGATTCTTGGGTGTAAAGCTATTAAAATACTCCAGTCTTGGCATACAAAGTATTTCCCACAGGTCATGCTTTGGTATACATCTAAAAATCAGGCACATTTATGAAGGTTGCACAGGCTAATGTTGCTCAAACATGGCAGGTCCTAAGTGAGTGCATACATTTCCTCACTGATAAGTGACACTACCGCAAAATATTAAATTTTTGTGTGTGGAAGACGTTTAACCTTCCTAAATCGAGTTTCCACCCCCCCTACTTTTTCTGAATGACCTTCAGTGGGAGTGTGCCTACGTTTGTTTTGGTGCACACTTAAAGCCACCGCTCACACTAAACAAAACCAAAACACTAAACCCTGATGTTAAACCCTCATGTTTTAATCTAATCTGGGTCATGTTGTGTATTTCCTGCACTCGTGGTGAACACACGCGTCCACAAACCACTCATTTCATTCATAAATGGAAAAAAAATTTAATTGCGACGTCAACTCCTCCGGAAGAGCATGCAATGGGTTTGACTGGTCACCTGACATAGGACAACAATATTCGCGATTACAATCAAAAGCTAATCCCGGGTAAAGAACCTCGATGTGAATGTTGTTAGCAGCGGTTAGCTAAAAATACTCACCCTCCAGCAAACAGATGAACTAAGGTGTCTCTTTGGCTCATTCTGGATCATATTCGGGGACCTTCCGCGGGGCACCTGGGGGTGTGCTGGAGGGGTGGATGTGGAGGGGGGATAGGGGGGGTGTGAACACCCCCGGAGGAGCGAGGAGGAGGCGCTCAGAGCGGCTGTGTTGTGGTAGAGGTCAGCTGGAGAAGCCGCGGTATGTAACGGCTAGCAGCTAGCTCACGTTAGCCGCTGATGCAAACGGCTCTCCGCGAGGAGGAGGCGGGCGGTGAAAAGACCGCCGGAGCGGAGCGACAGGTCACGGCGGCTGCTCTTGCTGAAGCTCGGCGATGCTACGGCGCGGTTATTCTTTTCTTTTCTTTCTTTCTTTTTGGTTGTGAATGCTGGTGAGTAATTCCACACTTGAAGAGCCTCCGCTCGGCCTCATCCAAGCTCACGCGCTGCGACTCACTGAGCTCCGCGAGGCTCTGCTCTCAGTGTTATCGTCGAATGGGAAGCCGCAAAACAGAGGCGCTGATTGGCTGAGGGGGCCGTGATTCCGCCCCCCTCACGTGACACAGCTGTTCCTTTGCAGACGGGCAGAGGTCCCGTCAGATGCTGATCAGGGAGTTTATCTTTATTAAAACTTAAAGAAAAAAGCCACTCAAGAAAAGCCACTCAAGAAAATCCTAGTGGATGAATCTAAACCGTTAGAGGAGACAAATCCTCACCGATGGGCGTTTCTAGACACCCTGGGGGCCCTGGGCAAGAAGGACTATGGGTTCTCCAGCCCAAGAATAATGATAAATGAAGTCCAGGACGACAGATCAGTAAATAAATACTTCATGAAATAATTAACATATAAAATACATATTTCAAACTTTAAACACAATATCTAAATGCCAGAAAAACAACTGAAATGTGCACATTTTTAAGTATGATAAAAGTGCAACCAAGCAAAAACAAATACACACACACAAAAAAAAACAACGACAAAAAAGCAAGGAATTGAAGTGGAAAGCAAGAATTGTGACACCTTGGTCTTATATCTATCGTTCACTTGTAGTGCAATGTTTTTTCTTAAAACTGCTGCTTGCAGGCCTTCGCTTCTGCAAATGCAGCCATAATATCTTTCCATATCGAAGGATCTCTGAACATCTCTCTCTATGGAAATCTGTGCTGGTCCTGTGAGCTTCTCCTGGCACAACAACAAGACTTATGGCATACTGTGCAAGCAAAGCTGGACTCCTTCTTAAAACAAAGATGTTAAAATTTGTGTAAAGTCAGAATAAATATGTGCTCTAAGTTTGTCATACCACAGAAATGTGTTGTTACTGTCAAATTTGAATGATTAATGTATACATACATATATACACGCTTTATGAATGTGTTTAGAAAGAAAATGGCAGAATTCACTTTAGACGGACTTAAATGTGCAGTTAACTTTTCTGGTGATTGGAGGAAGACTGGGAGTTTGGGACAAAGTGTCTGGGAATAACTAGGACTAACGTTTTTATGATATAACACACATAGCTTTTCATCCTCTTCTTGTTTTTCTTTTCTTTTCCTTTCATGTGCCCTGAGACATTTGTCCGCTTCATTTTTTCGGCGTGTTGATGCAGGGTAGTAGTGGGGTCCCATTAGAGAGATTCCCGACGTGTCATCCACATGTGTCCAGGGGTTTCAAGATGTGTCGCTGATATCTGCCATCTGTCGGGGGTCCCCTACTGGAAACTAGCCAGTGACAACTCCGAAAGGTGTGTGTTGTATGGTGTATGTATCATGGTATAGTTATCAGCATTCATTGCTGAAAATAAAAAATATTGACTTCAGATAATATTCCAAATAAAATGAGCTTATCATGAAGTCTGTATTTTTTAAATTGTAAAGTATTAAATAAGCCACCAGGAAATTAAAATGGGTGTATGGCAATAATCTTGAATAATCAAGCCTACATATGGCCTTCACTATAATATTGCATTTAAATCTTTGACAGGAGGATAAAAACTAAACATTATTCACTTCATTATAATAAAATGACACCAACAGAATATAACTTAGAGAGCACTTTAACAAAAACTTCAAGAATATTGCAAAAATGAGTCTCTGTTTTATAACCTCTGATTTAGTCTTTCCCAAAGCAATTATATCACATTATTGGAAGGAAAATTTTCTGTCAGAGGATAAAAGAAGGAGTCAGAAGATGATTTCTCAATCAGCATCACATTTGATGCATTATTTTGTTCCGTAATTACTTCACATTGGTCATTTACATGGCAGTGTCCCATGACCAGCTAGTATGATCAAATAAACAGAAGCTCATCAGTGCAAGTGCTGTAAATGTAGGAAACTACGTTATGTAACTCCAACAAAATGAGTTTTGCAATAAAAGATTGGCCAAAGCCCTGATCTGATCTCAACCTATTTGTAGTGTAAGTTACCCAAATACCTCACACAGAGGTTCTTTTGTGTGGCTCACCCTCAGAAACAGTATGTGTAGAAAGGAAACAGGAAAAAAGAGGAGATGAATGGAAGCTGGAGGCCGAAATGCTCAAAGTAAATGAGGTTTTCCAATTTGGGCAGCAGAATAAAATCCGTGCTCCACTCAATTTGATAATTACAGACAGAGCTTAACGAGGCCAAGATCATGTGCAGCAGTGTCTCCTGTAATTCTGTTATTCTCTGACTGTATGAAAGGCTGAAAGGCACGAGAGGGTGAGTGTGGAGGTCAATGTCCGACCCCTTATCGCTTGCACTTTTTTGGACATGGGTTGAGAGCTTATAGGAATGAAATCGCACATATCATCTTGTCATTGTTGCTCATCCAACATGTCAAGTCTGGGCTATGGTCTTTCCCAATGACACTTGAGATGGGGAATTTCAAAATAAAACATAATGGTCCAACAGACACCAAAACAAAACAGGACAAATATCTAGCCGTTATAAACCTGGACTGGGCGAAGAATGGATAGGGCAATCTATAAACAACACTAAAGAAACCACGAAGGTCAAAGCAAGACAAAAAAAAAGAAAGAAAGCAAAACATAAATGACAGTGAAAGAAACAACACCGAGGCTCAGTTTACGCAACATTTATCAAGTGAAAACGTAAAACCTTTGTTGGGTTCCGTTCACATGACAACGGCGCTCAGCGCCATTGAAAATGCAACTGTTTTTTCAAAATCTCTGACTCCATCACTGGGGAAATGCAACTTTTCTGAAACGCTGCTACTGCACATGCACACCATGGCTGTAGTAAACAGTTCTTCTGCACACGCTCGAGTAGATGGACAGTAACAACCATGTTTTCCTCCAGAGTGTCATGACTTCCAGTCCAGATTCTCCTGAGACTTGGTGGTTTCATGGTTCAGAGTCACTGTAATGGCAATCCAACTTTGTCGTCTGTCCCTATGAATGTCCGTGAACTCACCATCGTTAAGGTTTATAGCATTGTTCTCTGCATGTGGGCATTAAAAAAACCCAAACAAAAACAACCAATTAATAGCACCCAGCAGTGGACCTTCATCAAAACGACATCATTTTCAGTGTTTCTGCCATTTCTGTGTAAACAGATATCCTTTTCAAAATATTGCTTCAGAAACGTGAAACCTTTCCGAGACGAAAATGCAAACAAATTATGTGTTTTCACTTGAATTGTTATTTAAAATGGGCCGAGATTCAATTGTGGAGTCAAAAACAAAATAATTGTTAATTGTTGATCCCTGACAATTTGTACACAGAAAAGATTTCTGGGACAAGAGGAACATTTCTCTTGACAACAGTTTCCACCTTTACCCTTCGTTACTTGTAAAAGACGTTCCACGCCACTGAGAAAAATGCAATGTTGGCATTACAATAGCGAATTTGATGAAACTCTGCGATATTTGTAGCTTGCAAATTTTTTTTCTCGAAATATCTGCAATGTCTCAACATGACATTCTGTATAACCACTCATTTGATTTTGCCCTGTGTGAATCTCTGTGCCTGACTTTCTCAACTCCAGTAAAGAATGCTATAACGTGAACCGATAAGATCCGCTGCCACACAATCTGCTCCACAAACCTCTGCTTTGATGATGCCTTTCTACCATAAGTTAGTCAAACTGAGATTCTCTCCCTGCGGGCGCTCGTTACCACATTATGTAATCCACGCTACTTCTCAAAAAGCTTTTTTCTTTCTTCAATGGGATGTCTTTAAAATCTTCCTTCAGGACTTCAATCAAAGGAAAAAGTCTTTTATTTATGTTGAGGGTGCTGGAAGCATGCTGCTAAAACGTCTTGTAGGAGGAATTATTCTCATCAAGATCATTTTCTTTGGACGTTCCCGTTTGCATACTTCTTGATGTTGATTGATTATTGCAGCCATTGCTGTGATAGGATTTATGTACTGGGAGAAGCTCAGTGTGTCAAGAGATGAAAAGCGTCCAGCATCTTCATTGGGGAAAACTGAAAACTTCTGTTTTGGTGCAGCGCCTGTCAGCCCAAGCGTGTGGGTTTATTCTCGGTTTCGCATCATGTTTCTTCTGATATCATGTTTCTTGCCTGCTCATGTTGCACCTCTCCTACTGCCCGACTGTGTTTTGACTGCTACAACCATGCCTGACGCCTGCACAGAGCAGGGCTCTGAGCCACTGGGAACGCATTACAAAAAGAAAGAGTCCCAGGATGCACTTTTTTTTTTGAAAATGCTCCGTCTCCGTCTCCCGTGGAAACGGAGTAAATGCAACTTTTCAAAAGTGCTGCTACTGCACATGTGCAGCAGAGCTGTAGTAAACAGTTCTTCTTTGTACAACTCAATGGACAATAATGGAAAATGTCGGCCTCCAGAGTGTCATGTTCATATTCCCCTGGGTCTTGGTAGTTTTATAGTTGACTGTCACTCGTAACAGTTGTCCAATGTCGTTGTCTCTCCATACGAATGTCCATGTTTGTGGTTTCATTACATAAACAAACAACAGCAGCAGCTCGTGACCTGGAATGCGAACTCAATAATTTTCTATGTAAATGGACACGGGTTTCAAAGTGTTGCAGTGCAGACATTAAACCTTTCTGAAATGAAAATGCAGAAATGAGGTCTTTTCTCTTGAAATGTTATTATGCAAATGTGGCTTTTGGATAAAATTACAAGTTTTATTGTCTGACAACTCCAGACTATTAGTCATGTTTTATTAATTAACCCATAATAAATTATAATCATTAAAACAACAGAAAACCGCAATATTCAAGATTATTTCTCATTAAATATAAATTATTTGCATTTAGATGTTTACATTTTTGCACTTTGTGAAAAATAATTAAAAAATATTTTTCAATCCGAGGATCCAATCCAACCAAACTACCAAGCGAACACTAAAAATATCAAAGAAAACAATGCTTACATTTTTTTTTAAATTTTTTTTAACACATTTTGTAACAGTTGCTGACACAACTGGCCCCTGGATTAAAATGTGTTTGACACTCTTGGTTTAAAGGAACAGTTTGTTCAGCTTCATGTAACTCCACTTTAAATTTTCTGTTCATGCAATTTCAAATTACTTAGAAATAATCCGGATTATGGTAGAAATGCGAATTCACTATACGAGATGTGTTCAGGATTTATTTTTCTGTTGCCGATCTATTTGATTCTTTTTTCCCCTCTTTTTTTTTTAACAATGAAGCAATCAAAGTATCGCTCTATTTTTTTGTGAGAAAGAAAACACATTCTGAGTGCCCGGTACAAGGAGTGTTTGTTTTCCAGAAAACTGTATTTTTGGTCTGTTTGATCTAGCTTGTGCCTGTCTGAAAACAGTCAAATAAAAAAGTTCATCTGAACTTTGAGAGCAAACAAGCTCAGTGAGTATTCAGGCTGGCCTTGAAGATAATGACAGTAACAATCCAGCAGCCAGCGTACGTTTTGCAGAACTCATTTGCTCGGTGTTCTTATTATTTGTTACTTTACACAGACAGAGCATGTAAAAGTACTATTGCTCATTAACGTGTTCTCATTGGTGTTAATGACGCTCTGAATACCGTGCAGTAAAATGTACCTTTGATCTACAATCTAACCTGGTTTGGTTCTGGTGGGAGATACTAGAGGCCTTATTCACCAGTTCTGTTAACGATTGGGTGATATATCAGAGGCTGTGTCACACCCCGCTGTCATAAACCGGCTCCCACAGCTGACAGGAAGGGTTTCCCTGCATGTGAGCTGAAGGCTGAAGGGTCTGTCCCTGCTATATTAGGGAAAGAAAGTGAATGTGTGGTCATAGCCACCATATTTGGGCGCTACCTTATAAAGGAGATTGATTAGGGAAACCCTCACTGTGAAGTCATCTCTGGCAAGGATAACGTACACAAAACACTGAGTGCTGATGATCTGGTGATATAGCAAACCAACAAAACAATCATGGACAGCAAAATCCGATTTGTGGCCATTTTAAATAGAATAAAGCCAATGACTGCACTTCTGTAACATTTTGGAATATTGTTTTGTCTTTCTCAGTAACGACAGAGAAACTAGTGCGATGGTGTAAGATAATATATTTGCGGATATTGTGTTAACATTTTGACAATAATTCAAAAACTTGTTATATTACTGAAATAGCATGAAAACATTAAAGATAGCATATAAAATCTAAAAACTGCAGCCGAAAAGGTAATAAAGCACGAATAAGATATTAATTCCTGAAAATAAAAGTTTTTCTTTTGCTGTTTTTGTTCAGTTTGCTTTTCAAAAATAGCTATAATGGGTGGGATATATAGTTATTTATAGTTTATAGTTAGCTCTAATTATATAGGGCGTGTTTTAATAAGTTATATTTCCTCCAATTAATCAAATTCCCAAATACAAATATTATTTATAGCATTTTACCTTCATTTTTCCTCCTCATACACTGCAATATTCTATTACATGTTAGAAATAAACTGCTTTTTGCGTTGCAACTCTTCTGTTTCAAACCTTCTGCGAAAATCTGATATAAATGCTCAAAAGATCTTACAGTCGGGCAAACTTCAGTCACTTTCACAAAATCCACTCTTGACCTGCCATCAGTCAACATCGCATTAATGATCAGCCAACGTTCTACTGAACTCTTCACTCACGAGTTTACAAAAAAAAGAACGTTCTCCCCAAGAAAACTTCTTCCATTTATCTCCCTTGTTTACTAATTTCCAAGAATGCATGTCAAAGGGTTCATGAGTTCCGATGAAGAGGTATGTTTTGTTTTGAGGCGATAAGAAGCAGGTTCCTCTCTCTATACACCAAAGTGAAAGGCATTATAGGGAAATGCTAGTTAAACTTTAACCAGATTCGGGGCATGGGGTTTATCTGCATGTGACAATGGGGCAGTCAGTCATTACAGAGATATACCCACGCTTCGCTCACATGTTCTCTGGTATCCAGGACAGCTGAAGTCTCTGGATGTGGGCAGTGGACTTGTTGTGTTTCACAGCGAAACTTCACTGCAGTGAACATTTGTTCAAACATGCAAAAAATACAAATAAAAATATTTCTAGAACGCTTTGGTTTTAGAACAGGAAGACAGGGGCGCAATTTATGTTTTTCGATGCTTGATTTGATTGCACAGTCCAAAAAGTGCGTATATATTCCCATTTCTCTTTCGCCAACATCCAATTAATGTACCTACCTTGTGCTTCTGCCACTGTCGTTACATTTTGAGAAAGTTGAGCCTCTCAAAAGTGTCTGTAACATGTACTGGATCTCCTACAGTAAGGCATCAACGGGTAACAGTTTTCCTTGTTATTTGCAATGTTGATTAAACATGAAATTAACAGCTCTTTGTTACTCATGCAGCAAATCATGTTTGCAGCACAGTAAAATTTTTTTGGGCAACAGACAGTAAAAGAACAGTTTTGATTGTATTATTGTACCATTATTGCACCAACAATAAACTACTGCAATACAGGATAAGGATACTCCATCAATTAAAGATGGTACATTTTCACAGAAAATAAAAATCCAATCCTAAAACGGATATATGAAGTTATGAAAGGTGGAAGACTTCAGCTATCCTGAGGTCTCAGTCATAATTGCCGCCTCAATATCTTCGATAACAGAAAGAAACAAAAATGTTGTCAGTAGTAAAAGAAAGAAGTTGTTAACAAACAAATTCACGGTGTTTGGAGAACAGCAGCTGCTGGATGAGGATTATCATCTCAGTATGTCAAAACAAACTTGATTCATGGCAGAGGTGCATCTTTTGACCAGATTTACCACTTAAAGTCCAGAAAACAGTATTTTCATATACGTTGTACTGCATGAGGCTACAAGGTAATATTAACCCTTGGAAATTAAGCTGCTCAAATATGATATACAGTACCTTTATTTTGTCATAATCTGTAGTCTTTCTTTTCTTTGTTGTTGTTCTTTTGTTCACAGCACGTAAGAATGACTTATGTATTCAAGGCTTTTCCGAGGTTAAAGTCTTTTCCCATAATTAGAACACACTTTTATCAAATGAAGATGATAATATAGAAGTGTGAATACTTTTCTTGAAGATGAACCTCGAGCCAGAACAACTCCAAATGATCGATGAAAAAGGCTCACAATTGTATAATAAAAAAAAGAAAGAATAACTGGAAAATGTAAATATGTGTTCACAACTCAACCATTGTGTGTATACATTGGTGTAGTGGTTGTGTTGTTGAAATCAGATTTTGACGTGTAAATGGAGCCCCAGGTTGACGTGTTAGAAAAGAACACAAGGTGGAAGGAAACACTTGAACTGCAATCAAAACATCTTCACATTGAAGTATAGAGGAGGAAGCATCATGAGTTGGGGCTGCTCTAGGTTTGGACCATCTTTCACTATGGTGAGGAAGCTGAATTCATTTCTATCAATCCTTCCGTTGAAGAGGGTGGATCAGATCCGATGCATGAATCCAACAGAGGAAATCACTGAATGAATGTGTTCGATAAAAACAATCAATTGAATACATCTCAGATTGACTTGTAGAATATCAAACTTCTGAGGTCCTCAAGAAGAGGTTTACTCGGTGTTCCGACAGTCAGAAGCAAACAAGGTGAAGCAGCTGTTAGTTCCTACCTCCTCACCTGTGGAACAAACTTCCTGAACACCTGAAGACTGCTGACACACACTTCTTTAAATCGGGAGTTAAACCATTCTTATTTACACAGGCTTTGCAATAAACAATATATTTTACTTACTTTATTAACTTTATCTTAATAAATCTCTTACCTTATTTAGTTTACTTTTAATGCTGTTATGAAAACTTTTGTGATGTATTTATTTTCTTAATATATTTATTAAGCGTTTGTAAGGCTTTTCTGTATTTCCTTAATTTCTTTTATTTCTTTGCAAAGCACTGTGAATTGCCCTGTGTTTGAATGGTGCTCTATAAATACATTTGCCTTGCAATGTTGTTTTGGAACTAATTGCTGAAAAGTTTTGGAATTCTATTCCCTATTTGATGCTAAAGCTAATCCATTCAAACATTAAACTAACAATCACAGGACTTTCTTATTGTGCTCCTACAAAAAAAAAAACCCATCTAATTTGATTGCAAAATGTCAACAAATAATCAGTTATCTAATCACATCCATTCATACTGAAGGATGAAACTCATGACCTGATCAAGAATGAAGGCAGCCAATGATAACTTACTCACTGCAGCCGGAACCAAAGTCAACCAGTATCTCATTAGGTCTACACACACACACACACACACACACACACACACACACACACACACACACACACACACACACACACACACACACACACACACACACACACACACACACACACACACACACACACACACACACACACACCCCATCCGGCCGCGAGGCATGAATCCGATTCTCTAAAAATTGCATCAGCCCAGCCTTAATGTAGAAATGCTGCTATGGCTGACTTGATAAAGGACACCCTCACAAAGCTGCATGCAGCTGACTTCTTAAAGGCTTTCACATGGCAGCACAAGCACGGGCCTGTCATTGCCCAATCACCCACACCGTCTCCGGCATCACTGTCCCATGACTTCTATTGGCGCAGACTGCGGTGGGAAGGCTGCAGGCCCAGTTAAGTGCTAGCATGTTCAACAGCACTGCTCATATGACCGCCGTACCTTCAGATATTACTGCGACGGGAGACAATGATCCACTCAGGATCCACCTTCGGCAGCTTCCCCCGGGCCCGCAGGTTTTCTTTCTGGTGTGAACCTGCCGTGGTTCTAAAGGAGTCAAGCCATTGGACTGTCCGGACTCCTTAAAGTCTCTGGGTTCATTTACAGCCAAACCTGAGGCAACGTTTATGAGATGGAATTAAAAATAAGCAGCGTGAGTCACTTGTTGGTTTTCTTTATTCACAGTGAAAGGATTACAACATGACACAAAAAGTATGACCTCATAAGAATAGACTTTAGCATTTAAGCTCTTGAGTAGTAAAACCCCCCCAAAACAAAACAAGCAAAAAAAAAACTTGGTAATCAGTAGTAAAACCAGGCTAGCAGATGAACATATTTCCCAAATTATAAGTCCCATCTGTCAAAATGTTTGTCATGAAGAGGCAAAAAAAAAAAAAGCATATATAAGTCTAACTTATTTTACCATTCCAAGAAGGTGCTAATCCTAATCCAGCAGTTTTTGTTCCCCTCCAGAACATTCTATTAATTTGTTCCTTATATTTTAGCACACAAGTAACCTTCTTTGTTTCCTTCATCACAGAAACAGTTTCTCTGATTTTCTCACATTCTGAAATCTTTCTGCTTTCTGATCCATGTTGTAACATTTCTACATTCTGCTATGGATTTTTCTTTTTGGTGACTTTTTTCTTGCTTAGTTCGTCATTGTGCCGCACTTTTCTATGGTACTGTAGCGGCTTTCGATTGTCATATAGAGACCTCTAGTGGTACATTGTATGTATCTGTATGTTTTGCTCTACGGTTACCGGCCAAGGACAATTCCATAAATAAGGTACATTCAATCAAAAGATGTCTTTATCAAGTATATCATTAGAAATAGAACAATTTTAACAGTTCTGGACATCCATGGTTGGTTCTTCAAACTCCTGTAATGTCTAGTTTGTGTATTAGGCAGCTACTAAATGTCAGTTTCTGCATTACTTTTGGTCCTGTTTCCCTGTCGTTCAGGATCAGGAGCCACTTACCGGCCAAATTGATCTCCAAACAAATCGCCTAATTATCGGGATGAATAAAAACTGCTGTTTGTGGAAAAGCTGTGAGACCCTAGGGAGGTCTGACGTTGGTCTGGATCTATTACAATATGACCAATACTTTTACTCTTCTTCTACAATGACAGTTCTTCAGGAATCAGCCAAGTGGACCGTCCTACTCCTGTGGCAGCACCTCCTTGACTTTCAGTTACATCGGGTTGGGCTCACCTATATAACGACCACACGCGGGATCACACGTCGACAGAACACCAAACCCTGTTTCTCACTCCGAGTCACGTCTCAGTGTTTCGCTTCGATTGTCTCACGGCGAGAAAAGCCTTTGCAGAATTCGCCGGCCGCATCAGCAGACAGCGTTGTGCTGCGGGCAGAGTGACACTGATTAGTGACGAGCAAGACAAGACACTGGCGGGTCGTCAGGAGAACCCCAAACTGTGGCGTTTTTCTCAACCTTACCTAAAAGCTTATATGTGGAAAAGGCACACATTTGTTTCTACGTATAGTCGACATCACAGGTGTCAAACATAAAGCCTATTCTATTCTATTCTATTCTATTCTATTCTATTCTATTCTATTCTATTCTATTCTATTCTATTCTATTCTATTCTGTTCTGTTCTGTTCTGTTCTGTTCTGTTCTGTTCTGTTCTATCATCTTCTCTTCTCTTTTATTCTATTCTGTTCTATTCAAGTTTGTCTCTGTACAAATGGCGGAACATGCAGTTTTTCTGAATTGCTTCTATTGCCGCATTAAATATCTCTTCTGCAGATTACTGGATGAACAATAACAACAATGTTTGCCTCCAGACTGCCATGACTCCCAGTCCATGTTCTCCTGGTATTCAGTAGTTTTATAGTTGAGAGTCGCACGTAATAACAATGCTACTTTGTCGTCTGGCCATACGAATGTCTGTGTACTCGCCATTGTTAATGTCATTACTGTATTGTTCTCTGCACTCATGTATTTGTATTTTCATTACAAATACAACCAACAGTGCCAAGTCATGACCTGGCATGATAAGTACATTTTTTTTTAAGGATTTCTGCATTTTTCCCCATGTAAATCCACATCGTTTTCAAAACATTGCTGTGAAAACATATCACTTCTATGAATCAGAAACGATTTATTTTCATTTGAAACATTGCGTAAACAGAGTCCTACGTAGTTGAAATAATTCCAATGAATCTCAAGAGTCATTTTGCAGGTTGGATCAGATGCCTTCTTCTGCTTTTGCATTGAAGCGCTCATCTTTGGCGTCTGAGTGGATGAATGTGATTAACAATATGGAGAATTCAGGCCTGTTGAGGCAGTAGAACCGTGCTGCAAAATATCTGATATCCTGATATCCATTTACAATAATGCATGCAAATGCCATTGTTCAACACTAAAGAGTTGACCTAACAGTACTACAATGTGAACTTTAAATTAAATGAAATAAAATTAATGGCTCCAAATTGGCCATATTTCAGTGTTTATTTGTATATTTATTATGTCAAACCCCCTCGGCTTCAGAGTGGGATTATAATCTCTAATTTACAGACCAACCCATTCATCTTTTTGTTACTTCTGTATCCAAGTTGTGGGGACTGAAGCTGATCTCATAGGATAATATGAGTAAACACAGATTAGTGTGAAAAACGATGACATCAGCAACAATAATATAATAATAAGATAATAGCCATGCATTAACATACAATTATGGAAAACACATGCATGCACAAGGATAACATGCACAGTGAGTCATATAAACTTTACATAAAGATTACCTGTCATGTGAGTGATGTTATCATGCAGTTGCTAGTTGTTAGAGAGAAAGGAAAAAGAGTTTGGAGAGATTCAGACTTTGAGTGAGGCCTCTCCTCCCCTCCCCACTTCCTCTTCCTCAGTTTGTGCTGCATCATCAGTTTCTGACAGAGGAAAACAATTTTCACAGCTCTGAAGCAATATCTTCCACTCATTTCCTCTTATAATTGCCTGAATGGAATCTGTGTTCTTACGTCCCATTCTCAATAGCCCATATTCTGAGTTCTCAGCTCATTTATGTCAATTTGCATCTCAATTCCATCTCTAATCTCTTCATGCAAAGTCATAAATGGTAATTTTTTGTCTTCAACTTGTGACGCTGTTTGTTTAAATCTGCAGATCTCATCAAAATGCAGTTATTACAAACCCAAATATAACTTTCTACAAAGAATACCAAAAGAGTTTATATTGAAAATTTAATAGCAATTATTGAAGAGATAATGGCAGACTGAGTTTGAGAAAACCTGATACTGCAAATAATGAGTGACTTATATTATTATTATATGATATTAATATCTAATCTCTCATCAAAAGGGTTTTACCAGCTCTGAAATGCATTTTGTGTGAGTTATTTACCACATTGTTTCTTTAAAAAAAGGTTTTTTATTCATACATTTTATGTGCATACTTTTGTATTTAAATGTTTGTGATTGATTGTAATCACTAAAATGCTTTTCATTTCTCATCCGAGGAGTTTTGAATAGAAAGGAAATATCTTTCAAATTTTAATTAAATCCACTTGTATTGTTAAGACAGGAACCAGTGAGCTGGATGAATGAGTTTTCACAGACAACTTAAAAGTACAATTTCTTTCAATACATTCTGTGGTTTAAACAGAATTGTGCTTTTTGTCAGTAATCAGACCCGACAGAACACTGCAGTCTCGCGGTTGCAAAAATGAACACATCTTTAATGAAAGTTTCATCGTTGTTCTGTCACTGTCATTTGGAAATAATGATATTGTTTCAGATATTAGAATAGACAGTTTAGTGAAACTATTTTCAACCCCACCATTGTCATGAAAGTAAAGTGGAATGCCTCTTAGAAATGGTTCTTTTTCAATAATAAACTTGACTCCAGTAGTGTTGCAGTGGAGTATTTCCATGGTTTTTTCAAACTCGCTGGATGTGTGATGTGTGTTTCTGCTTCTGGTCCGGTAGATGGGGCAGTCAGGTCGAGAATTTCTCTGCTTTCCTTGTCCTCAACTCAATTGGAGCCACGTTTTACATGTATCAAGGTACTAAAAGAACGCACTGAGAAACAGGCAGAAGTTGTTTCAAAATAAAAACAATCATTTATTTCCCCGTCTATTCATCCTTCCAAGAGTTATGTTGTTTTTGTATTTCAATTATTAACCTATATATTGTACGTGTCAATTGTATTAAATGTGTAAATATAACGTTATAAAATACGTAATAAACTTCTTCGTTTCAGTTTAAAGGCGTATACCGGAAGTGTTGTTGCGTAGAATATCAACTTGATACAGCCTCACAGACTGTCACTATGGTGTTTTGGATTGAGCGGTGTCCTTGTTAACTGATGAACAACTTCCTATAGCGTTACCTTGTTACTAGCTAGTAACAAGGGACGCCAAAGGGTATTAGTCACCACTTGACAGGGCAACTATTTAAAACGAAACACCTGAGACACCGAAGCGCTGGATTCAAGTGTTTCACTCGGTTCGTCTGCGGCTGTGACCGTGCCAGCTCCTGCAGGTGAGGGAATAAAGACAGAAAAGGCTAATTCTTGGAGGAGTATGTGAGTGTGCAGCAGTTTCATGTGAGGTTAACTTGGTGTTTCTGCGATGATTGTTGTTGATGTGGCGTTTTGAATCGATCGCCTTGTCTTCGAGCGTCGGGGGCAAAAAGCTAAAAAAAAAACCTGGAAAAAAAAACCTCAACCTGAAGCCTCGTCCACGAGTCCCGCTCATGGAAGCAACAAGTATCCACCAATAAAGGAATGCAGTTAAGAAAAAAAAAAAAAACTCCTCGAGATTAACGAGCTAGCTCTCCGTTAGCTCACTAGTTAACTAGCTATTTAACGGGATCAAATTTCCCTTAACTCGAGCAACTTCTCAGTGGTTTCAATAGATCCACCTTATTGTCTCCACTGTTAGGAGGAATAAAGGTGATTACACCCGTGTGTGACAGTTTGATGTGTGTCAAAACAAGCCGCCCGTCCTCTACAATAAAATACCAATAATGTGAATTTAACTTATTCTGTGAATGGATCAGCATCAAACTGTCATGATGTTGGGTCGCCTCCTCCCTGGAGCATTGCTTCACTGAATCTCCCCTGCTGGAAGAGTATTTTTAGACCATCTGATGGTAGGGTGTTCAGTGTAGACCTGCATTTACGGCCGTTTTAACTCTGCTCCTCCTCATCCTGCCTCTTTTTCCCCCCTGCTTTCTGAACCCAGACTGTTTGACTCCCACGCTTAGTGTTGGAAAATAGTCCAGGCAGCCCAGAAGGCAGAGTGGAGTCTGTCCTGAGGGGTAAAATGAACCTTCCTCCTGATAATCAAAAGCAAAAGTTATTTTGAAGGAAGGAGCTTTAAAAAAAAGGGACATCATTCCATCTTCTTTGATTTATCTGAATGCAGTAGCTGACCTGACCTTTTTTAAGTGAAATTGCATCGTTTTCATATTTTTCATATATTTTTCTTTCCAGAAACGTTTAAGCGGCAACGCTTTAATGACTATGTCCGTTTACACAGGAAAAAGGCAGAAATGCTGAAAATGATGTAGTTGTCACGCCAGGCCAGGAGTTGGCGCTGCTGGTTGTGTTTGTAGTGAAACCGCATACACACTGTACATGCATGCAGAGAACCATATGCTGTAAACGTTGACAATGGCAAGCGATGGATTCGTATGGAGAGATGATGAAATTGGATTATTAGAGAAGACTTCCAACTGGAAAACTCCCAAGTCCCCGGAGGCTATGGACTCTGAGTGATGTCAGTCTGGAGCCAGACACTGTTGTTATTGTTCAACGTATGCATGTGCAGAAGAACTGTGCATGCACAGTAGCCAGATGTTCACTGGAAAATATTGTTGTGTAAACGGGGTCTTGGGGTCAGAAGCCCCCCCCCCCCCCCCCCCGCCCCACACACACAAAAAAAGTGAGGTCAACCCAAATAAATTGAGAATCTCCTTTAATTTATAATTTGTATATTAATACAGTAGCTCCTAACCTCTTTTTTTTTTTTTTTTTTTTTTTTTTTACCCGTAACACCACCAGCCTTTCCCTTATACACCCTCCCATCCAGCCTGCATGTAAAGCTCTGCCTTCCTCCACTTGTTATGTAATAAACTGTCAACACTTTCAAACTGCTGCTGACCCGCACTGCGCTAAGACCGTTGGACATTGTTTTGACAACTTTTCAGAGCCACCAGTTCAGTTGTGACGAGCCGAACATATCCTGCTATTCCGTCTGTGTGTTCTGCAAATCCCATCATTATTTCCAGAAAGTAGTGGGCGAAAGTGACTCTGAACTCTGTTGCGTTTCTGTGCGTCCAGCGTGCAGGGATCAGCTGCGGTCTGGATGGCTGACGGACAGGGGCGCGGACCAATAAGGTGACAAGATGCTGGCTCGCAACCGCTTCCTCCTCCTGGTGGCGGTGGGCGGCGCGGCGCTGGCCGTCATCAGTCTGAGCCTGCAGTTCTGTAAGTGTGCTTTTGCATATTCGGCATCTCTCTGGAGCCGTGGCCCAATATTCAAATGTTACTGTGGCAGAGGAGAAAAACCCCCTAATCAACGCTGTTTCATGGAAGTGGCTCACATTTCTTCGGTTTGCACATGTATATCCTCTCCTACCCCCCCCCCCCCCCCCCCCCCCCATTCATGGCCAAACAAAGCAGAATCCCCTATAGAGGACCTATAAATATCCAGTACCAACAGTGGGCCTCTGGATGCTCTGAGGGCCTCGGAGCTCCACTCACATCTGCTACAAAAAGGTGTATTCACTTGTCTTTCCTCCATCAAGTCATTGTTCAGCATCCCCTGTAGGTATTGTCTAGACAGGTTATTCCTGCCAGCCCTGCTGAATGCAAGGAAACCATCGTTTACAGGAGGCGAGCCGCCCCGCTCTGTACGGAGCAGGTGGAGAGTTAAAAACAAATGGCTCTTTGTGCGTGGATTTAAGAATCCTATAAGATTAAGATTTCCCGGAAGAGAATGTTTATAGCAGTTGTAATTTAGCGTCTAGACAAGCGTATATGATCAGACTCCCATAAAATCATGCTGGCAGACGTACAGGCTCATAGTGGAAATCTTATTTTCCAACCGTGCTGTCCGAACACAAGACAAAGCGGTGCAGTTTTTCTCCATTTATTTTCTGTTACATTAAAGTTATAGTATAGTGAGATTTTGGTAATGATGTGTTTGTGCATGTGGTGGCAGTAGCGAATCACTGTTGATTTTACTCTGCGTTTCGTAACCTGTAGATATCAGTGACTCACAACACCACCTTGTGGCATAAAGTGATATTGTGATATTAAGCATGCTAATACTGCAGTAGTGAACATAACTGTCTTTAGACTGTTGTCTTTCCAGTCTGGTGATGATTTAAATTCGGGTTTCTCAACATTGCCACTCTGTGTTGCAGTTAAAGTGCAATAGTACCAGTCGCCCACATTACGGTCTGTACCTTGGTTTTTGTGTCGGTTTCCGTCTGTGTTTTGTGCGTACAGAGAGCAATTATTTTCCGAAATACCAGTATCACTGGTGTAACTGAAAAGACAAACATTCTGTTTGTCTTTTCAGTTCACAGCCTCGTAACCTTGACAATGTTTACACTACACTAATTACAGTTATGTTACACGTCTTTAAGCCACATTTGTCTTTAAGGCAAATGTAAATAATCAGTCATTGCAACACTTTTGCATAGTAAAGTGCCTCTTAACCTTGACTAGTGGTATGTACTATACAGTTGTATAAAAAGAGATAAACAATTTCAAAAGAGAGTATCATTGATGTGGTGAGGCCCACATTGTAACCCCACCAAAGCCTGGTCTGGTGACACCAGCGGCTGATCCATAGCACTCTCCTCGACGTCTTCAACGTCGTTGGCGGCCATTATTTCTGAACTGTAAATATCAATTCTAATTGAACCAGGATTTTTATGGGCCCTTTCATGGATCAAACACCTGTTGTAAATTTGTCTTTTTTTTGGTTGCTAATGTTATGGTTATTCCAACTGTAAATGTAATTTTGATTTGTTAAATATCGAAGTCAAATGGCCTCTATAATCGACCAAAATCAGTTTGACTGAAAATTATGAATTACAATTAATGTATAATTACAAAGCCTGCAAATACTTGAATGGATGTTTTCAATTGAATCCCACCATAGTGAGTGTTTTAACTCTATACCCGGCCCAGCTCAAGTTTTTATTGGTTGGACCTTAAGCATGTTAACTCCTGACCCCAATGAAGAAGGCATTAACTTCAGGGGTTCACTTGGTTCTCCCATCACCAATATAAATATTTAATAGCTTTATGCAGTAAAGACACAGAATGGTAAAATGTCTCTTGAAAAATTCAGAAATGGCACAAAATAAATGTTTAAAATGTGAAACTATCTTGTTTTTGCACTTTGGGACCCTGAATCCAGTTTAGCTGGTGGAGCCTGTTTAGCTTGCAGAGCCCTCCCTCCCTCCCTCCAGACAAGGAGTTCTTGCCTTCAATCTCCTTTGTAAAATGCTCAGACGCAGCCCCTCCCCTTATGCACTACAATTAAAATATATCTGCTTCCAGTAATACACATATTCCAGTATCAATGTGAGGATTAGCCAGTTTCTTAATGAATAGGTGTCATTTTTGAGTGGTACTACTGCAGGAGGAATGCTGCTGTCATCATTAATTCATCACACACCAAGAAAGAATTGAGCCATTATCCAGTAAAGCTTCAGGGATGTCTCTCCTCATGTTTAATAAATGGTCAGTTTTTTTTTTTCTTCTCCCATTACACGCTGTACTCTTCTCTGCCCCCCCTCCTCCCCCTGCTTTGAAATACTTTTCAAAAGTCATCAACGTGATCATCGTAGTTTATCGCATAGCCGTAAGCCGCTGATTGATTTTTGGTGTCGCTGCGTCTCTGGAGCTTCAAGCTACATTCAAATTAAAAGCAATATGCAGTGACAATATGTGTGACACCCCGGGGAGCTCCAGGGGGAGACGACAACAGAGCAGGGAAGCTCTCCTGGGAGGACGGTTGCAGGAGAAGGCTGGTAAAAGAGACTGAAACGCGGAGACTGAAGGAAGGAAAGGTGAGGCAGAGCTTGATGGGGGTTAAGTGCTGCAGGAGAGGCTGCAGATATATAGAGGGAGAAATGCCAAGGGAGAGTATTAAAGGAGAAACGGAGAAGTAGGTGTGTTTGCGAGGCTTGAGACTTTGTGATGAAAGTCCAGCGCAATAAAGATGTGTGGCACCCCAGTGCCATTTCTCATCTCTAACAAAGTGCTGCTCGTACAGACTAAACCATGCTAAAAGCTCCTTTGCAGTATTTCATCAAAGGTAGGCATGCATCACTTAACTCGTGGAACTTTCCTGAAACAATAATCCGCCGATGAGTAAAGTGTTTAATCGGCAGAGCTCCAAGCACTTTACAGATTCTTTCCTCCACATTCCTCTCATTCCTGCCGTTATCCCATTATATGCAGCGGTGTCCTCGGCACTGGCTGCGACAGGAATGGTCGTGTTCTCGCTCTCCTCTGGACGATACACCAAAATCTGGGGGTTTTTTCGGCAGCAGACGGGACAAACATGCAATCCCTTTGAACAAAGCTAGTATTCAGCACACACCTGGCTTCAAAATGTTTCCTGTCCCAGTTGAACCTCTGCCAAAGAAGTATTCATTCTGCAGTTCAGCTCTTAACTTTATGTTCTTTTGTCACAAGCACAAGACGGACAACAATGTGGTATACCATGACCTCGCTCACAGAGTGTTCACAGAGCCCCGACAGAATGGTCTCCCAGCAACCGTCTGCCCAAAATATCCAACTCTCATCACTTGAACTTACTTCGCTCCGCTGAAACTGCACTTTACTTCTACTTTCAACAACTTCATGGTTTCAACTCTGCACTTTTGAGCTCCGACAGTGACATCGACGTTCCTGTCCACCAATTTCTCTGTTGACGAGACCAGACTCTTAAAACTAGTCAACTGCTTCAACAAAGGACTGCGCAGTACTTTGTAGAGTATATTTAGTGTCGTTGCACACTGTTTAGACTCAATGCTACGTTACCGGGACAGGATCATTCTTGCCTTACAAGAGGATTTTGAATGGTACATTTAGAGGCAATGGAGTTGTTTCAAGGGTTGGAATACCATACTTATACTATCCAATATGAATTGGATCTGCGTGTATCTCACGAGCAACATCCATAATGTCATCATTTACTTGAAAAATCACTCCCCTTTTTTGTGTACATGTCCAGCGGCATGGCAGAAGATATATTGTGTACTTTTCCTTTCCTGAGATCGTGAGCTGTCTACTTAAAGGTCCTCTGTTACACAACAAGTATCCTCAGTCCTGAGCTTAAAGACAGCTTTCCGTTCGGTTTATGTAGAACTGATCGCTATTCTCCACGGGAAAAACTTGTGCTGCCGAGTAAACTAGTTCTTGCAGTGAAGCTTTAAGGCATGATCACATTCAGAAAGATATGAGAGAACGAATGGTTTGTGTATTTGGTACAATATCCAAAACAAGCCTATATAAGTGTTTTAACTTTGATCAAGTTATTCAGCTACTAAATGGAAAAAAAAAAACTAGAGAAGGAAATGTGATCTTTTTATACCGGATGATTTTTCTCTAGATTTGCACGACTTTTCTTTTTTGACCACCTCTATCTGACGCTCAGCTTTTCATTCAGTATTGACTTCAATCAAAGTTAAACTCTCCACCGAAAGCCTGGGCCTCAATGCTGAGCCCTTTGACTTAAAAATACTTACTTTATACAACACTGCGAATACTGCTGGCAAAACTGACTGCAAGATGTTTTATGTGCAGAATGGATTTCTATTCCTTTAAATTGGAACCTTGTCTTTTGTGGAGACTGTTTGGACGTGCAGTTGCTCGAGTAGGTTTGCAGTACCGCAGCGTGACGTATTCTGATGAGGTTGGGCTTCAGTATGAGGCGGACTGCCCCCTGCGTGACTAATGGTATTTAGACTCATGCCGAAGAATAATGTTCAGAGTGGGTTCAGTCCTTCCCATCAGGTATCGATAACCACTAAGAAAATAACAATACAGCTTGTATATATATCTAATGCAGCTCAGTGAGCGATAGTAATGATGATACTCAGTCACACCAGGAATCGGTTTTATGTATATGTTGATCCAATGGGCTGAACCTTATCTGAGCATTCATTTGGTAACAGTCGTCGTACTGGGCAGGCTGCCAGTCTTTCACAAGGACGAAGAGGTTTTCGTAGCCAAACTTTTCAATATGAGTTCATTAAAAACTGTGATATGTCTACCCTCCAGTAGGTTATGATGGTATCAATCAAAGTGCAGTGTAAAGCAAATAGCTGGCCGAGAAGCCGCGACAGGAAGCAGTTGAAGGGTCGATGTGAAGGGAAAACGAACCGAATTGTGGACATCTCTGTGTGGGCGTTTGGTTCCCTTCACCACGAATAAGTGGAGTCATTGACCTTATTTTCTGCCAAAACCAGGGCATCATCTTGAATTCTAACTCCCGTTTTCAGGTGTAAATACCTTTGTTTTGTGTTGTTGGTTCATGGTTTCGAGGAAGCGCATCAGAGGAGAACCACATGATATCAGATTGCACTTGTTATGAGGTCCGACTCATTAAAGGATTCAGATCGGTATTAGGACTCGCATTATGTAATTCAGGGGTTTAACATGGCATTGTAAGCTTTAGCCTTATTATGGAGCATTCTGGCTTGATTAAATGTGGATGTTATCACTATGGATTGATTGTGAAGCCACGATGATGAGAATATTCAATTTGTATAAGTTGGGGAAACAAAGCATTATCCGCAAGTATAGGAAACCGTCCTACACTTTTCTTTTTGGTTTGTGGTTGGTTTTTCTTCCTTCTGGATTATGTCCCACAGCGGTGACGGCAGTTTAGTTTGCACTTCAGTACCAATAGCTTGTCTCTTGAAGGCGCAGCTTTATTTTTCGACATTTGGGCATTCTCATTTTTGGCTTTATTTTCGGACTTATTTTAGTCGAGGTCAAATTTTACTCTTGATATTTAGAATCCCCAGTAATACAACTTTATCCCTCTAATTGCGACTTCTCTGTTAAACATTTTCACAACACCTCATTTTGGGGACTCATTTGGAGCCAGGAAAATGCATCGGGTTTGAAATCTCGCATGCTTTTTTTTTTATGACCGCCGCATGTAGTACGGCTGCATGAATTTCTTCTGTGTGCTTTTTTTTTTTTGCAGCGCGTTCTGTGTGTATGCACTCGGGTAGTGTTGGGCTTGGATTTACAAAAGCCCCATTGTGTAAGGCCGACTGCGACAGAGCCGGCCTTCCGAAAAAGTTTGGTTAGTGCTGGCGGGCCTGTATGTGTGTGCGTGTGTGTGTGTGTGTGTGGATGGGTAGCTGGGAGGTGGCAGGGTTTGGGGCACCGAGTCCAGAGGGGAAAAGGGTTGTGGTAATGAATGAGCCCCAGTGTGCACAGCCAGACTTCAAGCTCCCCAAGCAGCCGTCAAAATGGTCTCCACTGTCGCTGCGAGCCTTCTCCTCCTCCTCATCGTCTCTGGTGAGTTTAGGTTTTTAGCTGATGACTCTTTTTTTTTTTTTTTTTGCTTTATACTTCTTTATGAAGTTCCCAGTGCAGGCTGAAGCGAACCTGGTGAGATTGAGCAGGGCATTTTTATGCTCTATTAAGTAGTATTAATTTCAGTAGTTTCTCTCTGTCATTCAAGCTGTGCTTGGAGATTCTCTATAAACGGTCAATAATAGGATCCGGTGTTTTTGTTTGACTACTTCTACAAGTTAAGTAGTATAAAAAGCTGGTTCAGTAACGTCGGCAAATGGTTTTGACAGCTTGGTGTGTCAGCTGCAGATGAAGTGTGATAATAAATGCCTCGCTGCTGGCGAGAGAGAAGCGCGATATGGTTGAGGAAGTGAAAGCTCACATCTTGTTGATGTGCTTTGCTGTCAGTCTCACAGCTGCGCGACATGAACTGCCTCATAGACGTTGCCAATTCTTTTCGTAGGTTATGAGATTTAATTATGTTCATACTAAATAATTGACTTTACAATTTCAGTCTAATACACATTGTTGTGTGTGTGCGTGTAGTCGAGTGTGCACTGATTCCCCAGAGACATACTTGAGGCAAGTTCTCGCCCACAGTGGTTTTGTGGGCCGTTATCCAGCACTGCCACTTAACACCTGCGACAGTTGAGCAAATACAAACCCTGTGAAGGAGGTTTATTTTGTACCGGCGTTGCAGTGATCCATGTCAGCAGGACTTTGTCTCACACATAAAGGCATTAATACGACCTATATAAAGGAAACGCAGAAAGGTTAGTGGACAATATAAAATGAAACTTGTGTGTAGAATAAACAGCAGGGAATATTTGCACAAAGTAAAGACTTTATGAGCCCAGCGGGGGCAAAACGAAAGGAAATCTGAGCGTGAATGGTAGAAAAGCAGTGTGTGACTTTGTGCACTGTAGAGTCTTGGATTCAAGTCTGAAGGTTGTTCAAGAATGGAAGAATCCATTAGCTCTTAGTGCAGGGGTAGGCAAACCCTCCCCCTGCACCCCCTTTTAAAAAATAAAAATAAAAAAAAATTAATTATAGGTTGAGGGACCAGCAAAGTAAATTTTTCATTGTCTATTTATCTATAAATATGACAAAAAAAACAGCTTCTGAAACAAAGGTGCCTTGCTGAGAGTAGCTGGAGTCGTACCTCGTCCACTTGATTTACCACAGACGTGAGGAAGAAGAGCCGGTGCGTTTACATTCTGGACACCTGCCAGCGTCTGGCCCAGTGGAGCCTTCAATGTCATCTTTGATTGTCATAAAGTCATCATTTTTAGAAAGAAACTGTGAGGAAATGACCAAACGTTAACTTTTTCAATACAGGCTTAAGGACGGTTTAGAACTTAGTTGTGAGGAATGTAAGAGAACAGAATATATTTACATGTATTTTAGGGTTAAAGTATAATTGGGTCAAGGTTGTTGGGATGGTTTAAGGGAAGGGGAGAAAGAAACGCACTATTTGAATGATTATATCTCACAAGTTTTGCTTTTAAAACATGCCAATAAACTTGTTTTCCTCAAGTTACATGATCTGACGCGCAGAAACGCACTACACCGTGTTCAGTTTAATCCTTATTGTGGGGACTAAATTGCTGGACCTCAGTGTTTTTACTCGTGTTTGAAGGATTCAGGTGTGGTTCTGCGACTGATCTTACAGTTTTGACGGTAAAGGCCACATTAAAAACTGAGAGAATGCGTCACGCGTGGGACTGGTCCTCATAAATAGTGGTTTTCAAGCGTGCGTGTTTGTGTGACATAAATGGGATTTAGAGGCTCTACTTTCCCCGAAAAGTAAGGGTTCAGCTCTCTTTTCTTCACAGCTGGGTCTTTTGTTAAATGTCACTTCACAGGTCACCCGTCTCCAAGCAGCACGGTGGAAACGACGAGGGGTTTTAGGGTACGAAGCTGTTGGTGTGGAGATGACCGGAGACGGAATATATTTTCAGGAGTGCAGTTTGTCTTCAGCTCTACCAGTGCAGAGGGGAACCTGTTGAATGGTTTCACCATTTTTTTTTTTTCTTTTCTTTTAGAAATATGTACATTTCTGGTTTTAATTCATGGCAATGGTTTGAGTTAAAAGCCTGACCTGGAAATACGGCATACACGTCATCATTTAGTCTGTGAGTCTGCAGACTGATGTTTTAGATTTCGAGAGCTGTGATGGTTTTCTTCTCTACTTCGTGATATTTTTCCACTTTGCTTGTTATTTTTCATCTCCATTCACTCTTGGTGGTGAGCAGAGTTCATTGAGAGTATCTCCAGAGATAAACACATGCACAAGACAACTTTTCATGACCCAACATGCCGTTGTTAGGTTTCTAGCTGGCCCGTTATGTGAGGGCACTGGATATCAACTGACATTGTTGATCACTGTTTTCGTCTTTATCTCAGGGTGCTTTCACAGCTCCAAGATGAGTTCTGGTATAGATTACTGTTGGAGAGGTGTAGGTGTGAATATGACACTTGCATACTTAATTAGACCAAAAACAGGACGTGTGTGGTAACAGCAGAAGTACTCACACTTGGTGGAGGTAAAAGTCGCATATGGTAAGCCTGGTGAATGAAAATGCTACAAACTGAGTGAAAACAGGAATCGATGCCTCATTACCTGCGTTTGTCTGCTCACTTTTTCTTTCAGATCCGATTATTCCACTTGCATGAACAATTAATAAAGTGATTAATGCGGAGGTTTGACATCCATATTGTCCTAATGAGTCAGTGGATCAGTACTGTAATGCTTTATTTGTTTTATGCCGCTAATTTCTGACATTTTTCTCCTCGGTTGTGTTCACACTTAATCTAAATAAACAGTGACGGATTGACTACAGACGTTTGTTTTTTTTTCTTTATCTTTATGAACTTCCTGTTGCTTGTTTTAAGCTTCAGCTCTTAAGAGTCAACTCAAGCCATGTTTTCTGGACCTGGCCAACAAATCTATCCCGACAATGTCTTTGAAATTATCTTAAGCTTGCATATATTCAGTGCATGATGATACCGCTGCCGTGCTCTCCCCCTTGGTCTTGCAATGTTGCTTGTTTTAGGGTTTGGTGTTTCATACAGGCTGAACAGATCACAATACTAATCTTCAACTCAATTATGAAGCTATTTTATTTAAATTTCACGTGCTTCTATTGCACAATTTCCGCTCTGGATGGCCAAGTGAATTCAGAAACTTCACCAATAGTTAAATCATTGTTGAATCGGTGCTTGCAATTTTGCTAACTGTTTTTTTTTTCTCCCCCATTTCATTTCACTATGAATGACTTTATAAATTTGGAGGGATATCCAGATCGTCCACAATATTTTTAGCTGTTTACATCGGACCATATTCTTAAATTCTGTAAGTAAAAAGTAGTGTGACAGTAGTTCCAACCAGGACTGTGCGTGGCCTCTGTTTGCAGTGAACCTGATCCCCACCACTCCCGTCGTGGAGGAGCGACCCTTCCAGGCCCCGGACGGAGGCGTGAAGACGGCCGTGGGGAAGAGCAGAAAGCGGGTGTTCCCGGCGCCCCACACCCAAGAACCCAACCCCATATCCGAGGCGTACGGCTACTGCAACACCCCCAACCGCACCGAACAGGCCTGGGAGGGTGAGGAACACACGCACACGACAGCAAATCCACTCAGCACGCCAAGTTCTGAATATAAACCGAGGCCGCCATCCTTTTGTTGTCGGTCAAATCTGCTCGAGAACCTGACTCTGTGGTTCCGTCATAATTAGAGATTTGATGGACAGTGTATAAATACTTAATATAGGAATAATGTCAACTTTACTGTGTCAGGACCTGGGGGGAAATGTTAATTTTGGGGAAACTAATTTCCATTTGATTGCATCATCCATAATACTGAAGCAGTCTCTCATTTCAGCAGCACAGATGTGAGGCCCTGTTTTATAGCCTGAAGCGGCTCCACAAATATTTTTCACCGCTCGAGACGAGTTACACAGTCAACCGCTAATTGAACTTTACTCATTTTATGTGTGCTTGGCAGTTTTGTAACCAATGAAGGGAAAAAAAATGAGCCTGCTTCTACTGAGAATAAAAGTGAATGAAAGTCTGCCTTGTATGGATCCTTTTGAAGTGATTGTTGCTAAAGATGCACTTCGGTCTGATTTGTGTTTATCCGAATGAACTTTTAAGGAGTCGGTAAACAGATTTCTTTATGCTCTTTCTTTCTTGGCGCCACTTCCAGGATCACTGATGCTTGATTTTTCAGTAACTTTTATAAACATGTGACGCTCACAAGCTGTTAAAAGATCTGATAAATTATTTACGCAACTCACTTGGTGAAGAAACTGCAACTGTTGATGTTTTGGTTTCTTGTTGAAGGGGAAAAAAAAAATCATTGAATGAGGAAAAACCCCACCAAATGACAACTTATTAGACAAGAATTAAAAGAACTGATGTAGTGAGAGGAAGATGTTGGTCGTATGATAGAAACTGCAGTTCGGAGTACGGCGTTTAAATAACAAGTACTGCCTTCATGCTGTGATAAGTTGAGATTATTGGTATAATGATTGCAGAGGCTGACACAGCACACATCGGACTGTCGTGATTACCACCTCTAATGAGCTCCTCCGCCCCCCCGGCAGGTCACAGTCCTGCAGATTACAAGCTGCTGTCTGTCCAGGTGATGATACGCCATGGGGACCGCTATCCTCTCTACTCCATCCCCAAGACCAAGAGACCGGCCATCGACTGCACCCTCTCCAACAGCAGGTACTCACAACTTCCATTGCTTATGTTGACACCAAGATCGCCGTCATTGTGGAAACACCCAAACTTTGAATTAATGACTATCCTTGATTATTTAAAGTTGAAAACCTGAAGACTCTTTAATCATATCTAGTATCAGAATCTTGTTGCGAGAGTATCCACACTCAACACTCAGCAGATACTTGTACTATTGGTGCGGCCTTAATCTGTTATACAGCAACGTGAACGTGATACGATATCACCACAGATCACAAACCACACTGTGGCCCAGATTAAATTCAAAATATAGTGCAGACAGATCAGCTGTCGTCAGTTGAGTTAACTGATGAGTATAACATGAGATGGCTTCCTTCATAACGGCCAACATGCATTTTATTTTTAAAGCTCCGAGTTTATGGAACAATCCACCCATCGGCTACAAACCATTTCAACCATCTTCTCATTTTCTTTCACATAGAGAATGTTGAACTAGAGCTGGACAGAATGCCGAATAGGGTGGTCATTAGTAACTGGTAACCTGGAATCCTTGCAAATGAGTAGAATAATTGAAATGTATACATTTGAAGCTTGTGAAGCCATTTTAGTGCATCATACATTTTGCAGTGAGTGAGAAAAAGTCAATGCCCAACGGTTTGCACTGTCATATGCATCCTCACAGCTTCCCAAAGGAAATGGATTTTACTCATCAAATGTTTGATCCTCTTTCAATCTCTCTATTAGACCCCTGCTTTCATTGCAATGTTTTCAAGTGAAAACAGAAAACCTTCTTCAAGTGTGCGAGTTCCTCGAGAAAACCAACCAACCGCTCAAAATCAAGGCCTGGCATGCTTCACTACATCCTTTTCACAATGTTGCCATGTGAACATGAAAACACAAGAAACGGTGCATTTTCACCTGAAACACAGTGTAAACGAGGCCTAAACATCCTGCTGTTGATCACTGAAATCCAACCGTTGACCCCTCTTAACACACTCAAAGACTGTTTGATGCTGAATAAAATCTCTCAAGACCCATTAAACCTTCATCAAACATGCATGAAACCTACTGTACAAATTAGATTATTTGAAATAATGGCGGTGGCAGAGAAGAATAGGGAGCCGGTTCAAGCACATCTGACTGGTGGTTTCACCCAGAAGGAAGCAAAATGAACGGCTTAGCAGAAAGTGGTTCATGGGTTGTTTTTTTTTGGTGCGCGAGGATAAAAAGCTTCATGCCCACAGTTTTAATTAAAAAGGGTCAGAGTAAAGGGCACAAAATACCACCGGGACTTAATTTGGCTCCCCGTGCAGCGACTTGTCTCCAGCCTCCTCCATCTAATGCTTAACAAGGAGGCCTAATGGGAAGGAGGAGGTAAGTTACAGTAAGAAAGAGAAAGAGAGAGAGAGAGAGAGAGAGAGAGAGAGAGAGAGAGAGAGAGAGAGAGAGAGAGAGAGAGCAGTGAATAAGACAGTCTTTGATATCCTTCTACAGAAACTGCTGGCTACACAGCAGCTGTCAGAAAAATGGCTGAGCGTGTAAAAGAGAGCGATCGGCTGGAGTCCCGTATAATTTCTGTGTGATGTTTAAGAGGCTTACAGCAGTTTGCCTGTATTTTGTAAACCAGAACTGGCATTAACCGTCAAAACTCATGCATACTGCAGGAGGTACAGCTGAACGCCTGCGACGATTCTGCTGGCGTCGGCACGCTGTCTGTCGTGGCGGGTGAGTTTGCTTTGCCACATCTATTCGACCACACCGTTGCTGTCGGCCCTGGTGTGATGTGAACGGAAAAAAAAATAAAATAAATTTAAGCTTTACAAAAAGACCTGGACGAGCTCCAGGTTTCCCCGCCTTGTAATACCACTTTCTACCACAAGGTGATGTGGTCTCCGCAGCCGCAGTTAAAAGCTGGCTGGCGTCTGTACTGAAACCCCTCAGAAGAAGTTTAAACTCAGCAGAGTGTCTTCGGATTTCCATTTTCTATCCATGCATGAGGATCAACGCGTACCAAGACGACAAACAAGTTATTTTTAAACCCTGCCGGGACAGATGCTTTTTGATGTGACGTGTGCAGCCGCGTCCTCCTCCACCATATGGTCCACAAACTCCTTGCGACCAATCCCCCTTTTTTTTTTTTTTTTGGGTTGCATACCTGGCTTTATATTTCTCCAATGACTTTATTTTATGCACATCTGGACAGAGCGCGCCTCTCGCCGTAATCTCCGCTGCTGGCACATTGTCATGCCCATTAGTGGGCTGCAGCTGATACTCAGTGTACATTTGATTATTTGATATTTTCGATAACCTTGATCTGTGGATTTAAGCTGAAATGAGGTCACCCAGGGGGTAAGCCTCTTATGGTGGAGGTCAGGATGCTTCATGTCTTTATTTTGCTTGACAGAAAATGAAATTAAAGACACGCCAATATGCCACAGAGGGTTAGGATTATGCCATTGTGTGGCCATCAGTACGAACTTCCAGGACTGTGCTTTAGTAGTCTTTTTATTTTATTTTTTATTGACGCAGTCACTCTGTAGAAGGCAGTCCCCTTGAAGAGCCTGTTACTGTTTTTCATGAATATTTTAGTGGGGGGGAAAAAATCAGTCCAGAGGGAATTGAAAATCAACACTGGATTTGAGAGAAAAGTAATAGAAAAGTGTTTTCGCACATTTTCTTCTGACAAACCAGAATTCTGTTTCCAACATTTCTTTTTCTTTCTTTTTTTTCCCTCCTTGAAGTTAGAGAGGACGGAATTCACTGGACTCGAGAATGATGAGGCTTTATTGCGAGATGAAGACGTATTTTGGAGAATTCAGAGAGAGCAGTACTGCACAGAGGACTCCCTCCCTCCAATTCTAAGGAGCCAACCTCCAGAGAAACGTATTCATGAAAAGACCCAAAGCAAAAGGAATGGGAGGAATTCTGATAAGAATGTGAATGCAGGGAATGTTCTATCTCATTTCGGACATGACGACATGTCTTTAGAGATGCAGTCGACGGCCTTCAGACTGTTGGATTCCACGTTAGTTGCATTTTCTCCCTTGGAGCTGGAGACGAGCCTCAAGTGCACTCAGGTTTTCACATTTGTTGTAATCACGCATGGTATTTATGCTGATTAAAACTTTAAACCAAAGAAGATGCAATAAAGGGGGTGCGCGGACAACTCGTCAACTCGTCCACAAAAGTGCAAACCCGAACAACTTTTCCACAGGATTCCAGACAACTCGTCCACGACAATTTTTTTCATCATTATTGATTTGAAGGATTGGATTTCGAAGTATATTTAACACATTTGGAAGGATTATTAACTGTATCTGACACAAAAACACAATAATAAAGTTAAAACGCCACTTCATAGATGGCGGCTTTGAGTGCTCGTCAACGTGTCGGAAGCTGCTTCCTGACACGTTGACGAGCTGCGACGCTCCGACATTGAGCAACGTTACGTGCTTTTTCAGCATTATTGCAGATTTTGGATGGCTTATTAAAGGTTTTTGTCATGTTTTCCTCCTCTGAACTGCCGTAAGCTCCATTTTGGGCGCCGCCATCTTGGATGTTTTGCGCTCTCCCATTGGACCAGCAGCTTACATGTGACTCAAACGCAACGCGCATTACAACAATATCATTACGCCATTAAAAATAGTGCCGACTTTAAACACTGGTCTTAAAAAACAAACTGCGGGATTACAAATGGAGAACTTTTGACATCTCGGTCACACTAATATATCTTTGTAACAGTGTAAAGACGTTGTAGTGTCTCGATGTCGGAACGGGATAATATGAAACATATGTACAACTTATCAATTAGAATTAATATGTATAACGACATTGTGCAGGATTTATATTCTCCCAAATATTCTGAAATCTTAACCGCGGACGAGTTCTCCGCTGAGGGTGTCGTCTGTGGACGGGGTTGCAGTTTTGTGGACGAGTGATTCGTGAACCAATCAAGTGCTAATTGTTTCAGTCCTCCTGCAACTGCTCACTGGAGAAAAACATGTGAAAGTGTAATAGAAGTGTTGAGCAGAGCTCAGCGGTGGAAAATACTGCGCGACCGCAGCAGTGTGCGACTTTCCTTCTGTTTTTGTTTGGGCCCCGAGTGTAATTACAGGGATCTGAACTAGCATATGCCTTGGGCTGAATCCTGCTGGGTGTGTGTGTGCGTGCGTGTGCGTATGTGTGTTTGTGTGTGTGTGTGTGTGTGTGTGTGTGTGTGTGTGTGTGTGTGTGTGTGTGTGTGTGTGTGTGTGTATACCCTGGCACCAGCTTGCAGACCCACTGTCTCCGTCTGCGGTTAACTGAGCTCTTTTCAGCAGGGAACATATCTCTCTCTCTCTCCTCTTCGTCTTCCTCCAGAGCACTCATTGTTGAGGTCTCCCTCGTTCTTCATTACCGACCGTTCTGCTGCCGTCACAGCCGCCCCGTCCACTTCCAACCCCATCAACCCCCCCCATTATTTTTTCTCCCCTTCTTCTCTCCATCGCTGCCCTTCATCCCCACTAATCCCTCCCTGTGCTGCTCAGTGATAATAATCCCAGTCCTGCTTAATGTAATTGGGCTCTGTAATCTTTGCCTTTGCTACAATCAGCCTAATAGACTGGCTCTTTGTCCACAGACTGGAGTCCCTCATCCCGATGACATCCAGTTTGCCAGTGTGGCCAATTAAATAGAAATCCTCCCAGAACCTCCCACGCCAAGCGATCCGCTGACAGCAGAGCAGCTCTGGCACGGCGTGCATTACACAGTGAGGGAATATTAAAAAAGTGATGATGCACAAAGAGGCTGCATGATGACAACGGCTGCTTATGCAACGTGGTGGCTAAAGGAAACCCCCCAAAAAAGGCTGCTTGGAAGCTCTTTCTCTCTCCTGGGTTTGTGTGGCTGATTAGGTTTCACCATATCAGGTCAGTTACAGCCATTACCAAGGTGATTTAAGGTGAATCACTCTTTTCTTTTTTTCTTCTTTTTAAAAAAAAAAATTACTGAACCAGTCAGCGATCACTATGGAAACTGTGCGCGTGCCTTTAATCTGGCAGAGTCGAGATGCAGGTTCGTTTTTATTAAACTGCAATCTTTAAATCTACTACATCACCCATCAACTGCTCCGCTCACTGCCCTCCTCCTTCAGAGCTGGCGAGCCTGCGTTCGGGTTTGTGTCCCAAAGCAACAAGCTCTTTCATCTTTTTATATCTCTGGCAGTCATATTCCCTCCCACTCATGTTGAGGGTTGCTGCTCCAGAGTGTTGTGTTGGAGAGACACCTGGTGGTGGGTAGAGGGACTTGCAGGAACATTGCTGAAGTAAATTATTGCTTCTAAATTGCCCCCCAAAAACTATGCGTAGATACTTTCCCTTTAAGGACCGCAACAAATGATTCCTTTGTGAAGTAATTTGAACTCAAAAAAGAAAAGAGAAAATTCTACATGTAAAGTTCTTAAACTGAAATCTAAAAGGTAAAGCCATAACTAAGAAGCACATACGCTTTTTGTCGAGAGTTTAATTAAATTCAGTCTATTGCTGAAAGTATTCACTCAGCTGCTTTCACTTGCTTATAAACTTGAGTGGCATCCCAAAGGCGGAGCGTCAGCCTGCTGCACAAGAGCCCTCCACACGATGTCCAATCACAATCTCTCTGTGCGTGTTGTAGAATGACTTTGCATTTCTTTATCTGCCGTGCACCATAATAAAGTTCCTCTTTTTTGGGGGCCCAAACATGAGTGGATTGAGGTTTTTCTGTCTAAACCAAAGCAGAGGACCAACAGCGCCGTACCCACATTAGTTCAAACTATTTTTTTTTACATCCAACCTTTTTATGAATGGAGGCTAAAGTTCCGACATGTTGGTGTAAGCTTATCCCAGCTTGTCGGGGTTGGTAATAACCACGTTGATCACGTTGCTCTCCTACAAGTGTGGAAAAGAAAAAGTGTCCTTCAGAGGAACTTATTCTTGATAGATCATGAGCATGTTCCGAAATGATCATGTGTGGTATTCTATGCAAATGCCAGCAGAATACGTGTCAGAATACAAACAAAGTAGTACCTGTAAAGTACCCGGCGGCTCACCAATGAGCAATGAGATCAGTAAAATACTTGGACGCGGTGTTACGGAACTCTGTGTTGAACTAAATGCAAAGCATACAGGATTATTTTAAATCCAAACAACCTTCACATACAATCTGAAAAAGTCTACATTGGGGTGGAGCTCGCATGAGAAATTCATCTTATCGGACTCCAGCAGTAACGATTTGGTGCAAGAAGACGTCTGTCTCCAGTCATATCCTGTCTTTTTGTTTTATGTTTTCCCTCTGGGCGTCTTATCATCATCACGCTGCACTCGCTTCGGTTTGGTTTGAAGTTCACCCAGCAGTTTCTCCGTAAGCATTCCCGATGTTGTTATGATTCCATTGCCAGCGTTCAAACTTGGATAAATCAAATGCAGTAGCAGTGCCGTCACAACATGGTTGCTTTTTATCGAGACCAGATGCTCAATATGGTTCAAGCTCATCAACATGTCAAGAGTTTTTAACTGACCGAAACAAACAGCCATGAGGCTTTTAAAACCACGTTCCCATTGAAAACTCAACAAGGACTTTCATTACGCTTTCTTTTTTTTCCCTCCCCACCCCTACTGTCAGGATTCCTTCACACCCGCTGCTGAACCCCTTCGTCAGTCACATGGGCCAGGGCAGCCGAGGCCACTGGGAGTCTCCGCTGGGTTCAGTCCCCCGTGTGCCCAACCACAGCTCCTGTGAGATGGGAGAGCTCACTCAGACCGGTACCAGACTTTTGATTTTATTCCGTTGGCTCATCAAATAAAGTCGCCTGACATTTACTCAACGTCAAGGAAGTAAACACCCTTCTTTACTCGTCAAAGTCAAACGGTGGAAATGGTTTCCACAGGTCAACATTGTGGAAACGTCCTGTTCTTCATTTTCATGTAAACGGTGGAAATGCAGACTACCACACTTGCACGCAATAGTTTTTTTCTGCACGCGTGCCAGTATATCGGCCTTGAATGGGTTTGTGCCGCTCCTTCTTATATAAGAGTACATTTATTACTCTGGATGCACCAATACAGAGTATTGGGGTCCTGCTTAAAGTACTCATGCTCCCTGATTACAACCCGGCAAGTATTCCGTGGCACCGTACTTCAGGAACGTTGCCCAAAGGTACACAAGAGTAAATGCGCAATGTCAGCAACTTTATTACCAGAGACATTTGGACCAGGAGTTGGCCCGGGGGTGGAGTTATCCCGAGGGTGGAGCATGCAAACTACAGCATTTTCAGTCTTAATGGGTGATGCCATTTCCAGTCAGTCGTCCAGTTGGGGTCACCCAACTGGCCCCCGTTAGGGGCCTGACTTTGATAAAGGATTTAGTATCTTTCCCATCTATTATAGGGAAACTATAGAGACTCACATTTGCCCACATGACCAAGTGAAGAACCTGCGATTAAAGAAATGGTAAATGAGCTTTAATTATGTAGTACATGTGAACTTTTTACACCATCTTGCTTGTTTGTACCTTGTAGTGGTCAATGTAAACGGCCAGAATCCAAAGATCCACTTTGCTGTCTTGTCTTTTTCCAGGTGTGGTGCAACACCTTCGCAACGGGCAGCTCCTCCACCACGCCTACAAATCGCACAAGCTCCTCCCACCCAACTGGATGCCTCGCCAGGTTTGGCTCGAGACCACGGGTAAGACCCGCACCCTCCAGAGCGGCCTGGCCTTCCTCTACGGCCTGATGCCGGACTTCGACTGGACCAAGCTGACGGTGCGTCACCAGTGGAACACGTTGTTCTGCGGCGCCACCTGCGATTGCCCGGCCCGGAACCGCTACCTGGAGGAGGAGCAGAGGAGGGCGTATCGGCTCAGAGTGGCCAATACGGAACTGGAGAGGACGTACGCCGACATGGCGCGCACGCTGGGGCTGCCCACTCGCCAGCTCCGAGCTGCCAACCCGGTAGACTCTCTGCTGTGCCACCTTTGCCACAACCTTTCCTTCCCGTGCGTCCCCCAGGGGGACAACCGCGCCGGCGGGTGCCTGACGTTGGCGCAGTTCGCCGTGATACGTCGGCAGCAGCTGGACGACGAGGCGGACCGGCGAAGGGTGAGACTGTACCACAAGTACGCCATCCTGGCAATGTATCCCTTCCTCAACAGGACCGCCGCCAAGCTGGAGCGAGTCGCCAGGAGCAACGAGGCGGGACGACAGCCCCGCGTGGGCGGCGAGGAGGTCTTCACCCTCTCCTCGGGCCACGATGTCACCGTGGCGCCCCTGCTGAGCGCGCTGGGACTGGAGGAGGCGAGTTTCCCGCGTTTCGCGGCGAGAGTCGTCTTAGAACTCTGGAAGGGCCCCCCGGCGACGCAGGTGAAGAAGAAATCCGGGAAAGGCGAGAAGCCGAAGGCCAAAGACAGGGAGCTGTTCGTCCGGGTGCTGTACAACGGCGAGGACGTAACGTTCCACACCGCCTTCTGCCGCTCCCACGAGCGCCACGGCAACCAGCCGCTCTGCCCCATGAAGAACTTCCTGTCCTACGTCAGAAGGGACATGTTCAGCTTATTCAACGCCACCTCCTACAAGGAGGCGTGCTACAAGCCCCTCGTTTGAGGGGCGGGTTTTTCCACTTTGGAGAAGAGCGCACTGCGGCGCCGCTCCTCATCCACACACTTCCACTGTCGTCCTTAACATTCTCCAACACAGTAGCACCAGCACGCCCGGTACTGACCTTAACATCGTGGTTAGAAAGGAAACCTTTCTAGAAATCCTGCTAATCCGTTTTTATTTTTTTTTTTGCATCTTTCAGCATGCGTTCTAAGGAAAGGGAAGACGTACAGCACTGAGCCACTTTAGTCCGAAAGTCATACTCTCTTTTGAAATGGTCATTAATTCCAAATGCCTGCAAAAAGAAAAGAAGGGAAAGAGGCAGCTGAGATCGTTGAGCTGGATTTCATTCATTGCCGGGACCAATTTTTTTTTTAAATTAAATCTTTTCAATGAAAATTGACTTTAGGCCAGAGTCTTTCCGTATGACTAAATCGGTAGTCGCAGAGTATTTCTTACAGGTTTTAATGATGATCGTTGATTGTCTTAACAACAAGAGAGGACTGTTGGTCTTTATTCATGTTGCTTTATTAAAACTGGCTGTGGTACTTTAAACAAGCATTTCTATATATTTTTTCCTGTCCATCTCCACTCACATTTCTCTACAATGACAACCCATTGATATATTTATTATTTGGTGATGCGAACGGTTACTTACTGAGTTAAAGGTTGATTCACAATAAATGACCTTAAGTATGAACATTAGATGCCTTGGAACACTCACAAAGGGCTAAATTAAAAAGTAGAAAGCCACTGCTAAAATGTCACCTCTTGGTTGGTATTAAATTCAACCGCCTCATTACTGATGCGTCAACGTTTAAGCTGTGCATTAATTACACATTCCATAAGTTCAGCCAATTATGTTACACTGCTGAGTAATTGTGTATAATGGGGGGACAAATACTCGGATGTTATGCATGTTAAATCTTGCAAATACAAAGGTTTCAAACCGTGCTGCCAAAGCAAAAAGAAGCCTATTTTCTATTTTTACAGTTACTTTTCAAGTTACTTAATATGAACAGCTCATATTTAGCGATTTAGCATAACTGCTGTTTTGTAGTTCAATGCCTCCTGAATCACCTGAAACTCTATTAATTCCAACACAGATTTGATCAAAGTGAAGAGAATTACTCATAAGACGGTATTTTGAAGAACAAAAATAGTCATCGGACGAATCCTTCAAAGCTGAACAATGTGATCATTTTAGCAATTTCAAATATACAAAATTATGTAATGTGATAACTTGCCAATAATAGTACAGTAAAAAAAAAACCTACAATTATAGTTAATGCATAGTTGGCATGTATCCTTGAAAGAACATGAAGACTTTGCCATCTACTATAAATCATTTTGATGAGCAACCTGCCAAATTCCTTTATTTCCAAGATATTCTGTTCTATTTCTTTCATTACATTATTCGGTGCAGTTATCACTACTTAAAATAACTATTCTTCTTGGAGTTGTTAAATATTAATTTGATTTGTGTTTACCTTCCATTTGACCAAACCTCTGGATTTTAAATGATACAACACATTTACCCAACACTTAACATATAACATATTAATGGCGAAATGTTTGATCTGATATTTTATTACAGTTTGCTAATTATTAGCATTAATAAACATTAAGGTATTAACCTTTAATACATCATCGGGTTGTTTTTCTGGAGTTTTGATTTTCCATTTTTACTTGGATGTATAGATTTTGTCCATTGAAGCTAGAAAAGAACCCTGGGGTGTCAAGTAAAGAGAAAAAAACACAAAGCAGCTCAGTCACTGGAACATTGAAACATTTTATATAGTATATATATATATATATATATATATATATATATATATATATATATATATATATATATATATATATATATATATATATATATACTTTACATGCGTCTTAATCCTCACAAAAGGTAAGTACTGGCAGTTGAATAATTTAATCCAATTTAATGTCTATAGCGCTGAATAGAACACAGTCAATTCAAGGCCCTTTTAAATAGAAAAGCCCAATAATTCCACATGAGCAAGCGTAGGAGAGAGTGGAAAAGAAAAACTCAATTTTAACAGGAAGAAACCAGCAGAACCAGACTCAAAGGTGAACTTTTTACAACCAGTATATTCTTAATATATCACATTTTTCACCTTAATATGTGATCTGAAGATAAATATTTGCATTGGCTTATGTTACGTTTCTCCAAAACCCTGAATCCTGCCTTCTCAACCCCTTTCAGAATATATACAACCCTTCAGTGGCCACTAGAGGGCATCTTAACTCCACAAACCTTCCCCAACTCTGCGTGAGCCCATCTGCTGCCATCAGTTATCCACTTTGTCAACAATGCTGCAGGGGCACAGCACAGAGTCAATCCATTTATATAAACTATGAAAAAAAACGACAACCTTTGAGTGCCTATGAGTCGAGTCATGTGTCATCATCATTAGGAACATAATGCAACGCTGACAAGATATCTATTGTACAGCTCATTTTCAAAAGTGCATCAGCCTGCTCCCCCCCTTCACAATCCTCCCAATCAGGGGAGCATTGACTGGGGGGGTTGGGGCACAAACAAGAGCCAGTCGGTAAATTACATTTGCAGTATATGGATGTTACATTTGTCCCGGCACAACGGGGCTTTTTTTTTCTTTTCTTCTGGAGAATAATAAGGTGAGCAATTGATGCTGAAGAGAGATTACAGATGTCATCTGGCAAGGCAAGAGTTTTCATAAAGCCACGCCTGAAGTACTTATTTGACTGTGTGAACCGAAACCTGGAGTCACAAGAAAAACCTGAGGGGTTATCGTTTCAGAATGTATTAAAAATGCCTCATGTCAAGTATGAAGCTGCCAAAAAAGTGACTTAAGTTTTTTGCAAACTTTTATCATTTGTTGTCAATCAAAAGAGCTTCCTAATGGCCGCCACACACTCCGCAATTTTAACGTTTGCACGCGTGCCGATTTTGTGGCAAAAACGGTTAATCTTCGACTAACAAAAATCTCTTATGCAGAAAATATTCAGTTATTATTACTCATTGGTATCAAAGAGCTTGTCATGTTCAAAAAGCTATTGTATTAAATTAACTTGTCATTCAAGGGCCCGTTTTAAAATGTAAAAAAATCACTTTGGAGCATTTAAAAGAAAAGGTCAGTGGAAACGAAGCGAAAGTTTCGCATTTACACAACAACAAATACAAACTCATATATATAAATATATATATAAATATATGTATGTATGTGTGTATATACATATATGTATATATATATACACACACACACATACATAAATTTATATATATAACAGCAACGCTGAAAAGTATGTAGTTCTTATGCTAGGCCATGAGTCAGCGCTGTTGGTTGTTTTTGTAATGAAACCACACACACATGCACAGTAAATAATACGATATAAGCATTGTCGTTGTCGTCCATCCATCTGCAGACAAACTATTTACTACAGCCGTAGTGTGCATGTGCAGGAGCAACATTTCAGAGAAATTGCGTTCTTTGCTGTTTACCTGACATCATTTGACGTGACAACACCTAATCCGTAAAAAAAACAAAAAATAGAAAAAAAGTGTGTTTACACTGTAGCAGCACACACTGGCCACGATGTAGTTGGTATGCCAGGCCACAGGAAGGCGCTGTTGCTTGATTTTTTTTTTTTTTTTTTTTTTTAATAAAACCACACAGACGTGTGCAGAGAAAAATACGCTATAAACGTGAAGAAAATGGAGAGAACCCGACATCACCCGACAACACAATACTGATATGGGCGATAAAACTAGAATACAGAGTGCGAGTCAAACCACAACGGGTCGCCATGTTTGTTTACAAGTGGATGAGCAGAAAGATGGAAGGGGAGTGATATGCGCATGCGCAGTAAGCCTTTTTCCTATAACACGTATATAACTTCAATATGTGTACTAAATACAGTCTGATCAGCAAGGATGCCTCCAAAAATATCATTGACAAACGGTGAGACACGGTGTTGTAAGGTCTTTCTTTTATCATCTATTGTTATAAAAGTGCAAGTGTTGGGCAAACCCACCATACAAAAAAAAAAAAAAATCATATGCAAACTTTAGATTATTTGTAATTTCACTCATATCTTTGAAGTATCATTATAGTTGGATCAGGGAAGCCAAATATGTGTCTCAAAGCCTTGCCTCAAGGGTTCAGCTCTGCCTGATGCAATAAAAAAAAAAAATGTAATAAAAAAATTAGACATGAACTGCACAATTTTTAAAAGAGCAACTGTTGTTTTAAATCGGTTGCATATTTCATTAGAGGTAGGTTTCATCAAGCAGCACTAACATCCAGAACTGAGCAGCGGATTACAAAAATGAATGTAGCGGCCAGATGAGCGATGCAGTGGAGAAATGCCAGCCATGTTTTGGCCTGTGAAATAGCAGGAGCGCCGATGTTTGCGAGACGTTACAGAAATCCTGTGTTTGGAGAGAAATGCTCTTGCAGGCAGGATTCCAGACAGCCTTTTAAAAAGATTATATGCTCGCTATTGTGTGTAAAATGTCATCCTTTTCAGGATATGTTTGCTTTTGTTTGCACACAATAGTGCATTTTGGTGTTTTGAAGTTTTGGAAAAAGTGCATGTTTTTTGCAAAGCTTTTGAAAATTGACTACTATCTCAACACAAAGCCAATTTGGATTTTACTTTCTGATACAAAATACAGTGAAATGTCCCCAAAACGTCTCCTATAGCTGTTGCATTATATGCATGATTTTACAAACTAATCCTGACAACATGACTTTCAGGCTACTTTGCATATTTGCAGCAACATCGACATCTCAGCTCCATTTACAGTCTCTATTCTTCAGAAATTTGTTTTAAAATATATATATTTTGTTTGGAGCCTCTTTCAGGCCAATTGTGTCCAATGAGCCTTATGTTTGACACCCTTGCTCTAAAACTAACATGAGTTGGATGGTGTTATTGGTCCAGGTGCAGGAATGGACCAAATTAGAGAGAGATTGCTCTAATTTGACCTGCATGGAAGCGCAATGGAAAAAGAAAAAAAAAAAAAATCAAAAAAAGCTTGGATCAACTCGAGTTTCTTGGGGGTCGAGTAAAGAGTGTACTGCAAACTGTACATTTTCTTCCCTGGGTATAGTCTGTACGTACAGGCTGTTCTGCACTTGTCAGGCGTCGCTGTATTCTGCCGTTGAACTGAGCTGCTGCCGTCATGAAAAGTAGAGAAATCTGTGAACTGCCCGAGCCTGGTGGATTGAGAGTCACATTTGCCTCAGCTGCTGAGTCACAGCTTTATATATATATAAAAAAAAAACCTGCAGCTCCACATCTCAATACCAAAGTTCATTCGAGGCACATCAAGTCGATGTAAATTTATTCCCAAACTTTCCCCGGTTACATCCAAACCTTCTCCTGGGCCATTCCTCATGTTAGGCCATGACGTCAGGCCTGTTAATGATAGTTCCTAACCCAACCGCCTCTCCGACACACACGCACACGCACACGCACACACACACACACACACACACACACACACACACACACACACACACACACACACACACACACACACACACACACACACACACACACACACACACACACACATACACCTCCGGCCTCGTCCTGCCCTCTCTCACCGACGCCTGCCCCTCCAGGCCCTGACACCCCCTCCACCACCCACGCCTCTGATGTCATCCCGCCACAGCGAGGTGGGGCAGCAATTTCCTCCAGCCGCAACCGGCTCAATCTTTGATGTTGCTGCACTCCCTCCGGCTTTGGCTCATGCATCGGCCTTTGTGTGTGTGTGTGTGTGTGTGTGTGTGTGAGGACGAGGGTACAGGCAGATCAAGGTGAGTCTGTTGGGGTGCAGTTTCAAGCGTGTGTGTTCGTGCTTCCCGGAACACTGTCGGCCTGACCCAGCCTGGCTACAAAATGTGCTGTATAGATTTCCAAACACACCCAACGTCGTTGGCAATGCAAGAAACCCTGTGTGTGTGTGTGTTTGTGTGTGTGTGTGTGGGAGTGTGTGTGGTGTTTGGATAGATGATGACAAGACAGATGACTGACAGCTCAGACAGTAGGAGAGAAGCATTGTGGTCGTCGCTGAGAAGAAGCGAAGCTGGAGGAGCAGGGAGAGGTTGTGGTTGTGGTTCGACATTAACCTCATGGATTCAGCCCCGGACTCCCCTCAATCCCCAAACCACAGTTTATAGCCACGGGTTGGAGGAATTACAGAGAGAGATTAGATTTCATGTTGTGTGGAGGTTTTTTTTTTTTTTTCCTTTTTCTTTTTCTGGAGGCTGCCAGGCTCGGGGGCGGGGGTGGAGGAGGCCGAGCGCCGACCAAAGGGATCAACCCGGGTTCAGGCTGACGTGTGTCACTGAAGAGACTCGGGCTTCCCACGGTGGGCCGACTCTCCTCCCAACCGTCGTGATTCACGACAAATGAGCCGGTCCAAGTAAGTGTGAGAGTGACATGTGGGAGGCCGCGCTCTCACGGATATCGCCTTTCCTCAATGCGCGTCCTCCAATCACGTCCCAGAATTGAGGGAATCTGAAATATCTGCGATATTACACTTGTCGAGATCAATTTATCATTTAGCAGAACGGATTTTAGAGGATATAACTTTGAGTGATTCATCAAGGAGCTTTTCAGTGTGGAGGTTTAGGGTATTTTCCAGGTCCATGGTCCACTAATATATATTTAAGATTGATCTTCTAAATTGGCCAAGCAATGAATGTGAGTGTGTGTGATTGTCTATCTCTCCGTGTTTGGCCATAAACTTTATATGTTTATTACCATTGATACAAAGATTACAGCACAACAAAGAATGAAAAGTGTTTCATGATGCACATAAAAAAATACGGTAGATGAATTAAAAGTAATCAGGGGAAAATACAAGAACACTTGCCCTCAGTATCCCAAGATGAATAGCAAATGATACTTTGCAATTACAGATGTAATATATTATGGGGAATTCTATAAGGTTAGATAGAGAAGCTAAAAAAGATGGGGGAAAAAAAAATCCAACTTACACAACGTAAAAATGTATTTTCTTCATGTTTCCACAGAAGTCTTTCACTGTTCTTCCTTTCTGACACTTTTCCAAAACATACCAAGTGCTCAAGTCAACTTCCACCTCAAAAGAGTGTTTGTCAGCAGAGCTGCCTAAGGAGGAGGAGTCAAAGGGGAGGAGCCTACCTTGATTGGGATTGGCTAACCCCCCCGCATGACACTATATAGGGTTTGATTTCTGATTGGCTGGTTGAAGCGACACACTGTCTTCACTTCTGGGACGTCGCCATAACTACATCTTCACAATGTGACTCGCGATGCTAATAAAGAGGAGACGGTGGCTGACCCGCCTGATGAACAAATAAGAAAGAATAATGTTCGTTACTGGCTTTAATTTGAAAGAAAATTCCTCGATCATGATGGAGATCAGCATTATCCCACATTGAAAGGCATCATCAGGTAAAGTGTGTCTTTGTCAAGTTGGTATCACTGACCAGACCACCGCCACCGCCGCCTTTTCCTTCAGACGTGAGTCACTTTGAGCCCGCTATCTTAAACGCGGCCACCGCACACTAAGGTGTCCATTGTTTGCGCTGCTCGTCCAGTTTAAACGTCGGGCTGTTGTTGTTTAATGCTCGCCGCGCGTGCACTTACCTGTTTGTGATTTATTGAGATGGGAGCCGGCTCCCGTCGGCTAAAATAATCAGGATTTATGAGTCTCTCTGAGCCGCCGGGCGACGGGCCGAAGGCTTTCGCCTCACACCGGCCAACGCTGCCGGGCTAATTGAGTTTGCTCATTACTGCCTCGTTCCTCCATCAAGAGCTCGTTGTTGAGCTGGTCGTCCATCACTCCAAAGTAATAGTTTGCTCTTTCAGACTTCTCTCCTCTCTGCGGACAGTCTCTGAAGGTATGTGTCAACCTTATGTCCGGACTGAAAGTTTCTTGGGTCGTTTTTCTTTGGTGATGTTTGCAACTTTAACAGCTCAGCTTGTCTGTGCCCGTCTGCATCTTCTATCTTTAAAGTCAATGCGTCCAGCAGGAATTGAGTCTATATGTGTTTGTGTGTGGATGTACTTCTATCTTTGTGAGGACCAGGTTTTTCACGTCTGGCCTTCTTCACGGTAAACTTCCAGGATTCAGATCTGACTTCTTGGTCGAGTCGGTTTTTCGGGATATTTTTCCGAACAGAAGTCCAACTGTTTGTGTGTTTGCACGCGTGACGAATGTAAACTAGTTTCGGAGCCCCCATCATCATTCTGGAAGGAAAAACCGACGGAGAGAGAAAATGAGACGGACAGACGAATGGTTTCCAAACACAGCCAAGTGATAGAGATGCATACAAATATACAGCGAGTCGACGACTTGGGAGTGAGAGAAGGAGCGATGGAGGGGAGGAAGGGCGGTGGGGGGGATAAAAGCGTTTGGGTAAATGGGTCAGGCCTGTCTGCCATCCCAGGCACATCCACGCAGCATGCAGCCCCCAGAGAGAGAGAGAGAGAGAGAGAGAGAGAGAGAGAGAGAGAGAGAGAGAGAGAGAGAGAGAGACTGTACAGCAGGAAAGGAAGAAGCCAGTGAGAAGAGAAATGCAAAGACTTGCAGGGGAATAAAAAAAGGAGGATAGAAAGCAAGAGGGGGCAAAATGTGTTGGCTCTGATCTGAAAGGGTCAGTTTGCTCCAATCACATGGATGCATGTTCGCAGATATAAGCCGCAGCCGTTTCCGATTTATCTGCAGTGTATTTTTGAGACGTCTGCTGCCTTCTCAGATATGGAGGAATTACTTCTGTGGTACTCGGAGAATGTTGTTTCCACAAAAAAAAAAAAAAAAAAAAGAGACTAAGGGGTCCAGACTGAAGTTAAACATGGAGTTCCACAGGATTTTATACATGCTTCCTGTCGGGAGTATTATTAAAAAACACTCCATTAACTGTTATGCAGATGACACACAAATCTATTTATCTATGAAAACTGATGATAATAACCGACTTTCTACACTAGAAGCGTGTCTTGAAAACATTTCCTGCCCCTGAACTCGGATAAAACTGAAATTATTATATTTGCCCCAAAACATCTGAGAAAGAAACTATTTATAGATATAATATATATAATACCAGACTCCATCGTATCGTAATGAACTGTCAGTCCCACATCTCCCCAGAAGAACACTTGGTTCTCAGAGTGCTGGCTTACTGGAGGTTCCAAGACTTTCTAAAAGTAGAATCCAGGCAGAGCTTTCAGCTTTCAGGTTTCTCTTATGTGGAACCAGATCCCGGCTTCAGTTAGGGAGACTGAAACAGTCTCTACTTTTAAGGCTCAAGTCAAGAATTTTCTATTTACGAAAACGGTTTGGGATGCACCGGTTGAGGTTTTTTGACTTCCGATCCGCTATAACAATCCAAATGTTAATTTGAATATTGCTGTTGGAGAGTTTCGGGGAGCCATTATGGAGAGGCTGAGGAGCCATACGTGGCTCAAGAGCTACATGGCACACTCTCCTGATCTAGACTGTCCTCTTGAGGGATTCTTTCCAGTTGAGTATTTTTATGAGCATGTCTGGAGGCAGTAGATTTGGACCACGTGGCCTTGCGCTGGACCGACCCGTGATGCTGAATGTGGTTTGGTCGGCAGCCGTTCGGGTCGTACCGTTTCTCTCTGGTGAAAGAACACGGCTGCTTTGCTTGCCGAGCTGGAACTGCATCAAAGAAGAACGGCGAGCCGCTGATGGTGTCGCTGAAGTGAGAACTGCTCGGCGGGTTTTGGAACAGACGAAAGGGTTAACGTCACTCGACAACACTCAACAGTGAGTAATGACTGAAGCCCCCCCCCCAACCCCCGCCCTCTCTCTCTCTCCTGCAGCTTCACGCTGTGTCGCCTTCTTTCTTCCTCCTGAAGCGTGGCCTTGTTTTGCAGCCCAGCCTGCGCTCTCCTCTTGTTTGTCTCCATTGTATGCACAGCAGCCTCCTGCTCACCGTCTGGACGTGCCCAAGTAAACACGCCGTGGGAATAACAGTTAATCCATCACGGACGTCGCGCTGAAATGTGTGTCCCTCTGGGGCCGCGCTGCTGCTGCCGTATCAGGTGGAAGGCTTCCACTTCCTGTCTTTGTGGGCAGGTTCCTGGCCGAGGGGGACAATCTCCCAGTTGGGCCCGGTGGGCCGAGCCCGCGAGCCTCAGGCGACGCTACCTGTTCCACCACGGCGCCACTGTGGACTGTGTGTGTGTGTGTGTGTGTGTGTGTGTGTGTTTCTGTGGTCTGAAGGGAATTCACCAACTGGCATGATTTCACAAAAGCAGTTCCAGAAAAGTTTTGACCAAAAACACGGTACTAATTCAAACCTCCTATTTAGTTGACTGAATGTCAGGACTCAGTCGGTGAAGCAGGTCGTCTCTCAATCGGAAGGTTGCAGGTTGGAGTCCCCCACCTGTTGAAGGGTCCTCGAGCAAGACACAAAACCCCACACTGCTCCCAATGGATTATAGGGCCTTTTGCATCGCAGCATGTGTGAATGTGGGAATCGGTGGAAAAGTGCTTCAATAGTGAATCACATTTATCACCTAATATTCACAAAGTCGGTTTAAACTTGATGGAAGCAGAACATCTTTTGAGAGATGGAGTCTGTCAAATGCACTAATGATTGCCTCACAGCCACGATTTTTAAGAATCATCATATATGCAACAAGAGCAATCAGAGATTTCTGACATCCACCAAATTTTGACCTGGACTCAGAAAAAAAAAAAAAAAAATCAAAAGAAGTGAAATCCTGACCCAGAATCCGGATCCGTATCACTTCTAACTGTTCAAGGTTTTTTTTTGCTGGCCTGACGTCTATCACCGGTGAAAATTGTGTGAAAATCTGTCATGTAGTTTTGACGTAATCCTGATCCAGAATATGGATCTGAATAACCTCCAAAATGTAATGGACTCTTCCAGGGCCAAATATCTATCTGTGGTGACTTTTTGGACAAAATCCCTGCAGTAATTTTGACGTAATCTCACTAACAGACATACAGATAAACTCTACGCTGACGATTTTATTACTTCCAAGATGGACGTAAATATCACATCTAACAAAGCCACCAGTTTGTAATGGCTATGATCTGAGAACTATTGATTGAGCACTGCTCTAATAAGAAGAAAACTATTGGAAATTATTGACACTAACGTCACTCACTACATTGCAACCATGAATAGTTAGAGTTCAGCCACGTCAACAAGCAATGAGATACTCAATAATGATCCACAGTATGTCATTTATATATATATATATATATATATATATATATATATATATATATATATATATATACACACACACACACACACATATATATATATATATATATATATATATATATATATATATATATATATATATATGTGTGTGTGTGTGTGTGTGTGTGTGAGATTTAGATTAAGATGTTCACATCCTGATGCTTCCTGAACACTTGAGAACAATTTCTCATGCAAGACTTTGAATATTAATATTATTCTTATTGGCGCTTCTAATTAAAGGTAGAGGTTACATTTGAGATCCAAACAATATAAACTTATTGACTTTTCAATACTGCAAGAGCAAGAACAAAGAGCAAGAAAAAAAGCTGAAGGCATGTTTACTATTAATGTTTGTCTATTGTTAAACTTCTTTGTTGTTATTATTATTCTAATTCTGGAAATGTATTTATTTCTCTTCATTTTCTTTGTTTTTATTTTGCATTTTCACACCATACTCAAGACAATGATGTACGCTATATTTACATTATCTTCTATTGGAAGAGGGGCCAAGAGAGAGAAGTTGGTTTTATGTTTAGTTCAGGGGTGGGTTGTTTGTTTATTAGTTAAAGGCAAAAAAAAGAAATGTATAACAAATGATTGTATCTATATGAATGCTTAAAACAATGAAGAACATTGGAAAACAAAAGAAGTTTCACATTGTGGGGGCGTCACTCTAAGCAGCAGTAAATATTTGTGACCTTTTGATGTGAATCCTTATGACGCCTCCTTCCCTTGAACTATCTCAAACCCGATCTGGTGTGACTGTGACACACGAGGCCTGTGTGGATCGTTCACACCGACGTGGCCTTGCAAGAAGGCGCATCAGAAGAACTCCCACCCAGACGAGGAGCGGCCCCTGTGCAGATGGCTTCCTCACCAACGCAGCACTGAAAACAAAAGTTCACCCTGCCGCCGTGGGTGGAGTGAGAACGATAGATGCATCAGCGCCACGATGAAAGCCCAGAAGATGAGACGTCTGCGTTAGAAAACATGGAGATGCTGTCGCGTGTGATGTGACAAAAGTTCTAAGCCCCCCCCCGGACTGCGTACAAAGTTAAAAAGGAAGGTCACAGACTGAGAGAGAGGCATTAAGTCTGTGTAGAACCACTGAAGGTCAAATAAAACAGAAAAGAAAGAAGGAACTCTCCAAAGCGATAATCTCCCATCAAACCAGCAGGCTAATGGGGGCCCGACTATTTCAGTCCTGACAAAACAAAGGCGAGACGGCGCTTTAATGAGTCTGCCACTCACCAAGAGACAGCGGCCCCTTGGTTCCCAAATCATTCCCAACTTACAAGCCATGTCTGACTCACCTTCAACTTGTAATCACCGCCGATTATTGTTTCTGCCTCTTGGACAAAATACCTCAATTTATTCCGTTACTGACAGAAATACACCACACTGTTTGTTCCCCCCCTCCCCTCTCATGTCTCTCTAGAAGCTGTGGTTCGTTCATGCTTCAAACATGGTTATTTTTAACAAAAAGGAGAGACGCGGTCAGTGACAAGAGATGCCCCCCATCCAAAAGTGAAACTGATCCGCTGATATGTTGATGGGTGAAAAAGAAAGATGGCTTAGTGTTTACTTGCTGGTTTCATTCACTCTTCAAATTGTATGTCCTATTTGTGTACCAAATGATTTTTGTTTGTTAACAATACTGCCCACGGTCATGCACGGAGCACGACACTGGCGTTGACACAAGGAGGCTGTTTGTTTACGTGGCAACAGTGTTGCATCGTGTTCAAAACCTGACAGGAGACAAACATGGACACTAAGAAAACTTAGTGTCCATGTTTGCTTTTGTCAAAGTTAAAATTTTAGCCAAGTTCCTGAGCGGCAACGAGCCAACGTGGTCAGTTCGTATTATTGTAGTTGTCTGGTTGATTTTATAATTCTAGACCGGGAAAGTATACTTCAAGATCACGATGTGTGATCAGGGTTTGTATTGTCTCTATAGTGACAAACAATGAAGAGAAAGTGAGATATTATGAATTATTTTGGACTGACAGTAAAGCTTTTGCTGCCCTTTCGCAACCTCTTGCATAAAAGTGTAGTTCCACCGCTGCATCGGCTATCTGGAAAAGGTTGTTGTTCATTTATTTCAATTCAGCTCCGCAAACATTATGAGAGAAATGATTAATATTGAAAATATCGGCCGTCTATTGGCGAAAGCCGAGTGTAATTTGGCGAGATAGAAATGTCAGGCTGAAATATGGAGAGACAGCCATGTGGATAGTTGCCAAACAGAAGAGAAAGTAGAAGTGAGAGATAAAATGCTGAAATAATGACACAGCCCCCCCCCCCTAAAAAAAAAGCCCCCACTATGATGCTCTTTCCTGCTGCTGATGCCAATGAGAGGCACCCTGGGTACCCGATCAATAAGTCGCAATTTTGCCAGCGAGCCTGGCTTTACAGCAGAAATCCATAGCGCTGTTTTGAATTATTATTATTATTATTATTATTATTATTATTATTATTATAAATCCATGGCTCTTGTTGTTGCCTGTTCCTGCTGAAAGAGGCAGCGAGGTTGTGCAAACAATGTGGGTAAATCAATGGCTTCGGCAAACAAAGTGCGTCCTGTGGCGCCCCCCCAGCATAGGTCAAGCTACAAAAGACCCCTTTAAAAACAAAAACTGCAGTATTATGATTAGTATGATTCAATAGTTCTCTGCCTATTTGCTCTGCTGAGAGGTTGGCGTGGTGGGAGAGATGGAGGGATGTTTTCATCTATCTTTCAGGAGGTAATGAAGTCATCATCCCCTGGTGGACATGTCCTGACCCTGTCGTCTCCTGACAGTGACTCATCCCTACCCCCCCCATCCCATCCCGTCCTCTTCCGTCCTCCCACGGTTTACAGCCCCATCATAACAAATCACTGACTTTCGACATAACACCGTTAGCGCCGACACTCACACGCTGCTAATATCTCAGGTGATTGAGAGCACGGGAAGGTGATGTTGAAGGTACATGTCCAAACACACGCAGGATTTAACGCTGCACACATGGTGCCTCGGCCAGGATCTGCTCTCCGAGGCGAAGGAATTATGGGGGGGGTCCTGTACACTTAAAAACTGCGAGAAGTTAAAGTGTTGCCGAAAAGTGTGTCGTTCTGACGGCAGTGACAGAAAAACCAAACCATAGCCAGGATGATGTAATTACATGGAGATAAATCCTGACATTCAGGCCTGGAACCTTTGCTTATATCATATTAAAAAAAAAAAAAAAAAAAAAAATCACATTAATGTGTCTTCATTACAATGAAAAGGTGTTTTAGAAAAAATGTGGAAACTTCAGTTATTCCTTTCCACTACTAATTTAATTTCTTGTTTACTTGTGGGTATTTATGAAATAAAGCACCTTGTTGTTTGCCTCTGCCAATCAGCTCAGGCCCCTTTAACCCATTAACCCATTGCTTTCATCCAGTTGTATTTATTCCAACAAATCTCAGAAACTTAACATTCAAAAAGAACGTCGTCAGATTTAATAATAATATTAATGCATTGACTTTATATGGCGCTTTTTTTTGGCACTCAAAGACACTTTACACTTTTTATACATATTATTCATTCACTCCATACTCGATCTTCTTGCTCAATCTTTCTTTCAAGACGTTTAATCTCCGTTAAACCAAAAGGTGAACATCTGCCTCAGCCGCTGGGTTTTTAGGGGGTATAAGAAAATAATCAATGTACTGCAGCGGCTCTTAGCTGTCCAGCAAAAGATAACGACAGGAAAGTAAAGAGAGAGAACAGACTCAGATGATGTGTCACTAAGAATTTCTTTAGTTTAGTTTACAAATCACTCATAACCAAATAACTCTACTCACATTAAAAGTGAACTACTTCTGAGTTTCTCTGTCTTCTGGCCGCACGTAGCCGAGTTGCTGTGTTGCTGTGACACATCATTGAGCTGTCAGCTGTGTGTGGGTCAGTTTGATGACTGGTTCACTCCTTAAGTTCAGCTGAAGTCGCGTCAGAAACCGCCTGCATTGGAAAGTACTGAACTACTTCTTCTTCAGCAGAACATTTTCGTGCTAATAAAACTCATCCTCTTGTTGAATGTGACTGCAGGCAGTTTGGAAATTCCTGTCAATATATATCATTATTATTATATATACTAGATTTAATCTAATGCATTATTTAGCTACACAAGGAGACAAATCCTGTAAATGCAACACAAACTGACTTTGTTAGTTTAATCTGTCATCGATTGAGTCTGGTATCTACAACTGGACATTTTCAAGTGGAGGCACCTTTCAGCACTGATGCAGAAACCAGCAAAACACCTGTTCTTGACAGAACTACATGGATGAACTAATGGCAAGGAGAAGCCGAAAAACCAACACGTAGACATTCATCTATCTAATCTAACGTTAGTTTAGGGAGGTGAATACGTTAGTGACTGGGGAAGCAGGATAATGTTACTTGGAGTGAGTTGTGTATCATATAGCTCTCATGAGGACTCCCTTGGTTCAAAAAGTATGAAGTGCTTCTCCAAAAAAAAACCCAGAAGTTTGGACAAATAGAACACATCCGGACAACGACTTTTGGTAAAGCTAACAGCAGGTACAGAGAGAGGCAGCTGCTTCAACATTGTTTTACAACAAAAGTAATAAGAAACCAGCGAAAAGAAATAATGTAGAGATAGAAATCCATCAGTTGTGCGTCGCTAATGCATTTCATAGGTGTGCTGCTAAAGGTTTAAACTGGTTGGGGGTATTGTAAAGTGATGGTGTCACACCAAAGCATTACTTTATAATGCCTCCTAGTAGTCTACACTGATAGCAGCACAACTACCACAGTGGCCATTTGATGCCCATTACCAGTATGTCACTCAAGACAGTAACTGTAACTTTTATTACCCTGCTTGTAGCTGATGAAAAGAAATCACAATGCGGTTCCCAGTAAGGCGACTCTGAACAGTGCGGAGGGACGCAGATGGGGATTCTGGGAAAGCTGAGAAGCAGAGGACAGCTGAAGTCTCTGTCTGACAGATGCGTCGGCTCACAGAGGAGCAGAATTAAATACCCGACATAGTTTGGATGGAGGACTTTCACGCCCTTCTTACTCACTTTCTCACACACACACACACACACACACACACACACACACACACACACACACACACACACACACACACACACACACACACACACACACACACACACACACACACACACACACACACACACACACACACACACACACACAGCAACAGCGCAAGCTGTCTGACAGAACATAAACACGTATTAGCCGTATCATCTCTCATCGACACTTAATGCCGCGGTGGCCGGGTGTTAACACGCTGCAAGCAGCGCTAATGCACTGAGGTTGGGGGGGGGTGCTTTTAAGTGGCACCATTTAACGCACATATGCTTACAGACACAGAGCTGCATGCAGATAAGTCAAATGCAGAATGTGTAAAAACGGCGCTTGAAAATAGGAATGTGCCCTCGGGGACTTTGCTAATGTAGAAACACGAGTGTAGCTGAGCAGCTTCCTCCAGATGGATGCAGCGCGTGCAGGTCTGCTAATCCTATTTCCTCACATCCGTGGTTCCTCTTTAATTGCGCAGCTATGCGGCTTGGGGCACAGCTACACACACACACACACACACACACACACACACACACACACACACACACACACACACACACACACACACACACACACACACACACACACACACACACACACACACACACACACACACACACACACACACACACAGCTGATTTATCTTTGGCCCAAATGGTTAAGAGTCTCGGTGAGCACATGACGTGGTGTCATGGGTTTGTGGGTGCGGATCTGATCAGCACGGATCAAATGGCTTCTTTGGGTTCAAGGATTGTATTTTTTTTTTTTTTTCTTCACAAAATCGTGTAGCAGACACAACTAAGCAGAAAAAGACCCATAATATGTGTGACATTGTGTGACAAGAGCGATTTTTCGGCCATCGGAGATGAAAGATTGGCTCGCAGGAGACTCGTTAGTAAGATCTGTGGCCGTGGCTGATCAGTCGAGGTGATTACACTATTTTTATTAGTACAGTGAAGTGTGATGAAATGTGAGGGAAGTCTACAAAACAGCCAACTAAACCCCCGTTTATACAACAATTTCAAGTAATCACGGAAAACTTTCATCATGTTTTGAGTGTCCATATACATGACAATGGTGCAAGGAGTCAATGAAAGTGTATTGTTCTCTGTCTGCCATCGTAAAAACAGCCAATAATGCTAACTCGTAGCCCAACATGCTCACTCCATCATTTTCAATATTTCAGTAGTCTCAGTGTAAACGGACATTGTTTTCAGAGGCCACCAGTCTGCAGATAACAAGCCGTAGTACACACCTCCTGTCCGTTTCCTTTACGTATCGATAAAGCACAATGGATGGATCGATGATGTTAAAGCACCGAGGTCAAAAAGAGGCTTTGTCTCGGCTCAAGCGCCAAAATTGATAAAAATCAAAAGCTGCCACTTCAAGGAGTCTCTGGCAGTTAAACCCAACTATGACTTTCTTTATTTTTCTTCAGTCCCCTTGTGTGAAATTACACTATTGGATGTTTGGTGGCCATACTGTCTTCACTGACTCCCCCCCGACTGTCGGCCTTTGTTGACCTTGCTGAATTCTTCCCCCTCTGATCCAGTCTCTCCTCTAATCTCGCAGCTTCTTTCTCTATCGATCGCCTCTCTCTTCCAATCTCTCTCCCCTTCAGTCCCACTTTCTGACACAACTGAGTTCGCCAACAGTTTTTCCATTTTTTTGTATTCACAAATACTTCTGGATCGTTGGCGTTCAGTTCCGTCTTTGCGAAGCTCCTCCACCTCCCCCGATCCAGCCTCCTGCTCTTCTGTTGATCATGCAGCCTCATCAGCGCTAATGGGTTGATTTCATGATGGGATGCAGCTGACCATTCTGCTTTGATCCCGGCATGCATTCATGAACTTGTGCTGAACGGAGAGCAGGAAAACACTGATTATTTTCCCTGCAGGTTCCCCTGGATGTTTCCAGACGTCCTCTGTCCTGTAATTGATTTCCCTTCACCGTTGTAATTTGTGTTTACCCGTGCTCACATTGCGAAAAATATCCGTCTTAGCAAGTCGGACCCTGGTTGCGAGCCAAACTTTTGGTGCCTATGAAAAGTTTGGTATTTGCAAACCTACCCGTAATTGCAGGTCATTGATTCAGTTTCAAGCGACAGATTTGTGCAGCTCAGACATTTTCCTTTAATTATGTGTGAATCACACTGCTGCACAAAAATGAAACCGTACAGCCAAGGCTTGAGGTTTTTAGATGATATAGACGTAGATTTTTTTTGTCTCCTGAAGAAGTTCAGTTATCAATACCAATACTAGTAAATATGCATCATTCTCATGCAGCACCACCAACATTGTAACAAAATCCATATGTTCCAAGTAATCAGGTTCACTAAAGTTTATTTCAACTTAACTAATCATACAGAGAATGTAGGAGTCCAGAGAAAGCACCATTACTAAAATGGATCTTTTGAAACAGTTTTACAGTCTTTGCACTGGCATGAATGTCACTCTGAAGGCTGGGGGTGTCAAACATACAGGCTTTGAGCTAAAAGCATCTCGCAGGATGACTTGGTAAAATGTGAAAATATTGACAGTACTTTTTAAAATTAAGTACCTGCTGTAGGTCATTTATATACCAAAGATTGTGATGTTTGAGCAAGAGAAGTGGACACAGCAAAAATAAAAAAAAAATCATCAGAATCAAAGCCACAATATGATTGTAAAAAGATTAATGTAGCCTGCAAAATGCTGTGGGCTTGGTGTTGTGGCATTTTACTGAACCAAAAGGCGTAATTTCAAAATAGCATTGGGTGATTTTGAGTTGACCAGAAATGTGTATTTGAAAGGAAGTTATAATATCATGTTGTTGATGAAAGATAAAACGGATGCGGCAACTTTAATAAATGTGTCGACCATTCTGGACAGTGTCATGAGCTGGATCCTTTTAGCCCGGTTGCTCACCTTGATGGCTTTGTGGTCCTCTTTTCTGAGCATCTTACCAAACCCCCACCTCTTCAGTTCAGTCTGGCAACTTGTCCAAAAGGAACCCTTTCAAAGTCTAAAATTATCATTAAACTGACGTTAGTTAAAAGCTACAGCGAACATCACATCTTAGCGGGTCTCGTGTGAGCCTTAAGCTACAACAAACTTGGACGTGTTGGACAATAATGATGCAATTTGTCTTCCAGGAAAACTATATCAACATTCAAATTAAATATTTTTCCATAAATATGTTCTTAGGCCACATTTGCAAGGGTTTCAAGAGAAAACGGAAACCTGTTGTTGTATTTTGGAGGTCCATTTACATGACACGTTGCTTAACGCCACTGAAAACACTGCTGCTGTGCATTCGCACCACGGATATAGTAAATACTTCTTCTGCACATTAAGTAGACAATAACAACAATGTTGACCTCCAGAGTGTCATGTCTCCAAGTCGATATTATTCTGGGATTTGGTAGTTTTAGAACTGAGAACCACTGGCAATCCGACTTCATTGTCTGTCCATACGAATGTCCGCATTCTCACCGTTGCTATTGTCTATAGCAGATTGCTCTCTGCATGCATATGTGTGTGTGCACAAAAACAACCTGCAGCGGCAACTCGGCATGCTAACTTCATGGTTTCGGGGAATTTCTGCCATTTCTGTGGAAATGGACATCGTTTTCAAAATGTCGTCATGTAAACACAAAACTTTTCTGAAATGAAAATGCAAAAAAGGCCTGAGCTGGTTGATAGAAGGAATCAACAAGCTACTAATTCATAAATACCTGAGAGTAAAGAATACCTTACATTATCCATGAAGTAACTGGTAGTGGTAACACACATACCAGCATACATATATGTATCCATTAAAGAAACCTAGAGAAATGTCTTTTAATTAAATCAAGTCATGGCTGATCGCTGTGTCTTGTCAACACTTTAAAGCAGGTTTAAAACACTTCCAGTCAACCAGATTCATCCCAAGATTTTTTTTAGTTTTGGGAAAAGCTTCCAGTCCAGAGCTGTGCCTGTGTTTGTCTGTTTGACAGCCATAACGCTGAGCGATCTGTTGGCTTTGATGAGGCCCTGCTGATCTCAGGGGGATTGCGCTTAAAGAAAGTTGTAGGTAGTAATTATAAGTTTGCCCTCCTCTCCATAAGAAAGTTGCAGGTCTAGTTGGTCCAGTCATCTCTGATGGAGAGATAAAAGAGGAGGCGGAGGGAGAAAAGGCTTGATCTCAGCATACATGAGAAATAGATGACTAACCAAATAGGAGCGACTAGCCAGCCGTGACCACAATCAATGGACTTTCTCTAAGTGTCTTCGATTTCGACTCACACTCCTCTCTCCAAGGCAATCTCTTTCGCCATCGCTCTCTCTCTCTCTCTATTTAGATAAAGTTATCTCAATATCCATATATGTATGTGTGCGTTTTATTCCCCCGTTGCTATTTTTTTTAAAGGATCCCCTCCCCCTATTCCCACATTATATATTCTTCACTATTTCCCAGCTTTATTCCTCTGTGCCATCTCTTCTCCCTTGTATTACATTTCCCTTTTTTCTGTTGAGTTTGCCTGACTTTCTTCTCTTCTGTCCCCTTTATTCATCATGCTTCTCATTCGTTGCCTCTCCCCTTCACCTCTCCTGTGACTCTCATCCTCCCCCCGTACTGAGCTGGTATTGATTGAGTCCTCACAGCTTCATTAGGATTCTCCCACTCACCTTGCTTGATGCAGCCCCGGGGCACCGATCTCTCGAGAACGCCGTGTTCTGGTTACACGTCAGCTCTAACCATATTTCGCTCTTTTCACGGACTTACTTTTGGCCTTATCTGCTCATTCCAGGCTGCGGAGAGCGTACTTCCAGAGCATCGTCCTGGGGTTTTTCCGTCATGAGGATGTGTCACACGCAAACGAGAGGTGAAGACTCAATTTGAGTGTGGTACGAGGGGGTTTGCTTTGTATTCATTGTGCTTCAACAAAGTTCAAGTTCAGAGACTTCTTTTTATTTTTTTCCCCCCTCGCTCATCTGTTCTTATTTAGAAGTTCACCTTTTCACCATCCTTTGATGTAAAAAAAAATCCGTACTTTGAAGACAAAGGGGGGATAAAAGGAGGACAGAGGAGATTGTTAGCAGGAACAGGACTCGTCCACCTGTTGAACAGAAACAGGTGTCCACGCTGCTCCGCTGCATGAACCACCACCTGTTCCCACGTGACCAAAGCCTCAAGTCAAAGGTCACATAACTGAGCCGTCTCCATGACAACTGAACAACTGCAGCCTGTCAAGAAGGTCAGTGGAAATCTTTGGAAGCAAAGACCATGCTAGGAAGTGAACACATCGTATCATTCCAGACATACACATATCAAGCTGATTCGAAGAAAGAATATTAAACTCACAACACATCTGCTCCTCCCTGATGTATTTTTGAGAATTTTACCAAAGTTGAGAGAAAATTTGCCGTCAATACACTGGTATAGTGCCAAAAAATGAGTTTCTGTCTCATTACGTGCAATGTCATTTTCATCAATCAACAATGGTGAGCAAACATTTTTATGGATAGATGGCCAAGTTGGATTTCTGTTAAGGGTGACTCTCAACTATAAACAACGTTATTGTATACACGGTGTCCGCAGGGAAGGAAAAATGACCAAAATCAACGAAGTCGACAAACTGCTTTGCTTCTGAAACTTTATTGATTTGACCACCAGACGTTCAGCTAATGGAAAGAAAGATCAAAAGACCCCCCCCCCCACAAAAAAAATAGGCCTCGTCACATCTGTTAATGAAAACAAATCTCAAAGAACAAATGCCTTTGCATCATCTACCTAAGTACTTCTAATAAGTACAAACAGTATCGTTACCCCAGTGCTCAATAACGTCTCTTATTATTATATATGGATACATGATATCAGGCCCCTCTGCTGTTTGGTGTATCTGACTGGTTTGTGTTAATGGAACGTCAACAATATGTGCATTATGCCACTGCCAGAAGCCACCGCCATCAAGGAATTCCATTTCCGTGAAGCGATGAACTTGGTCTGCAGCAGTGTTTAGATAGGTGGTGCATGTCAAAGTAATATAACCAAAGCTTTTCCCAGCACTTTTTGTGCAGTAACAGAGGTTTCGGGAAGCCTTCAGGAAACCCTTTGGAAAATGTTCCTTAATGGGTTTTCGAATAACTGCCCTGTAAAATTTTACAGGACATTCCCTCATGGTTCTGTAGATTTCAGAATATCTCCATTATGAACATCTGGGGTAAAGTCTCTCTGATGGTTTCACAAAACCTTCATATAACATGTGACAGCCCAGAACTTTTTGAAAACGCTCGGACTCAATGGAAAATGCAAAAATGGCAATGTTTATCGCATACTGTTGTTTGCAGTTTTGTGTGTTTTCATAACAAAAACCAAACAGCAGCACCCACCAGTGGCACTATGTGAAAACTGCAGCATTTTCAAAATGTCGCCATGTAAATGTGAAACTTTTCTGACATGAAAACACAAAAGAAATTATGCGTTTTCACTTGAAATGTTGTCATTTAAAGGGGCCTTAGCGTTAAAACCCAGTTCAATTAAAACGCTCCCGTAAGTGGCAAAACGCTTTGACAGTTAATCACAAGGTCAGTATTTGTACTCATCCATGTTCCTGCGTCCTTGAGCTAAGCACGGTAACTCAAAGACAAATCGTCCTCTTCTGGACCAAACTTTCAATTAACGTAATGGACAAAAAAAAACAAAAACCTTACCTTTCAGTTCATTTTCAGATTTGAGTTAATACCTTCCATAATTAAGACTAGTAACTCCCTTCTTGAAGGATGAATACTCCACAGAAAAAAAAGATTGCATTTTAATGGTCCCAAGCCAACAAAAAGCCTTGTGCCCTATAAAGCAGGAGATAATCAGTCGTCACAGGGACTATCTCTGCTAAAGCTCATGTTTTATAAATGGAAACCATTTTCAGCATGACATCCACATACTTACCAAGCACTTAACAGCAGGGACGGTGAAACACTCTCGCTGTCTTACAGCTAAATCCATATAAAACTCTCTATTGCTGCGGTTTTGGTGAGTTCCCTCATCCCCCCCCCCCCCCCCCCCCCCCCCCCCAACTTTCTGTCCTGAGCTTTTACGCCCTTTCAGTTAATGTTTCCAGCAGACGATTCGTCATGACTTTGCCTAAATATGTCCGAGCGGGGCAGAGAGACACAAAGCAGAATCAGGCCTTGAGACATTTGATGCGGATGTTGGCAGCTGGACAGTATCACTTGTCTTGTGGGTCATCAGACAAAATCTCAATTAGACACCGACACTCATGCCTGTGATTTGCTTCAGGTGCCTTTTTACGCTTTGTTCCAAAACTTTCTTTTATCTAGAAAAGTAAGGTAATTCCATGGAATTCAGTAATAGTTTTCAAGCAACAGGTAGCAGGATTCCAATCTTTTTGCTAACAGCATCAGTGGCCTGATTGATGTTCCTCGAAATCTGAACTTGGATTCTCGCTTTGCCCTTTTGTGTGACCGGATGCCTTCAGGTTTCAAACCATAACGTGATATGCTGTCGTTCGTTTGGTCTTTGTTCTCAGATTTTCCCGCTTTGGTCCTGGAATTATCAGCCGTAATGTTTCAAGGAATACTGATCATGGTAACATGAAGAGCGTCGTATTTATGTGGCTACAAATAAAAAAAAAAAAAAAAAAAAGCGTCAAAGACCAATAAGAAGTAAACAGTGGTGACAGACGTATGACCGAGTTTAACTATGGGAAATTAAGAGTTGACTTATAAGAATAAGCATTGTCACAACAAAATTTTCCTCCATGACCGAGTCCTGCATGTAAACACGGCCACATTAGCGCGCTCACGCTCGAGAGGTTCTTTTGGTTTGGTGATAATGGGATGACATGTTCCCACATTATAACGTCGCCGCTCCACTTTCCACCCACTTTCCTTGCAGCGTCGCTCGGTTCCAGCCACCAAGCGGAGACGATACACAGGCCCCCCCACCTCCCTGTATTCGAGACGTGCGCTTGATATGCGCAACTGTATGTTTTCACTGGGCAGCTGCCGTCTCCCTTCATGTGCCGAGCAAACCGCAGGATGATGTATGGCGGCGCTGATGCATTTAAATGCAGAAATAGTTTCTGTGCTCCGTTTCCAGCCCTGGGAAAAGGAGAGCAACTGTGCTGCTTTCACTCGCTCACAAGTGCTTTAAATAATGTAGTTTCAATGCTTGTATTTGAATAATTGTGTTCATGCAGCAGTTCGATGTTGTACTTCAGCTTGAGATAATTTGCTTTATAATTTTAAGTTTGAAACCATTTAGAAATGGTAGTAATATGCACAAATATGAGTTAAGGAAAGGCACCGTACGTCATTTTCTTAATTTAAGGTGGAGGAATAAGCGTCTACATTCAGGTTTCTTGTAAAGTTTGAACCACAGTTAACTTTATTAACGAACTTCTAATGAAGGTTTGCTCTCACATAATAAGTAAGGAACAAAATTACTGCTGTTAAAAAGATCTCAAGTATTTTTCTCAGGAGGTACTCTGTTTATATGAATAACTTGTTAGTTACAAAGATAAGAATCAAAAGGTGCAAATCTTGATTCTCACTGTGAGGATACTCTGGAGTCACATGGTGCCAGTTGAAGTACTAGAATGTTAAAAACTCAAGCGCATACTTTTAGACATAGTTTACCAGTTCCACAAAAAACTAAAATATATATTTTTAATAGGATACTAAACATCTTTCTTTATGATTTTTCATTCGGATTTATTTTTCCAGGATTTTAAATGTTATTCAGAGAGTGAAAGTATGAATGTTAAGCTCATTAAAGTTTTTAAAAACTAATAATTTGTAAGGATTCCTCGGTTCATTTTCTCAACCTTATGGTTTTTATAAACAACTACTAATGTTTTTGTCAGGTAGTTAATTTTTCATTTGTAAAAGAATGTTAAATGCAGTGTTTATCATCCAACATAAAAAGAGTCGAGCTTTCTAACATACTATTTGTGCCAGTTAGTAGAAGTTTCTGTGTAAAAGTCTTTTTCTTTGACCATGGATACACAACTTTCAAGTGAAAACAGTAAAACTTCCGTTCCATTTTATGTGTTCATTTTCAGCAGCGCCACTGAAAACACAAATTTTAAAATGCTTTTCTCCCGGGAAATATTCTCCTGGGACTTGGTAGTTTTATAGTTGACTTGCCATTGTTATTGTTTATAACTTATTGTTGTCTGGCCTTGTGTGTTTGTTTTCATTACTAAGACAACCAGTGGCACTAACCTGTGTCCTGGCATAAGAACTACATCGATTTCAGCGCTTCTGCCTTTCCTGTGTGAACGGACATCGTTGTTAAAATGCTGCCATGTGAATGCAAAACTATTTCTAAAATGAAAACGCAAAAAAGACGCGTTTTCACTGGAATCGTTGTTGAGTAGACTAAATCAGCTTAAAGATTCCAAATTTCGTTAGCGACATCCAAATGCTGAAATAATCCACCATCATTATAATAATCCCAGTCCGAATCTCAAAGTTGTCTGTGCTTTACGTTCACAGATATCACACATTAGCCCCTATAAAACCACTTACTACCAAAAGGTGGGGCTCATGTGTCACTCTCGTGTCCATCAGCCCAGTTTAGGAAAAAACTTGTCCAAACTCGCGGTAAACTGCCAGATTATCTAAACAGAGGACAGACTGAACACTACAGCACGTCAATACTGCTGCTCATTAAAGCACGAGAAGAAGAAATAAATAGCTGCGCTAACACTAATAAATGCAACATGAACGCATCAGACCAATTGAATCAAACACATGCTTTTAATAAACCACATAAACTACAGGAACATCTGACATGAATGAGTCGACACGTTGGATCAATCACACCGTCAACTTGGATCGGTCATCCAATTGAAAAAAAAGGAACATATGTGTTTCTGCGTAGCAAATGAAACCATGAAAGTACGTGTCTCCATACAGGAGAATCATTCAGTCATATACAGTATATATATCTATCTGATGAAGTGGGGTTATTTCTGATATTTTCTCATTTTTCTTGAACTTTGTGGATCTGTTGGGTTTCTGGCTGTGTTGTATTTGGTACTAAATTGAACTTTCTTCGCACACCTGCAAAGATTCAGGTGTAAAAGTATTTCCAAACAAAGAAACTATGAGAAACACTACAGATATTGCTACGTTGGCTTATTCCTCTGTGGAAGATGTGGATCTTTACCAGGAAGCATCGAGGGGAAAGACTCTGAGGATTGGCTGCAGTACTGCGAGGGAACATATTCCCAGATCAGACATCGAACTGTCAGCAGTGAAACTATGTCCTACGGCTACCACATGTCAGGTCATGTACTTTTTTCTAAAGCAGAAATTTCTCCTCCACCTTCAGCAACAGATTTACGACAGGGACTCATTTAGTTTTGCTGATTGACACTAAGAATAAACTGATCAAAATTCCAGCAATTTGTATATTCTGGCTTTTTCCTCCTGCTAGAATTTAAAGTCACAGTAGGGGAAATTGAAGCGATTGTCAGAGATGAATTCTCAGTTTCTTTCTGGTTTGCAGTTTGAAAGGAAGTATTGACTGTGTGCAACTATATAGAGCACAGCACTGTTAAGATAAAATATTGTCTTATTGGTGTTTTGCCAGTATTTTATTTAATGTGGTACTGATGGACAAATGCATCTTGACCGGTACAACTTGTATTCTGACGCCGTGCCAATTATTTTTGTTGTTTCTCAACGTTTCAAACACAATATGTTGCGTCATCGACTGAAATACAAAAGAACCCATGCTTGCTGTCAAAATAGTCCAGGATCTGCCGTCATAGGCCATTTAAGTCAAACCTTACGATGTCTACATGTTTCATGAAGTGCTGCTTAGTGTTAAGTGCCTCCCTGTGCCGCCCTCCTCCCCTCCATGCCTCCATACGCCTGCGTCTCTGTGGGGAATGGAGAGGAGTTGGGAGGGCTGCTCCGGTTCTCTCTGTTTATTTAGCCTGACATTCCTCCGCTGCGCTCCGAACGGGCAGAGCCGGCGACTCTGCCTCGTCTCATCCTGACTCACGTCCGCCTCATCACAAGCAATGACATTTCAAATGTGTGTGGGGTTTTTGTCACGGCCAATGCATATTTAAAGTCCGGTAGGGCATCATCATGTTGGAGGAATCCCACCAGACATCATTAGCACCCGGCGTGTCGGCGGGTCACTATCTTGATGAGCGTCAAACTGAACCAAGAGCCTGGATGTTGTGGTGTGGTCGGAGCTGCGGAGGTTTATTTACCCTTCACTTCACATTAAAGGGCCGACTGTGGCCCCGCGCACTGTGGCCATTTCGGTTGGTTGAGCAACCGCACTCCACCGGTGGGGGTGGGGGGGGCTACTAATGACTCATCGGAGATTCTGTCGATGCCTCTCACTCGCGCCTTCATTTGACTTTGTTTCAGCTTCTCTCTAATTGATATCGAGTGCTGACTCGCACTCGGGTTTCACACGTCAGGCAGCTTGTCGCTCACAATTAGCCGCCTGTACGCGGGCAAACCCGGCGCGTCGACGTGCTCGCCGCAACACCTACTCGCGCTGTGGTTCAGCGACACAATTTACGATTAATTTTCTCAACCTTGACGTCTGGTTGCAGGCGGTGCGTTTCTCCTTCCCTTTAGGGAGAACATTTTATTTTATTTTTTTTTATAAATCCCTTGTAGAAAGCTCAATAACATATTTGAGCTCTCGGGCCCGGGTATTCGCTTTCTCATAAAAAAAAAAAAAAGTCCCTCTGTTTGTACTTATTTATTGCAGCGTGAAAGTGAGCGTGCGGTTTGAGCGGACATGTGATTCTGATCTCGTACCTCCGTTTGCAGGAGGTACGAGCGTGTCGGAGCACCAGTGCTGCATGTGTTTCTTTCTCTCTCCACCACCAGTTGCTTCTGGCCTGTCTCACTCGTTACCCTGTCATAACAAGCACTCCGCCGCTGTATTTCACCTTACACACACACACACACACACACACACACACACACACACACACACACACACACACACACACACACACACACACACACACACACACACACACACTTTAAGTACGCAGCTTACACGCTCTGACTTTTCCTCACCTCATTAAGCTGCAGAAGAGACGAGGCAGAAATGAGGAAAGGAAGTGGACGAAGCCGGACGACGCGGGACTTTGAAAGCAGTGTGCGTTTTTTTTTTTGTGTTTTATGCTTTTCTAGGTCATGCGGCAGCATTGCAACCCCCCACAAGTCGTCTTCTGCCGTGGAAAAGTCCAAAGCGCCAGTTCGGATCTGTCAGCCGACTCTTTCTTTAACGTACACAGAAAAGCATGGATGAGTGCACATGACACACGCTTCACGTATCCACACTGAGAAATGCAGGGTTGTTTTTCGTTTTTTTACTCCTTCCATATGTCGAGTTCAGGGTTCCAGGTGAGAGATAGGTTGATGGAATACCTATCAATTTTTTGGTCAGTTTCCATTTTATTCATTAATGTCATGTTGGTTAGAACGCAATACTTTTTAAAATCTTTTTTTTTTTTTTTATTTCTTTTCTTTTTTCTTTCAATTTTACTGCCTTGCATCATTTCATCCCTCTTGACATTTGTTCATTTGATTAAATTAAATTAATTTATGTGTTGTATGAAGAGTTTTTCAGTTCAATTTCAACTCGTCAATAATGAAGAATAATGATTGTTTGTATCGTATTTTTCCTACTATAAGTTGCAATCTATTTCATTATTACACTAGAAAGGGTTAGACTTATATATTAAATTATAGTGGTAAATACTATGCTGGCCCAGTAGATGACGCGGTATGTCAACGGAATGGTGCAACACAGACAAACCACCATTCCCGCTGCCTTTAATGGACAGACCAAGGTAAATGTCACCAAAAAGCAAAGGTTACAAAATCAAACCTAACTGAGAAACTTTAACCGCCTTCAGGTTGTCTATTAATTTTAAAAACTTTAATGAAAAGTGAATAGATGAAGTGTGATTGATCAGCCATCACTGATAAATCCAGTCCTTCTCTTAAAACAAAATGTCAAGGAACTATATTAGAGCTTTTGTTCCAAGTAATCCTCTGAGATGAGCCATGGCGGTTCTTGTGTCCATTGTTGGGCAGTCCTGGGAGTATAATGTCTTCAGGTTGATGACATTGGGAAAAGCAAAGAATGTAAATGCTTTACAATTCCAATCCAGTAACAGGGATCAGCAGAATACCAAAGTCCTACAACAACGGCGCCAGTAAACCAATAGGACAGCCCCATTTGACAGATTGTAAACATTGAGGAAGTTCAACTTGTGCAGTTTTTTTTTTTTTTTTAAAAGGTTTTCTTGCTTTGTAAAACAGGTTTCTTCAGTCAACACTGGAAAAGAGACGAGCCAAATCCAAAACAGCACAGATTCTCAAATCCTTCTTTGGATCAAAGCATTGTTTCAATAAATGAAGAAAACTCAGTTGGCTCACACATGAAGTTGTTTTTTTTTGTTTTTGTTTTGTTTTTAAGATCCCCAGTAAAATACAATACTTCAAGTATTCATCCAACCAATGTTCAGCACTGCAGACCACACTCTCAAAGATTCTGAACATTTTGGTTTCTACCAAGAGCTTTATAGGAGGGAAATATGAATTACTTAAATATACATTTAGATTATAGTCTTGTTTCTGGAACGCTTTCTGTGGTGGTCCCAATCATTTGTTTATTAATGTTTTTCACAAAACCTCTGACATTTGTTCGCATAAAAAGCAAGTGAGGAATCGAGACGTCTCTCGGTATTGTGGAGGATCTTGTTGACTCAAAAAAAGTTTTTTTTATTTGTATGTGAAGCCACAAGAAGTTTTAAATCAGGGATATGCTTCTTCTTTTGGGTCTAACATCAGTTTGCCACCATCTGCTGATTCAATCTATCTACATTGTTTCCCACCGTTGCTCGATGACTGTTTCCCTCTTTTTCTTATCAACAGCTTTTCCGTCCCTGATGACTGTTTCCCTTCTTCTCCTTCACTTGGGTTCAAAGTAAGTTGGTATCCATCAAGTTTCACTACCGCCATCTGCTGGTTCCAGCTTATCCATAGCAAGAAAGAAAGAAAGAAAGAAAGAGGCCATTTATGGATATTCAAAAACATTTATACATTTATATCAGCCCTGTAAGAGAGAACAGATTTCTATAGACCAAAGGTGCATTTCAACAATGTTTACAAGTGAAAATGCAAAACTTTCATTGCGTCTTGGGTGTTTCCATAAGACCGGTGCTATGAGCCACTGGAAATGCAACTTTCTGAAAATTGCACTCGAGTTGGAACTTTTAGAAAGTGCTCCAACTCCATCTCAATGGCAACAAGGGAAAACAACTATTCACAAATGCTCTCAGAATTGTGAGTTCAAGCACCTTGTTGGGTAGAAATGTAAAACAGAACTGCTTTTCTCAATCCGAAAACAGTTTGTTTTATTGTTTTGTCACTTCATGAGACTTTACATATATACGTTTATCTACACTTTCTACATAACTGAAGCCAAAATCTTTTCTATGGTTTTGCCTGATGAATCATGTGACGCCAGATTGTGCACATTGGAGCCCCGAGGAGTGAAGTCGAGGCCTCAATGTCACACCAGTACCTCTGGGTGACCCATTTGTGAGTGACAACTTCATTCAGAGCAGCTGTCAATCATTTCATTATTTGACTTATTTTTCTTCTTTTTTTTTTATAGCACTTGTATAACAATCACTCAAAACAAACCCCTACAAAAACAAACTACTTGTTTTAATTCACTGTTTTTTTTTTCAGAGGATATTGAAACAAAAATGTAATAAGTTTCAATAATAATGATTTAAACCAATTTATTTTTGTCAAAATCAATAGAAAGTACATTAAAATGATAATGTACGTTATAATGCAAGCTGTTTAAAGTTATTATTGAAGGTTTCACCAAAACCTTTTCTTTTAAAGTTAAATTATGTTCATGGCTGGATTGTTGACAACTGTTTTTACAAAGTATTAAGAGTTAATAACTGTCGTTTCACTCTGACTCTCTGTTTGTTTTGTTTCATTTTATTTTGATTCCTTTTTTTATTTTATAACCAAATGATTTGACATGGTCTGTCTGATCTGCTGGTAAAGTATATATGAGAAAAACAAATATAAATCAGAACATGAGGTGTACAAAGGAGAGGCCAGGGTGTAATCCTGTCCATCCCCTCTCCTGAATATCTATACTTGACCAAGCAATGATTACCAAAACAACCATAAAAAGGTACTTTTATACCCAACAGTGGTTCTGAAAAGAGCCATCACAGAAATCACAGAACACCAAAACCAAGTAGGTAATTTGTAACCCTGCGCTGTTGTTTACAAAACAAGCTGAAACAAGCCCTTTTCTCCAACACTGCATCCTAAAACAAGCGAAAGCGGGTCTTTTTTGAACCGGCACTTGTTGCTAAAACAACCCATAATAGTTGATTTTCAACCCAACACTGTTTACAAAACAACCTCAATATGTACCTTTGTAAACCAGGAGTGGTTACCAAAACAAAAAGTACTGCCTGCTCAAACCAGTACTGGTTATCAAAACAACCCATAATAGGTTCCATTTTACCTCAACACTGTTTCTCAAAACAACCTGGAGTTGTTTTATTTTAAACCAGCAGTGGTTACCAAAATAATATAAAGGAGGTTCTTTTAACCCCAAACCTGCTCACAGAAACACCCCAAAGTAGGACCTTTTTAAAATGTCACAGATTTCCAAAACACCCAGGAGTAGGTCTTCATTTCATCTTCATTTTGACCCAACACCAATTACCCCAAATTAAATAAGGTATAGTTCCTTTCGAACTCAACACTGGTTATCGAAACAACTTTGAGTTATCCCTTACAAAGATATAACAACTGATTATCAAAACTACCAAGAACAGTTCCCTTTTAAATCAAAACACTTATTAACAAAATAACCTGAAAGAAGTCAATTTGATGTAATCAATGGTAGCATAACAATCAAAAGGTGGGTCATTTCCAAACCACAACTATTTCCCAAAACCTCCCAGAGTATGACCTTTATATTGCTGTGATTTTTCAAGGCGATGCCTCTCCGCCCGCTAACAAGTCTGCCTCCGACTCTTTTACAACCCTGTGATTGTGTCACGCGTGGCCTGGGACACACGAGCAGCCGCCGGATGAGAAGCTTTGGCAGATGTCCTCCTCCGGTCATGAGCGCTCACAACGGGAAACTGACTGCGGGGAATGTGATAGCGACCTTGTCTTATTAAGCTAATGCGCCCTGCAAACTCAGGATGGATGGATGGCCTGTCCGCAGTGGCTGCCATTGAGACTGCGAGACGCACATCCTGCAAGACTGTTTATTTTCCACCATGTTTAAAAAAAAATTTTTTTCAACTAGCTCGACATCCTACCACGGGTATTGAATGCAGCTCCCAGACATGGAGGTGAATAGATTTCAGTCGTGTTCTTTAAAAGATATGCAGCACAGTCCCAACGGCCTCAAGGTCAGCCACATAGCTTTTCCCCCTTAGGTCTGTTATGCTGATTGGGGGAGAGTTGAAAATTGCTATTCCCAAGGTTAGATACATGTGTAACATTGTAAAGGTTAAGTTCCTCTTGAGGTTGGGCATAGCTGTGTAAGAAACCCCACCGCCTAGTCCCCGAGCGGTTAAGAAAAAAAAAAATCAACCCCAGCAATCAATGAAATAAGTCTGGCAAATCATAAGCGGTCATGAAGATTACTGAGGACTGCATGAAATATACTTGTGGATTCAGAAGTGCAGTAGATATATGTATAATGATTTCATTTGTGTTTGCAATTCAGGTGTTCTAGATGGAAACTGACAGCCATGATAGACACGTCTGAGACCAAACTTATCCTGCTGGCATTGAGAAAGTATCCATTCATTTTCTAAATGGTTTTATCCAGATGGAGCCAGTCCAAGCTCACTGTGGGTGACAGGGTTGCCTGATCTGACTAACGGTTTCCAGCTCAAATCATAATCCATTACTAATAAAGAAGTCATGCTATCAAATAGTCGAGAAGGATGAAAAATGTAAAATTAGTACCTGTACTGTAGTAGCAAAGACAATAATGCTTTCTGAACTTAACTTTGTAGATCTTTATGTCAAGATCATCACTATTTTCACAAGGTTTGATAGCTTTTCCAGTTGATCGTTGACGTCTTTCAATCTGAATCAAACTGACGTCTATCGTCTACAAGACTACTTCCCTTCTGTCCAAGACATTAACACGTTTCAGGATTCAGAAGTTGTAATCCCCGAAAGCCCGAGAATTACTTCCTGATTTCAGACCTCATTAGATCCAAACTCTGAGGCGGCTGTGTCATTTTCTGTCGTCACGGATTGGATTTGTGGCGTTGTTGTCTGTCTGACAGGACCCCGTGGTCCCTGGAGGCCTTTGTGCCAATGCAAACGTGTTACCTGCCCTCCCCCGCGGGCCACGCTAGGTTTGACAGGCCCGTTGTGAAAACAACATATTCCTCCCATCCAGCCCACAGCTAGATAGATCAATCAGCCTCAGTCGGAGTTTGGTGTTGTCAGCGGTGCAGTCAGACGCTTCATCCTCCATCACTGTCAGTCAGAGCACCTGTGATGGATGGAGAGACCGATTGCTGTGATTAAATCAACTGTTTAATCATTAGCGGTGCGTCTGTGTTAATAAGGCTCGGTGGTGGCAGACGTACGGGGGAAAAAACAGCACCAGAAGCAACCGTTTCCTATTAAAAAGGGTTCATCCCATTAAAGGCAGAAATATGCTCCCCTCATACATGGAAATCGGAACGCTCCTTTCAAAGGGTGTCACGCGCTTCCTTACAATCGCATGGTTAATCAACACATCCAGTAGAAGGCAGTGCACATGGTTGGTTTTAAGTGGGACTACATTTCTAATCCAAACGTTGATGAAACAGGTTCAAAAGTGTTTTTATCCTTATCGGATTGTTTGTTTGCTTATGTTTTCAACGATGCTAATGAAGATGTTCTTAAGCTGTTCCCACAGGTCAGGTTTCTGTCGTTATCCAAGTTGCATTGTCTTCTCTAGCCTCGATTCCACTGCGCTGTGTGATGTGGTACGGTATAGGATTTTTGTGTGTTTCCACTGACTGTTGTACTGTTGTTGCTGTTCTAAATGAAAAGGTTTTCCAACCCACATCGCAGAGAATGGAGGCTCCTGGCTTTACTCAAATGCCTTAGCACAATTCCATGTTGGTCCCACGTTTACCGTCGTGTCATAATGTCACATACCTGTGTGGTTACGTGGTATCCACAACCCCGTCTTGCCATCTTGTGCTCCGCTACGCGGTGAAAACAAGGCTGTTGTCTCTTTCTCTGGTCGTACATGAGCGAGATTATACTGCCCCTACAGGTCATCAATGGTATAACTTGATTTGCTCCACATCCATAAGTTTCTTGGGAACGTACCGAACTATACGCGTAAAGACGAACAGAAGGCTCCATCTGCAGTCAAGCATATTTGGGGCTGAAGACGTTTGACCTCGTTCCAGAAAGATTCCATCTCGCACCTTCGCACCATCCTCGAGAGAGGAAGTGCAGGAAAGCAGATCCTCTGAAATTAAACCCTGCATTCTCCCGCCTTGCTGTTTGCTCCCCGAGAATTCTCCGCTTCGTTCCAATCATAACTACAGGAAAAAGGGGGTTCCGAGAGGGATGGGGGGGTGTTGGCGTCAGGGATGTGATGGATGGTCTTTTTCAGCGCCGTGTTTGTACAGGCTGGAAGGGGCTGGATGAAAAATGTGGAGAGGTAGAACTAGGAATATTAAACTTGAGCAGACTTTGTGTTGATTGCATCCAATATGCATCAGAAGCGGGAGGAGTACTACGAATACACATGCTGCATGGGTGGGTTACTCTTCACCCAACCGAGCCGTGTGTGTTCTGCACTTGACTCGGGTCCAGCTCTGGGTTATCCATCGCCTCGCCTTGGCTGAATGACAGGCCTGCAGGGGGCTAATATCTTGGCCAGATGTGCGTGTCGCTCCCGCTGGCCGTGTCCTCACGGATACCTTTGCCCTCATTCTACTGTTTTCTTTCTGTCCTTGTCAGCTCGGTTGCTGTGAGTGACGATTTGTTGGCTCGGCTGCACTGCAGTGGTCAGCTGGAGGGAAAAGTGCAGAAAGGAATTCGTACATAAATTATGTCAAAATGTCACCTTGACAATAAATGTATAATGCTTGTGATGTTTTGACACCACACCTTAAAAAAAAGAATCTGCTTAACCCGAGCTCGGCCAAAAGGAAACTCACTCACCTTTTTTCTACAGTTTTTTTTTTTTTTTCTGTTGCTTTCAGTTGCAGCATGAGAAGAATCCACATATATAATTATTATTATTTTTTTTTAACAAAATAAACCAGCTTGACTATTGCCATTGTGTGTTGGGTAATCTAAATTGCATAGTAATTTTTTAAGGTAGAAATTGTGATTTTTTAAAAATGTTATTAAACTGAAATTATATTAAGGTTTTACCAAAAGGCTTTTTTCTGCACTGGACTTTTAAGTCTTGTCATATGCTTTAATCACACCGTTGAATTGAAATGCTTTAAGTAACACAGAATATTCATTCAACGACAAATTGTGCAAACCTTTGACTGTTTTCTCAGCATTTTCATTTTCCAGACAAGTCAACTAGTCTTAATTATAATTTTTGTGCTGTCGACAAAGAAAACAAGTCGTCAGAATTATACCCCCGCAACGTACGGGCGAAAGCCATCTGTTTTGAGTGTGTTCAGTGAATGAGGAAACTGTAGAATTGCTCAGAAATGAAGACGTGTTTGGATCGGCACCAGAAACTTTGTCCCAAAACGTCATCCGAATCTGCTTTTCGGATATCAAACTACAAAACAAACACAGACCCAGGCGGAGGTAATAACTGAAACTATGTAATCAAGCAGGTCGTCCAAACACCCCCCACAGCATCTTTAAGCCGTCTGCGTGGACACCCACCCCCCCACCCCCCCACAACAATCCCTCGCTGCTTCGAGGTGATTGGAAGTGACTGCGTGGGGTAAGAGGGGGTTTCCGCTGACACGGGACAAGGAGAGGTCTGTGAGCCCATCTGATCCGGGCGGCTGGATCGAATGTGGTGTCGGAGTGTCAGGAGCCCTCCTGACGGCCACCATGAGTTGGGTGGGGTGGGGGTGGGGGGTGGGAGGGTGCGGCTGTGGACGACGGAAGACGACGCGAGACGGCTGACAGTCCCTTCTTTATATAGTGCGGGATGAATAAGTGACGGCGGGGTCGCTGGGTCAGAGCTCAGGAGAGGCCTAAAGGGTTTATCCACACATTTGAACTTGTAAAGTGGAACCTCGGGCCATATTAAGTCACAATTGGTTAAAAAAGAAAAAGAAAAAGAAAATGGGGGGATTATAATGGGAACCATGTTTTGTGGTGTTTGATGGGGCCACTTAAAGGACACAACGATGGCGGATTTTATAATTGCAGTTCAAGAAGAAAGGGCAAGTTTTTATTTGCTTTGTCCCACATGTGTGAGTACGGTATCGGCCGGGCCTGGTGTGGAGAACGGTTTCACATTGCTCATGCGGTCAAAACAATTTTATGAAGAGAAACAGTTATTGATCTGAGCAGCAGGCAGCTATATGATATCAATAATGACTCTATCAGACACACACACATACCCCTTTCAACATGGAATCCATCAATTCACTGCTGTGAACCACCAATTGATGGCACTGTCGTGTGTGTGTGTGTGTGTGTGGTGTGTGTGCTGCGTGCATTTGCTACATGATTGTGGAACAGTCAGTCCGTAGAGCTACATCCTCGTACAGCCTGACATGTCTTTCGAATGATGTTTGTAACAAACAAACTCATGTGAAAATATGTTATAAATTTAAGATGTTATAGTTATTTTAATTGTGGAAAGACCTCCTTCCTCATTCAAGATGGCAGCCATGCAACTATATCACCTCCAAAATACAGGGGGGCAACAAGGACTACTTAAATATGCCTTCCTCTACTTATATACATCTATGTTCTTTGTCTTTAACCCTGTGATTGAGGGTTCTCGAACATTTTCCCACAATCCAGAGACAGGCATGACAGATTAATCTGTAACCGTAAATTACTCACAGGCGTTTGCTATCTCTGTGTGTGAGCTCTATCAAATATTGATCGACTTGTTTGGAATGTGACTTGCTTTAACTAATTGTTAGCTGCAACTCTCTCTCTCTCTCTCTCTAGATATATATATATTTTTTTTTTATAGATGATATTTTCAATATATTTAATTAAAAACACCAATAGGTTGCCATATGTTTGATTTTCTGCTACACTCGATAGACATCATATATATCCTAGTCACTCGTCTATAAAACACAGACTAAGGGTTTTTACTTGGCCTGAAGTCAATGACATCTTATGCTTTGCAGTATTTTGAGAATGAAAGTTAAATTTTGACTGTAGTGGACTGATAGTAACCTCCTTTTTCTTTGAGTAATTTCCTCAAGATCCTTCAGTCGGGCCAAAACAAAGACATGTCTGAAGAAATCTAATCCCGAGATGTCCGTGGACTGGAAGCCTGATTATATTACAGATGAAAAATAAACGTTAAAATACAAATGTTATCCCATTAAAGCAACGAAAAGGTAAAAGCTCGCTACACCAAAATTAGTAAAAGGTCCAAATTATACAATCCTGCAAAAAAAAGCTCTGGCTCTCCGGTGTGTGGCTGTTTAATGTGTAACATCTGACTCCGAAATTTAATGCAGTGAACATGAGTGGAATTTAGTTTGTGGTAAAACCCTGACAAATGATATTTAGGGAACTGATTTTCAATGTCTCTTTCCAGGAGCAGAAACATAATGATCCGGAGCTTGTGATATCCACAGTTTTCAGCTGAACAAATGGTCCCTGTACTGTCAGCACTTTGATCTGACCTCACATGAAAAGGGCCCTGGCACCTCATAAATCCCCGTTTGACTCCTGATTAGTGCCCCTTTCAGCAGACCGCTCACACCGGCCTGAAGACCAGCGTCTGAGTGATAAACCTAACGTATTTGGTTTTAGGGCCATACTGTTTAAAAAAGAACCCCCCCAAAAAAATCCTTATAGTTTTGAATCAAAGAACTTGAAATGTTGGATACACCCCAGCATAACTGCGCTGTCGATCAGGCAAGAATCCCTCTGCGAATTTGTTCCTCTTCTCTGACTGCTGTGCTTTTAGCCCACGATTAGCCTACTTTGTTTTTTTTCTTCACCACAATAAGAGTTTCGATGCTTAACATTTCCTTTTTGCCAACATTTTTCTTACTCAGACAGTCAAATATGGCAGCAAAGGTGGTTTTTCATTGGTACTGTAACAACTTTCAGTTGTCATACAGTGACATCTAGTGGTCCCAGAAGATATTTACTGACATATTTTGAAATCGGTTTATGTTTGGCATGTTTGCTGTATCCCCCGGGTTGTTGGACATCCTGCCCGTGCGCCTCCAACAGGAACCAATTGAAGGTAACAAAATAATTGGTAACAAAACAGCATTGGCATTAAAGCCAACCAAAGAGGCAAGACAAGCAGAAATCATGTGCCAAACACTGGAATATAGAATTTTGGATTGCATAATATAAGGTTGTTCCTTCAGGGTCTGTTTAAAGTTAATTGATGGTTATTTTGACTGTGCATAAACAACCTGTGGACTATGAGCCTCTGTACTCACACTCTGCTTGCCGTACCTTCTGCAGCTCCATCACAGAATTGGAAACGGTGCTGTTGCAGTTGGAAACAGAGAGGCTAAATATCTGAACTGTCATGGAATGGCACGGTAAAATGAAGGCAGAGATGACGGAGTAATGATCCCTGTCACCCACACGAGTCTCTGGAATGATGAAGCTGTTTTCCCTTTCCTTTCTGTATTTCAGCATACTCATAGTTTTTCATCAGAAGAAGCCAATTCCTACTTTCATGGAGTAGGAAACCCCCCCCCCCCCAAAAAAAAACAAGGCTACGTATTCATGCAAATGCTCTCCATTCGGTTTTTGGCCATTTGTTTGTGTTTCCATTCTGTTGCCATTCCACTTCCTGACGCCCACAGGAAGACATGTAAATCTCTGCGAGGAAATAATCCCTCACAGACATGTCGCCAATGAGGCTTAATGCCGAGCGGGAGACTCCCGCCTACATCCGTCCCCAGTAAAAATCTAAACATGCAGCCTTGACCTATTTGAGTTTGTCTGCGCTGTTAGAAAACACAGCCCATGTCTCTTACAACCTGAGGCCTCAGTATCTTGACGTATGGCTGAATGTTTACTTCTGTTTTGGGGGGATTTACCTGGCATGAACTGACAGTTTCCATATGAAGCCAATGTCAGCACGGCAACATCTTAAAGCTAATCATGTACTCGCTACTGAAAAAAATATACCCTGTTTACGTGACATTATCTCAAGTGGGATAAGGCAACGTTTTATATTTTTCGTTTCTGAAATGTTTTGCGTTTGAAATGGCAACACTTTGATAATGATGTCTGTTTACATGGAAAGGACAGAAACACTGAAAAGGATGTAGTTAGGATGTCGTTAGGTGGGTGAGAAGTGGATAAGTCACTTAATTCTATATATTTTTACTCTGTTATTTCAGATTGACTGATAAAGGGTTTAGTTTAAAAATTCCCAAACCATGCTGATATTATATGAAGAATCCACTGTGGCATTCCTGAGGTATGACACATTAACAATAGTTCACTAAAGTGCAAAATATCAGTGAAGATTAAGTTGATGATTTAGCCCACTTGCGTGTGACTTTACTTTTGGAGGCATTCATATAAACTTCTGCACATATTCTTGTTAATTCTAAATCCTCTAAGTCAGGGGTGGTCTGGTCTGGAGGCTAAAATGTGGCCCATCTGATGACAAATATCAGAAGGAACCATCAATGTAAACTAGTGTTTTAGAGGAGACACTGACCAATGAACTAAAAGTTACTTAGTTGTGAAACGTCATGCTGAATGCTGCAAGTCAAGGACATTTCAATTTTGCACTCAATTTATGATAAGTAAAACAATAATTAACCCTCAAACTGTTTAATGAAGGTTTACCAACTGAAACAAAGGAAACCAATAATGACCTTTTCCTCCAAAATGGTGTTTCAACGTCACATTGTGCTTTAAAGTCCAAACAGATCAGTGCTGTGACTGTAGAGAAGCTCCAGATCAGATCCTCCAGGTCGAGCTTGCGAAACATCCCTCTGGTCTTAACTTGGATGCACGATTAAGCCAACAGCTGGCACGCCTCGGCTTTATGAAATATCCCACTGAACAATATCCGGAGGACAAGAAATATCACTGAAGTGTTTGTTTTTTTTCTCGGCGTGACTTGTTTTTCCCTGTTTCCTCTGAATGAGATTGTGGAGGTCTTGATTTGATCTCCAGGCCTTCATTTCTCCCCTTCCCTCTGGTGCATTGTCTCCCATCTGCTAACTCAGCTCTTTAAGTTGCATCGCAGCCTCCCTTAGGCCTCATAATTCACAAATCCCCCCCTCCACAACCCAAACTTCTTGCTCAGTTCTCAACCTTGGGAATACAAGGAGGAAGGTAAAGATGGAGAGGAGGCGGAGGCGGAGGCGGGGGGGAGGGGTGGGGTGAAGACTGTTCGCCTGTTCTTTCCCTTGGTTCATAATTACCTGGTGAGCGAGGTGTGTGTGTGTGTGTGTGTGTGTGTGTGTGTGCGTGTGTTTGTGTGAGACCCAGTGGGGTGGTCCTGCAGCCTTTGTGCAGACTAAATGCTGATACAGAGCGGAGACGGCCAGCAGCGTTGGACCTTGGGTCATTAAGGCTCCACCGGCGAGAGCGAAAACAACCGTCCGCACAAACACGCACGTTCAGCGCTCAATGAGTAGGCAGGGGGGGGACAAAAAAAAAGAAAAGGAAGAGGAATGGAAAGAAGGAAAACAGTGCTGGTGACAGGCCCTCTATGGGGGTCTGGGGATGGAGGGATGAGGGAAACCAGAGGGGAGGGAGGGAAGGAAGGTGTCCTGTGTGGTGAGACAGTCAGGGGAAGTGTATATTTGTTCAAGCGAGGACTTTCAATTGGGTCCAAAACAAAGTGGTGGGTTATGGGAGATCAGAAGAGACCCCCCTCTGCACGCCCCACCCGCTGTCCTGCATCACAGCCCCCCCCCAATCTCCGCCGCTGTCAGCAGACACGTCCAGCTCTCACCCGGGGGTCCTGCAGGAACTGTGGACCTTTGTGCTGTGATATGGACAGCATGCAGGAACACCCCAGTAGGTCATGTATTCCAAACAATCTTAATGGTAGATGCTGTTGTGTGTGATTTTGCCATAAAATTATGTCATCAACGTTTTCTCAAGGTAGCACCTTACAATAATCTTTTAAGCGAACAAATGAATTGTGAACAAGTTTATGGGTGCTGACCGTCAGGAGAGGAATCATCTGTATTTTAAGAGAAAGTCAAGTTCATCCAGTTGCTACTCGTCACACACGGAATACCAACACTTGACATTAAAGGAGGGAAATAACACGAATCACAGCCTCGGCCGTGG